>NC_090401.1:33332892-34082059 GCF_036365525.1 Heterodontus francisci
CACCTTGACATGACTCTTCCAACAAGTGCTTATTGTTTTCTGCTGTCCACTTGATAACAAGTTAAATTTAATTGAAATTCTTGATGATCTGAAAAGTAGTGCTTCCAAACCATCAGTCAAAGAAGTACAAAACATGAGGGAGAAAGGAATAGAAGGATAGCTGATAAGGTTAGGTGAAGAGGGGTAGAGGAAGCTTGTATGGAGCAGAAACCACAGCATAGACCAGTTGGGCTGAATGGCCTGTTTCTGTGCTATAGCCTCGATGTAAAAACTGGATGTATATCTCTGAAAGATCAGACTGTTGAGGGGTAAGCTTCAAACTTCACTCACGGAGCAAAAATCAGAAATTAAGGCAAGCGCTGTACACAATTGCTTGACCATTTTTGGCAGAGAATCATGTACGATACCTTTTAAGTGGATGAGTCTCTCACAGCCAGTACAGAGTTTGAAAATGCCCCCTTATTGTTTTGTTAACATTTTAGAAATCTCTGGACACCTCACAGGTAACAACTCCAGTCATTGGGAAAGAGAGCAAAAGCAAGACAATGCTTCTATGGAAGGAGTGGAGCCACAAAGGCATGAATTTTATTCTCTCAGTGGCAGGTGAGGCAGCAGGTGAAAAAAAATGGCATGCACGGGCTGCATGACGCAGCCCTGCTGCGATCTAGTGCATGACAGCTTATTTAAATACGCAGGGCGGGCTGCCCCCCCAAATCATGTGGCGGGGGCGGTCTCAGTGATGCCGTGAACAGCATCAGCTGCCTCTGTGCAGCTGCTGACGCCATTTTTAAAGAACTGTCAGACTTGCCACAAAAAGTGCAAAGTTGAACCCCGTGCCTCTCCCCACTACACCACAAATAAATTGTTGCCCCGTTCCCTGCAACACTTACATTGCATAGTTTCCCTCTCCTCCCAACAAAAACACTTAAACTGCCGAGTTCACCTTTTCCCCCCCCTCACCACCAACTGCACAAAATGCAGAGGTCACTCCTTCCTCCACCACCCCCGCACTAGAAATGCGAAGTTGACCCCGTGCCCTCCCCCCACACTTAGAATCCTAAGCTCCCCCCTTACCCACCTCAGTGGCGCCAGCTTTCCCTGGATGGACAAAGTGAATGCACGAGTGCCGCCTGTCGCATGGAAGATCCTGGGCAGCCGGTAAGATTGCCGTGAATGGTATTTAAATTTATTTATTGCCTTTATTTAAATATTTAAAGTTGGGTCCCATCACCGAGTGGCTGGGGGCCGCTACAGAGTCTCGCCAGTGCTGGGAAGATCGGGCCCAGCAATCCTGGCATCAGGTTTCGTGGTGGGCTGCTGCTGCTGCGATCTTCTGGACCCCCCCCCCCGCCCCACCATGGAGCCCGGTGTCGGGAGCTCAACAAAATCCTGGCCAAGGAGGGCAACTCAATCTCCATTGTTCTTATGCACTTTCCAGTGGCCAGCTCAAGAGAGACATTAGTAGAGGTATTGGAACAAGATCTATTCATGTCCTCTAAGGATGCCGCATGCAAATGAAACAGAAAATAACCTGCATCCAAATGTTTTTCTGTTGGTTCTGCATACTAACATTTTTAAATAAAGGGGAAATATTTTAATCCTGTGTTTAAAAAAAAAACACAGCGATGAAAGAAATATCAGCAGCTGTGGAGATAACGTCACAATAAGATCAGGCACTGAGCTGATGATCTGATTGTGTGCAATATGGGGTATAATTGCAGTCGCGTTTAAAAGGAAATGAGAGTACAGAATATAGCCCTGCACAACTGAGAAATGTACATGGTACAGGACTGATGCAGTTAGAGAGAAAACATGTCAATAGTGCAGGCACATAATCAGACCTTATTATGGGTTCCTTCTTGCTATCACAACAGACATTTTTCTGATTTTGTCCTCTTCTGGGAAGTTGAATTCTGCTAATTAATGGATAGTGGGCAAGCAGGCTATTATTTAAATGGAGAGAGACTGCAGAACTCTGCGGTACAGAAGGATCTGGGTGTCCTGGTACATGAATCACTTTGGGGAGCTTTGGGGAGTCAGGAGGTGAGTTACTCGCCGTAGGATTCCTGGCCTCTGACCTGCTCTTGTAGCCATGGTATTTATATGGACTTATACGGTATTTATTGCAAGAGGAATAGCATATAAAAGTAGGGAGGCTTTGCTACAGCTGTACAGGGCCTTAGTGAGACCACATTTGGAGTACTGTGTACAGTTTTGGTTTCCTTACTTAAGAAAGGCTAAAATTGCATTAGAAGTAGTTCAGAAAAGGTTCACTCAACTGATTCCTGGGATGAAGGGGTTATCTTATGAAGAAAGGTTGAACAGGTTGGGCCTATATCATTGGAATTTAGAAGAATGAGAAATGATCTTATTGAAACATGTAAGATCCTAAGAGGACTTGACAGGGTGATGCTGGAAGGATGTTTCCACTTATGGGCGTGACTAGAACTATGTGACACAGTTTAAAATAAGGGATCTCACATTTAAGATGGAGATGAGGAGAAATAATTTCTCTCAGAAGGTTGTTAGTCTGGAATTTGCTTCCTCAGAGAGTAGTAGATGCTGGGTCATTGAATATATTCAAGGTAGAGTTAGATAGATGCTTGATAGACAAGGGAGTCAAGTGTTATGGTGGGAAGACAGGAAAGTGGGGTTGAGGCCACATTCAGATCAGCCATGCTCTTATCAAATGGTGGGGCAGACACAAGGGGCCAAATGGTCTATTCCTGCTCCTAGTTCGTATGCTCGTATGTTGTGGTACCTTGTGCAAGTGGCCATTCTGCACATGAAATTTGCATAGTGAGTGTTGTCAAGTATTCGACCTTGGGGCACTTGAGTAGAGCATTTTCACTGGCATCTTGACTGAGATTTTCTTCACATTAATAGACAAGGAAATAATGCAGTTGTCCAATATAGGTTAGTGTTCAGTTGATAATACGACACTGGAGCCTAAATATCTTATTCTACTTAACAAGCTTTGGGAATTAATTCCACAGTAATCTAAGAAATTTCATGCATATGGAGAAAATAGCAATGAGATCATGCAAAATCAGTGGAATAAGCTCTGAGGGAAACCCAAGAATGCTGTCAATCACAGAGCTGCTGCAGTTGGGAAAAGCAAAATTGTTGACAAGAAAATAAAAATGCACTTAATGTGCCAAAAATAGCACACTGCCACTCTTCAAGGACTTAGGTATGTTAGTCATTTCTGAGACTCAAGAAAAATCACTCCATGAAGCTTTTTAGTGACATTCATGAGGACATGCATCAAGAACAGACCAATCAACCGTCCATCTCTCTTGCTGTGCCTAAAATTGCCAGTAGCACACAAGAGAGCATGGGTACAAATCAACAGTTTCCTGTCACAACACAATGATGTTCCAATTCACTTTAGCACAACATTACATATATTTGATTTACATTTTTAAAAGAATAAGTCATTGCACTGATATAGAAATACATGGTTTGGCCTTATTCTAGTCAAATATACAGAGAATTCTATTTTCTGTTATCTCATCAAGTCATTGCAATTACTGCCACTTTTCCTGTGCAATAGGTGCCCATTCACGTTCTCATTTGCATTTGTCACTTTTTGTTGTATTATGATGGTGCTTCTATATTTTTTGTTAAGTATTTTTTTGAGGACTCGTGTATTTTAGAATTATGGACCTTGTTTTATTTGGGAAATCTGAACAGGATTCCATGGATGTCTTTTTCACTGGGGTCATTGAAAAGAGGTTATTGGAAGGTCGGTTGGACTTGGTTTGTAATCAATGCTTACTGGAAGCCACCTGTCTTCAGATAAATATCCAGCAGGGGCTTTTAGACCGAGGGAGATATTTACAGAGAAGTGACAGGTCAAGATTTATATGGGTCAGGAGGCTCAAAGGGCCTATTTCTTTTGATCTTATTGTGCCTCTGTGACTTTGCTTTTGGATATTTTCCCCACAATTAAGGTGCTTGTTGTAATAATGGATAATAGCTCCCTTTTAAGGATTACATTGATCAGTAGTGCCAATGTGACCATTCCAATAGTGCAATACTCTCTAATAATCCTGTTAGATAACTGTTCTATTCATGTCACTTCACAATTTCAGTCTGCAGCTAATCATGTGATGGATCTAACTGCACAGTGTTTCATTTACAAGGCTTTATGTTGATTGTACTGAAGACAGACCATGTTGGACTACATTGGGTTGGGGATTTTCTTTTTAATATCTGCTCATCTTGGCCATTTTTGTGGTAACCAGTCCTTTTTCTTAAAACAGTGATTGGTCAGTGGGCCAATATGACTGATAAATTTCACAATTATTAGTCCATGGTAACTGTTGCTTATTTGTCCCAAAGACCATGGATACATGTCACTCAGTTCAACCAGTTCAACTTGGCGTTTATGCTCTTCATAAGCAATAGTTGTATTGACATTTATCCAGCCTGTTCCCATATCCTTTTACCTTCATCCACCAATCTAATCTAATCTTGCACGTTGATATAGTTCTGCCTCAACCACTAAGTGAACTCGACAGCCTCACAACTCTTTGTGCAAGGAATGTTTATCTTGGTCTCTCTCCTAAATTTCTTACATTTAATCATATACCACTCATCCTAGAACTCTCAAATACTGGAAACAGTCTGCTTCTGTCCATCCGGTTCTACCCTTCCCTAAATTTAAACACTTCATTGGCTGTAAAGCGTTTTGTGACATTCGAAAATTGTGAAAGCTCTATTATAAATGCAACTCTTTTTTTTTTAAATACTTCTAACATAACACCCCATAATCTGCTGATCCATTCAAATCAGCCCCAATTTTTCAAGTCTTTCTTCATATGAATGCAGCCTGTACCTGAGACATCCATTTCATTTTCCTCATGATGTAATAACAACATGAATCCATACACTAGCTGCTCTGATAAAATCTGTCTGCAAACTCCTGGCTTAAATGGGGGAGTGAACATTGACTGATGTCGGCAATGATTTATTGCTTTGAGCATATGAATTTAGAAATGTTCCCTTGACACCAATAGGGAAATATTAAATGTTGCAATTAGGTGATCGGTTAGATTCAGACTGAAGTCATCAAGACAGAGTTTGCACCATTGCAGTTTTTTTAAATTCTTTCATGGGATGTGGGTGTCACTGGCTAGGCCAGCATTTATTGCCCATCCCTAATTGCCCTTGAGTAGGTGGTGGTGAGTCGCCTTCTTGAACCACTGCAGTCCATGTGGTGTAGGTACACCAACAGTGCTGTTAGGAAGGGAGTTCCAGAATTTTGACCCAGCGACAGTGAAGGAACAGCAATATAATTCCAAGTCAAGATGGTGTGTGGCTTAGAGGGGAACTTGCAGATGGTTGTGTTCCCATGCATCTGCTGCCCTTGATCTACTAGATGGTAGAGGTTGCGGGTTTGGAAGGTGCTGCAGTGCATCTTGTAGATGGTACACGCTGCTGCCTCTGTGTGTCAGTGGTGGAGGGAGTGAGTGTTGAAGATGGTGGATGGGGTGCCAGTCAAGCGAGCTGCTTTGCCTGGCTGGTGTCAAGTTTCTTGAATGTTGGAGCTGCACCCATCCAGGCAAGTGGAGAGTATTCCATCACACTCCTGACCTCTGCCTTGTAGATGGTGGACAGGCTTTGGAGAGTCAGGAGGTGAGTTACTCACCTCAGAAATCCCAGCCTTGACCTGCTTTTGTAGCCACAGTACTTATATGGCTGGTCCAGTTCCATTTCTGGTCAATGGTAACCCCCAGGATGTTGAAAGTGAGGGATTCAGCAATGGTAATGCCATTGAATGTCACGGGGAGGTGGTTGGATTCTCTCTTGTTGGTGATGGTCATTGCCTGGCACTTGTGTGGAATGATTGTAACTTCACAGAAGTTAGTTGCTGTATGCTGCTATACATAAAGCTATTTCAAACCATATTAAAATTATTTGCTACACCTTTATAATCCAGTGCTGATTTATTGGGGAGACCTAACAGGCGGGCAGCCATAAAGGCGGGGCTAAAGTGTGGCGAGTCGAAGAGACTTAGCAGTTGGCAGGAAAAAAGACAGAGGCGCAAGGAGAGAGCCAACTGTGTAACAGTCCCGACAAACAAATTTTTTTGCAGCACCTGTGGAAGAGTCTGTCACTCTAGAATTGGCCTTTATAGCCACTCCAGGTGCTGCTCCACACACCACTGACCACTTCCAGGCGCTTACCCATTGTCTCTCGAGACAAGGAGGCCAAAGAAAACCTAACAGCACCACAGCACCAGAGGGAAATTATGGGCTTGATTTTTAGGCCCCACTGGGGCTGGGAGCAGAGATGGGCTGGCGGGTGCTAAAAATAGCACCATCGACCAGAGTGTTGTTTCCCCAGCGCCATCCCGTCCTCCCTCCCCCAGCCATTTTTACAGAGGCAGGATGATGGGGCGACAGGGTTATCTGCTCGCACACGGTGGGTAACTAACCTGGCTCATTAAGAGCCACTTAAGGCCAAATAAAGAAGGCCAAATGGGATTTTCCAATCAGCCTCCAGGTTCCCACAGGCGGCAGGACCAGTTTCGCTCCCTGAGGTCGATCTCCCAGCGGCAGACGGGGGTGGGTGGTGGGGGTCAGCACTCCAGGCAGGCCTAGAGGTCTTCCCTGCTTGCCTGGGCGGTGCAGCAGCCGCAGCCCAGCCTGCAGACAGGTCCCCCACCCTATAGCGGTTTCCAGGCTGCAAAAGCCATTTTTTAATTTAAATTTAAGAAAAAGTTGGAGACAGGTCGCCTCCATTTTGAAGCCAGAACTCCACCCCATACCAAGTGTGTCTGGAAAGCTTTGAAATCAAACAACCCTCCAAGAAGCTGCTGTTTCAAACAAAGAGATGGTCACATGACCTACCTGCTGGCCAGACTGGGGCTTTTTGAATTGTGCCTCACAGAAAGGAAACAGACTTCAATTTGAGCACCAAGGAGAAGCTCTCTCTCTCCAGCAAAGTCCCAGGGAATCCACGGTGGCAGCTTAGGCTTCAAGACTACAGACAAAGCCCTTCTTCGGCCTTCTGGTACCAGAGAAACAAATCTGGAATTGTGCACATGGCCCCAGTGAGGACTCCTAGACCTTAACTTCAATCAAGGACATTACATCAAGGACAGAAAGGACAGTACCTGTATTCCATTTATTGCCAACTCTACCTCAGCACCTCCCTAATTCTTTCTTCCCCGCTGTGTGTGTATGCCTCTCGTATGCATGCAAGCATGATTGCGTTGCGTATTTTAGTAATTTTAACTGGGTTAGAGTGATAAGGCTAATAAACATACATCTTGTTTAAATCTAAGAAAACCTGCCTGATTGGTTCATTTGCAATTGTAATGAGAGTGCAGTGAGCATGGGCTCACTGAGGTGGAAAGCTAAAATCAGTGTGTTTTTAAAAAATAAACCCTGTTACGGTCAAAGCAGAGAAGGGGAAAGAGGGGAGCCTGAGACTCCTTCCTCACCTGGTTGTAACAGAAATTTGGGGGTTCTAGTCCGAGGTTGGACCCACAGACAAACGAGAAATTGGAAGTGGGAAATCAAATTGATCCCAATCAAAAAGAGAAAAGACTTCAATACAGATTTTCTTGTGGTTTGTGTGCTAGAATACTAACATGTCCATGACTGAAGCCAGTACCTCCCCAAGCCAGGGTGAAGTAACTTGGGATAAGTTAAAGGCACCATTTATGGAGGAGTTGAGGAATATGGCTGAGCAATGTGGGATCATTTTCCGTGCCAAAGCTAGGAAATAGGGCTAGAATTAGAGTCAGACAGGGTAATGTTGGCTAACATACAACTGGAACAAAGGAAACTTGTATTGGAAGACAGAGAGAGAGACAGGAGAGAGAGAGAAAGAACTTTCCAGAAGGAACTGGAGGAAAGGGAGCTACGGCAGCTTGAGTTAGCTGTTGGGGGCGGGAGGGGAGCGTCAGAGTAACCCTAGTGAAAGCATGGCCATTATGGAGAATACAATTAATTTGGGGCAGAGCGCTGAGCTTTTAAAATTTTCCCAATTGATCCCAAAATTCAATGAAGGAGATGTGGAAGCATTTTTTGTAACTTTTGAGAAACTTACAAGGCAGTTAAAATGTCCGGCTGAGAGCTGGACTCTCCTGCTGCAAAGCAAGTTAACCGGAAAAGTCCATGAGGTTTATTCCCTGTTGCCAGATGAGAGTTTATCAAATTATGAACTAACTAAAAATGCTATCCTCAGGGCATATGAGCTCGTACCAGAAGTCTACCATCAGAAGTTCTGAACCCTCTGGAAACAAGCTGATCAAACTTACTTGGAGTTTGAGAGAAGTAAGCAGCTGGCTTTTGACCAGTGATTGATGGCTCTTAAAGTACAGCCCAGCTATGAAAACCTCAGAGAGGTAGTTTTCCGGAGGAATTTAAAAACTGTCTCCCACTCTCCATAAAGAGCCATGTGGAGGAACAAAAAGTACGTAGAGTGAGGCAAGCCGCAGTTCTGGCTCATGTGTTTGCTCTAATATGCAAGTCGGTTCCCCAGGGGAAAACCTTTCCTAGTCACCCTCACAAACCTGAAAAGGACAAAAGGTGGGACGGTGATAGGAGCCCAAGCAGTCCTGGGAGAGAAAGAAAATTTGAACACACAGTGGGCCCTCCTCCAGCCAAAAAGGAAGGTGCTGAAAGTAGGAGTGAGACCGGAGACCTGTGTGCTTCCATTGTAATAAGGCAGGTTACCTCAGAGCTGACTGTTGGAAACTATGGGGAAAGCCTGTAGGGTTAATGAGGGCACACCCGCACATTGCAGGAGAAGGGACCCTGATGGAAAGCGCAGCAGAACAAGCTGTGGCTTTAACTGTAGCAGCAATAAGACCCAGAAAAATTACTGCTGTGGATGCAGGAAAATTTAATAGGATCCCTGAAGGTTATCAGGATTTTGTATCCGAAGGGAGAATAACTCCATACCCCTTGAGTGGGGCAAGCAAGCCCATAGTCATCCGCAGGGACACAAGTGCCACTAGATCCCTTTTGCTGGGAAAAGGCCTGACCTTTCCCCCAGAGTGCAGTAAATATAAAAATGGTGGTGAATGGTATTGGAGGGCAGTGTATGCCCGTACCTTTACATCGGTGCACTTGGAGTGCGACGTAGTTTCGGGACCGGTGACCGTAGGCATGGTCCCTAGTTTGCCTGTGAATGGGGTTGACCTGCTCCTAGGTAATGATCTGGCGGGGGTGAAGGTGGTAGCCTCCCCAGTAGTGAAAGAGAGACTGAAGGAGGTCAGAGAGTCAGGGCAGTGGCATGGGATGGGCCCTGCAGTTCCCCTGAATGTGTAGTAAATCGGGCCATGGCCAAACCGGCTCTCCCAGAAGAGACAGAATTGGCGCTGCAGGCAGATGATCACGAGGTCTCTCTGTCTGAAACTTTCTTTGGAAAGTTAGAGGACCCAGGGAATGGATTAAATGGATCTTCCCAGCTGAGGCTCAGCAAGCTGATCCAGTATTGAGAAAGTTAGCACAGGCTGCCCAGACCGGAATTGAAGCAGAGGGAGTCCCTGATTGCTATTATTTGAAGAATGAGGTGCTGATCAGGAAATGGAGTTCTCCTCACAGTCCTGAGGACAAAGAGTGGACAGTGGTTCACCAGTTCGTGGTGTCGCAGAGGAAGCGGAGAGAAATATTAAGAATGGCCCGTGAGATTACAATGGCTGTACATGTCGGTATACGAAAAGCCAAAGCCCACATAAAACAGTGGTTTGACTGGCCAAATCTCCACAAAGATATGATGGAGTAGGAATTGTCATATGTGCTAGGTTGAGGGGAAACTCCAACCTGTAGTGAAATCTGCACCCCTTATTCCTGTACCTGCTTTTGGGAAACTCTCCAGCAGACAGTGACAGGGTGTCCGATTGAGGGCCGCCCCCGCTTCCCCAACCATCCACAGGATCCAAGATGCCCCCCTTCCTCCCAAATGATCACCCTTGCCTCGCCAGGGCCCGACCGATTACCCCCGGCGAGGCAAACCAAACTTACCTGCAGTCCTGGCTCCATGTCCTCGGCTGGGCTGCAGTCCCAGCAGTGGCCAGCGCTCCTGGTGGCTCTGCTGGGACTAAGAGCTGCTGGCTCGATGATTGGCCAGCAGTTCAATGAGGCGGGACTTCCTCCCTCAAGCGGGTGGAAGCCCCCCTTGGAACAGTTAAAGCACGGGGACCTGTAAAATGTGGGACGGATCCCCGGGGCTAAGCAGAAGCGGGTTCGCCACCAACTTTTATGTCAGTGGCCATCTCCCGTCCACCCAACGTAAAATCCAGCCCAATGTGAGGTGAGTGTTGCACTGTCAACAATGCTGTTTTTTGGATTAGGCATGGTACTAAAACCCAGTCTGTGCTTTCAACTGGATGTAAAGGATTTCATAGCACTATTTATAAAAGAGAAGAGGAATTTTCCCAGTCTCCTGGCCAACATTTATCCCTTTACCAACATGATTAAAACAGATAGTCTGGCCATTATCACGTTGCTGTTTGTGGGACCTTGCTGTACACAAATTGGCTGCCATGTTTCCTATATTACAATCGTGACAATACTTCAAAAGCAAGTCAGTAGCTGTAAAGTGTTTTGGAACATCCAGAGAATGTACCAAGGTGAGCTACAAATTGTTAATTATTACATTTCATAGTAAGGTGAACATACAAAGTCGCTGTATGATTGAACTCATGTAGCTCAATCCATCCAATTTATTTTTATGTAATAATGCAAAACAAAAGATATGACATATCAGCTGTTATGACCAGGTGAGGAAGGGGTCTCAGGCTCCCCTTTTGCCCCTTCTTTGGTTTGACCGCAACAGGGTTTATCCTCATTTAACACAGTGATTGAACTTACCACCTCAGTGAGCGCTTGCACCTGTTCCTCTAGTATAATTGCAAATGAACCAATCAGACAGGTTTTCTTGAGTTTAAACAAGAAAGATGTAAGTTTATTATCCTTACCACTCTAAACCAGTTAAAATTACTAGAATACACTATGCATTCATGCCCACATTCACACGAGAGACACACTCACAAACAATTTGATTACAGAGGGAAAACAAAGTTGGGTGGTTGGAGTAGAGTAAAATAAATGGAATTTAAATACAGAATCTCAGTCCCAGAGTCCTTAGTTGAATTGTAGTCCTGAAGTCCTCACTGGGCCGTGTGCATGGTTGTAGGTTTGCTTCTCAGTCTCCAGAAGGCAGAAGAGGGGGTTTTGACCCTTGTATCCCAGTTTTTGTTTGTGCTGGTCTGTAGGTTTGGCTTTACCAGCTGCTGCTTAAGCTTCTCTAGATTTTTACTGGAGAGAGAGAGAGAAAGAGAGAAAGAGAGCTGTTCCCTTGATGGCTTTCAGTTACTTCTGCTTTCTGACTGACAAAGCTTAGCCTCTCCAAAGCTGCACAGTAGTCACATGACATTCCCAAATCTCTTTGTTGGGTCCGTGAGGTCCTTCTGGAAAATTCTTTGAGATTTAAGGTGCCACACCTTAAGCTGTTCAGTCACACTTAGAGGGGATGGGCTCTTTCAAAGTCAATGGATGTCAATGGCTCTTGATGACCGTGTTGACAAAGCCATTTTAGGTAATTTAAGCAGAGAGCGCCCCACTGTTCTGGCTAGGTTGAATCAGTCCCTTGCACCATAGAAAAATTACGGCACTGAAGGAGGCCATTCATACCATCGTGTCTGTGCTGCCCGAATAAACTAGCCGCCTAATCTAATCCCACCTTCCATCACCTGGTCCATAGCTTTGCTGGTTACAGCATTTCAGGTGCATGTTCAGACACCTTTTAAAAGAATTGAGGGTTTCTGCCTCCACCACCATTCCTGGCAGTGAATTCCAGACACCCATCATCCTCTGGGTGAAAAAGTTTTTCTTCATGTCCCCTCTAATCCTTCTACCAATCACTTTAAATCTGTACTCCCTGGTAATTGACCTCTCCGCTAGGGGAAACAGGTCCTTCCTGTCTACTCTAACTAGGCCCCTCATAATTTTGTACACCTCAATTAAGTCACCCCTCAACCTCCTCTGTTCTAAGGAAAACAACCCTAGCCAATCCAATCTTTCCTCATAGTTGCAACTTTCAAGCCCTGGCAACATTCTTGTAAATCTCCTCTGCACTCTCTCCAGAGCAGTTATGTCCTTTCTGTAATGTGGTGACTAGAACTGTACGCAATACTCCAACTGTGGCCTAACCAGTGTTTTATACAGTTCCAGCATTACATCCCTGCTTTTGAATTCTATACCTCAGTCAATAAAGGAAAGCATTCCATCTGCCTTCTTCAGCGACCTGTGGACATGCACTCCAAGGTCTCTCACTTCTACCTCTCTCAATATCCTCTTGTTTATTATGTATTTCCCTCACTTTATTTGCCCTCCCCAAATGCATTACCTCACACTTTTCTGGATTGAATTCTATTTGCTACTTTTCTGCCCACTCAGCCAAACCATTGATATCTTTCTGGAGTCTATGGCTATCCTCTTCACTATCAACTACACCGTCAATTTTTGTGTCATCAGCAAATTTCCGAATTGTGCTTCCCACATTTAAGTCCAAATCATTAATATATACCACAAACAGCAAGGGACCCAACACTGAGCCCTGTGCTTTCCATTCACAAAAACATCCATCGACCTTTGTTTCATGGCCTTGAGCCAATTCTGGATCCAACTTGCCACAATCCCCTGTATCCCATGGGCTTTCATTTTACTGACCAGTCTGCCATGTGGGACCTTGTCAAATGCCTTACTAAAATCCATGCAGCCCAGATCCACTGCACTACCCTCATCAATCCTTCTTGTTACTTGCTCAAAAAACTCAATGAAGTTAGTAAGACATGACCTTCCCTTAACAAATCTATGCTGACTATCCCTGATTAATCCATGCCTTTCTAAGTGGCAGTTTATCAAGCCCTTTAGAATAAACTCTAACAATTTACCCACCACCGAGGTCAGACTGATCGGCTAATAATTATTTGGCCTATCCCTCGCACCCTTTTTAAACAATGGTACAACATGTTGTCTCCCATCTAATCCTTTGGCGTTTCAAATGGAATTTTTCATAGCCATCTTGGCTGCCAGGTTACTCTTTTTAAAATAAGTTATTTATAAGAATTTCCAGCAAAAGTCTCAGGCAAAGTTCCAATTGATGAAATTAATATTTTCCTTTTGGCATGTGGATTTTCATTACACAGCCCACATCTCTGAGTTGTCTCACTTGACTTAATCCAGATGGCGTCTACTTATTCTCCAGCATTTCTAACCCTTCCATTTCAGTGAAAACCTTCACAAATTTCCTGTTAACAAACGTGACTGCCCTTGTAGCCTTCCAGTTTCCAAAAGCATCTTTTTCTGCCTGCCTGTGTCCCATTTTTTCTTTTTATCTCCCTCCGATCCTCATCAACTCAATGGGTAAGAGGTGTTTTTTGGTTATCTAGACAAGTTAATGAAATACTTGCTGCTCAGATTCTGGGGAAATAACTTCCTTTTAGCATATTAGCCAGCTTTTCTTTTTAAAAAAAAGTGAGAATATACTTTGCTTAATAAATCACAGTAACTTTTTTTCCAAATCTTTCCTGTGGAAAATAGCCAAAATAATCTTGAAACATGACAATGGGCTCCACTCACATTAATAAATGACTTAATTGTCTGATTTCTTGTAACATTTCACATTTGATCAATAAAAGTGTGTGTGACAAGTTGAATTTTTTTCCTGTTAGGCTTGTATGTGCTTTATAAAAGCAATGACAACCCCTTTCCATTCATTTTGTTAAAATCTAAAAGGGTTGGTTAAAGACTCAAGCAGAATCATTATCTTTTGATATATCTGTGGATTAGATTTTGTGCTTTTAATTCTTGTCATGTAGGTCGTTAATCATTGCTTGGTGCATGAATTCCACAATGGATCTTTACTTTCTCATTAGCATTTCAAGGGACTAGAGTGTAATTTTTGATTATGACATAAGTTAAAATAAAAATGGCTCTTACACATGAGCACCTAATCTATATGTAAACACTCTACCTGAAAGATATAAGTGTAAAGTTCATTCTACTTAACAACAGAATAAGACAGCTCTTAAGAGACAGCTTCATTCAAAGAAATTAGAAGCAATATTAGAGATATATAATAGCATAAATCCTACCCTTGAAGAATCCAAGGCAACAAATTGGGCTGTAGCCACACAAAATCAGTCTAGGTGCACATATTTTTAATTCCCACTAATACCTTGTAGCATGTGCCTATTAAATTTGCTTTTGTAAATTCTTTGAATATAAACAAATTTGATTTGCTATTTTGTTTTATATTAAGGAAGTCCAGCAAGTATGTTCTTGCTATCCAATACGGTAGTATAGTGTCATAGGACACAAAGGGTATTTGATGAGGAACAATATCCACAAGGAAAGGAATGACTAGTAGGTTCCCACAGAAAGTGTTCTCATGGCCATTGTTGTTTGCAACACATATTTGTGTAAAAAGCTCTCCAAACAAAGTGGACACAGGAGGACTATTTTAAGAGGTTGATGGATAATTTTTTGACAGGCACAACAGTTGAAGGGTGTCAAATATAAATTGGGGTTTAACATCTGTGCCTTTTAGGATCTGCCTGATAGGCAGAGATGGTAATTTCCAGTCTTGTATGATCTGACGTTTCAAAAACATTGGAACACCTGGAGGAGGGAAGGGTAGTTTAAGTATATTGAACAATGTGCCATGGGTAACTATTGTGTCCTGGGGTTTACTTGATTGCCTTAGGGCATATTTTTCCCTTATGTTTATAAGAAATTCCTCATTCTTAGTTTGCCGAGTTTCGTTGTATCCACGGCATTTGGTGCTCCACCCTTCCAAAGTAGTGGAGGAAACAAGATACAGTTCGGATTCCTTAGCTACCAAAAAACTACAACTCCAGCAGGCAGCACCAGCAAGGTGGCACAGTGGTGCAGTGGTTAGCACTGCAGCCTCACAGCTCCAGCGACCTGGGTTCGATTCTGGGTACTGCCTGTGCGGAGTTTGCAAGTTCTCCCTGTGATTGTGTGGGTTTCTGCCGGGTGCTCTGGTTTCCTCCCACAGTCAAAGACTTGCAGGTTGATAGGTAAATTGGTTATTGTAAATTGCCCCTAGTGTAGGTAGGTGGTAGGGGAATTGAGGGGATGTGGTAGGAATATGGGATTAATGTAGGATTAGTATAAATGGGTGGATGATGGTTGGCACAGACTCGGTGGGCCGAAGGGCCTGTTTCAGTGCTGTATCTCTAAATAAAATTAATAAAAAATAAGAACAGAGAAAGCATAGCCTATGGCGTACAGAAATAAGACAATCTACTTTTGTACTCTCGATTGCTGACTTACAATTCTTAAAACAATTTTCTCTTCTTTAGTTATATTTTATCCCATTCATATGCCTATCCATGGACGTTACTCTGCTTATTTGTGGAATGGAGATTGTATGGGAAGCTCTTACAGTAAAGTGTTGATACATTCATAAAGTGGCCATCAGTTTAGTTATTCAATTTACTTTGAAGTATATAAAATTATAAGTCTAAAAAAACATCTAAATAGACTCTGTGGATTTTATTCTGACGATGGGGGTCCTAGTGGCAGGAGGAGCACCCAGCTCGGCCTTCCATTGGACCCCCATTGCAATTTAACAGTGGGCATCCAATTATCTGCCTGTCGACGGGGACACCATCCCTTAAAGGGATGGGCTCCCGCCTCCAGAGCTGCTGGCCAAATGGAGGACTGGCCTCCCTGCAGTACTGGCAGCGTCACTGGGAGCCGGTACTGCAGGAGGTACTGTCATACTGAAGTAAGAAGAGACCCTGGGATGGGTAGGTAGGGTCAGGGTCGCCAGGACCATTGAGGCAGGCCCTCATGATGGGGTGGGAGGGGGGCAGGGGGGAGTCTTCCTGGGTGGCAGCTATCGCCACCGGAGGAGGCAGCCCTCTGGGGGCCCTGGATTGCCCCCAAAGGAGGGACCCCCCCCCCCTATTAATTGGCCACTTAAGGGCCTCAATTGGCCTGGGATGGGAAGGCCATCCCCGGCCATCCCCACCATAGGCAAATTGGCAGGGAGCCTGGGCAAGGCCGGGAACCACAGCCCATGCCATTTTGTTTGCCCCCGTGTCTCCGTGCCCGCCTCCAAGGGCAGAATAAAATCCTGTCCTGTGTTTCAATTAGTTGTAATATATGTTAAACTAATTAATCTCTGCTCGAAGTTTGAAGTTGTATGAACACCTGTTTTCTGATCCAGTTGTTTGTGGATAGATGCCAGTTTCTGGTACATCAAGTTCAATAAATATTAGCATTAAGTCTGACAAGGATCTGTTTTACTTTTTCTATCCATTAATCCCTAGAGAGAATTGTAAAATAAATTAACATGGATCTCTTAGGGGGTTTGTCACAAAATTCTTTTGTTTCTGCCAAATTCCAAAGAAATAGGTCCAATTGTGAGAAATGTAGAAGATGCAAGGAACAATGTGAATTTGTTCTGATTTTGAGTGCTTTTATAGTATGGTATAAGACCTTCAGTAAGTAGCGGTACTGTTTGCAGCCTACCTTGTTCACAATGCCTGGTTACAGGCATACATACAGCTTTCTGCTCGCTACTAAATTTTAAGATTTTTAAATAAGAGCATTCTCATTCCTTAAACATATACATCAACTTTCCATTCATTCAAAAAAAAATCCAAAAAAGGCTCAACATTTGCATCAGCACTTCTTTTACCTGCTTTCACATCAGACTGAAGTTATATGCCATGTGGTATCAAGCCCGTGTGATGCAAGCTTGCTTCCCCCAGTGTATCTCGCACTTCTCATTTCTGTAATCAGGACACAACCTCGGAGTTATACAATAACCTTAGCATTATTCTGAAGCAGAACTGTTTTTCAGTAATGCTAATTAGCTGTAACAGCACACCGTTAACAGAGGCAGTTTTTGGAAGAAACTTAGATACGCATGTTGTATTCAACCAAGTGCAGAGAAAGCTGCAATACTCCTACTTTATAGATAATGCAGCAATGGATTACCAATTTAATAAAGCCAATTCTCCAAAGACAAAAGAGAAGCGAAAAATCCAAATTTTTACTCTGCTTGTGTAATTTTTTTACAATTTGTATCAGTTTGTGAAAAATAGTACTTCAAATGTCACTGCAACTTAAAATTAATCAAAATAAGTGCAGAGGGGCAATATTCCTTTGTTCTTGGGAAGGATGAGTTAAAAGTTTAGATCTTTTTGCTCATGTTTTGGCACATTTGAGATTCTTTGATATATATGAAAAATATGTCATTCTTTCACATACTTATTTGACTGTGATTTTTACTGCTTGCTGTGCCTGCTCAGTTTTGTACACTTATGCTAGCAGTGCTGCTGCCTAGGAGACCCATCAGTGAAATTGGTGCTTTCAATACCTTTCTGTACAGGTAGCTAAAAATAAGTATCTAAAAGTCATTATTAACAGCTCCTTACACATTCCAGTCCCTGCACACCAATTGCTGCATCAACTGGTTCATTTCTCCATCACCTCCAAGTGATGATGTCAATAGCTCTGCATAGTTTGGAATAAAATACTTAACAAAATGTTAAATCGTGATCAGAGAGAACAGATCTAGATGACATAGCAGTGTAGTTTGGTTTCAAAGTGCCTTACATCATGTTCCATAAACTGAGCTTACATAGAAATGCACGAGTGTGGATGTCTTATAGAGATTACCTTATTAATTCATTCATAGCTGTGCTTTAGCATGCTGAGAAATGCTCGTACTACCTGAGGTCTCACAGTATCTGATATTTACCATGGTCTCTGGAAAGTGCTTTTCAGTCTGTACTGAAAGATTTTCATGCACATTTAGAGGAATTAATTGCCCTGGTCACCATGTGTAAATAATTTCTAAACCTTCCTTTTGAATGTATGTGCATTTTGATTAGAGCATCTCTCTCTATATAATGGGATTGGATTGATTATTCCGAAGACACTTTTGTTTCTTGTTAATCAATAGTTAATTGCTTCATGACAGACTTTCAGCAACTAAAGCACTATCACAAATCCATCGCATTACAGGCACATTTGTCTAGCCATTATACAAAGCTCACCAAATAAACCAGTTCATACTGGTTGCGGGATTTGTTCTGGGACAAATGTGATGCAACAACAAGTTATATTTACATAGTGCCTTTAATGTAATAAAACATCCCAAGGCGTTTCACAGAAGCATTATTAAACAAGGTATGAAACTGAGCCACACAAGGAGATATTAGCTGGAATTTTATCTCCCCTCCCCCACCCCATCCCAGGAGCAGACTGGCGATGGGGTGGGGTCGTAAAATTGAGTGGGAGGCGGGGGGGGTGCCATTCCCGACGCCTTCCTGCCTCCGTTGCAATTTTACAAGGGGCGGCGGTGGCGAGAAAGGACCAATCAAGGCCCTTAAATAAAAGCAAAATACTGCGGATGCTGGAAATCTGAAATAAAAACAAGAAATGCTGGAAATACTCAGCAGGTCTGGCAGCATCTGTGGACAGAGAAGCAGAGTTAATGTTTCGGGTCAGTGACCCTTCTTCGGAACTGGCAAATAAGGCCCTTAAATGGTTGATTAACTGCCAATTAAGGGCCTCCTCCTGCCACCGCTGGTAACTACCAGCGGGCAGCGGGCACTGAGGTCCCCCAGGAGGCTTCCCAGTAAGACCTGGCAGCTTCCTTGCGGGCTGGGGGGTGCCCTCCTGATCAAGCACCCTGTGCCCCACGGAGGGCCCCACTACGGCCCACTGCACTTCATTCCCGCCCCACCCCGACCAACCACCCCCCCCCTTGCCTTGTGGGGGCCCGGCCAATTGTCTCCGGCGAGGCCCCAGACATTCACCTAATTTCAGGGCCAGCACCCCTCTTCCTGTTGTGGTTGGGTGCAGTCCAAGCAGTGTCCACCACGCCTGGTGGCGCTGTTGGGACTGAGAGCTGCCTACCTGCTGATTGACTAGCAGCTGTTGGAGGTGGGACTTCCTTCCTCAGAGGGGTGGAAGTCCCGCCTGAGGCCAATTAAGGGCCTGGGCCATGTAAAATCATGGCGTGGTTCCCAGGCCTGGTGGAGGTGGGCTCGCCACCTACTTTTTGGCCAGTTGGAGGGGCAGAGAGGTGTAGGGAGGATACTCCAGACTGGGGCTTAGCTAAATGAAGGCACAACCACCAATGGTAGAGTGATTAAAATCGGGGATGCACAAGAGACTGGAATCAGAGGAGTGCAGATATCTTGGAGGGTTATTGGGCTCTAGGAGATTACAGAGATAGGGAGGGGGGAGGCCATGGAGGGATTTTAAAACAAGGATGAGAATTTTAAAATCAAGATGTTGTTTGAGCGGGTGCCGATGTAGGTCAGCGAGCCTAGGGGGTGATAGGGGGACAGGACTTGGTGCGAGATAAGACATGGGCAGCAAAGTTTTGGATGAGCTCAAGTTTACAGAGAGTAGAATGCAGGAGATCAGCTAGGAGTGCTTTGGAATAGTCAAGTCTAGAGGTAGTGAAGGCATGAATGAGGGTTTCAGCAGCAGATGAGCCGAGGCATGGGTGAAACCAGTTGATGTTATGAGGTGGAAACAGCTGGCCTTAATGATGTGACACCAAGGTTGCAAACAGACTGGCTTAATCACAGACTGTTGCCAGGGAAAGAGGGATAGCGTCAGTAGCTAGGGAATGGAGTTTGGAGTGGGGACCAAAAATAATGATTTCAGTTTTCCCAATATTTAATTGGAGGAAATTTCTGCTCATCCAGTACTGGATGTCAGATAAGCAATCTGATAATCTAGTAACAGTGGAGACGTGGTGAGGTAGAGCTGAATGTCGTCAGCATACATGTGAAAACTAATGCTGTGCTTTCGGATGATGTTGCTGAGGGGCACCATGTAGATGAGAAATAGGAGGCGACCAAGTATAGATCCTTGGGGGATACCAGAGGTAATGGTGCAGGAGTAAGAAGAGAAGCCATTGCAAGTGATTCTCTGGCTATGATTAGATAGATGAGAATGGACCCAAGTGAGAGCAGTTTCACTCAGCTGGGCGACAATGGAGAGGCGTTCAAGGAGGATGGTGTGTTCAACCATGTCAAAGGCTGCAGACAGATTGAGAAGGACGATGAGGGAAGGTTTACCTCTTTCACAGTCACATAGGATGCCAATAGTGATTTTGATAAGAACTGTTTGGGTACCGTGGTGGGGTGGAAACCTGATTGGAGGGATTCAAGCATGAAGTTCCGAGAAAGATGGGAACAAATTTGGAAGGCAACAACACATTCAAGGACTTTGGAGAGGAAAGGGAGGTTGGAGATGGAATGGTAGTTTGCAAGGGTGGTAGGTCAAGGGTTGTTTTTGTGGGGAGAGGGGTGATCACAGCATATTTAAAGGAGAGAGGGACAACACCTGAAGAGAAAGAACCATTTATAATATCAGCTAACATGGGGGCCAGGAGGGGAAGTTGGGCGATCCACATTTTAGTGGGAATAGGATCAAGGGAATGGGAGGTGGGTCTCCTGGGCAAGATGAGCTCAGGGAGGGAATGAGGGGAGATAGGAATGAAACTAGAGAAAGATGCCAGTTCATGGCTAGGGCAGGGGGAAGTATATAGGAATTTTGGCTAGGTGGGGTAGTGGAAGGGAGGGACGCAGCAGAGGCAGCTGATTGGATGGTCTTGATTTTAGTGACAAAGAAGACCATGAGCTCCTCGCATTTATTGTTGGAGGTGATGGTGGAGGGCACAGCGGAGAGGGGTTTAAGCAGATGGTTTGCAGTAGAGAAAAGAAGCCAGGTGTTATCTTTGCATTCCAAGAGGATCCTGGAATAGTGAGAGCTGGACTCAATAGTGTTTTAAATGGTCCAGCCACATCTGGTGCTGGATGGCTAAACCAGTTGTCCACCATATCCTTTCAAGTCTATGTCCCTTGGACTTAAGGGAGCGGAGATGAGGGCCATAACAAGGGAATGGTCAGACTGAGAGAGGCTGATCTTTTTATTGGGGACTAGGGCATCAAAGGTGAAGGTGACGGTGCAATTGAGAAAATCAGTAGCTGCAGAAATGTGGCCAAAGGTCAGATAGTTGAGATTTTGAAAATGCAGTTGTAATTGAATAGGGGGATAGTTTTTTCCAGGGACGGGTACAGAATGAGGTAGAGTTGGGGCATGGTAGGGGAATGTGGGTGGAGAGTGATACAAGGAGGTGATCAGAGATGGCCCTATCTGTAATTGATACAATGGGACTAGCAAGACCACGTGAGGTGGCAACATCAAGGGGGTGGCTGGGAATTTGAGTTGGGCAGTTTACATGCAGGGAGAGATTTTTAGGGAGGATAAGAGGGCAGTGAACTCAGAGGAGAGAGAACATGATGAGTTGGGATGGTGACTGAAATCACCAAAGATGAGAATATCTGAACAGGTTTACTCCCTCTCCATGCATTTATATTTGCCCAGCAGCAAGCATCATGATGGACATAGATAAGATGGTCCAGCTGAAGAAATCACTTGATGTGAATGAAGTGATCTATTCTGATATTTGAATTAAACTGCAGGTGACTTTGTGTTTTATTTCACTGCACATGACAGGGAAATAGCATATTCTGTATAAATTGTTACACTATAAGCTGTGCTGGTGCAGTTGAAATCTCAAGTCGGGATAATAATTGTTACAGGCAGAAAGGACCTTTTTCTCCCCTGCCTGTCTCTCAACTTTCATTTGCTTTTGATGCTGTTGTTTGCAAGCCACTAGTTCCATGCTGTTTAAGTTTAAGCAGTCAGTATGAGCTGTCTTGGTTCAGTGAGTTCCATTTTATGGATGGGTGAAAGTGTCTGCATAGTGATGGATTAATGGTAGTGCTGTAATTACCGCTAGTTTGTCAAGAAATATATAATTTGTTATCAAGCAACAATAGTGCCCTCAAAATGATCATCAATCCACATCAGTTAGGTTGGTGGGGTGGAGGGTGGGGTAGTGGGTGGAATAAAGAGGGGGAAGAGATGGTGTGAGCTGCTTTAGTCTGTGCTAGTATTTAGTATATTTTAGGCTTCAAAGAGTAAACGTTGAATAGTCAATGGATTGATGAGTTTTTCTCATCCATCCACCCTTTACTTAATTTTTTTCTTTCTGTTTAGGTGGAATCTTGTTGTAACTGATGTTATGACCAGGTGAGAAAGGGGTCTAGGGTTCCCTCTCAGCCTTCACCTGGTCTTACTGTAACAGGGTTTAATTTTAAACGGCTGAATTTTACCGGCCCCTCGACACTGCCGGTCGCAGCGCAGGGGCCAGTAAACTTCTGCAGAAAGAGGCCCGCCTCGACCCACGACATCGAGAAGGGCCCGCCGCAAATTACCGGCAGCAGGGGTACCTCGGTGCACCCTCCACCCCCACCGCCACATGGCGGCGGCACCACAATTAGCATATGGTAAACAGTACTTACTTTTGCTGATTGTGCAGCCCGCCACCTCTCCATTGACACTTCCTGATTTTTCGATGAATGGGCAGCTGTCACGTCCCATCCTGTTCACGATTGGAAAAGCCGGCAGGTCCACAGAGGCAGAAGGTTTCGCGGCAGAAAGTAAGTTTCTTTTCAGGGGTCTCACTCTGCGTACCTCAAGGGAGGGGGGCATTACAGGGGTCTCACTCTGCATTCTTAAAGGGAGGAGGGGGGGAGGATACACAGGGGTCTCACTCTGCATTCGTAAAGGGAAGGGGTCTGGGATTACTGGTGGGAAAGCTCTGCTGGCATGAAGGGAGGTACTGTTTACCATCCCTCCGTTAACAGTGCTCTGTGTTTGCTTGTGTTTGTGAGGGAGCACCCTTTGTGTTGGGAGGGTGCCAGAAAGGGCAGGAACATTAAGGTTAAATGATTGGTGGGGGCAATCGATTCAGCTGGTAGGATCTTGATATGGTCATGTTGTGCCACTCTGAGTGTTGGCCAAGATGGGCAATGCCATGGCACGCCACATAGTTGATCCAGAAAAGCAGCTGATGTACCCATCATCACCAATCCGTGCCCTGTTAGGAACCTTCAAATACATGAAGGGTTCAACTTTATTTATCACATGGAAATAGGTATGGCTCATCCTACGTTGTCTGATCCTCTGCTCGTGAAGATTGGTATGCGCCAGAGGCAATATCAACAGGCAGGTGCGATCCACGTAGAGGCCCCTGGTCGTAAGCAGCAGCCCCCAAGGAGAGCTCACCATTATATAATAAAAGCAAAATACTGCGGATGCTGGAAATCTGAAATAAAAACAAGAAATGCTGGAACCACTCAGCAGGTCTGGCAGCACCTGTGGAAAGAGAAGCAGAGCTCACCATTATGTTTGCCGTACATCTACAGGTCCCACATGACATGCCATTGGATGTCAGAGCACCAGTGTTAGAGGCAATTGCGCATGTAGAAAGGGTGATGACACGTCTCTGTGCCCTGCTGAAAGATGACCTGCAGCCCATGGGTTCCAGTGGACATCCCATGCCTTTGTTCCTCACAGTGGCAGTGGTTCTTAAGCCTGATGCCTCTGCACCTTTTTAGGGGCCCACTAGAGACCTTTGCGAGGTCACACAGTCAGCAGTGCAACGCTGCATCAGGGAGGTCACCAATGCCCTGCACCGGAGGGCCTGTGAGTATGTCCGCTTCAGGACAGACTCTCACAGCCAGGCCCAGAGGGCCATTGGTTCTGGCAGCATTGCCAGAGAACCGTAGGTTGTAATGTTCATAGACTGCACTCATGTGGCCATCAGGCCTACTGCCAGGCTACCACCTGCAGATGTCACCATTAAAGGAGCCCTCTCAATCTAGGTGAAGCTAGTATGTGATCACCGCAGATGCTTTATGTGAATGTGTGACTGCTTCTCGGGCAGCTGCCATGACACCTGGGTCTTGCGCCAGTCCCGGCTGCCACCGCTGTTCACTGAACTGGCTCAGATGGAGCGGTGGCTTCTTGGAGATAAGGGCTATCCTTTGCAGACATAGCTCCCGACACCAGCGAGAGATCCCACCACTGCTGCAGAGGAGAGATACAACGCGAGCCACTGAGCTACAAGAGACACCATTGAGCAGGAGATCGGCATGCTGAAAGAGCGCCTCCAATGAATGGATAGGGTGATGCCCTGTACTACGGGCTGAAAAGGCCAGCTCCTTTCTTTGCTGCTCTGCACAACTACATACCCAATAGGGGTCAGGCCTGGCATGATGAGGAGAGACGTCAACAGGATTCCTCCTCGGACTATGAGGATGCTGAGGACCTACAACATGAAAGACACATGGGAGGGCAGATGGCACCCAGGTTCTGCACACAGGGCTAGCAGTGAGCTAGGGATGTACGGAAGTGGCTTAGTAAACAAAGGCTGTCTGCTCCAGAGGAACCGACATGAGCTCTGCAAGCCACACATCACCCTCGCCTATCTGCTATGCACCAGTCCACATCTGCAGCATCCCTGTGTAAACCATTAGAGGTAGCAGCAGACTAAGCCAGTGTCCATGTCACTGCATCCCTGGAGGCGCTCATGAGTAATGGTGGCATGGCAATGATGTTATTGCATACGTTGACTCTCCTGATTGGCCAACGGTGCACAGGGATGTGACATTGGTGCTACATGCTGGCACACATCATTCGCACAGAGAAAAGTTCACATGTTGGTGAGGAACATTTAGTGAAAGACGCATTTACATTATTGTGACACTCGTGCATTCCCATTTGTGTCAGTGTGTTCTCTGTAAACGTCTGTAATAACTTTTATGGTCTATTTAAGTCTCATGTCCTGGAATGTGCAAATTTATGATTATTCACCCAGGTGCAGCATGCCTACAAGAAGGAATGTTACACAGTGGCGCGGTGGCTAGCACTGCAGCCTCACAGCTCCAGTGACCTGGGTTTCGTTCTGGGTACTGCCTGTGTGGAGTTTGCAAGTTCTCACTGTGACTGCGTGGTTTCCTCCAAGTGCTCTGGTTTCTTCCCACATGCCAAAGACTTGCGGGTTGATAGGTAAATTGGCCATTGTAAAAAAAGTAATAAAAAATTGCCCTTAGTTTAGGTAGGTGGTAGGAGAATTGAGGGAAGGTGGGGATATGAGAGGGAAAAATGGGATTTATTTAGGATTAGTATAAATGGGTGGTTGATGGTCGGCGCAGACTCAGTAGGCCGAAGGGCCTGTTTTGCTGCTGTATCTCTCTATGACTTGAGTGGGAGAAGAGGATCGCAACTTCACAGGATAGTGTGACACAGCAGGGTAAGTATGTGGTGGCAAAGCAGAAAGTGCTGGGGTCGCTCAGCAGGTCACGCAGCATCTGTGGAGAAAGAAACAGAGTTAACTTTCAGGTCTGTGAACTTGGATAAGTTAAGTCTGCTTCTCTCTCCACAGATGCTGGCTGACCTGTTGGATTTCTGCAGCACTTTCTGCTTTGCTGCCAGATTGACAGCAGCTCCAATCTTCAGCAGTCAGGTGAGTATTCTTTGACAGTTGTCAGGAAGCAGATGCTGAGGCGCTTAAAATAGGGCCCCAGCACCTGCTGCATAACTGTCAAAAACTCTCACTGCGCCAAATGTCCCGCCTCTCCCCATGTAATATGGGGAGGGCGGTTCGGCGCCATGATTCTAATGAGCCCCCACACGTAATATCGCTGGGACTCTGTGGCGGCCACTAAATGCAGGCAGCCCGTTGAGTTGAAAGGGAGCCGCCGCATAGCGCAACACCCAAATAAAATTCAGCCCACCGTGTTTTTAGCTCCCCCTTTGGTGAATCCTTGTTCATCACGTTCCAATTATAAGGCAAAGAAACCAGCACAAACAGGTTTTCTTAGGTTTAAAGAAGAAAAGTTGAAATTTATTAAACTTAAACTCTAATTCAGTTAATGCCTACAGATACACGATGCGCCCACGCTAGCATGCATACATGATACACACATTCAGATAGAGACAGAACAGAACAGAAGAAATAAAGTTGAAAAGTTTGAGGCAATCTCTGAAGAGGGTTTTTATTAGGGTTCTTCGAGCTCACTGTAGAGTCCTTGATTGTAGGTAGATCTTGCTTTTCGTTGGGCCCCATTGTTCTTATTAAACCTTGTTCGCTGTAGGAGACTTTTCTCTCTTGAGGTTCATGTGTCTTCAGTGAATTTGGAGTTCCGTGAGAAAGGGATGGGAGCAGAAAGACAGGAGAGGCTGTGAGCCAGTCAGGAGAGATCTTCTCAGTCCAGGAGCAAACAGACACTCTGAGTTCAAACTGTTTGAACAATTGAGGAAAAACCCAGGTTGCCAAGCAGGTTAGCCATGTGACTAGCTGGTCTGACCACGTCTGTTTGTGGATTCTCTGGTTTTAGCAGACCCCGGAATGTCTCTCCATACACACAATACCTGGTGCTCAAAGTCCATTGTGGGTTAAATTGGATCGGGAATAGCCCCTTTGTCCTTCCGAGCACTGGCTGTTGGTATGCAAAAAATGTTTTTCCAGCCAACGGCCTGGTGATTTTTTAACAAGTCCTTTCTTCACTTCAGCAACAGTTTTCAAATCAATGTTCATATGACAAAATTAATATGCCTCATTCTTGGCAGGTGGGGGTCTAGCATGACACTGAACTAAATTCACACATTTCAATTCCAACCAGGTACAGCCCTTCCCAATCACTAGTAAATATTCAAGTTTTTGATGCATCCTGATCAACATCAGAGAATGTATGAATGTCAGTTATTGCTGTAATCTGAGTGGCCAGCTGATAAAACTATTGTTGGCTTCAGCCAAGCCAATCCAGGTGAGTTTGGAGACCTGAAATGGGGAATCTATAATAATAATATGCAGTTTTTTTCTGCCTGCACTTTTCTGATTGGTTGGGGGTGATTTGGTAGGAGGAGCTTGGTGCATATGGAGGCACATGGGACAGAGGACCTTGCACTTATTCCATGTGCCTTGTAACAGATAGATCAAAAAATTGTTATACTCGGTACATTCTGTACCCGAATGTTACAATAAACTTTTAAAATATCTAATTAACCAACTGTCATCCCATAGGTGCAGAACAATAGAGTTTTGCAGCACAACCTCACCAAACATAAAGCTCTCTGCAAAGCAAGGCCCACAAACCTGACAGCAGTCATCTTTCTTTTTAGTGAGTCCCTCTAGGGGTTCAGGCAAATACCCAGTCAATAATGATTCCCTGAAGATTTACTCTGTAAATCTATTTCAGTGGTGCATAAGTTTCTCTCTGTCAGTGTGTAACTCTCTTTATGGCATTGGAGGGGTGGCATAGGAAGGATGGAATGGGGATGGCATGGATGGGAGGGGATTGCATGGGAGGGATGGCATGGAAGGATGGAATGGCATTGGATGGGGTGGCATGAGAGGGAGGATATGGCATGATAGGTATGGCATGGAAGGATGGAATCGCATGGGATGGGGATGGCATGGGTCAGAGGGGATGGCATGGGAACAGTGGCATGGGAAGGATAGACAGTCAGGATTGCAGTAGGACTGACTTGGGAAGGTACCCGCCTTACCCCCACCCCATGTTAAGGAGTGAAGCTGAGATCCTGTTACACTTTGTGAGTCAGCGCTGCCTTGTGCTTAGTTCGGGCATAACCAATCCAACTGAATTTTTAATTAGATGATTTTCAAATGTCAGCCGAAGAACTGCTTCGGGGGTGGGGGGTGTCAATATGGAAATGTGGTAAGATGAGGATGGAATGAGAGGGATGGCATGGGAAGGATGGAATAGCATCGGATGGGGATGGCATGGGAGGAGTGAGAGGGAAGAGTGAGAGAGAGGAGTTGGCACTGGAGGGGTGGAAGTTGAAGGATGGAATGGCAGGGATGGAGATGGCATGAGAAGGGTGGCATGGGAGGGGTGGATGAGATGGTGGAATTGGTTAAGTATACTAATTTTACTGCAAATGTTTTGCAGAAAGGATAGAATGGCATGCTAGAGGGATGGCATGGGAAGAGTAGGAGAGAGGGGATGGCAACAGAAAGGTAGCATGTGAGTGATGGAATGGCATGAGATGTGAATGGCATGGGGGGGAGAGGTTGCATGAGAGGGGTGGTGCGATGATAGAATTTGTTAGATATACTAATTTGACTGCAAATGTTTTGTGGATCTCTACTAGTTTACAAACAAAATTTTCATTCTTCTGCTGTTTGCATCCATTCTTTTGAATACTTTTAATCAGTGAGTGTGAATGGAAGTGTGAATGAGAGAATCAATAGAACTGAATGGAAAGAATTACTGAGTGCGACAGTGCTGAGTGACCATATTTTTCTTTCTTATGTAACTTCACTGCAAATTTATCCTTCATCTTCGAATCTGCCTTGCTTTGATGTCTCCGCTGTCAAGAGGAAAGGCAAGCATTCTGCTCCCAAACTGCCAGCAATGTCTTCCATGGCCAGCCACCAGGAAATGCTGGGGACTGCTCGAATGTCCCCTTTCTCCTTCAGGAAAACACCACATGCTCCACTGACTGCCTCCCCATTCTATGTAACTCAGATCAGGAATAGAGTGGCACAGGAATTGAGATGATGGTCATCCACATTTAATGCTGTAACACTGAGCTACATCATACCTGTCCAAATGAACTTAAAGCAAGCACCAAGGCACTCTAAATTAATGGCTGTATTTCTACTGATATTAATTCAGGCCCATTAGGCCACCAGTGCTTAGTAACTCCTCCAAAGCAGTTAATTTCTTAGAATCATAGCAAATGTGGACTATCACCATACACAATACTGTATTATTTGCTAATAATCCTAATAATACTAGTACTTAAGGTCTGATGGCCTAATGAAGTTATTTGCTTCAATGTGTGCTGCCTAAACACCCCATTCTGAGAATCCCATCGTGATGTGTGATTTTTCCAAGAGCTTCCCTCCCCAAAATAGCACAGATCTGCTTCAAAATAAGTGATAATTTTTGATCCTAGTAGAAAACAAATCATTACATGTGCCTTGCATTTTATTTACAGCTGTACTGGAGCGCACAGAGACTGATTTGTCAACCATTACTGCACAGGGCTGCAATGTAATTTCACTGTTGGCAGCAGAACATCCCTCAATCAGATCATTACCACCTGTTAACATGCTGAGATCCATGAAGTTAGACACGGTTACGACAATGAACAACAACAACATAATCGATAAAGTCCTTGATATTCCCACAGAAGAAGCCTCTTTCCAAAGGTAAGGCATGAGAATGTTTTATTTATACTCAAAAGATTGAGGTCAGATGACACTGGTTCTTTTATTTCTCAAGTGCCTACCAAAATTAAAGTTACAAAAAGAACAATTCTAATAATTGTAGGTATTTGCTTTCAAATTGTTCATCTTTTTTGTTCAGTAATTTGCACTGAAAGGATAAAGTAGAATCATTCAACATTAGGTTTAATTAACCTATTGGGCTGGATTTTGTTCTCCCCCAGGCATCGGGCTCCATGGTGGTGGGGGGGGGGGGAAGGGGCGATGCCTGAAGATGGCTCCAGATGAGGCCCCCAACAGAGCTCGACGCTGCTAGGGCCCAACCTGATCCTCCAGGCGACAGCGAGACTCCACGGCGGCCCCACCGCTGCTGGCCGACGGGACCACAATTTAAATATTCAAATGAATAAAATTAATAAATTTACATGGACTTACCTGCGATCTTGAGAGACCACCACGAACTTCTGCGGGGTGGCCATCATGCACCGCGTCTTCAGATCCCCATCCGGGGAAACTTGGCGCCACACTGGCGGGGAGGGGGAAGGAGGTAGGATTGTCAGTGCGGGGGTGGTGGGGGGGTGCGAAATGAGGTCAAATAGAAGTAATTGGTGTTGGTGATACAATCATATGAACATGCGAATTAGGAGCAGAAGTAGGTCATTTGGCCCCTCGAGCCTGTTCCGCCATTCAATAGGATCACGGCTGATCTGTTTGTGTCTTGAAATTCCACACTCCCATCTACCCAAGAGCTCTCTTAATGCCATCATACGTTCCTCTGATATTTCCGGTGTCAGAGGCCAGCTGAATATGACTGCATAGGTGTTGCCAGTAGTCGTTTGCACACCACCTGGCTGTTCTTTGTGCAGTGCTTCTGGCGGCTTTAAGTGTTAAGGATGTTAACTCGCTGAGGGCTTTCTTGTAGTTCAGCAGTGTAGTGCGCTTGGCAGCTATGACTGGTTCCATCTCTTCAAAGTGAGATTGAAACCAGTCTGCATTCTGCTTCTCACGTTTGCCATGGGTGGTCATTGCTGAGTCATAGATGATGGCTCTGATATGGGCCCACTTGGTCTCTGCATCCCCTGCAGGAGTGTTTTGAAGGGCTTTTTCAAGCAAATTGAGAAGCTTTTGTGATAGCTGTGGATAAGAAATTCTGGTAGTGTTAATGCGCAGGCAGCCATTCTGCTTGGAGTGATGTAATTTCTTTGGTTTGAGTCTAACCTTGCTGCACACCAGGGAGTGGTCAGTGTCGCAGTCCACACTGTGGAAGCTGCGTGTGATTTCAACACTGTTTATGGAGACTCGCCTTGTGACGATGAGGTCTAGCTGGTGCCAACAACGTGATCTTGGGTGTCTCCAAGAAACCTGGTGACAGGGTTTAGTTTGAAAGAGCGAGTTGGTGATGCAGAGGTTGTGGTAGGTACACAACTCCAGCAGTCTCTGTCCATTCTCATTCATCCTTCCAATGCCATAGCGCCTGAGGCAGGGGGGCCATGAGTCATGGTCAGCCCCAACCCTGGCGTTAAAGTCCCCCAGCAGGAACAAATGATCAGTATTAGGAATGCTACTAATGATATTATGGAGTTCCTCGTAGAACTGGTCTTTAACTTCAGGTGGGGAGCAGAGTGTTGGAACATAGATGCTGAGTAGGTGTACTGGACCAGAGGTGGTGAGCAGTTGGATGGACAGTATGCGTTCCGAGCCATTTGTGTATCAGAGGAATGTATGACGGCATTAAGAGAGCTTTTGGGCCAACCGTCAAGAAGATCACCCCGCTCAAGTCTAAATCAGGGGAAATGATCACTGACCAATGCAAGCAAATGGACTGCTGGGTGGAGCACTACCGAGAACTGTACTCCAGGGAAAATGATGTCACCGATACCGCCCTCAATGCAGCCCAGTGTCTGCCAATCATGGATGAGCTGGATGAACAGCCAACAAAATCAGAGCTCAGTAATGCCATCGATTCTCTAGTCAGCGGAAAAGCCCCTGGAAACGACGGCATTACCCCTGAAATAATCAAGTGTGCCAAGCCTGCTATACTCTCAGCACTCCATGAACTGCTTTGCCTGTGCTGGGATGAGGGAGCAGTACCACAGGACATGCGCGATGCCAATATCATCACCCTCTTTAAGAACAAGGGTGACCGCGGTGACTGCAACAACTACCGTGGAATCTCCCTGCTCAGCACAGTGGGGAAAGCCTTCACTCAAGTCATTTTAAACAGACTCCAGAAGCTGGTTGAGCGTGTCTACCCTGAGGCACAGTGCGACTTTCGAGCAGAGAGATCCACCATTGACATGCTGTTATCCTTCGCCAGCTACAGGAAAAATGTCGTGAACAACGCATTCCCCTCTCCATTACCTTCATAGATCTCACCAAAGCCTTTGACCTCATCAGCAGATGTGGTCTCTTCAGCCTACTTGCAAAGATCGGATGTCCACCAAAGCTACTAAGTATCATCAACTTATCCCATGACAATATGAAAGGCACAATTCAGCATAACGGTGCCTCATCAGACCCCTTTCCCATCCTGAGTGGCGTGAAACAGGGCTCTGTTTTGTGCACCTACACTGTTTGGGATCTTCTTCTCACTGCTGCTCTCTCACACGTTTAAGTTCTCAGAAGAAGGAATTTTCTTCCACACAAGATCAGATGGCAGGTTGTTCAACCTTGCCCGTCTTAGAGCGAAGACCAAAGTACGGAAAGTCCTCATCAGGGAACTCCTTTTTGCTGACGATGCTGCATTAACATCCCACACGGAAGAGTGTCTGCAGAGACTCATCGACAGGCTTGTGCCTGCCTGCAACGAATTTGGCCTAACCATCAAGAAAACGAACATCATGGGACAGGACGTCAGAAATGCTCCATCCACCAATATCGGCAACCACGGTCTGGAAGTGGTTCAAGAGTTCACCTACCTAGGCTCAACTATCACCAGTAACCTGTCTCTCAATGCAGAAATCAGCAAGCGCATGGGAAAGGCGTCTGCTGCTATGTCCAGACTGGCCAAGAGGGTGTGGGAAAATGGCGCACAGAAGTCCGAGTGTATCAAGCCTGTGTCCTCAGTACCTTTCTCTACGGCAGTGAGGCCTGGACAACATATGTCAGCCAAGAGCGACGTCTCAAGGCATTCCGTCTTCGCTGTCTCCGGAGAATCCTTGGCATCAGGTGGCAGGACCGTATCTCCAACACAGACATCCTCGAGGCAGCCAACATCCTCAACATGTACGCCCTACTGAGCCAGTGGCGCTTGAGATGGCTTGGCCATGTGAGCCGCATGGAAGATGGCAGGATCCCCAAGGACGCATTGTACAGCGAGCTCGTCACTGGTATCAGACCCACTGGCTGTCCATGTCTCCGCTTTAAAGACATTTGCAAACGCGACATGAAGTCCTGCGACATTGACCACAAGTCGTGGGAGCCAGTTGCCAGCGATCGTCAGAGCTGGCAGACAGCTATAAAGGTGGGGCTGAAGAGAGGCGAGTCAAAGAGACTCAGCAGTTAGCAGGAAAAGAGACAGAAGTGTAAGGAGAGAGCTAACTGTGTAATAGCCCCGACAACCAACTTTACCTGCATCGTCTGTGGAAGAATCTATCACTCTAGAATTGGCCTTTATTGCCACTCCAGGTGCTGCTCCACAAACCACATGACCACCTCCAAGCACTTACCCATTGTCTCTCGAGACAAGAAGGTCAAAAAGGAAAAAAGGAAGGATCAACCCCCTTTGATTCCCTTGCCTAACAAGAATCTATCAACCTCTGCCTTAAAAATATTCAATGACCCCGCCTCCACCACCTTCTGAGGCAGAGCGTTCCAAAGTCGCACAACCCGCTGAGAGAAAAAAATTTCTCCTCATCTCTGTCCTGAAAGGGCATCCCCTAATTTTAAAACAGTGCCCCCGAGTTCTGGACTCCACAAGAGGAAACATCCTTTCCACATCCACCTTGTCAAGATTGTTCAGGATCTTATATACTTCAATTAAGTCTCCCCTCACTCTTCTAAACTCCAGTGATAACAAGCCCAGTCTGTCCAACCTTTCACATAAGACAACCCAGGTGTCTTTCCAGGTATCAAGGCAGTAATCCTCCTCTGAACCGCCTCCAATGCATTTACATCCTTCCTTAAATAAGGAGACCAAAACTGCACACAGTATTCGAGATGTGGTCTCACCAATGTCCTGTATACCTGAAGCATAACATCCTTACTTTTATTTTCAGTTCCTCTCGTAATGGATAGCATTCCATTAGCCTTCTTTATTACTTGCTGCACCGAAATACCAACTTTTTGTGTCTCATGCACTAGAACAACTAGATCCCTCTGCACCTCGGAATTCTTCAGTCGTTCTCTGTTTAAGTAATGCTCCGCTTTTTTATTCTTCCTGCCAAAGTGAACAACTTCATATTTTCCCTCATTATACTCCATCTGCCAGATTTTTGCCCACTCACTCAACCTATTTATATCGGTCTATAACGGTGATGGTGAGTTTGGGTGGGGGAAGGTCAGTTGTAGAAGATAAGTATTTTTGTGGGAGAGGAAGGGCAAATAGTTATTGTAATTGTTATTGGGGAGTTGGGAAAGGGACATTATAATTATTTATTTAATTTTGGGGGGTAGGACTTTAAAAATATGAATTGGGTGGCAGGGCTGTCTGCCCTGTAAAAATGGCACCAGCACCTGCGCACAGGCAGCTGATGCCATTGCCAGGGATGGACAGCCCGCCCTCTCCATGAGATTGGGTGGGGCTGGCCACCCCGTGTATTTCAATGAGCCACTGCACGGACTGCCATTTTTTGAGCTCGCTACTGAGATGGGTGGTGGGCTCTTAAAATCCAGCCCATTGTGTTTAATATCCTAGCATAAAATAAAACAATTATAATCAATTGCCAAAAAATATTAAATATTCAGTTAAGCTTTAATAATATTATAGTCAATCCACAAGGAGAGTTAAGAATAAGTAATCTTCAGGTCAAGTGGGATTAGAGGGATAACTGGGCCATGCCAATACTGAAGGCCACAAGATCCGTTTATATCAGCAACTTGATGTATGCGCACAACAGGAACATGAATTTAAATTTAACCTGTGGCCCTGTACTCCATGGTGTGCACCTGTGCAGGCCAGAACAGCAAAAACTTGTCCAAGTTTTGCCACGAGACATCACATCTGAGTGCCATCACAGCTCAAAAATGAGTGCAAAGCAACACACAAAAATATTTGCAAGATAATCATGACTGGATCAATTATTACCCATTAAATGCTGATGCACTTAAAAACTTAGCAAGCAAAAACCACTTTAATCATGGCACAGACATGAAAAGCTACCAATTGGGAAGCAACAATCACAACAAAACTGTTGTATGGTTGCCTTTAAGAGTGATGTCCCTTTAAGATCTTAGTATGCTAATGAGCCAAGTACCAGGATGCAATCATGTGACTCGAAGCCAGAGTCACTCTGCAACTGTAACACCCAATGTAAGGTTCTGTAAATAGTTAGCTCTGTACTGTATATAATAGTCTAGCTATAAATAAAGGGAACCATTGCAGAGTCATAGAACAAGTCTTAAAGCAAGTTTTAAAGAAAAAGAACAGCAGGAAGATGGATACCAAATTTCTTCGCATGAACTGGAAAGCTTTGGATATCCTATCCAAGTTCCAACTGTTCAAACAAAGAATGCAGTTATGCTTCACATGCCAAGTAATTGCTGAACCACAAAAACAGGCTGTGAAAATACTAATAGCAGTTGTAAATGAGGGATTACACAGAATCAACACTGCTGGACTATCTGACGAGGACCAGAAAGATCCCAAATAAATATGGAAAGTGCTAGAGGATCAGCTCTGATTGCGAGTGAATTTTAGAATTCACTGCCTGGAATTGATGTCCTACAGGCAACAGCCACAGGAATCAATTGACCAGTTCATCAGTAAATGCCATAGTAAAGGCAACAAATGCGACTTCTCAGAAACTGAGCTGTCGGACCGAATAGTGGAGCTGGTGATTGTATCAACACCCATTGAAGCATTTCAGAAAGACCTCTTGGGGGAAAAAGAAAGGTCACAGCATTGATACACTGCTAGAAGATGGCAGGAAATCTGAAGCCATTGTAGTTGGACAACAGCATCTGTAAGCACTAGCTCTAGCCAACAGTATCGGTACCATAACCAGGTCGAATAGAGCAAGCAAGCTGTGTGGTAAGTGCGGTCTGTCCCACTCGCAGTGAAATTGCCCTGCATTTCATCATCTGTGTAAGGCGTGCGGTGCAAAAGGACACTGGGCCCGTCTATGTAAGAAATCTGGCTCCAAAGATGCGGCCAGAGGACACAGACAAACAGAAGACAGGCGCAGCAACAGGGCAACAGCAGCAAGGAGAGTGCCAGAAACCTGCATGAATACATGCTGATACACAAAGTCTCCAGTGAAACAGACCTGAACCAAAACTCAACGAGGACTAATTCTCAGCCAGAAGGCATTCCACATTGTGGACCTGACGCATCATATTGATGAAGTCAAACAACTTGAAGCTTTCACTACTATTAATATCACATGCCCAAAGAAAGCTGGCAAACATACACTCAGGGTCAAGATTGGCACTGGCACTACTGCAAATATCCTACCAGTCCGAATACTCAAAGATATGCAACGGAGTCATTGGAAATCAATGATACAACTGACAACTGCCAAGTTATTTGCATATAACAGGTCACCCATTCCTTGCAGTGGCACACTAACAATGGAATGCAGCTATGGTAAGTTGGCATGGAAACCGCAAACATTCTACCTTGTAGACATGACCGGACCAGCAGTGGCAGGACTACCAGTGTGTAAGAACCTCAACATCATGACCATCCATGGAGTCACCAAGGTACCCATTACAGCAGAAGAGACAAAGGATACCCACATTGAGACAGTCCACGACCTACAACAAATGTACCTGGACAGGATCAACACCATAGGAAATTTCAAAGGCGATGCTGTTCTGCACCTCAGAGAAGATGCAATTCCGTCAATCAACCCCCCCACCCCTGGAAAGTGCAGCATGCAGATACAAGAAAAGCTTAAAAGCGAGTTAGATGACATGGAATGCAATGGCATCATCTGTCGTGTGCATCATCGCACAGACTGGTGCAGCTCAATCATGTGTGTACTGAAGAAGGATAGAGCAACAAGGGTGTGTCTAGATATGCTGGAACCACTCAGCATGTCTGGCAGCATCTGTGGAAAGAGAAGCAGAGTTAACATTTCGGGTCAGTGACCCTTCTTCGGAACCAAACAAGGGTCACTGACCTGAAACGTTAAATCTGCTTCCCTGTCCACAGATGCTGCCAGACCTGCTGAGTGGTTCCAGCATTTCTTGTTTTTATTTCAAATTTCCAGCATCCGCAGTATTTTGCTTTTATATAAGGGTGTGTCTAGATCTAAGACGTCTAAACCGCTCCCTAAAGAAAGGCCCCCACAAGATTCCAACATTAGAGGAACCAAATTCTTCTCCAATTTAGCTGCTAAACATAGATATTGGCTGGTACACCTAGCTAAGGAATCCAAGAAGTCAACACCTTGAGGACACCATTTGGAAGATATAGCTTCCAGAGACTACCCTTCGGTTTGTCCGTCAGTCAAGATCTGTTTCAGTAGCATATGGACCGAATTATAGAAAACGTGCCTGGCTGCATATACATTGCTGATGACATTGCAGCAATTGGCAAACCAAAGAAGAACATGATTGAAATCTCCATTCACTGATGGCAGCAGCTCATCACGAAGGGCTTGTTTTTAACAGCAAGAAGTGTCAAGTGACTGTGAGTCAGATCAATTTCTTTGGATCCATCTATTCAGGCAGCAGAATCCGTCCCGACCCAGGCAAAGTCAAAGATGTAAGGCACATGCCTCTCCCACAAGACAAGGAATACCTCCAGAGATGTCTTGGATTTTTCAACATTTTGGCACCATACATTCCAAATTTTTCTGACAAAGCATCATCGTTGAGAGAGCTCCAAAAGAAAGCTGTACCATTTGTATGGCAGGAGGACCATAAGCAGATGTTTGAATCTCTCAAACAAGCATTGTCAGCAGAAACCTATACCCTGCAGCACTATGGCCCGAGGAAGAAGACAATCCTGGAAGTCGACGCCTCACAGAAAGAGCTAGGAGCATGCATCCTACAGGATGGCAAACCAATTGCATTTGGGTCCAAATGTTTATCCTCAGCACAGTCCAGTTACTCAAACAGAGAGCGTGAAACACTTGCTCTGGTGTTTGGGATCACAAGGTTCCACACCAACCTGTTCAGCAAGCAGTTCACAGTGGAAACTGACCACAAACCACTGGAGATGATCTAGCGCAAACCATTGACAAGCGCACCACCTCATCTACAGCGGTTCTTAGTGTAAGTAGAGGGGTACGACTTCGATTTCTGCTACAAACCAGGTACTAAAATGGTCACCTCGGATACACTGAGCAGATTGCCAAACCCGAGCAAGAATGAAGAAGTTCCACTAGATCCACAAGTGGACAGCATGGACATCGAGGTGGAAGATGGGCTCAAAATTGATTTAATACATTTTAGACAGCACAGATGTGACCAACTACAATCAGAAACAGCAAATGACCCACAACTGAAGGCACTGTGGAGAGTTATCATAGAAGGCGAGCCTGACATGGTAAAAGAGTTGCCAGAAACACTCAGATGCTTTTGGCCTTATAGAGATGAACTCGGTATCTCGAGATACATCACCTTCAAGGGAAAATAAGTGATTGTGTCCAAAGCTCTCCGAGAGGACATCTTGTCACAACTTCACCAAGTCCGTATGGGCATAGTACAAACAAGACGATTGGCACGAGACATTGTTTATTGACCAGGAATAAACAGTGACATCGAAAGGTTAGTGAGGATGTGCGAGGCATGCCAGAGTCACCAGCCACAACAAGGCAAAGAACCTGTACATCCTCACGAGATTCCATCAGTTTTCGTCAATGGAGACGACTTTATCTTAGTCGTTGATTATTTCTCCAAATTTCCAATTATCATACAAGTAATAGACAATTCAAGCGTGGTCATCGCAGACACATTGAAAGCCATATTCTGTCTATTCGGTGCGCCTGAAAAAATCATTTCTGACAATGGGCCACAGTATACAGGCAAACCTTTCGGGTGTGCCAAATGGGACGTAAACCCTGTGACGTCCTCACCACATTACCCTAAATCTAATGGTCTTGCTGAGTGAATGGTTTGCACAGTCAAGTCACATATCCTGAAGTGTAGGATAACAAAACAAGATTTTCATGTTGCCATGCTCCGCCTCAGAGCTACACCTAGGGATATGGGCCTATCGTCACCATCAGAGATCATGTTTGACGTACAAGCCACCATCTGTCCAAATTCTCCTTGATGCAGAAGACACTGCTGGTAAAACAGGGGAGAATGAAGATGATGCATGACCGACATGCAGGGGCGGAACTACCTCAGCTACATGTAGGAAAAAAGGGCAGGGTCATACACACCACCATGAGAACATGGCTACCCGCAGGGGTATCCAAAATTTGCAGTGAGCCTAGGTCCTACGAGATTACAACACCTAGCAGAGCGGTGTTGAGAAGGAACTGTAGCCAACTAAGAGAAGTTTGCAATACCCCGATTGCTCACAGTGGACTCAAAAGAACACACTCCAACGATGAGGGTGTGATGGAACAACAGGACAACAATCAACACATTGACAACATGCCTGCAAGTCCAAAACAGCCAAGGATGACATCCCCAGAAGGTTATATCATAACCAGATCTGGAAGAGTTGTCAAACCACCGAAACAATATGTGGACTATTAAGCTTCTGCACATGTAAAGTTCATAATCTGTATATCTGTGTAAATAATTTTGTTGTTATCTAATTTTATGTTTTTACTTTTAGCATACGAGACTTATCTTTGGAAAGAGGCAGGATGCTGTATGATTGCCTGTAAGAGTGATGTCCCTTTAAGATTTTAGTATGCTAATGAGCTAAGTACCAGGATGCAGTCATGTGACTCGAAGCCAGAGTCACTCTGCAACTGCAACACCCAGAGTAAGGTTCTATAAATAGTTTGCTCTGTACTGCAAATAATAGTTTTGCTGTAAATAAACCTGTTTGAGATCTTCAAACAACTGGACTCCATGTATCTCATTTATGGTGCATCAGACAACATAAAAGAACTCATTACAAAAACTAAAAGCAAAATACTGCAGATGCTGAAAATCTGAAATAAAAACAAGAAATACTGGAAATACTCAGCAGGTCTGGCAGCATCTGTGGAGAGAGAAGCAGAGCTAACGTTTCAGGTCAGTGACCCTTCATCAGAAGGGTTCCGAAGAAGGGTCACTGACCTGAAACGTTAACTCTGCTTCTCTCTCCACAGATGCTGCCAGACCTGCTGAGTATTTCCAGCATTTCTTGTTTTTATTTCATTACAAAAACAGTTTTGGCAGCCTTGTTTTCTCACAAATTGTACTATGTAGCTAAACAATTAGATATGTGCCATAATAATTACATTCAAAAATTAAATAATTGCATCATTTAGGAAAACATTTAACATACTCATATGCTTACCTAATATGTGTTAGCACTCGCTATATCAACTTTTCCCAACCTCTTTCTGGGGCTTGAGTTCTGCTCTATTCAAAGAAAATAGTATATATTCTAATTAACTTTTGATTCAAATATACTTTTTACAAAAAAATTGTTTTGTTTACATTCTTTCCTTCTTCAGATAGAAAACTTCCTAACAGCAAGCTGGATTGTTATTGGCATCTCACTGTTATACCTCTTATAGTAATATTGTTATATTAGATTGGGAAAGCGACTAACTTATCAAAGTGCACAAGTTGCAACATTATTTTTCAGGAGTTGGGAGAATTTCTTGAGCTATGGAAAGTGCAGAGATCATTGCCTTTTCAGTGCAAGAGTTAATGTTCATGGCTAGTACTTTCACTGATTGCCTTAATGACAGTGGAAAATCACACTCTCTTTGCTGGAAAGAAGCCATTGTCACTCATGTCAAAGACGTTTGATAGACTTCTGATGAAGAGCAGTTTCTGGGCAGCGGGTGATAGTATTCAATTGCTCAGGAAGATTGTGACCTTATATTTTCTTTTCAAAGTGGGAACGCTAATGATATTGCATTGTGCTGTTCCTCATTCTATAGCTGCTATCTAGAGCTTATAGTGCTCAACAATTATGGAAATATGTCAATTTAAGTTAAATAACATAGGCTTGTACCTCAGTAAAAAGGAGCAAAGTCTATAATTAGAGGCATTCAAAAGCATTTTGGGCCATTGCAAACAGTTCAAGAACAGTACATCTTGAATATTTACTAAAGCTCCAAACAAATTGGTGTTATTATCTACTATGGTCAAGGGAATAAATAAGTACCGGTGTGAAAAATGTTCATTGTCTTCCATGAAGAGCATCCACATATTTCATGGACTGTTTATATCCTCAATCAAAAATCTTCCTCCCCAGAGATGCCCTTCTGTATATTATTTAATGCCCAGATATTTCTTCACATTGATTGTCATGTATCAATTTGGAATTTCTTACACTTAATTGCATAGTTATGAACCTTGGAATCTAACTCCATTTAATCAGTATTAAAACCGCTCAGGACAAAGCCCCCAATCAAAATATATGATTCTGATTGCAGTGGGGGCAATGCACTGTCAATTCAGTCCCGTCGCTCCCGCAAAAATAGAAAAAAACTATAAAGTCTTTGCAGATTACGCTTCTGATGAATGGTCTTCTAATTCAACACAGGCAAAGTTCACTTACAGTCTTCCAAGGTCCAATGAGAAAAGGATCCTTCCAGAGATAGGGGTTCGACAGTTCAGTTCGGCAGTTGTCATATTAAACTCTTTTTTCCAGCAATGAACACAGCAGATCAATAATTTGTTATTTCTTTAAGGAATTGATTTGGCTTGAAGCTTTTTAGAATTTTGAGAGAGAAACTACTCAAGGTCTAAATTGACTTAGAGAGAGCTCTCCTATTTCCATCACGTGCTGGATCAGACTGTCAACTTTGTGTCTCTGCTAGCCAGCTTCAATGTCAAAATGGATACATTGAAGCCCTGTTCTCTCTCTCTCTGTATAGTTCTTGCCTGGCAACCAGAATGCACTTCGGCATTCAGTCTAAGGATCTTGAAATAAAAACAAGAAATGCTTCAGAAATTATTTCAGATTTCCAGCATCCGCAGTATTTTGCTTTTAGTCTAAGGAGCTTGTTGCCTTAAAGAAGTACTGATCTTTTATAGCCTTAAAGGCGCACTGCAATATTTCCCGAGGAGAAAAGAAACACAGGATCCAAACAACTTGGTGTTATTATCAGTAATACTATGGTCGAGGGAATAAATAAGTACTTACTGTTGTGAAAAATGTTCATTGTCTTCCATGAAGAGCATCCACATATTTCATGGACTGTTGAAATCTTCAATCAAAAATCTTCCTCCCCCGGGGTGTCCATTTGTATATTATTTAATGCCCACATTGATTGTCATGTATCAATTTGGAATTTCTTACACTCAATTACATAACAATGAACCTTGGAATCTAACTCCATTTAATCAGCAAGAATGATTGCTCTGAACTATTAATTATCTGTTAATTGCAAGAACTGTTCGATATGATAGTATTTAAACCATTATCGTGTTTGTAGTCATGTATAAGGTTGTCATTGACTTTAAAGCTATCTTACCAAATTACAAGTGTTCACTGTTAACATCATCTTTTTCCTATGCTATCATGTATCAGGTATGCAACAGCCAGCGGGAGGTAGAGGAGCAGATATGGAGACAGATTTTGGAAAGATGTAAAAGTAACAGGGTTGTAGTGGTGGGTGAGTTTAACTTCCCCTATATTGACTGGGACTCACTTAGTGCTAGGGGCTTGGATGGGGCAGAATTTGTAAGGAGCATCCAGGAGAGCTTCTTGAAACAATATGTAGATAGTCCAACTAGGGAAGGGGCCGTACTGGACCTGGTATTGGGGAACCAGCCCGGCCAAGTGGTCGACGTCTCAGTAGGGGAGCATTTCGGGAACAGTGACCATAATTCCGTAAGTTTTAAGGTACTTGTGGATAAGGATAAGAGTAGTCCTCGGGTGAAGGTGCTAAATTGGGGGAAGGCTAATTATCACAATATTAGGCAGGAACTGAAGAATTTAGATTGGGGGCTGCTGTTTGAGGGTAAATCAACATCTGACATGTGGGAGTCTTTCAAACGTCAGTTGAGGAAGAAGGATAAGTTTGGCAAGTTTCGTAAACCTTGGATAACGAGGGATATTGTGAGCCCAGTCAAAAAGAAAAAGGAAGCATTCATAAGGGCTAGAAGGCTGGGAACAGAGGAAGCCCTTGAGGAATATAAAGAAAGTAGGAAGGAACTTAAGCAAGGAGTCAGGAGGGCTAAATGGGGTCATGAAAAATCATTGGCAAACAGGATTAAGGAGAATCCCAAGGCTTTTTATACGTATATAAAGAGCAAGAGGGTAACCAGGGAAAGGGTTGGCCCACTCAAGGACAGAGCAGGGAATCTATGCGTGGAGCCAGAGGAAATGGGCGAGGTACTAAATGAGTACTTTGCATCAGTATTCACCAAAGAGAAGGACTTGGTGAATGATGAGTCTGGGTCATGCCGATATCAAAAAGGAGGTGGTGTTGGGCATCTTGCAAAGCATTAAGATAGATAAGTCCCCAGAGCCTGATGGGATCTACCCCAGAATACTGAGGGAGGCAAGGGAAGAAATTGCTGGGGCCTTGACAGAAATCTTTGTATCCTCTTGGCTACAGGTGAGCTCCCAGAGGACTGGAGAATAGCCAATGTTGTTCCTTTGTTTAAGAAGGGTAGCAAGGATAATCCGGGAAATTATAGGCCGGTGAGCCTTACGTCAGTGGTAGGGAAATTATTAGAGAGGATTCTTCGGGACAGGATTTACTCCCATTTGGAAACAAATGAACTTATTAGCGAGAGGCAGCATGTTTTTGTAAATGGGAGGTCGTGTCTCACTAACTTGATTGAATTTTTTGAGGAAGTGACGAAGATGATTGATGAAGGAAGGGTAGTGGATGTTGTCTATATGGACTTCAGTAAAACCTTTGACAAGGTCCCCCATGGCAGACTGGTACAAAAGGTGAAGTCACACGGGATCAGAGGTGAGCTGGCAAGATGGATACAGAACTGGCTCAGTCACAGAAGACAGAGGGTAGCAGTGGAAGGGTGCTTTTCTGAATGGAGGGCTGTGACTAGTGGTGTTCCGCAGGGATCAGTGCTGGGACCTTTGCTGTTTGCAGTATATATAAATGATTTGGAGGAAAATGTAGCTGGTCTGATTAGTAAGTTTGCGGACGACACAAAGGTTGGTGGAGTTGCGGATAGTGATGAGGATTGTCAGAGGATACAGCAGGATATAGATCGGTTGGAGACTTGGGCGGAGAAATGGCAGATGGAGTTTAATCCAGACAAATGTAAGGTAGTGCATTTTGGAAGGTCTAATACAGGTGGGAAGTATACAGTAAATGGCAGAACCCTTAAGAGTATTGACAGGCAGAGAGATCTGGGCATACAGGTCCACAGGTCACTGAAAGTGGCAACACCTGTGGATAAGGTAGTCAAGAAGGTATACGGCATGCTTGCCTTCATCGGTCGGGGCATAGAATATAAAAATTGGCAAGTCATGCTGCAGCTGTACAGAACCTTAGTTCGGCCACACTTGGAATATTGTGTGCAATTCTGGTCGCCGCAGTACCAGAAGGATGTGGAGGCTTTGGAGAGGGTACAGAAGGGGTTTACCAGGATGTTGCCTGGTCTGGAGGGCATTAACTATGAGGAGAGGCTGGATAAACTCGGATTGTTTTCATTGGAACGACGGAGGTGGAGGGGCAACATGATAGAGGTTTACAAAGTTATGAGTGGCATGGACAGTGGATAGTCAGAAGCTTTTTCCCAGGGTGGAAGAGTCAGTTACTAGGGGACATAGGTTTAAGGTGCGAGGGGCAAAGTTTAGAGGGGATGTGCGAGACAAATTCTTTACACAGAGGGTGGTGAGTGCCTGGAACTTGCTGCCAGGGGAAGTGGTGGAAGCAGGTACGATAGCGACGTTTAAGAGGCATCTTGACAAATACATGAATAGGAAAGGAATAGAGGGATACGATCCCCGGAAGTGCAGAAGGTTTTAGTTTAGACAGGCATCAAGATTGGCGCAGGCTTGGAGGGCCAAATGGCCTGTTCCTGTGCTGTACTGTTATTTGTTCTTTGAATTCATTTAAGGTTGAGTTAGATCAAATATTGATCCAGATAACCAAAGTGAAAAACGAGACGGCAACAACTTTGAGGAAGGGAACGACAGCTACCTTAAAACATTTTGGGTAATACAAGGTTTAAAGCACAATGTAACAATATTTTTGAAGGATTGCTATTTATCAGGTGTCATATATTTGATTACTATCTTTGTCAAATGTTCTTTTATTTTAGGCAGTCTTTCTGTAGCAATATGTCATACACTACAGGCTTAGGGGCCAGAGGGGAAGTTCATTATTTTCTATTGCAGCCTGTTAATCCAGTGTACTAACAAGAGAAAACAAGTTTGTGAATACTTCTGAAGCCTATAAAAGGCTCCTCTTGGTACAAGTGAATAGCCCAGATTGTTAAAGGTGTCTCTCTTGGTCAGCTGTAACAGTCTGAGGTAAAAGAAGCTACAGCAGATTAAATGCTTTTCCAAGTGGGTATAAACTACACATGATTTGTCACAAAGTTGCTCTCTTCAAAGAAAAGCTACAAGAATGCTTGTTCAGGGGAAAAGGAAATATTTAATTGCTGAAAAAAGAGACATGCTTTTGAAGTTTTTCATCTTGCACTCACCAGGACAAATGCAAGAATGCCAAATTTCAAAGGGAGCAACAATTTATACTGCATGAGGAAAGGGTGCTAATTGGTTGGCAAATTGACTCTGATTGGTCGAGGTGTTGCCATGGAGAATGCACCAGAGAACTATTAATTCAAAAAAGGCACAATGCCTGGACATGTTCCTTTTGCCTGCATATGAATATATGTAGCTTCAAGCAAGTGTAAGTGACCCACATAGCGAGCCCAACTGTGCCCCGTCTACCTCAAATTACCCTGGAAGGGTAAGGTATCTCAAAATTTTGAATAGTGGGTGAAGCTAGCCGTTTCACACTGCCATTATGCAGTAGCAACACATGTGGTATTTTCTATTAACAGGATGCTGTTGTCAAGCCAAAAGACGTTCTGCCTACCACACAAATAAGTAATATGGTACATAAATTTGAGTGCCAGTGTGATTCTAAGTATGAAGGCCATACATCCCAATGACTGGCAGATCATATCAAACAGCATGTCTCTTCAGCTGTTTACAATAGGCAGAGTACTGACCGTACTCAACCAGCTTGTACTTGCAAAACTCAGAACATGATGTCTAACATTAGATGTGACTCTGCGATTGGACAGCACTTACTGAACAATCCCGAACGTGCTAAGAATTACACTAACAATGAAATTAATATTAACAGTTGGGCTCACAATTTGGGTCACTTACGCTTCCTAGAAGCTATATATATTCATACACAGGCACCTGTCCTCTGTAGGCAAAAGGAACATGTCCAGGCATTGTGCCTTTTATGAATTAAACAAAAGCATGGGGGAATTTTAATTTTGGCATTCTTGCATCTGTCCTGATAAGTGCAAGATGAAAAGCTTCGACAGCATGTCTCTTTTTTCAGTAATACTCAAGTTCTATATTACCAAGTGACTAGAAATATTTAATGTGGGTACAATGAGGGTGTTTCTCCAAGGCTGGTGTTAAAGTATATTGTTGAAGCAGAGTGATGGGAACTTTGTGTCATCATGTTGGAATTGATTTCAAATGTTCCGCAACATATTCCACAATAGAGTTATCTGTTCCTGGGAGAAGGAAAGATTTCATTTATGTAATATATAACAAAATCCTAGACCTGTTCTTAATAAACAAGTTTATGATTTTGTTACATGTAGTGCACAGAGGAAATCTTTCCATGAAATTGTTTTGTTTCCAGGGGTGATTTTCTGGTCGAGTGGCATTTATTTCAGTGCAACATAAGGAGCTGGCACAATACCCCATCCTCAGCATGAATGCCTGTTATCTAATGATGTAAATCCATTCTTGGGTCAATAGATGATTGAAATTGCAGGTTTGCAGTTTTCATGGAGAAATTAATAAAATTGTAGGATGCGATTGCCAAAAACCTGCAATTCCATATAATAAAACTGGAATTTGAAAATTAAAATGAACAGACAGCAAACAGACAGGCTTCAAATTGGACATGCTGACCTCTACATCCAAATTTCTGATATGCACTCCTGCCAACCTTCATAAAAAAATGGAATTATGGAATACACCCCTCCAAATACACTGGTAAAAATCTGGAACATCCTGTAATTGCATGTAGTAAAACAGAAATTGTCTGTTCAGTCATTCTGGGCTGAATTTAATGAGCCCACCCCCGATACCGGAACAGGGTGCCATTCCGGTTCATCACGTGGGTGGCCATTTTGCATAGGGAAGGCGCGAGTCCCCCCCAGTCACGCATCGGGGGCGGGAGGTGAGTTATTGATTACGACTCCGGAGCAGTTGCTGGCAGCATATTTAAAGGTCTGCCAGCCCTGCATTCAGTCCTGCTTTGGAGTCATTTGCAGCTTTATGCAGCCTAAAACTCTGCCTTACTGGTCCATGTCCATCCTCCAAGGAGGGCAGAAGTTAATGGCCGAGGCAAGACACAGAGTGGCCCCACAGTTCAGTGATGCCTCCCTGCAGATTCTCCTCCAGGCTGCAAGGGAAAGGCGGGAGGTTCTCTTATCCCATGATGGCAAGAAGAGGTCCTCCCACCTGACCAAGCAAGCCTGGGTGGAGATTGCAGAGGAGGTTAGCAGCCATGGGGTCACCTAACGCAATGGGGTCCAGTGCAGAAAGAGGCTCAATGACCTCCTGCATTCTGCCAAGGTGAGTGCAGCATACCAATCACCTTTTTGAGGATTGCACGTGACTATGTGGACTGGTGTGTGGCATGGGGAGGGTAGTGCTGCTGCAGCGTTGGCTGAGGGGTTAGGGTTTCATCTCATCCTGACAGATGCATGGCTGCCTCTCAGCCACAGGCCACCTTCCTTCATAGCTCACCCCACTTAACTCCCTTGATAGCGAATGTCAACATTAGATGCACCAAATCCCCCAATAGGGGACGATGTACTGACATGAGCAGAACTGTCATGTTGATCTGTCTGCCATTCTCTACGATTTCCATCCTTCCACTTGCAGGACAAGAGGCCCCATAATACGAGGGAGACAACCTGGACTGGTGGAGGACTTCCAGATCTGCATCCACTCACCTCCACTGAGGAAAAGGCATTGGAGCTGGCGGGCACCCAGGTTGGCCACACTATCTCAGTCGAGGAGATTGGAGTCCCTACACAAAAGAGTGAGGATTGACTTCCATCGGCATGCGCATTAATGTTGAAGACCCACCTCACACGTGGTTGGCATCAGGAGATCTGCATGGCTTAACCCACATATATTTGTGTTCCCTCATGCAGATAGTTGTTCACTGGGGCCCGCAGCCACAGGGGACAGTCGTGCGCCTCTGAGGAGGAGGACCACTCAGAGGTTGTACAGTCCCCTGACTCTCTTGCACTCTCCACTAGCACAGATACTTTTATTTTTTTTTTAGATTAGAGATACAGCACTGAAACAGGCCCTTCGGCCCACCGAGCCCGTGCCGACCGTCAACCACCCACCTATACTAATCCTACACTAATCCCATATTCCTACCAAACATCCCTACCTGTCCCTATATTTCCCTACCACCTACCTATACTAGTGACAATTTATAATGGCCAATTTACCTACCAACCTGCAAGTCTTTTGGCTTGTGGGAGGAAACCGGAGCACCCGGAGAAAACCCACGCAGACACAGGGAGAACTTGCAAACTCCACACAGGCAGTACCCAGAATCGAACCCGGGTCCCTGCAGCTGTGAGGCTGCAGTGCTAACCACTGCGCCACTGTATCTTGGTGATTAGAATCAGTGTCGTAAGCTGGTGAGAGCACCACACAGACACCTGTGCAGCTGGCTGAGGCTGAGACAGCTGAGGCCTCTGACAGTCCGAGGAATGTGGGTGGCCAGGCCCAGGCTGATGAGAGCCGCTGGCGTCGACAGCAAAGGGCATGCTTGAGTTGCATAGAGAAGTAAGGCAACATCTGGTGGAGATGTCAGAGGTTATGTGCAGCCATGAGCGGACGATGGAAGAGTCCATCCATGCCATGACTGCTGCCATGATTCAGGCCTATGAGTGCTTGGCTTCCTCCAGCAAGAGGTTGGTGAGCCTCATGGAGAGCCAGATCCCACAGAGGTGTGCAGACCTACACACCATCGCCTTGGCCATGAGCTCAACGCAGCAGTGGGAATGCAAGAAAAGGAACAGGAGCCGGAGGCTTCTGCAGCTCCTTCTCCTTCTCTGAAGAGCATGGATACTCAAGAGAGGCTTCAAACGGAGGAGGAGGAGAGGCTACCATCCACATCAGGGGCTCCCTTCAGAGCACCTTGAGTGTGGCCACCGGCTCCTCCGCCCCTCTGCCAGTGAGCCCAGGAATTTCAGCAGCTGCGATGCCTGAGGACAGTCCTGCACCAGTCAAGGAAGGCCCCAGGCAGCTGCGACCTTCCAGGCCTCAGGCAGCCAGAGGATACCCGGCAAAGGGGAGACAGTTGGAAGAGGAGGCAGCCGAGTGGCGGACCTGCAGGGAAACTATTGAGGAGAAGATAAAGTGAGGCCCAGGCTCGGGGCCTTCACTCACTTGGAGACAGTCGGAAGAAATGGTGGAAGAGCATTTCACTTACCTTCAGGAGTCGGCAAGCACTAACTGAGCTTGAAAAAGCAAATAGTGTGATCACAGGAAATCTGTAAGTTGATTGGTGGGTGAGTAACTGCTGTTAGGGAGTGTCTGTAAATAGATAGGTTAGTACACTGCTTTAAGGGTGCTTTTGAACATAACTGGAAATTAGAAAAGCGTAAAAAATTTTTAAATAACCCTTAAGTAGCTACCTTATTAATTAAGAGACACAAGCAGAAGAGAAGTAATAAGCTGGTGACGCTACTGTTTTATTGTATTTTTAGGTAGTAAGGTTTCTTATATTACACAGGTTTAAATTAGTACAGTGAGTGGTGGTGAAGAGAGGCATTATTAATAAAATTATTAATTGAGAAAGTAATTAATTAGTTCATTAAAACATAATAAGGATGGCAGGGCAGGTGATGTGTTGCAGCTGCAGTATGTGGGAGCTCGTGGACATCAATGTGATCCATGGCAACCACGTCTGCAGTAAGTGTCGACGGCTCGAGGAGCTTTGACTCAGAGTAGATGAGCTGGAGGCTGAGCTACAGACATTACAATGCATCAGGGAGGGGGAAAGCTACTTGGACACTTTGTTCCAGAAGGCAGTCACACCCCTTAGGAACATAGGAGCAGGCGTAGGTCATTCAGCCCATCGAGCCTGCTCCACCATTCAATACAATCATGGCTGAACTAATTACTCCACATTTCCACCTACCCCGATAACCTGCCACCCCCTTGCTTATCAAGAATCTATCTATCTCTGCCTTAAAAATATTTAAATGCATGCAAGCTAGTGAGAAACATAAAAGCTTCTTGAGGTATGTGAAAAGAAAAAGATTAGTAAGAACAAATGCCCATTACAGGCAGAGACAGGAGAATTTATAATGGAGAATAGGGAAATGGCAGAGAAACTAAACAATTACTTTGTGTCTGTCTTCATAGAGGAAGATACAGAAAATCTCCCAGAAATACTAGGGAACCAAGGGACATGTAAAAATGAGGAACTGAAAGAAATTAGTATTAATAAAGAGGTAGTGCTCGAAGAATTAACTAATTAACTGGATTGAAGGTAGATAAATCCCCTGGACCAGATGAACTACATCCCAGAGTGTTGAAGGAGGTGGCTATAGAGATAGTGGATGCATTGGTGGTTATCTTTCAAAATTCTACAGATTCTGGAAAGGTTATTGCAGACTGGCAAGTAGCAAATGTAACCCCAATATTTAAGAAAGGAGGGAGAGGGAAAATGGGTAACTACAGACCTGTTAGTTTGACGTCAGTGGTAGGGAAAATGTTAGAATCTATTATAAAGGATGTGATAACTAGACACTTGAAAAATAATGAGATGTTTGGGCAGAGTCAACATGGATTTATGAAAGGGAAATCATGTTTGACAAACCTGTTGGAGTTTTTTAAGGATGTTACTTGTAGCATAGATAAATGAGAACCAATGGATGTGGTATATTTGGATTTTCAGAAGGCTTTTGATAAGGTCCCACACAGGAGGTCAGTAAACAAAAGTACTGTACATCCAATTAGGGGTAATACATTACTATGTATTGAGAATTGGTTAACAGACAGAAAACAGTGTAGGAATAAATGGATTATTCTCAGGATGGCAAGCTGTTACTAGTGGAGTACTGCAAGGATAAGTGCTGGGACCACAGCTGTTCACAATTTATATAAATGATTTAGATGTAGGAACCAAATGTAATATTTCCAAATTTGCTGATGACACAAAACTAGATGGGTATGTAAGTTATGAGGAGGATGCAAGGAGGCTTCAAGGGGATTTGGACAGGCTAAGTGAATGGGCAAGAAGACGGCAGATGGAATATAATGTAAATAAGTGTGAAATGATCCATTTTGGTAGAAAAAGCAGTATTTCTTAAATGACGAAAAAGGGACTTGTGTGTCCTTATTCATGAGTCACTAAAAGCTAGCATGCAGGTGCAGCAAGCAATTAGGAAGGCAAATGGTATGTTGGCCTTCATTGCAAGGGATTTTGAGTACACGAGTAAAGAAGTCTTGCTGCAATTGTATAGAGCCTTGGTGAGACCGCACCTGGAGTATTGTGTACAGTTGGGGAGGCGGTGGCGTACTGGTATTGTCACTGGACTAGTAACCCAGAGGCCCAGGTATTGCTCTGGGGACATGGGTTCGAATCCCACCACAGCAGAAGGTGGAATTTGAATTCAATTAATAAATCTGGAATTAAAAAGCTAGTCTAATGTTGGCCATGAAACCATTGTCGATTGTTGTTAAAATCCATCTGGTTCACTAATGTCCTTTAGGGAAGGAAATCTGCTGTCCTTACCTGGTCTGGCCGACATGTGACTCCAGATCCACAGCAATGTGGTTGACTCTTACATGCCCTCGAAATGGCCTAGCAAGCCACTCAGTTCAAGGGCAATTAGGGATGGGCAATAAATGCTGGCCTGGCCTGCGATGCCCACATCCCATGAAAGAATTTAAAAAAAAAAGTTTTGGTCTCCTCATCTAAGGAAGGATATACTTGCCATAGAGGGAGTGCAACGGAGGTTCACCAAACTAATCCCTGAGATGGCGGGATTGTCTTATGAGGAGAGAGTGAGGAAACTAGGCCTGTATTCTCTAGAGTTTCGAAGAATGAGAGGTACTCTCAGTGAAACTTCCAAAATTCTTACAGGACGTGACAGGGTAGATGTAGATAGGATGTTTTCCCTGGCTTGTGAGTCCAGAACCGGGGACACAGTCTCAAAATAAGGGGTAGGCCATTTAAGACTGAGATGAGGAGGAATTTCTTCACTCAGAGGGTGGTGAATCTTTGGAATTCTCTATCCCAGAGGGTTGTGGAAGTTCAATCATTGAAAATGTTCAAGACAGAAATCGATGGATATCTGGATACTGATGACATCAAGGGATATGGGGATAGCGCGGGAAAGTGGCGTAAATGTAGATGATCAGCCGTGATCTAATTGAATGGCGGAGCAGGCACGACAGGCTGAATGGCCTACTCCTGCTCCTTTGTTCGTAGGTTTCTATGTTCCTATGTTCAAAGTCATCACAGGCCAAGGGGCGGCAGCTTGCCACCGTCCCAGCTGCTACCACAGGGATCACACCATGCAGGTGCACCACAAATGTACTAAGAAGACCATCTAGCCACACTTTGGATGTCACACGTGTAGCATTTATGTTTTCTGGTAATGAATTAAAATATCCTTTGTTCAAATCATTATGCATCATTGTCTGAAAGCCATGTGCCATTATGCCTTAATTGTGAGCTGCTGACCTCCTCCTTCCCCCTAGGGCTATGCCAATGTGATGAGAGGCCTCATTAACATATGGTCTCCCATGTTCGCTAGCACGCATTGCAGCCACTCGCAAGACAGGGACCACAAATTGGACAGAGGCGACAGAGTTCAGGCATTAAGATGAGCCTTTGTCTTACTCTCTGTGAACGGACACCACCAGGATAGCTGTAAACGAGTCATTATGAGGTTGTCTCTTGCCACCTTCGTGTATTGCTCAACCCATCTGGCCACTTGCCTTGGCACCTGAAGATGTGACAATTCTGTCGGCAGAGTCGTTGTGGACCTTAGAGCCCAACCTTGATGATGGCAGCACAGTGGCGCAGTGGTTAGCACCGCAGCCTCACAGCTCCAGCGACCCAGGTTCAATTCTGGGTACTGCCTGTGCGGAGTTTGCAAGTTCTCCCTTTGACCGCGTGTGTTTTCGCTGGGTGCTCCGGTTTCCTCCCACAGCCAAAGACTTGCAGGTTGATAGGTAAATTGGCCATTATAAATTGCCCTTAGTATAGGTAGGTGGTAGGGGAATATAGGGAAGGTGGGGATGTGGTAGGAATATAAGATTAGTATAAATGGGTGGTTGATGGTCAGCACAGACTCGGTGGGCTGAAGGGCCTGTTTCAGTGCTGTATCTCTAAATAAAAAAATAAATAAAAATGGCCCACTATCTGTTCCAGCAATGTGAGCAAACAGACCCATCACACAGCAGTTTGACATCCCTATAATGCCCCCACCCCTCAAACCCACACTTGGACCCCTTGCAGAGTATCTGGACCCGGAACCCCCTTGCAGAGCCCCCAGGACCCTAGCAATGCTGTCCTGCAATGGCCTTCAAACCCCTGCTGTTCCCCAATGCAGAAATGCTCAAGTCTGCCTACCTATCACAGCAATATGGCCTCTCACCTCAGCGCCACCAGGTTTTACCAGTCATGAATCCAAAAGCATGTGAGTGCCACCTATTGTTCACAGAATTATTCACCGATCATTAAATCACCTTTAATTATATTTTAATGCTGTAAATCAGCATTTTAGCAATTTAAAATATGTTCCCGTAGTGTTGCTGTAGCAATGCCACCATTGTGCTTTCCCACCAAGGACAAAATCTGGAACTGACGTCACGACACTGGATTTTCCAGGCGGACGGTTGCATTGCGGCTCTCTGTTCCCCCATGCCACCATACCCACCCTTGACAGCCACAGTAAATTCAGCCCAATGTGTTAGTTGGCAAGTAAACAAGTCTCAAACTAGTTAAACTGGGTGAACAGCCTCAAAACCTAGGATACATTCCAGTACAGTATCCCATGATGTCTCAGTAACTTAACATCCTGCCTTGTCTGGCATTGAGCAAAACAGACCAAAAGGGCCCCGGATTGATCTCTGATCAAGACAATATTAGCCAGACCACCTGCAGGGAGTTATAATTGACTTGAAAGGGTAAAAATCAGAGTTCCCAGTTCTGATTCAATCCAGTCACTTCTCCTATAAAGTGCTCATGAATGAATTTAGGATAAGGTCAGGGATGTGCTCAGCTGTGAGGCAACTCTCCTTTTGTTAAATTGCCTGCTGCCACTCACTGTGTGCTCACACATGAAGAACATCTATTTTAATAAGTACTAATGGCACAGTGCCCCAGTGTAATTCAGTACCTTGTGGACAAAACTGTAAAATGAAACAAAGATCCCAGCAGCACTATGCATGATACATGATGCAGCACATGTGTCTATGCTCTGAGTTTCAGAAAAAGCAACATTTCGAATTTGCACAGATAGAGGTGCAATGATAAATAATGACAGATAAAAGGAGGGCTCACACTGTTAAGTGGTTATAACTACAATAAATGTCTGCATCTGGCCATGTTATATCTGATCTGTGAGTCCTCAGAGCCGATACTGGGCACAAAAAGTGAAAAGTTGTTCCATTCATATGACTGTCATTTCCTCACCTTTATGAAGACAAGGCTTGGAAAAGTTAAATGAATTAAAAATATTTTCTGATGATCTCTGATGTTTGAATATATTTAAATCTGACGGATAATTAACATTTAATACAAGGAAGGACATGTTGCAGTGAGTTATGCTTCATTACACAAGTAAACTTGTCCCAGACAAAGACGTGCCTCACAATGTAAATGGAAGACATTGATTCAGAAAATTGTTTGTATAAACAATAAAATACCAGATTGTCATGAATACCAATCACAAAACAGCCCACTTACAACATACTATATACTTGCCATAAAATTATAAATATTTTCAAATTGAATTAATGAAAACAATACATCCAGAATAAACATGGGTTTAAAATAAGCTGAACATTTCTCTTTATTTTTAGTCAGTACTTAGTTACTTCAGTTAGGTAAGTGTTGAACTTAAACCCTCTCTTAGTGGACCACATTTACAGTGCGCACTGAACCAGAGAGAAACAAATCAAACATCTGGACATTGCTGTAGTCTATGTCCTGATTTGAACCTTATACAGCCAGAAATGGGGCTCATTCCACCTGACTTTTGGCTTCTTTGAAGTCAACAGAAGGAAAAAATTGGGCGGGATATAAATTGGGCAATCAACCCAAACATGAACCAAACTTGCCGGCACATTAGATTAGAATCAGGGCTTTAGTGCAAAGAAATGATTCAATATTGAATATAAAACAAGTTAAGGTATATTAAATAAACTCTTGGGCCCCGAAAGTCCACAGGGGTTCTGCCCAACTTCAACCATAACTGTGGCAGGTATCTGACAGAACCAAAGAGAAAGTGGCAGGGATCCAGTTTAAGTAATTGATAGATCCTCTATCTTTCTCTTACAAGGAAAATGTTGGTTATAATGATGGTCATGGATGCCCTTCAGCCGTGTTTCCAGCTTCACTACCTTTGTTGGGTTCCAGCATTGGGTCAGGATACCGTGTGCGGTGAGGAATACATAGCTCTAAATTAGGCAGGAAAGATGAATACGTTTTTTTAAACTGACTGTTAGATCAGCCCCAATGAATAAGAAAGCTGATGTTAATTGAATATTAATTGCATGTTTAATTGTATGCAGGTGGTGGGCATTAACTGGGGATTCACTTGTGCTCCTATAAATAGGAGCAGACTGAAACTATGGTGGTTGGGTGAGAGGTGCATGTTTGCAATATGTATCTCTGTAAATAAAAGCTTATAAAAGTGTGTAAAGATTAGGCTCCAGTTCTATCCTTCCCCACCTGACTTCAGGGAACAGAACAGTTGAAGGGGTAATGACTGGGGTCTCAGGGGCAAGTAGGGAGGCCTGGATAAACCACATTCAATAGTAGGCAGGTGCCAGATATTGCAACTGCATGGGGCAGGTAGACATCAGAGGTACAGCCATAGTAGCACCAGTACACACCAGCCCCATGCAAATGAGATGCCCTCTTAATGCCCCTACAAACTCTGGCAGGACAGTGCTGAAGGCACCAGTGACCATGATCCCTGCATAACTATTGGGATCACAACTTGTGGATTTTGGGGCCACAATTTTTAGCCTTGTGGTCCATGCATATTAATTAAGCCTTTGTTAAAATGATGTTATTTACTAGAGTTTAACTTTTCTAGCTCAACTACAGATTGGACAACAGTGTATTTTTTTCCTGCTGGCGACCATGTGAGCCAATCAGCTAGTTATACTTTATTATTCTTTGCCTGTCCTCTCATTTTTCTGTTTGTATGATTATAAGATTTTCACTTTTTTGCTTTATGATTGATCCATTTGGAATTATTACTCGCAAGGTTAGCAGGAAATGATCAAACATGAAATAGCTCCAGCCATTGAAAAGTTGCAGCTGAAAGTTAAGCTAACTGTAACCATTTACATGTTGAAACTCTAAATGAAGGTTTCAATAAGAAACAGCTACAAGATACTTGGGGAAGCCTAAAAATTCACTGGATGTTTAAGCAGCACCATAGAATTCTTCTGACTGATGGAGACTAGAGTCAGAGGTGTTGGCTACTGAGGCCCACTAGTTTCTATTTTGTTTTTATCCATGAATAATACCACTGGAGATCAACTAATTGAAATAATTGAATCGTATCTGATCACTTGCACTTAAACCTTGTCTTTATTTTTCTCACTGCTACCTGCTCTTCTGTGTCATGAGCTTCAATAGTTATTGCATCTTCATCTATGTGACACAAGTTTTAGAAGAACATGGGATAACTTCTACATAGCACCAGAGATATAAATATAATGATCTAAACTGCTGTAATCCATAAGATCATCACATATCTTGTAGTTTTTAGAAGCATGATCTATTCTTCAGTGATCAAAAATTACTCTCAGCATTACATGTGACACACTGATGATGTACTGTAGTTATAGTGTGTACTACCTATAGGGTGCACTGCAGTAACTTGTCAAGACTTCTTCAGCTGCACCACTCGCAACCTTCACCACCTAGAAGGACAAAGGACAGCAGATGCATGGGAACACCATTAGCTCCAAAATCCCTTCCAACTGTGACTATGACATATATCTGTTCCTTCATTGTTGTTGGGTCAAAATCCGAGACACCCTACCTAACCGCACTGTGGGAATGTCTTCACCATATGGACAGCAGCGGTTCAAGAAGAAGGCTCAGCACCACCTTCTCAAGGGCAACTAGTGATGGTCAATAAAATGCTGGCCTTGCCACACACTGACAATGAACAAAAGTCAAATGTTTTATTCATGGAATCGTTCCTACAACGTCACACATTATTTTCTCTTCCATATTTCTTTTGTTGAATATGTTGCTGTTTACATATTATTGATACCACAACGATAATTGCTGCAAATACCAGTACACAGAAGTCAAGAGCAATCCACTGGTTCTTGTATGTGTTTAGTTCCTGAACGCCCTCCTCTGAAACTGAGAAAAATATAAATATGTATTATGTCACTTTTACAAAACATATGCAACTGGAATTTCTGTGGGGTTTCTCCCATTTCCCCATTGTAACTTTATTTGCACCATTTCTATGGGGGTTCTGCTGAAATTACAGTGGGAGATCAGGAGAAGTCCTGTGGAAATTATGTCCATGAACTTGAGGCATTGTATCATATAGTTTTTGTGAATTATGTGAGTTCCTCAGGGTAGTGTCCTAGGCTCAACCATCTTCAGTTGCTTCATCAATACCTTCCTTCAATCATAAGGTCAGAAGTGGGGATGTTTGCTGACGACTGCACAATGTTCAGTACCATTTGCGACTCGTGAGGTACAGAAGCAACCGTGTAGAAATGCAGCAAGACCTGGACAATATCCAGGCTTGGGCTGATAAGTGGCAAGTAACATTCGTGCCACACAAGTGCCAGGCAATGACCACCTCCAACAAGAGAGAATCTAACCATCTCCCCTTGACATTCAATGGCATTACCATCGCTGAATCCCCCACAATCAACAACCTAAAGGCTACCATTGACCAGAAACTGAACTGGAGTAGCCATATAAATACCGTGGCGACAAGAGCAGGTCAGATGCTAGGAATCCTGAGGCGAGTAACTCATCTCCTGACTCCCCAAAGCCTGTCCACCATCTATAAGGCACAAGTCAGGAGTGTGATGGAATACTCTCCACTTGCCTGGATGGGTGCATCTCCAACAACACTCAAGAAGCTCGACACCATCCAGGACAAAGCAGCCCGCTTGATTGGCACCCCATCCACATTCACTCCCTCCACCACCGACGCACAGTGGCAGCAGTGTGTACCATCTACAAGGTGCACTGCAGCAACACACCAAGGCTCCTTAGACAGCGCCTTCCAAACCCGCGACCTCTACCAACTAGAAGGACAAAGCAGCAAATGCATGGGAACCCCACCACCTGCAAGTTCCCCTCCAAGCCATACACCATCCTGACTTGGAACTATATCGCCGTTCCTTCACTGTCGCTGGGTCAAAATCATGGAACTCCCTTCTTAACAGCACTGTGGGTGTACCTACCTCACATGGACTGCAGCGGTTCAAGAAGGCAGCTCACCACCACCTTCTCAAGGGCAATTAGGGATGGGCAATAAATGCTGGCCTGGGCAATGACGCCCACATCCCATGAATGAATAAAAAAAAATCCCAAAAACGATTCGTCTTGTATTCAGAGATAAAAGCTACAATGTTCCTATTTGCAATTAAAGTTGCAATTCTGAAAATGTATGCTCCCAGCACAGAGTCTCACCCATGAGAAATGCATTATCAGGAAACGACAGACATTCTCGCCACACTTCTTTTCAGGAGCAAATATTAAAAAATTGTGGGGCACACTCCTAATGATTTTCCATCCATTAAAAGCTGTAGATAGGAAATTGTGTAGAAAGAGCTATAATCTCTTGTGATATGTGCTCCTGATGTACAAGTCACTGCTCTGATAGTATATATTGGGAAAATTGACTGTTGCATGTATTTCTACAGAAAAATAAAATCTTTGAAACTGAATCTGTCTAAGGCACAATTCCCAGTAAGTTCAGCTTAAGGAAATCCACTAATTGTTGAGTAAAAAATAACTTACGGGGTAAATCAAGGCTGAATTTCCTGGTGACAGTCTGATTAACAAGGTGGTTATGAATTTCAACTACGTGGTTACAATATGTCTTTGCGTTATTAACTTTAAGAACACTCTGGAGTGCGTAGAGACCATCTTCACTTTTAACGAATGAAATTTTAGGTTTGAGGAGCACATTTTTATCTTCTGCACAGTACCAGAGAACAGATGCCTTAGGATAACCTTGAGATTCTAGAATGAAAGTCACACTGGGTGGCTGGAGTTTGACCAGCAGTTGTGGTGACTTGTAGTAAGCTGTGGATTATAAAGTAGAATAGCTTGAATTACTCAGAGATAACATAAAGTTACCTTCTTTGACATTAAATAATTTGTGAAGCATCCGCATGGCATCAGCATATAATCTAGATCCAGATACAAACAGCCAGGTTGGAAAATCAGCCATGTAACAAAATGAGGCCCTGTCTGTTCACAGAAAACTACACATTACAAGTAATAATGCAACATTATAGTTCGCCACATGTTTTTTGCAGTCACATCCTGCCAATCAGAGTGTGTTCCCTTGATCCCCACTCTTTGTCCCCTACCTCCCAACCAATTTCCAACCCCAAATCAAAAGCTAACTAAAATTCTGTGCACTCCCTCTTTTTGCTACTAATCTCTTGTGTTGAACCTTGTTGAATGCATAAACACTCCAATAACAACTTATCTATCTTATTAGTGGCCTCCTCAAAAAACTTCAACTAGATTAGTCAGACATAGTCATGTTGGCTCTTTCTGATCAGCTCATGCTAGTTCTAGTGCTCAGTCGCTTTATCCCTAATGATGGATTTGAGTAGCTTCCCCACAACTGATGTTAACTGAGGCCAGTGAAGGACAGCAGATGCCACAGGAAGTAAGGTTGGAAGCGGGTAGGGAGATGTGGGTGGTGAGGAATTCAAGAAAGTGGTCAAAGATGGCCTTGTCTGTGATTGAGACCATGGGAGTAGAAAAGCCATGTGAGATAACAAGGTCAAGGGGGCAACTGTGTATATGAGTAGAAGAGTTCATATGAAATGAGAGGTTACAATAGTACAGATGGGCTGTGAAAGCAGACGAGAGAGGGCAAGGTGAGTTGAGACGGAAATTGAAATTGCCAAGGATGAGGAGTCACTCAGAGCTGAGGTTGGGGAAGAAAAGGTGTGAGGATGTCTGTGAGAAACTCAGGATGGAGCTCAGTGTGTGGCGGTGTGGAACAATGAGAAGCAGGTGCTTGGAGGTGGAGAAAATGTCAGATGAGTAGGGAGAGAGGCTTAAGACCACTTGGTGACTTGCTGATAAAGGCCACACTGCCATCGTGACAGTTTGAAAAGTATAGCCAGCTGGGAAGTCATCAGTATGGGCAAAGATTCGATACCTGTGAACCAACTTTCCATCAAAGTCATAATGTCAATGCAATCATTTATGATAAAGTTATGGATGGAAAGGGCATTGTTCATGAGTGAACAGATATTCTGGAAGAAAATGAAGCTTCTCCCAAGCTTATGTGGCCCACTGCCCTTCCTCTCCAAAGGATTTATATTAGGTCATGCAAGATGCCTGTAATCTTGATCAGTCTCTGATTGTAATATTCAAACTAATTTTCAGTTGTCCCTGGGTTTTTAATTCCCTGTATTATCCATATCATATTTGGTTTATAACAACCTTAGTTATATTAATTTAAATTTTTGAGCACATTGCAATCCAAATGTTCTCAGCTAGGCTGAGCTACTTTGCACATAGATTTTTAAATGCATTAAATATTAATTATTACATTTTGTTGCAATAGAATCATTTTCCCATGAATCTACATAGTATTTATCCATAATTAGGAACAAGTGAAACAATGAAGACTATTTACCTGCAAATCTCAATGAAATTGTCCCTTTGGCATTTCCCATGATATTACTGGCAAAACACATGTACTTTCCAGCATCCTCAGCTCTCACTCCGTCTAGCTTAAGTGAAGCATTGCCATGTTTGAATTCCTCTGGAAACAGACTCGTTCTGCCCGAATACTGTTCACTCTGTTGACTGAGCTGGTCCTTGCCATAGTAATAACTGTGCACCACCTCATTGCTGTCAGTACGTTGCCAGGTGATTACAATATGTTCCAATGACAAAACACCATTAAAAGTTAATCTACATCCAAGGACAATACTTTGACTGTGGATACCTATTAAAGTTGTCTTTGGCACAATGACATCAAAGGCATCTGGAAAACCGGTGAAAAACATGTTTTAACACTTTCATACCCCATTTCTATATACAGCTGTTATATTAATTAAATTATCTGGCCAGATCATAAACCAATCCTCCAAGTAGTATAGAAAGCTTCCTCATGGATAAGTAACCAATCACATCAAAGAAAAAGCTGCAGTGTAACTAATAGGTGAAGTTGGCAATCTGTCAGTACATCAAATTCAAACAAGTGGTATAAGACCTGCTTGGACAGGTAATCTCATTCTCCTCAAACTTCAGTGGCAACTGGCCTGAAGTCATCTTTTTAAACTTTATAATATAAAGTATGACTTGAAGCAAGTGTGTGCATTTCTTCACTTGCCTGAGTAAATGGATACTGCAGAGCCAGCAGTATATAATTCAGTTCTGGTGTCTTGCACCACTCTAAAGCAGTACAGTGTGAAGAAGATACTTGCAGAATAAAAGAGTCATTAGACTAGCATAGATCATATAATGTCTAGAGTTATTATTCACCTCAGGAATGCACATGAACTTTGACATCAGCTAACAGAATACAATATAAAGGGTACAATTCTAAAGGGGGTGCAGCAGAAGACGGATCTGGGTGTATATGTGCATAAGTTATTGAAGGTGGTTGGGCAGCTTGAGAGAGCGGCTAATAAAACATACAGTATCCTGGGCTTTATTAACAGGGGCATAGCATATAAGAGCAAGGAAGTTATGTTGAACCGGTATAAGACACTAATTCAGCCTCAGCTGGAGTACTGCATCCAGTTCTGGGCATTGCATTTTAGAAAAGATGTGAAGGCATTGGAGAGAGTGCAGAAAAGATTCACGAGAATGTTTCGAGGGATGAGGAACTTCAGTTATGAAGATAGATTGGAGAAGTTAGGACTGTTTTTCTTGGAGAAAGGAAGGCAGAGAGGAAATTTGATAGAGGTATTCAAAATCATGAGGAGTCTGGACAGGACAGATAGGGAGAAACTGTTCACACTCATGAAAGGATCGAGAATGAAAGGGCACAGATTTAAAGTAATTGGCATGAGAAGCAAAAGTGACATGAGGAAAAACTTTTTCATGCAGCGAGTGTTTAAGGTCTGGAATGCACTGCCTGAGAGTATGGAGGAGGCAGGTTCAATTGAAACATTCAGAAGGGAATAAGATTGTTATATGAAAAGGAAGAATACGTAGGGTTACGGGAAGAAGACGGGGGAAAGGCACTAAGTGAATTGCTCATTCAGAGTGCCGGTTCAGATATAATGGGCCGAATGGCTTCCTTCTGTGCTGTAACAATTCTGTGATTCTGTGATAAATTGTAGTAATTAGACTGGAGTTAACAGTCTGTATTTTCCAGGATAGATATTAATCACACTTATGTGCTATGATTTACTCCAGACATGTATCAATGTTACAGAGCTCTGACTGAGTTACACAATCGGGAAACCAGTGGACAAGTGATAGTCCCAAAGGGTGATAAATCTTTGAAGAAATGAACTTTACCAACTGTTACATTGGTTTGTTCAATTTAAAATGAAGTAGAATAAGCACTTAAAAAGTGGAACAATTAACGTGTTGGGAAGGACATCTCAATGCTAATCAAGCATTATTTTGCTGTGTTTTTCACAATATTGTTGTGATGTAAATATTCAGGAAGCCTGACATCTTCAACGAGTGATAATTGACAGAACATAATGGCAGCGGGGGGAGGGGGGGGCTGGTTGGAAACAGAGACTAAAAATCTCTCTGATAAAGAAAAACAGAAAGACTTGCATTTATACAGTGCCTTTCATGACCACCAGATGTCCCAAAGTGCTTTACAGCCAATGAAATACGTTTGAAGTGTATTCACTGTTGTAATGTAGTAAACACAGCAGCCAATTGCGCACAGCAAGCTCCCACTAACAGCAATGTGATAATGACCAGTTAATTTGTCTTTGTGATGTTGATTGATTGACAACCGATGTAAAAATGGTTTATAAACACTGTACAGATGTGGGATATCAGAATCGAATCCAATATAAATGCAATGTGCAGTTGGGGAGGAAAGTACATAAAACATTGAAACATTGATACAGAAATCAGAGGATATTTAACTTGGTATTAACAAAATTGATCTGTAACTAGATCATTGAAAAAGCAACACTTACTGCTATATTCAGGAGTAGAAAGGTTGCACACTATCAAAAATGTTGTGTTAGAAGCCAACTGCAGGTAAATAGTAATCGATTGAAGGATCTTGAAATTAGTAGTATCAATGCAAGTTCACCAACATTTTCACAATAACTACAAATTTGAACATCTCTGAACATCCCCGATGTTCAATATCTTTGAATTAACTGCAGTTCAAATGCAATGATATCTGACTTTACTTTCAAGATAGGGATTCCTGGTGACAATTCTCCTTTAAGAGGTTTATATGGTTTAGTTTCCCTCGAAACAATAAAGCAGTTTGAAAAAATAAGTACAAGCAGAGATTCACTAGGGTTACTGGCAAAAATTGTTCCTATATGTTATATGAGACCTACCAGAAAGTAGGGCCTGTCCCCACACTATTAGAACATGAAGCAGATATTTCATTCTATTGTGGCTCCCTTGCAGGTCAATATTCTGGAAACTGAATAATATGGAGTTGGTTAGTGATAAACAAAATACAAATATTCATAATAGGAACTTTGCAGTCTATTGTCATCACTGTAAATGGCCTTCCGCTCACTGCCCATTTATATGCTCAATCAGTAGCCCACTATTATATTGTGACAAGGCCTAGAGATTAAGAGATGACCTCCATGAGTGAGCCCATCTGAAGGTCCAGAATGATTCCATATTACAATATTACACTGCAATGCATGGGATTACTTTCTGACGTCGCATGTATGGCTGAGAGCATTTCACACCAGCAGCACAAACAAGTAATTAAGATATATGTTAATGATGTGCAATGCTTCCAGCCACAGAGTGAAAAGTTGAGAATACCCTCCTATATCTGATTTCTTCAAAAAAGTAACAATCTCATGTAAAGGAGTCTTATGAGCCTGATTTTATTTGGTGAGAGGCAGAAGAATTAGTCTTGTCTGTTGACATTCGGTATAAATTATCCTAAGTAATTTTGATCATAGTCTTGTGTGTTTGCAAACAAATAAATCCATTTTCAAGAAGGCAGTGGGAACAAAATTGATCTTTGGTCATCTTTCATATGAAGGAATATTGGGCGTGGTGTAAAACAAGCTGCCAATTATCTACAGCACATTTTACACTCCTCTCAAAGACCAATTTCACCCCCCAGTGCCCCTGTAAACACGCCAGAAGGCTCAAAACATATACTTATTGGCATGGGAGTGTTTTTTTATTCTCCAGTAAAAACTAAGGGGGGTCTGTATTCCTTTAAGGCTGAGAGAAGTTTTTATATTCTCTGGGCACAGTGTGTGCAAGCAGCAAGCCTGTTTCCTAGGCAACAGCAGGAGAGAGAAGTCACATCTGTATTGTATCAATTGACTGTGGGTAAAGACTGGCTAGAACTGGTTTGATCTGGTAGTCCAGCGAAGCATGCTCTCCATGAAGGAAGGATTTTGTCTCTCTCAGCAGAAAATCTATATTGGCTTATAGGCTGTGTTATGCCTGAAGAGGAAAAAAACCCTGAAAAGGAATCTTCGCCTTGTTGGAGTTGGCAAATTCCTTTTTACTTCCAATCTCTAAGAAGTCTCTGCCTCAGGAGTGACTTTCTGTTGCCGTTTTATGTTTCTGGGAGTTCTGGAATTCTCAGTAAAGTTTCTACTGATAGACTGCCAATTTAAAAATCCAAATAGACCTGTTGCTGTACTCCTTGTTGAAAGATCTGTGTAATGCCTGCTATAGCTGAAGTGCTTTGAATGCCTATCCATTATAGACTATTAGTCACATTCGCCTGGAGACTTTGAGTGGCATCTGACTATTCGACTCTGGGACACCTCACCGCTCCAGGAACATAACTCATCAGGACTTACAACCCAGCTATTTATTTATTCCTAAGAAACAACTAATCTTAAACATCATTTTGAAACTGGTTAATCATTGGTTTTTGAATGGATGGGTATGCATGAGGGTTAGGAGGACTAAGAAGGTATAAAGTCTTTAGACATAAATTTATTCAGTATTGCTTAAGATTTAGTTTATTAATAAATAGTTAATTTGTTTTTGTTTAAAGAGACCTGGTTTGGTGTGTTTCATTCTGGGGGTTAATAAAGTGTTTTTTTAAATTCATTCATGGGATGTGGACATCGCTGGCTAGGCCAGCATTTATTGCCCATCCCTAATTGCCCTTGAGAAGATGGTGGTGAGCTGCCTTCTTGAACCTCTGCAGTCCATTTGGGGTAGGTATACCCACAGTGCTGTTAGGAAGGGAGTTCCATGATTTTAACCCAGCAACAGTGAAGGAACGGCGATATAGTTCCAAGTCAGGATGGTGTATGACTTGGAGGGGAACTTACAGGTGGTGGTGTTCCCATGTATTTGCTGCCCTTGTCCTTCTAGTTGGTAGAGGTCGCGGGTTTGGAAGGTGCTGTCTAAGAAGCCTTGGTGCATTGCTGCAGTGCATCTTGTAGATGGTACACACTGCTGCCACTGCGCGTCGGTGGTGTAGGGAGTGAATGTTTGTAGATGGGGTGCCAATCAAGCGGGCTGCTTTGTCCTGGATGTTGTCAAGCTTCTTGAGTGTTGTTGGAGCTGCACCCATCCAGGCAAGTGGAGTATTCCATCACACTCCTGACTTGTGCCTTGTAGATGGTGGACAGGCTTTGGGGAGTCAGGAGGTGAGTTACTCGCCTCAGGATTCCTAGCCTCTGACCTGCTCTTGTAGCCACAGTATTTATATGGCTACTCCAGTTCAGTTTCTGGTCAATGGTAGCCCCTAGGATGTTGATTGTGGGGGATTCAGCGATGGTAATGCCGTTGAATGTCAAGGGGAGATGGTTAGATTCTCTCTTGTTGGAGATGGTCATTGCCTGGCACTTGCGTGGCGCAAACGTTACTTGCCACTTATCAGCCCAAGCCTGGATATTGTCCAGGTCTTGCTGCATTTCTACACGGACTGCTTCGGTATCTGAGGAGTCACGAATGGTGCTGAACATTGTGCAATCATCAGCGAACATCCCCACTTCTGACCTTATGATTGAAGGAAGGTCATTGATGAAGCAGCTGAAGATGGTTTAGAGATACAGCACTGAAACAGGCCCTTCGGCCCACCGAGTCTGTGCCGACCATCAACCACCCATTTATACTAATCCCATATTCCTACCACATCCCCACCTGTCCCTATATTCCCCTACCACCTACCTATACTAGGGGCAATTTATAATGGCCAATTTACCTACCAACCTGCAAGTCTTTTGGCTTGTGGGAGGAAACCGGAGCACCCGGAGGAAACCCACGCAGACACAGGGAGAACTTGCAAACTTCACACAGGCAGTACCCAGAATTGAACCCGGGTCGCTGGAGCTGTGAGGCTGCGGTGCTAACCACTGCGCCACTGTGCCGCCCCCACACTGACCACTAATCACCAACTGCTCCCCTCCGAACACCATCATGACCCCCTGCAATCAAAACACCCAAACCACCATCAGACTCGCCGCACAATCAGGACACTCCCACCCCCAACAATCTGGAACACCCCTATGATGTGGACACCCACTATCCCTGGTGATTTGCCCATCCTCCACCACAATCTCTCTCTCTCGCTCCCCCAGTACACCTGTCTGTTTCATTGGCTTTGGCCTTGTGAATCAGGCTTCCCATCAAAAAGGTCTCCAACCTGTCAATCAGGCTGCCTGTGGTTGGAAATCACACATAAAGGCAGCCTAGAGTTAAAATCTGCAGGACATTCCGGAAACTCATTCTTCCAGGTCTCCCGACCTCACAACAGCTACCCTCCCATCACAGAACTCACCTCCAGTTAAATTCCAGGCCAGACTATGAGAGATTTGAATTTTTTTCATTCTTTTTCATGGGATGTGGGTGTCGTTGGCAAGGCCAGATTTGTTGCCCATCCCTAAATGCCCTTGAGAAGGTGGTGGTGAGCCGCCTTCTTGAACCGCTGTAGTCCATGTGGGGTAGGTACACCATAGTGCTGCGAGAATTTGACCCAGCAACAGTGAATGAACGACAATATAGTTCCAAGTCAGGATGGTGTGTGGCTTGGAACTTGATGGTGTTCCCATGCGTTTGCTGCCCTTGTCCTTCTGGATGGTACAAGTCGCAGGTTTGGAAGGTACTGTCGAAGGAGGCTTGGAACTACTATCACTATTTATTGCATCTTGTCCTAGAGTCTAGTGAAAGTACACTTTCGTTAGTTGTCATATTCTTATCAGTTCATCAACTGGTGACTCATAGCCAATGGATTGTTTATTAAACAGCTCTTATACTGTGACACAGTGCATGCCTGATCTAGTATACACCCATAGTAACATCTAACTACAGTGTTAACAAATATTTCCTTGGTTACATGATTAGAGAATCAGCTAAATATTGAATTCTTTGTTTCATTTAGACCATTTCTAAACCATAATTTGGATTTTTCCTGATATTAAATGCTACTAAATTAAATTCAAAGGAAAAAGAGAATTAAACATTCATTATATTAATTAATATAATGCTTCTGTGAGAATGTTTGGGACAATAAAGCTAATAAATGCAGTTTTCCAACCTAGAGTCACATGGGGTTTACCTGCCACCTCACTCCCTGCCCCCGCCCCAGACTTGAACACATCACTCAGCTTTGACAGAACTCACAGCACATGTTGCTCTCCCTTCTCACTATATTATCACATATATTATCCTGAATGGATGTCCACCATCCCAGAGAGCAGAAATGAGTGTTGCGATCTCGAATATTAGCTTAATATCCAGAGGATGCTAGTGTCCCATGGGAATGGAATGATGCCCCCCCCTCCCCTCCTCCTCCTCCTCATCACCTCACCTCACCCCCATTCAAACACACATTCGCATCTAGCCATTCTCCTGGTAGGGAGTTGTGAGTCAGGCTGATGCCTGCCCATGTAAAAAAGTTCCTCATTACAGAAACAAGCCAGAACATGATCTGCTGGATGTAAAGCAGTGATAGAAATGGATTGTCTCATGTGCTGCTATCATGGAGGAGAAGGAGGAAAAGATTAAATTCCCCATTTATTCTCCCATTCAGAAATTATATCGAAGATCTACCTTCCCACCCCCCCCCCAAATACACACAAACACCACACAGCGCATAGTGCAAACACACTATACACACACTACACACGAACCACGCACACGCACCATAAAACACACGCTACAAACACACCACACAAAGACACACGTTAGCACCCCATAAAAACATCACACTACACTTACACCAACACACAGACCATACAACAAACAATACAAACATACCATGCATACGCACACACCTCGCACATATCAGGTACATGCGCCATTCAACACTACAGACACATCAACATAGGCACACATCAACGCACCATACAAACACCACATACACACACATCAACACACTACAAACACACCACACACACTACACAAAACACACACCAACACACATAGACACTATACATACACCATAAATACCACCTACAAACTCAAAAACAAACCAGAAGGAAATTATCATTTCTTTCCCACCCTCCCGTTGTCAGAGAAAAACACTTCCAGGGTTAATACACTTCTCACACAGCATTTTTAAAGGGTGAATTAGTTTGAAATATAAAATTATGATCAAAAAGGAAGACTTACCTTTTTATATATTCCCTCAGCACACTTGTGATTCCACCTTTTCTCTTTTGTGTACGGACTGAAGATTCCTGCAGTCAGGCTGACATTGTATTTATCCCCGTGTTAACTAACATAATACCAAAGTTGCTATGGCAATAATAACATGTCAACATACAAAATTATCAGCCTAGCAGTTTTGCTTTGTTGCTTTCCAGTTTAACCAGAATTCTGGCCACAAGCCAATTAGATGCTGTCATACACAGAAGGAGCCATGGTAAAGTAAACAATGAAATGGAAGAAGTAGGAATTTAAAAAGTCAACTGCTAAACAAAACCACAAGAACATGGACACTTGTACCGCAGTCAAAATGGAGTAGCGGTTATGTGACCCCCTCCTGTACTGAAAATCAACAAACCTATGTGAAAATATGGAACTCATTAAAACCGTCTGAAATAGCTGTGGGGTGAAATTGAAATATTAATGACTCTTATCGACATGAATGAACTAACAAAGGATTCTGGAGACAGACTGACTCACAGCCCAAAGAAATTGAATAGATGTGAAGTAGTATGGTGTTAACAGAGTCGTTCCCCACTCAGACATCAATCGATAGCCGTAGCACAGTTCTGTCTCTCTGCCACTTCACTCAATACATGCACTGCTTCTATCCTGTCAAATTGTTGGTATGGCATCCCGTCTTGAATGAGCTTCAGTTATCTCCACCAAGATAGTTATCTTATCATCAACAAGATTGGAGCCGTCATCTTTGATCCTCGACACTTAGTCTGTACCTTGACCACTGACTCCATGAAGAGGTGTGGGGGTTGGGGGGGAAGTGGAGTCCTCCCTGCTTCTCAATATGTGTCTAGCTGTGTATGATTACGAGACAGCATTAGCTGCGGCATTGAGCTCTAGAGTGTCCACACTGGTGTCAAATCAACATTATACACTGACTGACATTATGACCTGCCTACTCTGCATAGTTCTGGCGGATGGTCATTGCACATGCGTTAATCTGTTCAGTAATATAGAGTCCGAGGCGACTCACACCAGTAGTATGCACATGCCACAGACACCATTTTGGACCAGTAAGGGCACTTGTATCACACAAAAAACTGGTGCTATGGATCCGAATTTTGCATCTGTAGGGCTGAATTTAGTGGAGCTGGCGGGGGTCACAACACTGGGCCAAAAAGGCAAGAGGAAGCCTGCCTCGGCCCTTAGGAGCCCCCCGGTGTAATTTAATGGCATTCAGGCAATTAACTGCCTGGCGCCATGGTCTCAGTCCTTTTAAGGATGGGGATCCCACCTTCAAGAGCTGCCCGCCAATCAGAGGGCTGGCAGCTCAGTAGTATTGGCAGCATAACTGGGAGCTGTGGCCACTATCAGTACTATAACAGGACTAGGTCCAGGCCCATCGCTGGAGCCCTGGACCCCAGGTAAGTGTGGCGGAGTCACCAGGCCAGTCCGGCAGGCCGCAGTGAGGGCGGGGCGGGGGTGGGGGAGGAGGTGGAGGGTGGTCATTGAGGGTGGGGAGGGTGTCTGCAGAGAGGTGGCCTTTGCCACTGGGGGCCCTCCATGGGCCATGGATTGCCCACAGAGGAGCCCCCCACCCCCTGTTGTTTTACTGGGCGGCCTCCCCACATAGTGGAGGCCCCCCACCCCACCACCACTAGTGAAATAGCAGCAGCGATGGGAAGAGGCCCTTAAGTGGCTATTAATTGGCCACTTAGGCGCCTTAATTGGCCTTTGGGTAGGAAGGCTGTCTTCGGCCTTTTCCGCCCCAGACATATTCGCAAGGTGACGGGAAGGCATCGAGCACACCGCTTCCCACCGTCTGTCGCTATTTTAAGGGCCTACCCCCAACCCCCCCCCCCCCCATCCCATCTCCCGGGAACCTATAAAATTCTGCCTGTAGTCTTTTGTATTGTCATGCCAGATTGCTATTACAATTCTGCTCTAAACTTGTAAGCCTTTTTAAAATTGGCATAAATATAAAACATTTGCTGCCTAACCCATGACAGACTCCTGTCTAAAAACAAACAGCCAAGCAATGGCTACCTATTCAAAAGTTTTTTTAAATCCCTGAAGTAGTAACTCACAGACTGTCAAACAGGGAAATGCTAAGAATAATCTTTGAATGTTTAGAAGCTGCCTTTTTTACAGTTTCAGGTTCTTTTGCATTACTTTCTTTGAGTTAGTTTCTGTAAGCAGATCATTTCCCTTATGATCAGAAATCTGCATGCTTTGGCTTTCTGCTTTTGTACAGTGCATGAGCTGGGAACTAACCCAATTCTGGTGCCACTGCTGGAATTTACATAGGATTCGCCCTATACCTTCAGGATATCTGGAAATATTATACACAAACTCCAGGCAAAAACAATCATATTTATTTCCAAAATTAGACACGTTTATAAAATACAACAATTTAGATTTCATGACTAATAGCATTGATAGCAAACAGTTCATCAGAGCTCTCACCAATCCTTCGACACAAGTTGTCTTTCAGCCACTCAGAGTAAAAAACTGTCACTTAAAATGAAAACAAAGGCCTGAGGACTAGCACAGTGAATTTTAATAGATCAGCCTACTACTGTCCTTTGGTTAACAGGATATTAGCTTGGGAATTTCAAGGGTGTTCTCCCACCATAATTTTGGTGACAAACCAATAGAGCCCTCCAAAAAAAGAGAACAATCTGGAATAAATGGGTTCCAACTGGTCAATGTCAGTATGATTAGGGTTTCAGCCAGTTTTTAACTAGAGTTACGGCAGGAGATCAGGGAATCCACATGGAACTTCAGGGCAGTTGTCTCTAGCTATATCCCTCAGAAAGGAAGTTGCACATGAAATATGTAAAACATACTGTGCAGTATGTTAATTAGAATAAATAGCCTCTAGAATTCAGCATGAACTTAAGATATGACAATAGATTCTGCTTTTATCCACTTTAATTTCTTTGAAAAAGGAAAGCAGCTGAATTTTAAAGATGCCAAATAGAAATACAATAGACTATCTTCTGGAAACTTCAGCTCATCCAAAAGTCTGCTATCTATATCCTATCCAACACCAAGCCTCACTCACCCACTACCCCTGTCCTCTTGATTTATATTAGCTTTTAGTTCCCCACTGCCTCAAATTTTAAATTCGCATCCTCGTATTTAAATCCCTTCATGGCCTCATCCTTTCCTTATCCCTGTAACCTCCTCCAGCCCTATAATCTACCCAAACCCCACCCAATTCCTTCAGCTCTGGCTTCCTTTGCCTCACCATGCCTTCACATGCCTAATCCACAAGCTCTGGAATTCCCTCTCTAAATTCCTTCACCTCTCCATCTCCTTTAGAACCCTGACGAAGCCTTTGGCCGCCCCTCCAAATATCTCATAGTTTGACTCAGCATTCAATTTTTTGATTAGGTTTCTGTGAAGTGCTTTGGAATTTTTTCTACTTTAAAGGCACTATACAAATGCAGTCTGTTGTCAACTAACACTTTGTAGCTTTTAGGTCAGTGTATGGCTGCTTTTTGAATTACGTGGCTGAAAGCAATTTGCCTAGTCTCATTCTTTTACTATTTGCATAATACAGGCACAGAATGCAAATTTGAACTGGCATTTACACTGCGGGTTAATTTAAAACTGAATTCAATAAGCTAGTATCCTCAAAACAAAGGGCAGCTACTCCTTTGAAAGAAAGGAAACACAATCATTTAATTTCACATTTATTCACTTGTTTAGAAGAAAACTGTTTGCACTTTTCTCCACAAAAAGTGAAAATTTTATGAATATATGGCACTGATAATTTAGCTTTCACAATAACGTCTGTATCAGGTACATTTTAATTCCGTTTCTCCCTCTCTCCCTTTATCTTTCTTTGTTTTTCTCAAGTTCACTCAGAGCATCCTATAGAACCAGCTCTTCTTTCACTTCAACACGGCTAAGAAACATTGATAATGTGCGTCTCTCTTTTCATATAACATACAAGTACATCTAAATGCTGTTTTAAAACAACCAACTTCCATAAACCTTTGACTTTTTTTGGATCAGTTAATTTTGATTAATTCTGATATGTGTACTTGATATTTAATTTTAATATAAAGCATTTCAGGTTATAGTGATCCAGAAGGCATAGCATTCTCCTTCATCATGCCCTATACTAAAAGAAATGTTTAATCTGAAGCAGAAATCATTTCACTTATCTACAGGTCACCCCAGCATCCTCAGAATGTGTACAGTCATTAGGTCCAAGTATGGCTGGGCATTTCCAGATACTGTCCTCTTTGCCAGTACATAATGTTTCATCGAGCCATATTGGCCCTGAACCTGCAAAACAAGCACAAGAATCAGTTCCATATTGATTAGCAAAATATGAATAAAATAACTACAACACAATACTTTACATAAAACTCTGACTGGTTAGTTTAATAACAAATTTTCAGTAGAAAACTGTTTAAAGGTGTCCAAAGTCACAATGTGTCATAAGTAAAATGCACCTGTTCAACTTTTAAGGGGCCTGATATATTATTCTAGTCATGTTTTGAGAAGCATTTAAAAGATGTGAGCCAAGAGTTTCCACTTTGGGCGCAATTGGCGATTCAGGCACAAATTGAGCTCAAAATTGTGCTCGAATTTTAAATTTGAGGCTTTGCTGGACCAAGAGCCAATATAGATCATGATCACAGTGGTGATGGGTGAGCAAGGCTTGATGCAAGTTAGGTTACAGAGGGTGGAGGACAGGAGGCCAGCCAGGACAGCATGCTGCGCCTGGAGGTAACAAAGGCATGGATGAAGATGGGCTGAGGCACGAGACATGAAGTATTATAGAAATGGACATAGGCCATCAGTGATGGACAGGGGTCGGCAAAGTGTCTGTACAAGATTTTCAGGTCCATGTCTGGTAATTTCAGGGACAAGAAATTTCCCATTGGCTTCCTCTTTCTGAACAGAGCGATTGTAAAAAATAGAATCGCAAATGTCAGTTTCACAGCTGACAAGTGCTCAGAGCGGGAACAGCGGCTTCTGAACTTCAAACAGATTCGGGGTTTTCTGGCTGTTTCTGATTTATTTTTTAAAAGCCCGCTGGGAAACCCCCAATTTGTCTGAAGTTCAGAAACCGCTGTTCCCGCTCTCAGCAATGGTCAGCGGGGGGGGGGGGGGGGGAAGGAAGAGAGAGCGGGGAAGAGAGGGGGGGGAAGAGAGAGAGGGGGCAAGAGAGAGGGGGGAAGAGAGAGAGGGGGCGAGAAAGGGGGGAAGAGAGAGAGGGGGACGAGTCAGAGAAGGGGGGAAGAAAGAGAGGGGAAAAGAGAGAGAGAGGGAGGAAGAGAGAGAGATGGAGGAAGAGAGAGAGGGGGAAGAGAGAGAGGGGGAAGAGAGAGAGAGGGGAAAAGAGAAATAGGGGGAAGAGAGAGAGGCAGGGAAGAGAGAGAGGGGGAAGATAGAGGGGGGAAGAGAGAGAGGGAGGAGGAAGAGAGAGGGGGGAGAGAGAGGGGGAGAGAAGGGGACTGAGAGAGGGGGAGCGGAGGAGAGAGAGAGGGGCGAGAGAAGGGGGAGAGAGGGGGAAGAGAGAGAGAGGGGGAAGAGAGGGGGAGAAAGGGGGGGGGAGAGGGGAGGAGAGAGGGAGAGGAAGAGAGAGAAAAGGGGAGACAAGAGTGGGGGGAGAGAGGGGGAGACAGGGGGAGACGGGGACAGAAGCAGTGGAGAGAAGGGTGGAGAGAGGAGGAGAGGGGGAGAAATGGGGAGAGAGAGTGGGGGAGAGGGGAGGAGAGGGGGAGAGAGGGGGGCAGAGAAGGAGGGGAAGAGAGAGGGGGAATTAAGAGAGAAGGGGGAAGAGAGAGGGGGAGAGTGAGGGGGGAGAGAGAGGGGGGAGAGAGAGGGGGGAAAGTGGGGGGGAGAGGGGGAAGAGAGAGAGAGGGAAGACAAGGGGGAGAGAGGCGTGGGGGGAGAGCGCAGGGAGAGAGAGGGGGAGACGGGGGGGAGAGAGGTGGTGGAGCGAGGGTGGAGAGAGAGGGAGAGTGAGGGGAAGAGAGAGGGGGAGGGGAGAGAGTTGGGGAGAGGAGATGGAGGGAAGAGGAGGTGGAGAGAGGGGGAGGTCGCAGATCAGACCACTCCACCAGGATCAGATCCCTCCACCCCTGCCTGGGGCAGGGGATTGAACCAACCCGCCCCTGCAGCCTGCTCCCCCCAGAGTCCTCCCATCTGACTGGAAACCTTAACTTCCAGGTTTCTTGTCCAAAATCTGTGTCCTTGCCTCGCAATCCACCCTTTCTCTCCATCCTCAATTAATATCCAGGCCAATGGTCTTCCCAATATTTAATTGGAAGAAATTTTGGCTGATCCAGCACTGACAAGTAGTGATACTACACAGGGGCAGTGGAGGGGTCAAGAAAGGTGGTGGTGGGGTAGAGCTGGGTATTATCAGCATGAATGGGGAATCATTAGCCAGAGCCTTTAATGTAGAAAAATGTCAAAAGGCATTTCACAGAGATAGAATAAGAAACAAATGGCACCCAGCCATAGGAGAAGATAGCGAATGGGATGCCAAAAACCTTGATCAAAGAATTGAGTTTTAAAGAGGATCTTAAAAGGAGAAAGATTTATCACAAAAGTCCAGAGTGATGGGCCTAGTCGAAGGATGCAACAGCAGAGGAGATGGTGGTGCAGTGGTTATGTCCTGAAACTAGTAATCCAGAGGCCCAGGCTAAAACCCTGAGGACGTGGGTTCAAATCCCACCACAGTAGATGATCATACGAATTAGGAGCAGGAGTAGGCCACTCGACCCTGCTCCGCCATTCAATAAGTTCAAGGCAGAACTAATTACTCTACATTTCCACCTACTCCCAATAACCTTCCACCCCCTTGCTTATCAAGAATCTATCTACCTCCAGCTTAAATTTATTCAAAGACACTGCTTCCACTGCCTTTTGAGGAAGAGAATTCCAAAGACTCACGACCCTCTGAGAGAAAAAATTTCTCCTCGTCTCTGTCTTAAATGGGCGATCCCTTATTTTTAAATAGTGACCCCCAGTTCGAGTTTCTCCCAGAAGGGGAAACATCCTTTCCACATCCACCCTGTCAAGACCCCTCAGGATCTTATATGTTTACTCTGGTAAATTCCAGCGGATGCATGCCTAGCCTGTCCAATCTTTCCTCATAAGACAGCCCACCCATTCCAGGTATCAGTCTAGTAAATCTTCTCTGTACTGCCTCCAACGCATTTACATCCTTCCTTAAATAAGGAGGCCAGTATTGTACACAGTACTCCAGATGTGGTCTCACCAATGCCCTGTATAGCTGAAGCATAACCTTCCTACTTTTATATTCAATTGCCCTCGCGATAAACGATGACATTCTATCAGCTTTCCTAATTACGTGTTGTACCTGCATACTAACCTTTTGCGATTCATGCACTAGGACGCCCAGATCCCCCAAAATCTCAGAGCTCTGCAATCTCTCACCATATAGATAATATGCTTCTTTTTTATTCTTCCTGCCAAAGTGGACAATTTCCCACTTTCCCACGTTATACTCCATTTGCCAGGTCTTTGCCCACTCACTTAACCAATCTATATCCTTTTGTAGCCTCCTTATGTCCTCTTCACAAGTTACTTTCCTACCTATCTTTGTGTCATCAGCAAATTTAGCAACCCTACCTTTGGTCCCTTCATCTAAGTCATTTATATAAATTGTAAAAAGTAGAGACCCCAGCACAGATCCCTGTGGCGCACCACTCGTTACATCTTGCCAACCAGAAAATGACCCATTTATGCCTACTCTCTGTTTCTTGTTAGCTAACCAATCTTCTATCCATGCCAATATGTTACCCCCTACACCATGAGCTTTTATTTTCTGCAATAACCTTTGATGTGGCACCTTATCAAATGCCTTCTGGAAATCTAAGTACAATACATCCACTGGTTCCCCTTTATCCACAGCACATGTAACTCCCTCAAAGAACTCCAATAAATTGCTTAAACATGATTTCACTTTCACAAAACCATGTTGACTCTGCTTGATTACCTTGAATTTTTCTAAATGCCCTGCTATAACACCTTTAATAATAGCTTCTAACATTTTCTCTAAGACAGATGTTAAGCTAACTGACCTGTAGTTTCCTGCTTTCTGTCTCCCTCCCTTTTTGAATAAAAGAGTTACATTCACTATTTTCCAATCTTACGGAACCTTCCCTGAATCTAGGGGATTTTGGAAAATTAAAACTAACGCATCAACTATCTCCTAGCCACTTCTTTCAACACCCTAAGATGAAGTGCCATTTAAATTCAATTAATTAATAAAAAAATCTGTAATTGAAAGCTAGTCTCAATAATAGTGTCATAAAACTATCATCGATTATTGTAAAAACCCATCTGATTCACGAATGTCCTTTCAGAAAAGAAATCTGCAGTCTTTACTTGGTCTGACCTACACATGACTCCAGACTGACAGAAATGTGGTTGACTCTCAACTATCCTCTGAATTGGTCTAGCAAGCCACTCAGTTGTCAAGGGCAATTAGGGATGGGCAACAAATGCTGGCCTTGCCAGTGACACCCACATCCCATGAAATAATTTTTAAAAAGCAGCCAATGGTGGGGCATAAAAGACCAGAGTTGGGGAACTTTTGAGTTCTGAGAGGTATGGGGGACAGTGAGAAGGCAACAGTGATAGGGAGGGACAAGCCTAGAATGAATTTAAATACAAGTAAAGTATACAGGCAGCAAAGCTTGAGCTAAAATTTACAGTAAGTGGAGCATTGGAGTAGTCGAGTGCAGCACTGACAAGCACATGGATGACAGTTTCAGCAGCAGATGGGCTAAGGTAGGAAGGAGGTGGGCAATGTTATGAAGATGAAAGCTCCACTTGGATCAAATATGACTCTGAGGTTGCAAATGGTCTGAAGCAATTGTCAGAAAGGGAGGAGTTTTCTGCAGTCACCAAAGACAATGGCTTAAATGTTGCAATATTTAACTGGAGGAAAGTGCACCTCATCAAAGATTTGGAGTTGGATTTTCATTTCAGGGTTAGGGCCCTGACGCTTGGATAATTTTGTGGCTGACATGATGCTATCTTCAAATGTAAATGATCTACTTGGGCTGGGATGAGTGTGGCGCACAATCAGCGGCGCCAGGACTCGCATGCAGCGCAAAGTGGTCCAGACTGCATTATTGAAAAGCAGATGGCAGCCGTTGCCATGCAGAATGTGGAGGAAGAGGGCCAGCAGCATTACGGTGCAAATAAGTGGCCAAACAGTGAACAGGAAGGCAGGTGAAGTGTTATGTCTCAATCACACTTTTTTTTTGATTTCTTTGAATAATTATCGACATCAAACAATGTTGAAACACATTGTTCCCAACAGCTAATCACTTATGTGCACTGCACCATTCGCTCCTCCCGCTCTCCTTTTTAAAAATTCCCTTCTGGCCCTCCCCAGCCCGTTAACAAGCTCCTCGAGGAATTTAACAGGCAGTTAATTGGAGGCGAGCGGGTTCCCAGCTTCCCAACCCTCTGCCCTCTCTTTGAAAATTGCAGCCGTCCCAGATGTGTCGGGATCCAGAGACGCCCTCTGGGAACGCAATTTTCAATTTGTGCCCGCACCCAAAGCGCTTTGAAAATCCAGCCCTTGATGTCAGAAAAGCAACCTGAAAACACAGAGGCAGCGGAGGGGTTGATAGAGGTGCTGATAGTACCCAGCTCTAACTCGCCAGCTCTAACCCAGCAGCATACATATAGGAGCTGATCCCAGATCTGCAGATGATATCATCAAGGGTAGCATTTAGGTGTGGAAAAGGAGGAGGCCAAGGATAATTCTTTGGCAGACTCCACAGGTAACTGTGGGTGCATGAAGAAAAGCCATTTCAAAAACTGCTCTAGTCAAAATCAGATAGGCAGGAGTGGAACCAAACAAGGACAGTCTGACTAAGCTAGACAACAAGCAAGTGGCATTGGAGGATGGTGTGGTCGACTGTGACTGCTGAAAGATCAAGGAGGGTGAGGAGCAATAATGCATCATGATCACAGCCATTTGTGACTTTGGTTAAGACTATTTTGTTTCTGTGGCAGGGATGGAAATCTGTTTGGATGGATTCAAAATACAGTTGTGGGAAAGAGGGTTACAAATTTGGGAGGTGACAACATGTTCAAAGACTGTGGAGGGGAGAGGGAGGTTAGAAGGAGGCAGTAATTCGCAAAGACAAAGGGGGTCAAAGGTGAGATTTTAGAGGAAGTAATTGATGGTGATGGTTTTGAAAGGTAGAGGTACAGCACTTGAGGAGAGGGAGCCATTTACAATATCATCTGGCACGGGGACTAGGAGGGAAAATTGGGTGGTCAGGAGTTTACTGCAAATGGGCTCAAAAGATCAGGACATGAGTATCGATAACTAGACGGAGTCAGAAATAGCGTAAGGGTAAATAGGACCAAGACTTGAGAAAGATGCAGTTTCAGGCTAGGGTTAGGTGAAGTTAGGCTTGCTGGGAAAGGGGAAGGGGGAGAAATGTACTAAAGGCAGCTGAATTAATAATTTCAACCTTAGTGACATAGAACCACGGAAACTGTTGTTGCTGGTATTTACCTGTTCCAAATTTAGAATTAGAATGAATAGCAGATGCATCTTGGTACCCAAGCATTTTGCAAACTACTTTTGCATCTTGGAAATCCCACTTATCATCACAGATTGTTCCCCATTGTCCAGTATGGAGCACCTCCACTCTGCCTTCATACCTGCCTCGCCCATTTACCAGCCTCACAGTGAGAACAGAACTACCTAGGGATGATAAACAGAGATTGTAAACGAAACAGCAAATCAAATTTGCACGGACACATGCTGGTGATTTTTTGTTACTGGCACTGGCTTTGTCATTTGCCTTTGCACCATCTACTGAAAGCTACCATTAACACCCCTGGCCTATTTCAGACAGAGCACAATGTTTTTCCATTGGGGTTTCTCTCCATGTTTGCTGCTTGATGAAGGATAAGAGATGGGGCAATGGAAAGAATTCAGGTGGGCGATGCAGTGCCAAAGACAGATGACACTCACCTATCCTCAATTCCATATACAGATATAATTAATAAGTATATCTTTTTAACTTTCTGCAATCCAACAACGACTACTCTTCCTCAGACAGTGTTATAATGACCCACTTTTTATAGAAAGCCATAATGAAGCTATTCCTATCCATTTGCAGAGACTTTTACGACAAATATTTTCTCCATGAATAATTCATTTGTTAAATTTACTATTGAGTAAACCTAATATTCCTGAAGATGTATGTCTGTCTATAGAGGGACAGGAGCAGCAATGAGTGTGGCGACATAATACTTAAAAAGGTGAATATTGCTAATCATACAGCATTTCCATATGACTGATCTAATAGCCAAACATGAACCTACATTGCAGATTATCTCTCATGGGTTGGTGAAGGCAAAGAAGACATGTGCACTGACATGGGCAACAACATTACCCAGCTTCCCGATGATATTTACAGCAGGGACAAAAACCTGGATCATGTGCTTACAGGCATTTGGACAGAACTAGAAGGCAACTACAGCAGTGAACATATATTTGGAAAATCAATATTCACTCAAAAGAAGAACAATCTATTACATCAGACTGCTTCCTCCCAACGTATTTTTCATAAGCTAAATGGTACATTCATAAAGGGGATACACAAGAACAGAGAGGCCGGTGGATGTTTGTGCCTAAATGATTGAAGGTGGCAGAACAGATTAACAAAGAAGTTAACAAAGCATATGGGGCTGTGGGCTATATAAATAGAGACATGGGAGGAATTTTCACTGACCTGACCCACAGGGAGTGGGCCGGTCAGAAAGTCTTGGGAACTTGAATTTTTGGATTGCCCCACATACTGTGGAGCATTAATTCCACAGCATTTCAACGACATTACTGATAGATTCCCTGCCCAGAGGCACAGCTTGATTGACAGGGCCTCCAGTCAGGTGGCGAGCCGGTCACTGAAGGCCGCACCAACAGGTAAGTTCACCCCAAGGAAGATCATAGGAGTTGGGAGATTGAGATTGATCGTGGGAGGAGCGGAGGTTGATAAGTACTGTTCATCAATCAGGTGGGCTGCCAATCCTGTTGGGGGGAGATCAGATTCCTGAGGGGGAGGTCGGAGATCTTGTGGTGGGCAGGATCGCTGGCACGGAGGGTGGGATTGGAGGCCTCGGGTGGGGGTTGGGGGTGAAAGTCATGGAAGCTTCTTTGGCAGGTACCTGGATTTAGGACGTAGGTGTGCAGGCACTTACCTCCTGAATACACCAAGTCCTCGCCTTGATGAAACTGCCAGGTTTTCCAACGCACAGGAAACCCGACCAACATCAGTTAAATTTGAAAACCTGAATGATACTGAGACTCACAGGCTCATAATCATATTTAAAGTTCTAACCCATCTCCTTGGATCAGGTTGGCTGCCCAACCAACTTCCAGCCTCAGTTAAAGCCGGAAATGGGAGGATTGGAGGTGGGTTTGGGTCAGGAAACAGATTTTTCAGTCTTTAACCACCCAGACCTGACCCAAACTCGCCTGTTAGTTTTAGGTTAAAATTGAGCCCATAGAGTACAAAAGCCAGGAAGTTATGCTAAACCTATATAATGCACTAGTTCAACGCAGCTGGACTATTGTGTCCAATACTTAAGGAAGGATGTGAAAGCTTCAGAGAGACTACCATCCAAATCTGGGGCTCCCCCTCAGGGCACTCCAGGTGTGGCCACCGGCTTCTCAGCCCCTTCGCCAGTGAACCCAGAAGTTTCAGCAGCTGCGATGCCGGAGGACAGTCCAGCACCAGTCCAGAACATGCAATATTCTACAGGTATATACTGTGTGAGAATGCTACCAACTGGGCCAAGCTGACACTTTAAAACACAGAGTACAAAACAGCAGTGTCTACCTCATGGATAGTTGTGCTGTTCAAGTAGCATTGAAATCCTGTGCCATAATCTCGCAATAATATCAGTATTCTGAGCAAAGTTCATACGCAATGATCTGCCTACCAGTTTCAGGTGAGAGGTCACTTCTACTATGCAAATCAGGCTCCTATGATATAGGATACCAATTGCAATTCTGAGGTACGAACGAATGGGCATACTTCACCAGCCAATTGTCTATTGTGCACCAAAAATTTAAATTGACACCCGTGTCTTTTCATTGCAGGCGCTAACTGACCTGTATTTCCTGTGATTCTTTTATTTTGAATGTATCTATGCCAACTGCAGTTAATAATTAAACAGCACTTATGACCTTAATGTTGGCAATCCCAGGATTGTTAATTTGTACTTACGTGTATTGCCACTTTCACCCTTTTCACCTTTCATTCCAGGAACACCTTTTTGAAAGAAAAAATGACTTGCATTTATGTAGCACTTTCCATGTCTTTAGGATGTCCCAAAGTGTTTCACAGTGAATTAATTATTTTTAAAGTGTCATCACTGTCGTTTTGCAAGCAAACGTGGAAATCAATTTGTGTACAGCAAGGTCCCACAAACAGCAATGAGATAAGTAATCTGTTTGTTGGAGTTAATTGAGGGATAGATGTTGGTCTGGACATTTGGAACAACTCCTCTACTCTCCTTCTAATAGTTCCACAGGATCATTTACCTCCAAAGCTTGATGTGACCTTAATTAATCTCCTATTCTGAAAGATAGCATCTCGATTAATGCAGCACTCCCCCAGTACTACACTTAGAGTCTTGCAAGTGGTCTCTCCTACAGAATTAATAAATCCATTCAGAAAAATAGTGGCACTATTATCATCTGATCTGTGTGGGACAGTTCATTATAATATTTAAATCAGGCTCACACAATGCAGATGGGAAATTGATTTAAATTTCATGTTGGCCGGCTGGGTTGGTGGGAAAAGCTGGACGAAGCATTTAAGTGCTTATTGCAGCATCACTTGTGAGCCCGAAGGAGCAGCCAGCCCTGCAAGCAAACCTTCTGCCACCACTGGCCAACCACCCACCCCCCCCCAACCTGGTCCAAATCTGTGATCCCAAGCCTGATGTCCCATTATCTTTCCTTCCCTCCTGATTGATAGTCTGATCACCTGCTTATGACCCTTGATCTTTGCGACCCCCTCTTTTCTCCTACAATCTTTCCTGTGATATGACATGCAGCATGGAGGGTGGTGGAATGTTTAAAGAGACCTTGGTAAGAGTTTGTTGGATAGCCACCTGCATATTCAGTAAAGGTCAAGATTACCAAGTCACTGATGTTATTTTCTTAATTCCTCCTTAACTGCTTCTAACAATCCAAGACTCTTCACCCACAGTCCGTTTGTTTTCTTTCTGTTGACTAGTCACACATCATCTAAAAATGCAAAAGTTTCTTCCTTGTTCATTGCTTAAGAATGAAATAAATTTATTGGGATTTTTAAAAGGTGTATGGGGGGGTGGGGGTGCGGGGTGGTAAGGGGGGGGTGATTTTATCCAAGATTACAGACATGGCACGCAACCCGCCACCATAAAAATGGTGGTAGGCATGAACACGGCAGTTTGAGGTTACTATATGGAATTAAAATTTTTTTATTTAATTTTTAACTACTCTCTCCCACCTGGTGTGTGTGGGTTCAAATTCCACCCCCTCCTCCATCTCAGTCAAACATCTCCAATGTTGAACACTAACTGGTACTTATGCTCAGTCCCAGTTTGTTCCCAATTTAATGATAACAGGAAAAACTACTATTATATTTAAATTCCTGTTATGCTTTAAGTATTTTTTTCTGTTATACTGCATAAAATAGTATTTGATTTGATTTCAACTACTTTATGTGTTCATGCAAAACTACACCCTTTGGAAAGTTTCAGTCTCAACACTGTTCAGGTTGGCAGGCTGATCAATAGAATAGGAAATAATTACATACCAGGATGTCCCACTGATCCTTTACTTCCTGGAAGTCCAGGATGTCCAGGAAGTCCACGGTCACCTTTGATACCAGGGTAACCCGGAAGTCCAATTAGTCTTGGGAGTCCTGGAAACCCTAATCATTGAAAATACAGTCAGGTTCAAATATGGGGAAATCTCTTTACTGCTGTCCCCACTCTGTCTACAAGGGAATTGCATTCCACCACAACCTCTTGGGCCACAGACTTTAATTCTGGATTGTTTCATATTGTCTCCTCCCTGCCCTCAGTTTAAGACAATCTTGTCTAATTTTTACAATATCTATGTAACACAGAACTCACTTTGTGACCATGTACGTGCATATTTCTGGTGCCAATCCTGACGCAGATCCATTATTTATATCTCCCTTTTTGGCCCTCCTTGAGCCTTGCACTGCTCTCTCCACCTCTTCCCCTCATCCAACCATGCTAACATTCATGCCTGCCCACTCAGGTCTTTGCCTCCTCATCCTCCTGTGACCCATCATAACCCATCAGCCACCTTCTCCCCGACTGCCATCAAAGGTTTAAGCCATTTTAAACAATCCAATGGATTCTTTTTGTGCCCATTGGCATTCCCCAATAGGTCCCTTGTGGCATCCATTGTTGCTTTTGTCAGAACAGCAACCCTAAATGCCCTGACCTCCAAGCACATCAACCTTTCTGTCCAACATGTTTGTTTGGGACTAACCAAACCAACCTACTTCTTGTTCTGCTCCTTCCATCCATCTCCACACCATAATCTCTGCTGGTTGATAGAAAATCCACCAATCCTCTCTGCATTTCTCTTCAGAATGTTACTTACTTGTGAACAAGGCCATTGGCATCCACAACCACATCCTGATTTTGACCAAAATATGGTTCATGGATGGTAACATCATCTCCATTACTGAAGCCTTCTAGTTATTTGCTGTATCACACCTAATTCCTAACCAGTGTCTGGAAAGGAGTGACAGCTTAGAATTTCAGGAGCAGCAGTTATTTTGATTTCCACTGATGGTGCTATTGGGCTTGTTATCATGTTTGCAAAAGGCACCAACTATATATAATATATTCAAACATTAACAAGCCCCTAACAATGCATTTTCTTCCCCCTCTCCACTTTGGTTACTTATCTGCCTTTTACATATGGGAGGAAATCACTGTTGGGTATTCATAACTGCTTAAGAGAAGATGGTACCTTCACCATTAGTGTTTGGATAGAATATTTTTTTTAAAACAAATAAAAGGCTGCAAATTGTTAGCAATCCGGAAACAGTTTGGCAACTCTGCTGCTGGTTGGATTCTTGTATTTTGAAAAGCAATCTTTAACCATTTGCGGCAATTAGAGTCATAGGCTGGAATTTTGTACAGAGGCCACAGGTCCCAGTGACGGCACAGGAATGGGATGCTGCTGACACATGAGTGCCATGCAGGTGGCCAACCACGATCACATGGCGACCGGCCAATTAACTGAGGGGAGACGCATGGTTGGTCCAATTGACGATCAGAGGCGGGCAACAGGACACCAATGATAGATTCAGCTGACTCAAACACAGGTGCTGGTGCCATATTTAAAGGGTTGACAACCCTGCATGGACTGCTGCCTTGTTTGAAGCAGTTGCCTGACTAACATTGCAGAGGGCCCCTTCACCTGAACAGCATTGCAGAGGAGTCCTTCAGCAGCCAAACACTGCAGAAGACCCCTCCACCTGACCAGCATTGCAGGAGACCCCTCCACCAGACCAGCATTGCAGTTGATCCCTCCACCTGACCAGCATTGCAGAAGACCCATTCATCAGACCAGCATTGCAGGAGACGCCTCCACCTGACTAACATTGCAGAAGACCTCTTCACCTGACCAACATTGCAGAAGAACGATCCACCTGACTAACATTGCAGAAGACCCCTCCACCTGACCAACATTCCAGAAGACCCCTCCACCTGACCAACATTGCAGAAGACCCCTTCAAATGATGAACATTGCAGAAGACCCCTCCACTAGACCAACATTGCAGAAGGCCCCTTCACCTGACCAACATTGCAGAAGACCCCTCCACCTGACCAACACTGCAGAAGACCCCTTCAAATGACTAACATTGCAGAAGACCCCTCCACCTGACCAACATTGCAGAAGGCCCCTCCACCAGACCAGCATTTCAGAAGACCCCTTCAAATGACTAACATTGCAGAAGACCCCTCCACCTGAACAACATTGCAGAAGACCCCTCCACCTGACCAACATTGCAGAAGGCCCCTCCACCAGACCAGCATTGCAGAAGACCCCTTCAAATGACTAACATTGCAGAAGACCCCTCCACCTAACCAACATTGCAGAAGACCACTTCAAATGACTAACATTGCAGAAGACCCCTCCAACTGACCAACTTTGCAGAAGACCCCTCCACCTGACCAGCATTGCAGAAGACCCCTTCAAATGACTAACATTGCAGAAGGCCCCTCCACCAGACCAACATTGCAGAAGACCTCTCCACCTGACCAACTTTGCAGAAGACCCCTCAATCAGACCAACATTGCAGAAGACCCCACCACCTGACTAACATTGCAAAAGACCCCTCCACCAGACCAACATTGCAGAAGTCCCTCCACCAGACCTACATTGCAGAAGACCCCTCAACCTAAGCAACATTGCAGAAGATCCCTCCACCTGACCAGCATTGAAGTGGACCCCTTCAACAGGCGAGCATTGCAGAAGAGATCTTCGCCTGACCAAAATTGCAGAAGACCCCTCCACCAGACCAGCATTGCAGAAGACCCTTTCATGACTAACATTGCAGAAGACCTCACCACCTGACCAACATTGCAGAAGACCCCTCCACCAGACTAACATTGCAGATGACCCCTTCACCTGACCAACATTGCAGAAGACACCCCCACCAGACTAACATTGCAGATGACCCCTTCACCTGACCAACATTGCAGAAGACACCTCCACCAGACTAACTTTGCAGAAGACCCATCGACCTGACCAATATTGCAGAAGACCCCTACACCTGACCAACATTGCAGAAGAGCCCATCACCAGACCAACATTGCAGAAGTCCCCTCCACCAGACCAAAATTGCAGAAGACTCCTCCACCATACCAAAATTGCAGAAGACCCCTCGACCTGACCAACATTGCAGAAGACCCCTTCACCAGACCAGCATAGCAGAAGACCCCTCCACCTGACCAGCATTGCAGAGGACTCCTTCAACAGGCCAGCATTGCAGAAGACCGCTCCACATGACTAACATTGCAGAAGACCCCTCCACCTGACTAACATTGCAGAAGACCTCTTCACCTGACCAACATTGCAGAAGGCCGCTCCAACTGACTAACATTGCAGAAGACTCCTTCACCTGACCAACATTGCAGAAGACCCCTCCACCTGACCAGCATTGCAGAGGACCCCTTCAACAGGCCAGCATTGCAGAAGACCGCTCCACCTGACTAACATTGGAGAAGACCCTTCCACCAGACCGGCATTGCAGAAGACCCCTCCACCAGACCAGCATTGCAGAAGACCCTTCCACCTGACCAGCATTGCAGAAGACCCCTCCAACTGACCAACATTGCAGAAAACCCCTTCACCAGACTATCATTGCAGAAGACCCCACCACCTGACCAACATTGCAGAAGACCCCTCCACCTGACCAACATTGCAGAAGACCCCTCCACCTGACCAGCATTGAGGTGGACCCCTTCAACAGGCGAGCATTGCAGAAGACCTCTCCACCTGACTAACATTGCAGAAGATCTCTTCACCTGACCAACATTGCAGAAGACCCCTTCACCTGACTAACATTGCAGAAGACCTCACCACCTGACCAACTTTGCAGAAGACCCCTCAATCAGACTAACATTGCAGAAGACCCCACCACCTGACTAACATTGCAAAAGACCCCTCCACCAGACCAGCATTGCAGAAGACCCTTCCACCTGACCAGCATTGCAGAAGACCCCTCCAACTGACCAACATTGCAGAAAACCCCTTCACCAGACTATCATTGCAGAAGACCCCACCACCTGACCAACATTGCAGAAGACCCCTCCACCTGACCAACATTGCAGAAGACCCCTCCACCTGACCAGCATTGAGGTGGACCCCTTCAACAGGCGAGCATTGCAGAAGACCTCTCCACCTGACTAACATTGCAGAAGATCTCTTCACCTGACCAACATTGCAGAAGACCCCTTCACCTGACTAACATTGCAGAAGACCTCACCACCTGACCAACTTTGCAGAAGACCCCTCAATCAGACTAACATTGCAGAAGACCCCACCACCTGACTAACATTGCAAAAGACCCCTCCACCAGACCAACATTGCAGAAGTCCCTCCACCAGACCTACATTGCAGAAGACCCCTCCATCTGACCAACATTGCAGAAGATCCCTCCACCTGACCAGCATTGAAGTGGACCCCTTCAACAGGCGAGCATTGCAGAAGACCTCTCCACCTGACTAACATTGCAGAAGATCTCTTCACCTGACCAACATTGCAGAAGACCCCTTCACCTGACCAACATTGCAGAAGACCCCTCCACCAGACTAACATTGCAGATGACCCCTTCACCTGACCAACATTGCAGAAGACACCTCTACCAGACTAACATTGCAGAAGACCCATCCATCTGACCAGCATTGCAGAAGACCCCTCCACCTGACCAACATTGCAGAAGACCCCTTCACCAGACCAGCATAGCAGAAGATCCCTCCACCTGACTTGTATTGCACGAGACCCCTTCGCCTGACGAACATTGCAGAAGACCCCTCCACCTGACTAATATTGCAGAAGATCTCTTTACCTGACCAACATTGCAGAAGACCCCTCCAACTGACTAACATTGCAGAAGACCCCTTCACATGACCAACATTGCAGAAGAGCCCTCTACCTGACCAGCATTGCAGAGGACCCCTTCAACAGGCCAGCATTGCAGAAGACCCCTCCACCTGACTAACATTGCAGAAGACGCTTCCAGCAGACCGGCATTGCAGAAGACCCCTCCGCCAGACCAGCATTGCAGAAGACCCCTCCACCTGACTAGCATTGCAGACGACCCCTTCGCCTGACTAACATTGCAGAATACCACTCCAACTGACCAACATCGCAGAAGGCCCCTCCATCTGACTAACATTGCAGAAGACCCCTCCATATGACCAACATTGCAGAAGACCCCTTCACCTGACCAGCATTGCAGAAGACCCCTCCACCAGACCAAAATTACAGAAGACCCCTCCACCTGACCAACACTGCAGAAGACCCTTCCACCTGACTATCATTGCAGACCACCCCACCACCTGACCAACATTGCAGAAGACCCCTCCACCTGACCAACATTCCAGAAGAAACCTCCACCTGACCAACATTGCAGAGGTCCCCTTCAACAGACGAGCATTGCAGAAGACACCTCCACCTGACTAACATTGCAGAAGACCTATTCACCAGACCAACATTGCAGAAGACCCCTCCAACTGACCAACATTGCAGAAGACCCTTCCACCTGACTAACATTGTAGAAAACCCCGCCACCTGACCAACATTGCAGAAGACCCATCTACCTGGCAAATATTGCAGAAGACCCCTCCACCTAACCAGCATTGCAGAAGACCACTTCATCAGACCAGCATTGCAGAAGACCCCTTCACCAGATCAGCATTGCAGAAGACCTCTCCACCTGACCAACATTGCAGAAGACCCTTCCACCAGACCAGCATTGCAGAAGACCCCTCCACCTGACCAACATTGCAGAAGACCCCTTCACCAGACTATCATTGCAGAAGACCCCACCACCTGACCAACATTGCAGAAGACCCCTCCACCTGACCAACATTGCAGAAGACCCCTCCACCTGACCAGCATTGAGGTGGACCCCTTCAACAGGCGAGCATTGCAGAAGACCTCTCCACCTGACTAACATTGCAGAAGATCTCTTCACCTGACCAACATTGCAGAAGACCCCTTCACCTGACTAACATTGCAGAAGACCTCACCACCTGACCAACTTTGCAGAAGACCCCTCAATCAGACTAACATTGCAGAAGACCCCACCACCTGACTAACATTGAAAAAGACCCCTCCACCAGACCAACATTGCAGAAGTCCCTCCACCAGACCTACATTGCAGAAGACCCCTCAACCTGACCAACATTGCAGAAGATCCCTCCACCTGACCAGCATTGAAGTGGACCCCTTCAACAGGCGAGCATTGCAGAAAACCTCTTCACCTGACCAAAATTGCAGAAGACCCCTCCACAAGACCAGCATTGCAGAAGACCCTTTCACTGACTAACATTGCAGAAGACCTCACCACCTGACCAACATTGCAGAAGACCCCTCCACCAGACTAACATTGCAGATGACCCCTTCACCTGACCAACATTGCAGAAGACACCTCCACCAGACTAACATTGCAGAAGACCCATCGACCTGACCAATATTGCAGAAGACCCCTACACCTGACCAACATTGCAGAAGAGCCCATCACCAGACCAACATTGCAGAAGACCCCTCCACCAGACCAAAATTGCAGAAGACTCCTCCACCATACCAAAATTGCAGAAGACCCCTCGACCTGACCAACATTGCAGAAGACCCCTTCACCAGACCAGCATAGCAGAAGACCCCTCCACCTGACCAGCATTGCAGAGGACTCCTTCAACAGGCCAGCATTGCAGAAGACCGCTCCACATGACTAACATTGCAGAAGACCCCTCCACCTGACTAACATTGCAGAAGACCTCTTCACCTGACCAACATTGCAGAAGACCGCTCCAACTGACTAACATTGCAGAAGACTCCTTCACCTGACCAACATTGCAGAAGACCCCTCCACCTGACCAGCATTGCAGAGGACCCCTTCAACAGGCCAGCATTGCAGAAGACCGCTCCACCTGACTAACATTGGAGAAGACCCTTCCACCAGACCGGAATTGCAGAAGACCCCTCCACCAGACCAGCATTGCAGAAGACCCCTCCACCTGAATAACATTGCAGAAGACCCCTTCGCCTGGCTAAAAATGCAGAAGATCCCACCACCTGACTAACATTGCAGAAGATCTCTTCACCTGACCAACATTGCAGAAGACCCCTCCACCTGACTAACATTGCAAAGACCCCTTCACCTGCCCAACATTTCAGAAGACCCCTCCACCTCCACAACATTGCCGAAGACACTTCCACCTGACTAATATTGCAGAAGACGCTTGCAGCAGACTGGCATTGCAGAAGACCCCTCCACCAGACCAGCATTGCAGAAGACCCCTCCACCTGACTAGCATTGCAGACGACCCCTTCGCCTGACTAACATTGCAGAATACCACTCCAACTGACCAACATTGCAGAAGGCCCCTCCATCTGACAAACATTGCAGAAGACCCCTTCACCTGACGTTCATTGCAGAAGACCCCTCCACCAGACCAAAATTACAGAAGACCCCTCCACCTGACCAACACTGCAGAAGACCCTTTCAACAGACCAGCATTGCAGAAGACCCCTCCACCTGACTAAAATTGCAAAAGACCACTTCGCCTGACTAACATTGCAGAAGACCCCTCCACCAGACCAGCATTGCAGAAGACCCCTCCATCTGACTAACATTGCAGAAGACCCATTCACCTGACTAACATTGCAGAAGACCCCTCCACCTGACCAACATCGCAGAAGACCCCTTCACCAGACCAGCATTGCAGCTGACCTCTCCACCAGATCAATGTTGCAGAACACCCATCTACCTGACCAATATTGCAGAAGACCCCTCCACCTGACCAACATTGCAGAAGACCCCTTCACCAGACCAGCATTGCAGAAGAGCCCTCCACCAGACCAACATTGCCGAAGACCTCTCCACCTGACTAATATTGCACGAGACCCCTTTGCCTGACTAACATTGCAGAAGACCCCTCCACCTGACCAACATTGCAGAAGACCCTTCCACCTGACTATCATTCCAGAAGATCCCTCCACCTGACCAACATTACAGAAGACCTCTCCACCTGGCCAACATTGCAGAAGACCCCTCCACCTGACCTACATTGCAGAGGACCCCTTCAACAGGCGAGCATTGCAGAAGACCCCTCCACCTGACTAACATTACAGAAGACCCTTTCACCAGACCAGCATTGCAGAAGACCCCTCCACTAGACCAGCATTGCCGAAGACCCCTCCATCTGACTAACATTGCAGAAGACCCCTTCACCTGACCAACATTGCAGAAGACCCTTCCACCTGACTAACATTGCAGAAGACCCCTCCACCTGACCAACATTGCAGTAGACCCCTTCACCATACCAGCATTGCAGCCGGCCTCTCCACCAGACCAATATTGCAGAAGATCCATCTGCCTGACCAATATTGCAGAAGACCACTCCACCTGACCAACATTGCAGAAGACCCCTCCACCTGACCTACATTGCAGAGGACCCCTTCAACAGGCGAGCATTTCAGAAGATCCCTCCACCTGACTAACATTGCAGAAGACCTCATCACCTGACAAACATTGCAGAAGACCCCTCCAACTGACCAACATTAAAGAAGACCCCTCCACCTGACCAACATTGCAGAAGATCCTTTCACCAGACCAGCATTGCAGAAGACCCCTCCACCTGACTAATATTGCACGAGACCCCTTCACCTGACTAACATTGCAGAAGACCCCTCCACCAGACCAGCATTGCAGAAGACCCCTCCATCTGACTAACATTGCAGAAGACCCCTTCACCTGACTAATATTGCACGAGACCCCTTCACCAGACCAGCATTGCAGCCGGCCTCTCCACCAGACCAACATTGCAGAAGACCCATCTGCCTGACCAATATTGCAGAAGACCACTCCACCTGACCAACATTGCAGAAGACCCCTTCGCCAGACCAGCATTGCAGAAGACCCCTCCACCTGACCAACATTGCCGAAGACCTCTCCACCTGACTAACATTGCAAAGACCCCTTCACCTGCCCAACATTTCAGAAGACCCCTCCACCTCCACAACATTGCCGAAGACACTTCCACCTGACTAATATTGCAGAAGACGCTTGCAGCAGACTGGCATTGCAGAAGACCCCTCCACCACACCAGCATTGCAGAAGACCCCTCCACCTGACTAGCATTGCAGACGACCCCTTCGTCTGACTAACATTGCAGAATACCACTCCAACTGACCAACATTGCAGAAGGCCCCTCCATCTGACAAACATTGCAGAAGACCCCTTCACCTGACGAGCATTGCAGAAGACCCCTCCACCAGACCAAAATTACAGAAGACCCCTCCACCTGACCAACACTGCAGAAGACCCTTTCAACAGACCAGCATTGCAGAAGACCCCTCCACCTGACTAAAATTGCAAAAGACCACTTCGCCTGACTAACATTGCAGAAGACCCCTCCACCAGACCAGCATTGCAGAAGACCCCTCCATCTGACTAACATTGCAGAAGACCCATTCACCTGACTAACATTGCAGAAGACCCCTCCACCTGACCAACATCGCAGAAGACCCCTTCACCAGACCAGCATTGCAGCTGACCTCTCCACCAGATCAATGTTGCAGAACACCCATCTACCTGACCAATATTGCAGAAGACCCCTCCACCTGACCAACATTGCAGAAGACCCCTTCACCAGACCAGCATTGCAGAAGAGCCCTCCACCAGACCAACATTGCCGAAGACCTCTCCACCTGACCAACAGTGCAGAAGACCCCTCCACCTGACTAATATTGCACGAGACCCCTTTGCCTGACTAACATTGCAGAAGACCCCTCCACCTGACCAACATTGCAGAAGACCCTTCCACCTGACTATCATTCCAGAAGACCCCTCCACCTGACCAACATTACAGAAGACCTCTCCACCTGGCCAACATTGCAGAAGACCCCTCCACCTGACCTACATTGCAGAGGACCCCTTCAACAGGCGAGCATTGCAGAAGACCCCTCCACCTGACTAACATTACAGAAGACCCTTTCACCAGACCAGCATTGCAGAAGACCCCTCCACCAGACCAGCATTGCCGAAGACCCCTCCATCTGACTAACATTGCTGAAGACCCCTTCACCTGACCAACATTGCAGAAGACCCTTCCACCTGACTAACATTGCAGAAGACCCCTCCACCTGACAAACATTGCAGTTGACCCCTTCACCAGACCAGCATTGCAGCCGGCCTCTCCACCAGACCAATATTGCAGAAGATCCATCTGCCTGACCAATATTGCAGAAGACCACTCCACCTGACCAACATTGCAGAAGACCCCTCCACCTGACCGACATTGCAGAGGACCCCTTAAACAGGCGAGCATTTCAGAAGATCCCTCCACCTGACTAACATTGCAGAAGACCTCTTCACCTGACAAACATTGCAGAAGACCCCTCCAACTGACCAACATTGAAGAAGACCCCTCCACCTGACCAACATTGCAGAAGATCCTTTCACCAGACCAGCATTGCAGAAGACCCCTCCACCTGACTAATATTGCACGAGACCCCTTCACCTGACTAACATTGCAGAAGACCCCTCCACCAGACCAGCATTGCAGAAGACCCCTCCATCTGACTAACATTGCAGAAGACCCCTTCACCTGAGTAATATTGCACGAGACCCCTTCACCAGACCAGCATTGCAGCCGGCCTCTCCACCAGACCAACATTGCAGAAGACCCATCTGCCTGACCAATATTGCAGAAGACCCATCTACCTGACCAATATTGCAGAAGACCACTCCACCTGACCAACATTGCAGAAGACCCCTTCACCAGACCAGCATTGCAGAAGACCCCTCCACCTGACCAACATTGCCGAAGACCTCTCCACCTGACCAACATTGCAGAAGACCCCTCCACCAGGGCAGCATTGCAGAAGACCCCTCCACCTGAATAATATTGCACGAGACCCCTTCGCCTGACTAACATTGCAGAAGACCTCTTCACCTGACCAAAATTGCAGAAGACCGCTCCACCTGACTAACATTGCAGAAGACCCCTCCACCTGACCAACATTGCAGAAGACCACTCCACCTGACCAGCATTGCAGAGGACCCCTTCAACAGCCCAGCCCTGCAGAAGACCCCTCCACCTGACTATCATTGCAGAAGACCCTTCCACCTGACCAACATTGCAGAAAACCCCTCCACCAGACCGGCATTGCAAAAGACCCCTCCACCTGACTATCATTGCAGAAGACCCTTCCACCTGACGAACATTGCAGAAGACCTCTCCACCTGACCAACATTGCAGAAGGCTCCTCCACCTGACCAACATTGCAGAAGGCTCCTCCACCTGACCAAGATTGCAGAAGACCCTTCCACCGGACTAACATTGCAGAAGAACGCTCCACCTGACCAACATTGCAGAATACCCCTCCACCTGACCAACATTGCAGAAGACCCTTCCACCTGCCTATCATTCCAGAAGACCCCTCCACCTGACCAACATTGCAGAAGACTCCTCCACCTGACTAAACTTGCAGAAGACCCCTTCACCTGCCCAACATTGCAGAAGACCCCTCCACATGCCCAACATTGCAGAAGACCCTTCCACCTGACTATCATTGGAGACCACCCCACCACCTGGCCAACATTACAGAAGACCTCTCCACCTGGCCAACATTGCAGAAGACCCCTACACCTGACCTACATTGCAGAGGACCCCTTCAACAGGCGAGCATTGCAGAAGACCCCTCCACCTGACTAACATCACAGAAGACCCTTTCAGCAGACCAGCATTGCAGAAGACCCCTCCACCTGACTAATATTGCACGAGACCCCTTCACCTGACTAACATTGCAGAAGACCCCTCCACAAGACCAGCATTGCCGAAGACCCCTCCATCTGACTAACATTGCAGAAGACCCCTTCACTTGACCAACATTGCAGAAGCCCCTCAAACTGACCAACATTGTAGAAGACCCTTCCACCTGACAAACATTGCAGAAGACCCCTCGACCTGACCAACATTGCAGTAAACCCCTTCACCAGACCAGCATTGCAGAAGACCCCTGCACCAGACCGGCATTGCAGAAGACCCCTCCACCTGAACAACATTGCAGAAGACCCCTTCACATGACTAAAATTGCAGAAGACCCCACCACCTGACTAACATTGCAGAAGACCTCTTCACCTGACCAACATTGCAGAAGACCCCTCCACCTGACTAACATTGCAGAAGACCCCTTCACCTGCCCAACATTGCAGAAGACCCCTCCACCTGCCCAACATTGCAGAAGACCACTCCACCTGACCAACATTGCAGAATTCCGCTCCACCTGACCAACATTGCAGAAGACCCCTCCACCTGACCAACATTGCAGAAGACCCCTCCACCAGACCAGCATAGTAGAAGAACCCTCCACCTGACTAATATTGCACGAGTCCCCTTCGCCTGACTAACATTGCAGAAGACCCCTCCACCTCACTCACATTGCAGAAGACCTCTTCACCTGACCAATATTGCAGCAGACCAATCTACCTGACCAATCCTGCAGAAGTCCACTCCACCTGACCAACATTGCAGAGGACCCCTTCAACAGGCGAGCATTGCAGAAGACCTCTCCACCTGACTAACATTGCAGAAGATCTCTTCACCTGAACAACATTGCAGAAGAACCCTTCACCTGACTAACATTGCAGAAGACCTCACCACCTGACCAACATTGCAGAAGACACCTCTACCAGACTAACATTGCAGAAGACCCATCCATCTGACCAATATTGCAGAAGAAACATCCACCTGACCAACATTGCAGAAGACCCCTTCACCAGACCAGCATTGCAGAAGACCCCTCCACCTGACTAATATTGCAGAAGATCTCTTTACCTGACCAACATTGCAGGAGACCCCTCCACCTGACCAACATTGCAGAAGACCCTTCCACCTGACTATCATTCCAGAAGATCCCTCCACCTGACCAACATTACAGAAGACCTCTCCACCTGGCCAACATTGCAGAAGACCCCTCCACCTGACCTACATTGCAGAGGACCCCTTCAACAGGCGAGCATTGCAGAAGACCCCTCCACCTGACTAACATTACAGAAGACCCTTTCACCAGACCAGCATTGCAGAAGACCCCTCCACTAGACCAGCATTGCCGAAGACCCCTCCATCTGACTAACATTGCAGAAGACCCCTTCACCTGACCAACATTGCAGAAGACCCTTCCACCTGACTAACATTGCAGAAGACTCCTCCACCTGACCAACATTGCAGTAGACCCCTTCACCAGACCAGCATTGCAGCCGGCCTCTCCACCAGACCAATATTGCAGAAGATCCATCTGCCTGACCAATATTGCAGAAGACCACTCCACCTGACCAACATTGCAGAAGACCCCTCCACCTGACCTACATTGCAGAGGACCCCTTCAACAGGCGAGCATTTCAGAAGATCCCTCCACCTGACTAACATTGCAGAAGACCTCTCCACCAGACCAACATTGCAGAAGACCCATCTGCCTGACCAATATTGCAGAAGACCCATCTACCTGACCAATATTGCAGAAGACCACTCCACCTGACCAACATTGCAGAAGACCCCTTCACCAGACCAGCATTGCAGAAGACCCCTCCACCTGACCAACATTGCCGAAGACCTCTCCACCTGACCAACATTGCAGAAGACCCCTCCACCAGGGCAGCATTGCAGAAGACCCCTCCACCTGAATAATATTGCACGAGACCCCTTCGCCTGACTAACATTGCAGAAGACCTCTTCACCTGACCAAAATTGCAGAAGACCGCTCCACCTGACTAACATTGCAGAAGACCCCTCCACCTGACCAACATTGCAGAAGACCACTCCACCTGACCAGCATTGCAGAGGACCCCTTCAACAGCCCAGCCCTGCAGAAGACCCCTCCACCTGACTATCATTGCAGAAGACCCTTCCACCTGACCAACATTGCAGAAAACCCCTCCACCAGACCGGCATTGCAAAAGACCCCTCCACCTGACTATCATTGCAGAAGACCCTTCCACCTGACGAACATTGCAGAAGACCTCTCCACCTGACCAACATTGCAGAAGGCTCCTCCACCTGACCAACATTGCAGAAGGCTCCTCCACCTGACCAAGATTGCAGAAGACCCTTCCACCGGACTAACATTGCAGAAGAACGCTCCACCTGACCAACATTGCAGAATACCCCTCCACCTGACCAACATTGCAGAAGACCCTTCCACCTGCCTATCATTCCAGAAGACCCCTCCACCTGACCAACATTGCAGAAGACTCCTCCACCTGACTAAACTTGCAGAAGACCCCTTCACCTGCCCAACATTGCAGAAGACCCCTCCACATGCCCAACATTGCAGAAGACCCTTCCACCTGACTATCATTGGAGACCACCCCACCACCTGGCCAACATTACAGAAGACCTCTCCACCTGGCCAACATTGCAGAAGACCCCTACACCTGACCTACATTGCAGAGGACCCCTTCAACAGGCGAGCATTGCAGAAGACCCCTCCACCTGACTAACATCACAGAAGACCCTTTCAGCAGACCAGCATTGCAGAAGACCCCTCCACCTGACTAATATTGCACGAGACCCCTTCACCTGACTAACATTGCAGAAGACCCCTCCACAAGACCAGCATTGCCGAAGACCCCTCCATCTGACTAACATTGCAGAAGACCCCTTCACTTGACCAACATTGCAGAAGCCCCTCAAACTGACCAACATTGCAGAAGACCCTTCCACCTGACAAACATTGCAGAAGACCCCTCGACCTGACCAACATTGCAGTAAACCCCTTCACCAGACCAGCATTGCAGAAGACCCCTGCACCAGACCGGCATTGCAGAAGACCCCTCCACCTGAACAACATTGCAGAAGACCCCTTCACATGACTAAAATTGCAGAAGACCCCACCACCTGACTAACATTGCAGAAGACCTCTTCACCTGACCAACATTGCAGAAGACCCCTCCACCTGACTAACATTGCAGAAGACCCCTTCACCTGCCCAACATTGCAGAAGACCCCTCCACCTGCCCAACATTGCAGAAGACCACTCCACCTGACCAACATTGCAGAATTCCGCTCCACCTGACCAACATTGCAGAAGACCCCTCCACCTGACCAACATTGCAGAAGACCCCTCCACCAGACCAGCATAGTAGAAGAACCCTCCACCTGACTAATATTGCACGAGTCCCCTTCGCCTGACTAACATTGCAGAAGACCCCTCCACCTCACTCACATTGCAGAAGACCTCTTCACCTGACCAATATTGCAGCAGACCAATCTACCTGACCAATCCTGCAGAAGTCCACTCCACCTGACCAACATTGCAGAGGACCCCTTCAACAGGCGAGCATTGCAGAAGACCTCTCCACCTGACTAACATTGCAGAAGATCTCTTCACCTGAACAACATTGCAGAAGAACCCTTCACCTGACTAACATTGCAGAAGACCTCACCACCTGACCAACATTGCAGAAGACACCTCTACCAGACTAACATTGCAGAAGACCCATCCATCTGACCAATATTGCCGAAGAAACATCCACCTGACCAACATTGCAGAAGACCCCTTCACCAGACCAGCATTGCAGAAGACCCCTCCACCTGACTAATATTGCAGAAGATCTCTTTACCTGACCAACATTGCAGGAGACCCCTCCACCTGACTAACATTGCAGAAGACTCCTCCACCTGACCAGCATTGCAAAGGACCCCTTCAACAGGCCAGCATTGCAGAAGACCCCTCCACCTGACCAGCAGTGCAGAAGACCCCTCCACCTGACTAGCATTGCAGACGACCCCTTCGCCTGACTAAGATTGCAGAATACCACTCCAACTGACCAAGATTGCAGAAGGCCCCTCCATCTGACTAACATTGCAGAAGACCCCTCCGCCTGACTAACATTGCAGAAGACCCCTCCGCCTGACTAACATTGCAGAAGACCCCTCCACCAGACCAGCATTGCAGAAGACCCCTCCATCTGACATTGCAGAAGACCCATTCACCTGACCAACATTGCAGAAGCCCCTCCACCTGACCAACATTGTAGAAGACCCTTCCACCTGACTATCATTCCAGAAGACCCCTCCACCTGACCAACATTACAGAAGACCTCTCCACCTGGCCAACATTGCAGAAGACCCCTCCACCTGACCTACATTGCAGAGGACCCCTTCAACAGGCGAGCATTGCAGAAGACCCCTCCACCTGACCAACATTGCAGAAGACCCTTCCACCTGACTATCATTCCAGAAGATCCCTCCACCTGACCAACATTACAGAAGACCTCTCCATCTGGCCAACATTGCAGAAGACCCCTCCACCTGACCTACATTGCAGAGGACCCCTTCAACAGGCGAGCATTGCAGAAGACCCCTCCAACTGACTAACATTACAGAAGACCCTTTCACCAGACCAGCATTGCAGAAGACCCCTCCACCAGACCAGCATTGCCGAAGACCCCTCCACCTGACTAACATTGCAGAAGACCCCTCCACCTGACCAACATTTCAGTAGACCCCTTCACCAGACCAGCATTGCAGCCGGCCTCTCCACCAGACCAATATTGCAGAAGATCCATCTACCTGACCAATATTGCAGAAGACCACTCCACCTGACCAACATTGCAGAAGACCCCTCCACCTGACCAACATTGCAGAAGACCCCTCCACCTGACCTACATTTCAGAGGACCCCTTCAACAGGCGAGCATTTCAGAAGATCCCTCCACCTGACTAACATTGCAGAAGACCTCTTCACCTGACAAACATTGCAGAAGACCCCTCCAACTGACCAACATTGAAGAAGACCCCTCCACCTGACCAACATTGCAGAAGATCCTTTCACCAGACCAGCATTGCAGAAGACCCCTCCACCTGACCAACATTGCAGAAGACCACTCCACCTGACCAGCATTGCAGAGGACCCCTTCAACAGCCCAGCACTGCAGAAGACCCCTCCACCTGACTATCATTGCAGAAGACCCTTCCACCAGACTAACATTGCAGAAGACCTCTCCACCTGAGCAACATTGCCGAAGACCCTTCCACCTGACTAACTTTGCAGAAGACCGCTCCACCTGACCAACATTGCAGAATACCCCTCCACCTGACCAACATTGCAGAAGACCCTTCCACCAGCCGATCATTCCAGAAGACTCCTCCACCGGACCAACATTGCAGAAGATTCCTCCTCCTGACCAAGATTGCAGAAGACCCCTTCACCTGCCCAACATTGCAGAAGACCCCTCCACATGCCCAACATTGCAGAAGACACTTCCACCTGACTAAACTTGCAGAAGACCACTCCAACTGACCAACATGGAAGAAATCCCCTCCACCTGACCAACATTGCAGAAGACCCTTCCACCTGACTATCATTCCAGAAGACCCCTCCACCTGACCAACATTGCAGAATACCCCTCCACCTGACCAACATTGCAGAAGACCCTTCCACCTGACTATCATTGGAGACCACCCCACCACCTGGCCAACATTACAGAAGACCTCTCCACCCGGCCAACATTGCAGAAGACCCCTACACCTGACCTACATTGCAGAGGACCCCTTCAACAGGCGAGCATTGCAGAAGATCCCTCCACCTGACTAACATTACAGAAGACCTTTTCACCAGACCAGCATTGCAGTAAACCCCTTCATCAGACCAGCATTGCAGAAGACCCCTGCACCAGACCGGCATTGCAGAAGACCCCTCCACCTGAATAACATTGCAGAAGACCCTTCCACCTGACTAACATTGCAGAAGACCTCTTCACCTGACCAACACTGCAGAAGACCCCTCCACCTGACTAACATTGCAGAAGACCCCTTCACCTGCCCAACATTGCAGAAGACCCCTCCACCTGCCCAACATTGCAGAAGACACTTCCACCTGACTAAATTTGCAGAAGACCACTCCTCCTGACCAACATTGCAGAATTCCGCTCCACCTGACCAACATTGCAGAAGACCCCTCCACCAGACCAGCATAGCAGAAGACCCCTCCACCTGACTAATACTGCACGAGTCCCCTTCACCTGACTAACATTGCAGAAGACCCCTCCACCTGACTCACATTGCAGAAGACCTCTTCACCTGACCAATATTGCAGCAGACCCATCTACCTGACCAATCTCGCAGAAGTCCACTCCACCTGACCAACATTGCAGAAGACCCCTCCACCTGACCTACATTGCAGAGGACCCCTTCAACAGGCGAGCATTGCAGAAGACCTCTCCACCTGACTAACATTGCAGTAGATCTCTTCACCTGACCAACATTGCAGAAGACCCCTTCACCTGACTAACATTGCAGAAGACCTCACCACCTGACCAACATTGCAGAAGACCCCTCCACCAGACTAACATTGCAGATGACCCCTTCACCTGACCAACATTGCAGAAGACCCCTTCACCAGACCAGCATTGCAGAAGACCCCTCCACCTGACCAACATTGCAGAAGACCCCTTCACCAGACCAACATAGCAGAAGACCCCTCCACCTGACTTGTATTGCACGAGACCCATTCGCCTGACGAACATTGCAGAAGACCCCTCCACCTGACTAATATTGCAGAAGATCTCTTACCCTGACCAACATTGCAGACCCCTCCACCTGACTAACATTGCAGAAGACTCCTTCACCTGGCCAACATTGCAGAAGACCCCTCCACCTGACCAGCATTGCACAGGACCCCTTCAACAGGCCAGCATTGCAGAAGACCCCTCCACCTGACTAACATTGCAGAAGACGCTTCCAGCAGACCGGCATTGCAGAAGACCCCTCCACCAGACCAGCAGTGCAGAAGACCCCTCCACCTGACTAGCATTGCAGACGACCCCTTCGCCTGCCTCGCATTGCAGAATACCACTCCAACTGACCAACATTGCAGAAGGCCCCTCCATCTGACTAACATTGCAGAAGACCCCTCCATATGACCAACATTGCAGAAGACCCCTTCACCTGACCAGCATTGCAGAAGACCCCTCCACCAGACCAAAATTACAGAAGACCCCTCCACCTGACTAATATTGCACAAGACCACTTCACCTGACTAACATTGCAGAAGCCCCTCAACCTGACCAACATTGTAGAAGACCCTTCCACCTGACTAACATTGCAGAAGACCCCTCCACCTGACCAACATTGCAGAAGACCCCTTCACCAGACCAGCATTGCAGCTGACCTCTCCACCAGATCAATATTGCAGAACACCCATCTACCTGACCAATATTGCAGAAGACCCCTCCACCTGACCAACATTGCAGAAGACCCCTTCACCAGACCAGCATTGCAGAAGACCCCTCCACCAGACCAACATTGCCGAAGACCTCTCCACCTGACCAACATTGCAGAAGACCCCTCCACCTGACTAATATTGCACGAGACCCCTTTGCCTGACTAACATTGCAGAAGACCCTTCCACCAGACCAGCATTGCAGAGGACCCCTTCAACAGGCGAGCATTGCAGAAGACCCCTCCACCTGACCAACATTGCAGAAGACCCTTCCACCTGACTATCATTTCAGAAGATCCCTCCACCTGACCAACATTACAGAAGACCTCTCCACCTGGCCAACATTGCAGAAGACCCCTCCACCTGACCTACATTGCAGAGGACCCCTTCAACAGGCGAGCATTGCAGAAGACCCCTCCACCTGACTAACATGACAGAAGACCCTTTCACCAGACCAGCATTGCAGAAGACCCCTCCACCAGACCAGCATTGCCGAAGACCCCTCCATCTGACTAACATTGCTGAAGACCCCTTCACCTGACCAACATTGCAGAAGACCCTTCCACCTGACCAACATTGCAGAAGACCCCTCCACCTGACCAACATTGCAGTAGACCCCTTCACCAGACCAGCATTGCAGCCGGCCTCTCCACCAGACCAATATTGCAGAAGATCCATCTACCTGACCAATATTGCAGAAGACCACTCCACCTGACCAACATTGCAGAAGACCCCTCCACCTGACCTACATTTCAGAGGACCCCTTCAACAGGCGAGCATTTCAGAAGACCCCTCCAACTGACTAACATTGCAGAAGACCTCTTCACCTGACAAACATTGCAGAAGACCCCTCCAACTGACCAACATTGAAGAAGACCCCTCCACCTGACCAGCATTGCAGAAGACCCCTCCACCTGACTTAGATTGCAGAAGACCTCTTCACCTGACCAAAATTGCAGAAGACCGCTCCACCTGACTAACATTGCAGAAGACCCCTCCACCTGACCAACATTGCAGAAGAACACTCCACCTGACCAGCATTGCAGAGGACCCCTTCAACAGCCCAGCACTGCAGAAGACCCATCCACCTGACAATCATTGCAGAAGACCCTTCCACCAGACTAACATTGCAGAAGACCTCTCCACCTGACCAACATTGCAGAAGACCCTTACACCTGACTAACTTTGCAGAAGACCGCTCCACCTGACCAACATTGCAGAATACCCCTCCACCTGACCAACATTGCAGGAGACCCCTTCACCTGCCCAACATTGCAGAAGACCCCTCCACATGCCCAACATTGCAGAAGACACTTCCACCTGACTAAACTTGCAGAAGACCACTCCAACTGACCAACATGGCAGAATTCCCCTCCACCTGACCAACATTGCAGAATACCCCTCCACCTGACCAACATTGCAGAAGACCCTTCCACCTGACTATCATTGGAGACCACCCCACCACCTGGCCAACATTACAGAAGACCTCTCCACCTGGCCAACATTGCAGAAGACCCCTACACCTGACCTACATTGCAGAGGACCCCTTCAACAGGCGAGCATTGCAGAAGACCCCTCCACCTGACTAACATTACAGAAGACCCTTTCACCAGACCAGCATTGCAGAAGATCCCTCCACCTGACTAATATTGCACGAGACCCCTCCACCTGACCAACATTGCAGAAGACCCCTTCACCAGATCAGCATTGCAGAAGACCCCTCCACCAGACCAACATTGCCGAAGACCTCTCCACCTGACCAACATTGCAGAAGACCCCTCCACCTGACTATCATTCCAGAAGATCCCTCCACCTGACCAACATTACAGAAGACCTCTCCACCTGGCCAACATTGCAGAAGACCCCTCCACCTGACCTACATTGCAGAGGAGCCCTTCAACAGGCGAGCATTGCAGAAGACCCCTCCACCTGACTAACATTACAGAAGACCCTTTCACCAGACCAGCATTGCAGAAGACCCCTCCACCAGACCAGCATTGCCGAAGACCCCTCCATCTGACTAACATTGCTGAAGACCCCTTCACCTGACCAACATTGCAGAAGACCCTTCCACCGGACCAACATTGCAGAAGACCCCTCCACCTGACCAACATTGCAGTAGACCCCTTCACCAGACCAGCATTGCAGCCGGCCTCTCCACCAGACCAATATTGCAGAAGATCCATCTACCTGACCAATATTGCAGAAGACCACTCCACCTGACCAACATTGCAGAAGACCCCTCCACCTGACCTACATTTCAGAGGACCCCTTCAACAGGCGAGCATTTCAGAAGATCCCTCCAACTGACTAACATTGCAGAAGACCTCTTCACCTGACAAACATTGCAGAAGACCCCTCCAACTGACCAACATTGAAGAAGACCCCTCCACCTGACCAGCATTGCAGAAGACCCCTCCACCTGACTTAGATTGCAGAAGACCTCTTCACCTGACCAAAATTGCAGAAGACCGCTCCACCTGACTAACATTGCAGAAGACCCCTCCACCTGACCAACATTGCAGAAGAACACTCCACCTGACCAGCATTGCAGAGGACCCCTTCAACAGCCCAGCACTGCAGAAGACCCATCCACCTGACAATCATTGCAGAAGACCCTTCCACCAGACTAACATTGCAGAAGACCTCTCCACCTGACCAACATTGCAGAAGACCCTTCCACCTGACTAACTTTGCAGAAGACCGCTCCACCTGACCAACATTGCAGAATACCCCTCCACCTGACCAACATTGCAGAAGACCCTTCCAACTGCCGATCATTCCAGAAGACCCCTCCACCTGACCAACATTGCAGAAGACTCCTCCACCTGACCAAGATTGCAGAAGACCCCTTCACCTGCCCAACATTGCAGAAGACCCCTCCACATGCCCAACATTGCAGAAGACACTTCCACCTGACTAAACTTGCAGAAGACCACTCCAACTGACCAACATGGTAGAATTCCCCTCCACCTGACCAACATTGCAGAATACCCCTCCACCTGACCAACATTGCAGAAGACCCTTCCACCTGACTATCATTGGAGACCACCCCACCACCTGACCAACATTACAGAAGACCCCTACACCTGACCTACATTGCAGAGGACCCCTTCAACAGGCGAGCATTGCAGAAGACCCCTCCACCTGACTAACATTACAGAAGACCCTTTCACCAGACCAGCATTGCAGAAGATCCCTCCACCTGACTAATATTGCACGAGACCCCTTCACCTGACGAACATTGCAGAAGACCCCTCCACCAGACCAGCATTGCCGAAGACCCCTCCATCTGACTAACATTGCAGAAGACCCCTCCACCTGACCAACATTGCAGAAGCCCCTCAAACTGAACAACATTGTCGAAGACCCTTCCACCTGACCAACATTGCAGAAGACCCCTCCACCTGACCAACATTGCAGTAAACCCCTTCACCAGACCAGCATTGCAGAAGACCCCTGCACCAGACCGGCATTGCAGAAGACCCCTCCACCTGACTAACATTGCAGAAGACCCCTTCGCCTGACTAAAATTGCAGAAGACCCCACCACCTGACTAACATTGCAGAAGACCTCTTCACCTGACCAACATTGCAGAAGACCCCTCCACCTGACTAACATTGCAGAAGACTCCTTCACCTGCCCAACATTGCAGAAGACCCCTCCACCTGCCCAACATTGCAGAAGACACTTCCACCTGACTAAATTTGCAGAAGTCCACTCCACCTGACCAACATTGCAGAATTCCGCTCCACCTGACCAACATTGCAGAAGACCCCTCCACCAGACCAGCATAGCAGAAGACCCCTCCACCTGACCAATACTGCACGAGTCCCCTTCACCTGACTCACATTGCAGAAGACCTCTTCACCTGACCAATATTGCAGCAGACCCATCTACCTGACCAATCTCGCAGAAGTCCACTCCACCTGACCAACATTGCAGAAGACCCCTCCACCTGACCTACATTGCAGAGGACCCCTTCAACAGGCGAGCATTGCAGAAGACCTCTCCACCTGACTAACATTGCAGAAGATCTCTTCACCTGACCAACATTGCAGAAGACCCCTTCACCTGACCAACATTGCAGAAGACCTCACCACCTGACCAACATTGCAGAGGACCCCTCCACCAGACTAACATTGCAGAAGACCCCTTCACCAGACCAGCATTGCAGCCGGCCTCTCCACCAGACCAACATTGCAGAAGACCCATCTGCCTGACCAATATTGCAGAAGACCCATCTACCTGACCAATATTGCAGAAGACCACTCCACCTGACCAACATTGCAGAAGACCCCTTCACCAGACCAGCATTGCAGAAGACCCCTCCACCTGACCAACATTGCCGAAGACCTCTCCACCTGACCAACATTGCAGAAGACCCCTCCACCAGAGCAGCATTGCAGAAGACCCCTCCACCTGAATAATATTACACGAGACCCCTTCGCCTGACTAACATTACAGAAGACCCCTCCACCTGACTTAGATTGCAGAAGACCTCTTCACCTGACCAAAATTGCAGAAGACCGCTCCACCTGACTAACATTGCAGAAGACCCCTCCACCTGACCAACATTGCAGAAGACCACTCCACCTGACCAGCATTGCAGAGGACCCCTTCAACAGCTCAGCACTGCAGAAGACCCCTCCACCTGACGATCATTGCAGAAGCCCCTTCCACCTGACCAACATTGTAGAACACCCCTCCACCAGACCAGCATTGCAAAAGACCCCTCCACCTGACTATCATTGCAGAAGACCCTTCCACCTGACTAACTTTGCAGAAGACCCCTCCACCTGACCAACATTGCAGAATACCCCTCCACCTGACCAACATTGCAGAAGACCCTTCCACCTGACTATCATTCCAGAAGAGCCCTCCACCTGACCAACATTGCAGAAGACCCCTCCACCTGACCAACATTGCAGAAGGCCCTTCGACCTGACTATCATTCCAGAAGACCCCTCCACCTGACCAACATTGCAGAAGACCCCTCCACCTGACCAACATTGCAGAAGACTCTTCCACCTGACTATCATTGGAGACCATCCCACCACCTGGCCAACATTACAGAAGACCTCTCCACCTGGCCAACATTGCAGAAGACCCCTCCACCAGACCAGCATTGCCGAAGACCACTCCATCTGACTAACATTGCGGAAGACCCCTCCACCAGACCAGCATTGTAGAAGACCCTTCCACCTGACTAACATTGCAGAAGACCCCTCCACCTGAGCAACATTGCAGTGGACGCCTTCACCAGACCAGCATTGCAGAAGACCCCTGCACCAGACCGGCATTACAGAAGACCCCACCACCTAACTAACATTGCAGAAGACCTCTTCTCCTGACCAACATTGCTGAAGACCCCTCCACCTGACTCACATTGCAGAAGACCTCTTCACCTGACCAATATTGCAGCAGACCCATCTACCTGACCAACATTGCAGAAGACTCTTCCACCTGACTATCATTGGAGACCACCCCACCACCTGGCGAACATTACAGAAGACCCTTTCACCAGACCAGCATTGCAGAAGACCCCTCCACCTGACTAATATTGCACGAGACCCCTTCACCTGACTAACATTGCAGAAGACCCCTCCACCAGACCAGCATTGCCGAAGACCCCTCCATCTGACTAACATTGCAGAAGACCCCTTCACCTGACCAACATTGCAGAAGCCCCTCAAACTGACCAACATTGTAGAAGACCCTTCCACCTGACTAACATTGCAGAAGACCCCTCCACCTGAGCAACATTGCAGTAGACCCCTTCACCAGACCAGCATTGCCGAAGACCCCTGCACCTGAACAACATTGCAGAAGACCCCTCCACCTGAATAACATTGCAGAAGACCCCTTGGCCTGACTAAAATTGCAGAAGACCCCACCACCTGATTAACATTGCAGAAGACCACTCCACCTGACCAACATTGCAGAAGACCCCTCCACCTGACCTACATTGCAGAGGACCCCTTCAACAGGCGAGCATTTCAGAAGACCCCTCCACCTGACCAACATTGCAGAAGACCACTCCACCTGACCAACATTGCAGAATTCCGCTCCACCTGACCAACATTGCAGAAGACCCCTCCACCTGACCAGCATTGCAGAAGACCCCTCCACCAGAACAGCATTGCAGAAGACCCCTCCACCTGACTAATATTGCATGAGACCCCTTCACCTGACTAACATTGCAGAAGACCCCTCCACCTGACTCACATTGCAGAAGACCTCTTCACCAGACCAATATTGCAGCAGACCCATCTGCCTGACCAACATTGCAGAAGACCCCTTCACCTGACCTACATTGCAGAGGATCCCTTCAACAGGCGAGCATTTCAGAAGATCCCTCCACCTGACTAACATTGCAGAAGACCTCTTCACCTGACAAACATTGCAGAAGACCCCACCAACTGACCAACATTGAAGAAGACCCCTCCTCCTGACCAACATTGCAGAAGATCCTTTCACCAGACCAGCATTGCAGAAGACCCCTCCACCTGACTAATATTGCTCGAGACCCCTTCGCCTGACTAACATTGCAGAAGACCCCTCCACCAGACCAGCATTGCAGAAGACCCCTCCATCTGACTAACATTGCAGAAGACCCCTTCACCTGACTAATATTGCACGAGACCCCTTCACCAGACCAGCATTGCAGCCGGCCTCTCCACCAGACCAACATTGCAGAAGACCCATCTGCCCGACCAATATTGCAGAAGACCCATCTACTTGACCAATATTGCAGAAGACCACTCCACCTGACCAACATTGCAGAACACCCCTTCACCACACCAGCATTGCAGAAGACCCCTCCACCTGACCAACATTGCCGAAGACCTCTCCACCTGACCAACATTGCAGAAGACCCCTCCACCAGAGCAGCATTGCAGAAGACCCCTCCACCTGAATAATATTGCACGAGACCCCTTCGCCTGACTAACATTGCAGAAGACCCCTCCACCTGACTTAGATTGCTGAAGACCTCTTCACCTGACTAACATTGCAGAAGATCCCTCCACCTGACAAACATTGCAGAAGACCACTCCACCTGACCAGCATTGCAGAACACCCCTCCACCAGACCAGCATTGCAAAAGACCCCTCCACCTGACTATCATTGCAGAAGACCCTTCCACCTGACTAACTTTGCAGAAGACCCCTCCACCTGACCAACATTGCAGAATACCCCTCCACCTGACCAACATTCCAGAAGACCCCTCCACCTGACCAATATTGCAGAAGACCCCTCCACCTGACCAACATTGCAGAAGACCCTTCCACCTGACCAACATTGCAGAAGACCCTTCCACCTGACTATCATTCCAGAAGACCCCTCCACATGACCAACATTGCAGAAGACCCCTCCACCTGACCAACATTGCAGAAGACTCTTTCACCAGACCAGCATTGCAGAAGACCCCTCCACCTGACTAATATTGCACGAGACCCCTTCACCTGACTAACATTGCAGAAGACCCCTCCACCAGGCCAGCATTGCAGAAGACCAATCCACCTGACCAGCATTGCAGAGGACCCCTTCAACAGCTCAGCACTGCAGAAGACCCCTCCACCTGACTATCATTGCAGAAGACCCTTCCACCTGACCAACATTGCAGAACACCCCTCCACCAGACCAGCATTGCAAAAGACCCCTCCACCTGACTATCATTGCAGAAGACCCCTCCACCTGACTAACTTTGCAGAAGACCCCTCCACCTGACGAACATTGCAGAAAACCCCTCCACCTGACCAACATTGCAGAAGACCCTTCCACCTAACTATCATTCCAGAAGACCCCTCCACCTGACCAACATTGCAGAATACCCCTCCACCTGACTATCATTGCAGAAGACCCTTCCACCTGACTATCATTCCAGAAGACCCCTCCACCTGACCAACATTGCAGAAGACCCCTCCACCTGACGATCATTGGAGACCATCCCACCACCTGGCCAACATTACAGAAGACCTCTCCACCTGGCCAACATTGCCGAAGACCCCTCCACCTGACCTACATTGCAGAGGAGCCATTCAACAGGCGAGCATTGCAGAAGACCCCTCCACCTGACTAATATTGCTCGAGACCCCTTCGCCTGACTAACATTGCAGAAGACCCCTCCACCAGACCAGCATTGCAGAAGACCCCTCCATCTGACTAACATTGCAGAAGACCCCTTCACCTGACTAATATTGCACGAGACCCCTTCACCAGACCAGCATTGCAGCCGGCCTCTCCACCAGACCAACATTGCAGAAGACCCATCTGCCCGACCAATATTGCAGAAGACCCATCTACTTGACCAATATTGCAGAAGACCACTCCACCTGACCAACATTGCAGAACACCCCTTCACCACACCAGCATTGCAGAAGACCCCTCCACCTGACCAACATTGCCGAAGACCTCTCCACCTGACCAACATTGCAGAAGACCCCTCCACCAGAGCAGCATTGCAGAAGACCCCTCCACCTGAATAATATTGCACGAGACCCCTTCGCCTGACTAACATTGCAGAAGACCCCTCCACCTGACTTAGATTGCTGAAGACCTCTTCACCTGACTAACATTGCAGAAGATCCCTCCACCTGACAAACATTGCAGAAGACCACTCCACCTGACCAGCATTGCAGAACACCCCTCCACCAGACCAGCATTGCAAAAGACCCCTCCACCTGACTATCATTGCAGAAGACCCTTCCACCTGACTAACTTTGCAGAAGACCCCTCCACCTGACCAACATTGCAGAATACCCCTCCACCTGACCAACATTGCAGAAGACCCTTCCACCTGACTACCATTCCAGAAGACCCCTCCACCTGACCAATATTGCAGAAGACCCCTCCACCTGACCAACATTGCAGAAGACCCTTCCACCTGACCAACATTGCAGAAGACCCTTCCACCTGACTATCATTCCAGAAGACCCCTCCACATGACCAACATTGCAGAAGACCCCTCCACCTGACCAACATTGCAGAAGACTCTTTCACCAGACCAGCATTGCAGAAGACCCCTCCACCTGACTAATATTGCACGAGACCCCTTCACCTGACTAACATTGCAGAAGACCCCTCCACCAGGCCAGCATTGCAGAAGACCAATCCACCTGACCAGCATTGCAGAGGACCCCTTCAACAGCTCAGCACTGCAGAAGACCCCTCCACCTGACTATCATTGCAGAAGACCCTTCCACCTGACCAACATTGCAGAACACCCCTCCACCAGACCAGCATTGCAAAAGACCCCTCCACCTGACTATCATTGCAGAAGACCCCTCCACCTGACTAACTTTGCAGAAGACCCCTCCACCTGACGAACATTGCAGAAAACCCCTCCACCTGACCAACATTGCAGAAGACCCTTCCACCTAACTATCATTCCAGAAGACCCCTCCACCTGACCAACATTCCAGAATACCCCTCCACCTGACTATCATTGCAGAAGACCCTTCCACCTGACTATCATTCCAGAAGACCCCTCCACCTGACCAACATTGCAGAAGACCCCTCCACCTGACTTAGATTGCTGAAGACCTCTTCACCTGACTAACATTGCAGAAGATCCCATCTACCTGACCAACATTGCAGAAGACTCTTCCACCTGACTATCATTGGAGACCATCCCACCACCTGGCCAACATTACAGAAGACCTCTCCACCTGGCCAACATTGCAGAAGACCCCTCCACCTGACCTACATTGCAGAGGAGCCATTCAACAGGCGAGCATTGCAGAAGACCCCTCCACCTGACTATCATTCCAGAAGACTCTTTCACCAGACCAGCATTGCAGAAGACCCCTCCACCTGACTAATATTGCACGAGACCCCTTCACCTGACTAACATTGCAGAAGACCCCTCCACCAGACCAGCATTGCAGAAGACCACTCCACCTGACCAGCATTGCAGAGGACCCCTCCACCAGACCAGCATTGCAAAAGACCCCTTCACCTGACTATCATTGCAGAAGACCCTTCCACCTGACTAACTTTGCAGAAGACCCCTCCACCTGACCAACATTGCAGAATACCCCTCCACCTGACCAACATTGCAGAAGACCCTTCCACCTAACTATCATTCCAGAAGACCCCTCCACCTGACCAACATTGCAGAAGACCCCTCCACCTGACCAACATTGCAGAAGACCCTTCCACCTGACTATCATTCCAGAAGACCCCTCCACCTGACCAACATTGCAGAAGACCCCTCCACCTGACCAACATTGCAGAAGACTCTTCCACCTGACGATCATTGGAGACCACCCCACCACCTGGCCAACATTACAGAAGACCTCTCCACCTGGCCAACATTGCAGAAGACCCCTCCACCTGACCTACATTGCAGAGGACCCATTCAACAGGCGAGCATTGCAGAAGACCCCTCCACCTGACCAACATTGCAGAAGACCACTCCACCTGACCAGCATTGCAGAGGACCCCTTCAACAGCTCAGCACTGCAGAAGACCCCTCCACCTGACTATCATTGCAGAAGACCCCTCCACCTGACCAACATTGCAGAATACCCCTCCACCTGACTATCATTGCAGAAGAAGTTTCCACCTGACTATCATTCCAGAAGACCCCTCCACCTGACCAACATTGCAGAAGACCCCTCCACCTGACTATCATTGGAGACCATCCCACCACCTGGCCAACATTACAGAAGACCTCTCCACCTGACCAACATTGCAGAAGACCCCTCCACCAGAGCAGCATTGCAGAAGACCCCTCCACCTGAATAATATTGCACGAGACCCCTTCGCCTGACTAACATTGCAGAAGACCCCTCCACCTGACTTAGATTGCTGAAGACCTCTTCACCTGACTAACATTGCAGAAGATCCCTCCACCTGACAAACATTGCAGAAGACCACTCCACCTGACCAGCATTGCAGAACACCCCTCCACCAGACCAGCATTGCAAAAGACCCCTCCACCTGACTATCATTGCAGAAGACCCTTCCACCTGACTAACTTTGCAGAAGACCCCTCCACCTGACCAACATTGCAGAATACCCCTCCACCTGACCAACATTGCAGAAGACCCTTCCACCTGACTACCATTCCAGAAGACCCCTCCACCTGACCAATATTGCAGAAGACCCCTCCACCTGACCAACATTGCAGAAGACCCTTCCACCTGACCAACATTGCAGAAGACCCTTCCACCTGACTATCATTCCAGAAGACCCCTCCACATGACCAACATTGCAGAAGACCCCTCCACCTGACCAACATTGCAGTAGACTCTTTCACCAGACCAGCATTGCAGAAGACCCCTCCACCTGACAAATATTGCACGAGACCCCTTCACCTGACTAACATTGCAGAAGACCCCTCCACCAGGCCAGCATTGCAGAAGACCAATCCACCTGACCAGCATTGCAGAGGACCCCTTCAACAGCTCAGCACTGCAGAAGACCCCTCCACCTGACTATCATTGCAGAAGACCCTTCCACCTGACCAACATTGCAGAACACCCCTCCACCAGACCAGCATTGCAAAAGACCCCTCCACCTGACTATCATTGCAGAAGACCCCTCCACCTGACTAACTTTGCAGAAGACCCCTCCACCTGACGAACATTGCAGAAAACCCCTCCACCTGACCAACATTGCAGAAGACCCTTCCACCTAACTATCATTCCAGAAGACCCCTCCACCTGACCAACATTGCAGAATACCCCTCCACCTGACTATCATTGCAGAAGACCCTTCCACCTGACTATCATTCCAGAAGACCCCTCCACCTGACCAACATTGCAGAAGACCCCTCCACCTGACGATCATTGGAGACCATCCCACCACCTGGCCAACATTACAGAAGACCTCTCCACCTGGCCAACATTGCAGAAGACCCCTCCACCTGACCTACATTGCAGAGGAGCCATTCAACAGGCGAGCATTGCAGAAGACCCCTCCACCTGACTATCATTCCAGAAGACCCTTTCACCAGACCAGCATTGCAGAAGACCCCTCCACCTGACTAATATTGCACGAGACCCCTTCACCTGACTAACATTGCAGAAGACCCCTCCACCAGACCAGCATTGCAGAAGACCACTCCACCTGACCAGCATTGCAGAGGACCCCTCCACCAGACCAGCATTGCAAAAGACCCCTTCACCTGACTATCATTGCAGAAGACCCTTCCACCTGACTAACTTTGCAGAAGACCCCTCCACCTGACCAACATTGCAGAATACCCCTCCACCTGACCAACATTGCAGAAGACCCTTCCACCTAACTATCATTCCAGAAGACCCCTCCACCTGACCAACATTGCAGAAGACCCCTCCACCTGACCAACATTGCAGAAGACCCTTCCACCTGACTATCATTCCAGAAGACCCCTCCACCTGACCAACATTGCAGAAGACCCCTCCACCTGACCAACATTGCAGAAGACTCTTCCACCTGACGATCATTGGAGACCACCCCACCACCTGGCCAACATTACAGAAGACCTCTCCACCTGGCCAACATTGCAGAAGACCCCTCCACCTGACCTACATTGCAGAGGACCCATTCAACAGGCGAGCATTGCAGAAGACCCCTCCACCTGACCAACATTGCAGAAGACCACTCCACCTGACCAGCATTGCAGAGGACCCCTTCAACAGCTCAGCACTGCAGAAGACCCCTCCACCTGACTATCATTGCAGAAGACCCCTCCACCTGACCAACATTGCAGAATACCCCTCCACCTGACCAACATTGCAGAATACCCCTCCACCTGACTATCATTGCAGAAGAACTTTCCACCTGACTATCATTCCAGAAGACCCCTCCACCTGACCAACATTGCAGAAGACCCCTCCACCTGACTATCATTGGAGACCATCCCACCACCTGGCCAACATTACAGAAGACCTCTCCACCTGGCCAACATTGCAGAAGACCCCTCCACCTGACCTACATTGCAGAGGAGCCATTCAACAGGCGAGCATTGCAGAAGACCCCTCCACCTGACTATCATTCCAGAAGACCCTTTCACCAGACCAGCATTGCAGAAGACCCCTCCACCTGACTAATATTGCACGAGACCCCTTCACCTGACAAACATTGCAGAAGACCCCTCCACCAGACCAGCATTGCAGAAGACCACTCCACCTGACCAGCATTGCAGAGGACCCCTTCAACAGCTCAGCACTGCAGAAGACCCCTCCACCTGACTATCATTGCAGAAGACCCTTCCACCTGACCAACAATGCAGAACACCCCTCCACCAGACCAGCATTGCAAAAGACCCTTCCACCTGACTAACTTTGCAGAAGACCCCTCCACCTGACCAACATTGCAGAATACCCCTCCACCTGACCAACATTGCAGAAGACCCTTCCACCTAACTATCATTCCAGAAGACCCCTCCACCTGACCAACATTGCAGAAGACCCCTCCACCTGACCAACATTGCAGAAGACCCTTCCACCTGACTATCATTCCAGAAGACCCCTCCACCTGACCAACATTGCAGAAGACCCCTCCACCTGACCAACATTGCAGAAGACTCGTCCACCTGACGATCATTGGAGACCACCCCACCACCTGGCCAACATTACAGAAGACCCTTTCACCAGACCAGCATTGCAGAAGACCCCTCCACCTGACTAATATTGCACAAGACCCCTTCACCTGACTAACATTGCAGAAGACCCCTCCACCAGACCAGCATTGCCGAAGACCCCTCCATCTGACTAACAGTGCAGAAGACCCCTTCACCTGACCAACATTGCAGAAGCCCCTCAAACTGACCAACATTGTAGAAGACCCTTCCACCTGACTAACATTGCAGAAGACCCCTCCACCTGAGCAACATTGCAGTAGACCCCTTCACCAGACCAGCATTGCAGAAGACCCCTGCACCAGACCGGCATTGCAGAAGACCCCTCCACCTGAATAACATTGCAGAAGACCCCTTGGCCTGACAAAAATTGCAGAAGACTCCACCACCTGACTAACATTGCAGAAGACCTCTTCTCCTGACCAACATTGCAGAAGACCCCTCCACCTGACTCACATTGCAGAAGAACTCTTCACCTGACCAATATTGCAGCAGACCCATCTACCTGACCAACATTGCAGAAGACTCTTCCACCTGACTATCATTGGAGACCACCCCACCACCTGGCCAACATTACAGAAGACCTCTCCACCTGGCCAACATTGCAGAAGACCCCTCCACCTGACCTACATTGCAGAGGACCCATTCAACAGGCGAGCATTGCAGAAGACCCCTCCACCGGACTAACATCACAGAAGACCCTTTCACCAGACCAGCATTGCAGAAGACCCCTCCACCTGCCTAATATTGCACGACACCCCTTCACCTGACTAACATTGCAGAAGACCCCTCCACCAGACCAGCATTGCCGAAGACCCCTCCATCTGACTAACATTGCAGAAGACCCCTTCACCTGACCAACATTGCAGAAGCCCCTCAAACTGACCAACGTTGTAGAAGACCCTTCCACCTGACTAACATTGCAGAAGACCCCTCCACCTGAGCAACATTGCAGGAGACCCCTTCACCAGACCAGCATTGCCGAAGACCCCTGCACCAGATCGGCATTGCAGAAGACCCCTCCACCTGAATAACATTGCAGAAGACCCCTTGGCCTGACTAAAATTGCAGAAGACCCCACCACCTGACTAACATTGCAGAAGACCCCTCCACCTGACCAACATTGCAGAAGACCACTCCACCTGACCAGCATTGCAGAGGACCCCTTCAACAGCTCAGCACTGCAGAAGACCCCTCCACCTGACTATCATTGCAGAAGACCCTTCCACCTGACCAACATTGCAGAACACCCCTCCACCAGACCAGCATTGCAAAAGACCCCTCCACCTGACTATCATTGCAGAAGACCCTTCCACCTGACCAACATTGCAGAATACCCCTCCACCTGACCAACATTGCAGAAGACCCCTCCACCTGACCAACATTGCAGAGGACCCATTCAACAGGCGAGCATTGCAGAAGACCCCTCCACCTGACTAACATTACAGAAGACCCTTTCACCAGACCAGCATTGCAGAAGACCCCTCCACCTGACTAATATTGCACGAGACCCCTTCACCTGACTAACATTGCAGTAGACCCCTCCACCAGACCAGCATTGCCGAAGACCCCTCCATCTGACTAACATTGCAGAAGACCCCTTCACCTGACCAACATTGCAGAAGCCCCTCAAACTGACCAACATTGTAGAAGACCCCTCCACCTGACTAACATTGCAGAAGACCCCTCCACCTGACCAATATTGCAGCAGACCCATCTACCTGACCAACATTGCAGAAGACTCTTCCACCTGACTATCATTGGAGACCACCCCACCACCTGGCCAACATTACAGAAGACCTCTCCACCTGGCCAACATTGCAGAAGACCCCTCCACCTGACCTACATTGCAGAGGACCCATTCAACAGGCGAGCATTGCAGAAGACCCCTCCACCTGACTAACATCACAGAAGACCCTTTCACCAGACCAGCATTGCCGAAGACCCCTCCATCTGACTAACATTGCAGAAGACCCCTTCACCTGACCAACATTGCAGAAGCCCCGCAAACTGACCAACATTGTAGAAGACCCTTCCACCTGACTAACATTGCAGAAGACCCCTCCACCTGAGCAACATTGCAGTAGACCCCTTCACCAGAACAGCATTGCCGAAGACCCCTGCACCAGATCGGCATTGCAGAAGACCCCTCCACCTGAATAACATTGCAGAAGACCCCTTGGCTAAAATTGCAGTAGACCCCTCCACCAGACCAGCATTGCCGAAGACCCCTCCATCTGACTAACATTGCAGAAGACCCCTTCACCTGACCAACATTGCAGAAGCCCCTCAAACTGACCAACATTGTAGAAGACCCCTCCACCTGACTAACATTGCAGAAGACCCCTCCACCTGAGCAACATTGCAGTAGACCCCTTCACCAGACCACCATTGCCGAAGACCCCTGCACCAGACCGGCATTGCAGAAGACCCCTCCACCTGAATAACATTGCAGAAGACCCCTTGGCCTGACTAAAATTGCAGAAGACCCCACCACCTGACTAACATTGCAGAAGACCTCTTCACCTGACCAACATTGAAGAAGACCCCTCCACCTGACTCACATTGCAGAAGACCTCTTCACCTGACCAACATTGCAGAAGACCCTTCCACCTGACTATCATTCCAGAAGACCCCTCCACCTGACCAACATTGCAGAAGACCCCTCCACCTGACCAACATTGCAGAAGACTCTTCCACCTGACGATCATTGGAGACCACCCCACCACCTGGCCAACATTACAGAAGACCTCTCCACCTGGCCAACATTGCAGAAGACCCCTCCACCTGACCTACATTGCAGAGGACCCATTCAACAGGCGAGCATTGCAGAAGACCCCTCCACATGACTAACATTACAGAAGACCCTTTCACCAGACCAGTATTGCAGAAGACCCTTCCACCTGACTAACATTGCAGAAGACCCCTCCACCTGAGCAACATTGCAGTAGACCCCTTCACCAGACCAGCATTGCAGAAGACCCCTGCACCAGACCGGCATTGCAGAAGACCCCTCCACCTGAATAACATTGCAGAAGACCCCTTAGCCTGACAAAAATTGCAGAAGACCCCACCACCTGACTAACATTGCAGAAGACCTCTTCTCCTGACCAACATTGCAGAAGACCCCTCCACCTGACTCACATTGCAGAAGACCTCTTCACCTGACCAATATTGCAGCAGACCCATCTACCTGACCAACATTGCAGAAGACTCTTCCACCTGACTATCATTGGAGACCACCCCACCACCTGGCCAACATCACAGAAGACCTCTCCACCTGGCCAACATTGCAGAAGACCCCTCCACCTGACCTACATTGCAGAGGACCCATTCAACAGGCGAGCATTGCAGAAGACCCCTCCACCTGACTAACATTACAGAAGACCCTTTCACCAGACCAGCATTGCAGAAGACCCCTCCACCTGACTAATATTGCACGAGACCCCTTCACCTGACTAACATTGCAGAAGACCCCTCCACCAGACCAGCATTGCCGAAGACCCCTCCATCTGACTAACATTGCAGAAGACCCCTTCACCTGACCAACATTGCAGAAGCCCCTCAAACTGACCAACATTGTAGAAGACCCTTCCACCTGACTAACATTGCAGAAGACCCCTCCACCTGAGCAACATTGCAGTAGACCCCTTCACCAGAACAGCATTGCCGAAGACCCCTGCACCAGATCGGCATTGCAGAAGACCCCTCCACCTGAATAACATTGCAGAAGACCCCTTGGCCTGACTAAAATTGCAGAAGACCCCACCACCTGACTAACATTGCAGAAGACCCCTCCACCTGACCAACATTGCAGAAGACCACTCCACCTGACCAGCATTGCAGAGGACCCCTTCAACAGCTCAGCACTGCAGAAGACCCCTCCACCTGACTATCATTGCAGAAGACCCTTCCACCTGACCAACATTGCAGAACACCCCTCCACCAGACCAGCATTGCAAAAGACCCCTCCACCTGACTATCATTGCAGAAGACCCTTCCACCTGACCAACATTGCAGAATACCCCTCCACCTGATCAACATTGCAGAAGACCCCTCCACCTGACCTACATTGCAGAGGACCCATTCAACAGGCGAGCATTGCAGAAGACCCCTCCACCTGACTAACATTACAGAAGACCCTTTCACCAGACCAGCATTGCAGAAGACCCCTCCACCTGACTAATATTGCACGAGACCCCTTCACCTGACTAACATTGCAGTAGACCCCTCCACCAGACCAGCATTGCCGAAGACTCCTCCATCTGACTAACATTGCAGAAGACCCCTTCACCTGACCAACATTGCAGAAGCCCCTCAAACTGACCAACATTGTAGAAGACCCCTCCACCAGACTAACATTGCAGAAGACCCCTCCACCTGAGCAACATTGCAGTAGACCCCTTCACCAGACCACCATTGCCGAAGACCCCTGCACCAGACCGGCATTGCAGAAGACCCCTCCACCTGAATAACATTGCAGAAGACCCCTTGGCCTGACTAAAATTGCAGAAGACCCCACCACCTGACTAACATTGCAGAAGACCTCTTCACCTGACCAACATTGAAGAAGACCCCTCCACCTGACTCACATTGCAGAAGACCTCTTCACCTGACCAACATTGCAGAAGACCCTTCCACCTGACTATCATTCCAGAAGACCCCTCCACCTGACCAACATTGCAGAAGACCCCTCCACCTGACCAACATTGCAGAAGACTCTTCCACCTGACGATCATTGGAGACCACCCCACCACCTAGCCAACATTACAGAAGACCTCTCCACCTGGCCAACATTGCAGAAGACCCCTCCACCTGACCTACATTGCAGAGGACCCATTCAACAGGCGAGCATTGCAGAAGACCCCTCCACCTGACTAACATTACAGAAGACCCTTTCACCAGACCAGCATTGCAGAAGACCCCTCCACCTGACTAACATTGCAGAAGACCCCTTCACCTGACCAACATTGCAGATGCCCCTCAAACTGACCAACATTGTAGAAGACCCTTCCACCTGACTAACATTGCAGAAGACCCCTCCACCTGAGCAACATTGCAGTAGACCCCTTCACCAGACCAGCATTGCAGAAGACCCCTGCACCAGACCGGCATTGCAGAAGACCCCTCCACCTGAATAACATTGCAGAAGACCCCTTGGCCTGACAAAAATTGCAGAAGACCCCACCACCTGACTAACATTGCAGAAGACCTCTTCTCCTGACCAACATTGCAGAAGACCCCTCCACCTGACTCACATTGCAGAAGACTCTTCCACCTGACTATCATTGGAGACCACCCCACCACCTGGCCAACATCACAGAAGACCTCTCCACCTGGCCAACATTGCAGAAGACCCCTCCACCTGACCTACATTGCAGAGGACCCATTCAACAGGCGAGCATTGCAGAAGACCCCTCCACCTGACTAACATTACAGAAGACCCTTTCACCAGACCAGCATTGCAGAAGACCCCTCCACCTGACTAATATTGCACGAGACCCCTTCACCTGACTAACATTGCAGAAGACCCCTCCACCAGACCAGCATTGCCGAAGACCCCTCCATCTGACTAACATTGCAGAAGACCCCTTCACCTGACCAACATTGCAGAAGCCCCTCAAACTGACCAACATTGTAGAAGACCCTTCCACCTGACTAACATTGCAGAAGACCCCTCCACCTGAGCAACATTGCAGTAGACCCCTTCACCAGACCAGCATTGCCGAAGACCCCTGCACCAGACCGGCATTGCAGAAGACCCCTCCACCTGAATAACATTGCAGAAGACCCCTTGGCCTGACAAAAACTGCAGAAGACCCCACCACCTGACTATCATTGCAGAAGACCTCTTCACCTGACCAACATTGCAGAAGACCCCTCCACCTGACTCACGTTGCAGAAGACCTCTTCACCTGACCAATATTGCAGCAGACCCATCTACCTGACCAATCTTGCAGAAGTCCACTCCACCTGACCAACATTGCAGAAAACCCCTCCACCTGACCGACATTGCAGAGGACCCCTTCAACAGGCGAGCATTTCTGAAGATCCCTCCACCTGACCAACATTGCAGAAGACCCCTCCAACTGACCAACATTGAAGAAGACCCCTCCACCTGACTAACATTGAAGAAGATCCTTTCACCAGACCAGCATTGCAGAAGACCCCTCCATCTGACAAACATTGCAGAAGACCCCTTCGACTGACTAATATTGCATGAAACCCCTTCACCAGACCAGCATTGCAGCCGGCCTCTCCACCAGACCAACATTGCAGAAGACCCATCTGCCTGACCAATATTGCAGAAGACCCATCTACCTGACCAATATTGCAGAAGACCACGCCACCTGACCAACATTGCAGAAGACCCCTCCAACAGACCAACATTGCCGAAGACCTCTCCACCTGACCAACATTGCAGAAGAGCGCTCCACCTGACCAACATTGCAGAAGACCCCTTCACCAGACCAGCATTGCAGAAGACCCCTCCATCTGACTAACATTGCAGAAGACCCCTTCACCTGACCATCATTGCAGAAGCCCCTCAAACTGACCAACATTGTAGAAGACCCCTCCACCTGACTAACATTGCAGAAGACCCCTCCACCTGACCAATATTGCAGCAGACCCATCTACCTGACCAACATTGCAGAAGACTCTTCCACCTGACTATCATTGGAGACCACCCCACCACCTGGCCAACATTACAGAAGACCTTTCCACCTGGCCAACATTGCAGAAGACCCCTCCACCTGACCTACATTGCAGAGGACCCATTCAACAGGCGAGCATTGCAGAAGACCCCTCCACCTGACTAACATCACAGAAGACCCTTTCACCAGACCAGCATTGCAGAAGACCCCTCCACCTGACTAATATTGCACGAGACCCCTTCACCTGACTAACATTGCAGAAGACCCCTCCACCAGACCAGCATTGCCGAAGACCCCTCCATCTGACTAACATTGCAGAAGACCCCTTCACCTGACCAACATTGCAGAAGCCCCTCAAACTGACCAACATTGTAGAAGACCCTTCCACCTGACTAACATTGCAGAAGACCCCTCCACCTGAGCAACATTGCAGTAGACCCCTTCACCAGAACAGCATTGCCGAAGACCCCTGCACCAGATCGGCATTGCAGAAGACCCCTCCACCTGAATAACATTGCAGAAGACCCCTTGGCCTGACTAAAATTGCAGAAGGCCCCACCACCTGACTAACATTGCAGAAGACCCCTCCACCTGACCAACATTGCAGAAGACCACTCCACCTGACCAGCATTGCAGAGGACCCCTTCAACAGCTCAGCACTGCAGAAGACCCCTCCACCTGACTATCATTGCAGAAGACCCTTCCACCTGACCAACATTGCAGAACACCCCTCCACCAGACCAGCATTGCAAAAGACCCCTCCACCTGACTATCATTGCAGAAGACCCTTCCACCTGACCAACATTGCAGAATACCCCTCCACCTGACCAACATTGCAGAAGACCCCTCCACCTGACCAACATTGCAGAGGACCCATTCAACAGGCGAGCATTGCAGAAGACCCCTCCACCTGACTAACATTACAGAAGACCCTTTCACCAGACCAGCATTGCAGAAGACCCCTCCACCTGACTAATATTGCACGAGACCCCTTCACCTGACTAACATTGCAGTAGACCCCTCCACCAGACCAGCATTGCCGAAGACCCCTCCATCTGACTAACATTGCAGAAGACCCCTTCACCTGACCAACATTGCAGAAGCCCCTCAAACTGACCAACATTGTAGAAGACCCCTCCACCTGACTAACATTGCAGAAGACCCCTCCACCTGAGCAACATTGCAGTAGACCCCTTCACCAGACCACCATTGCCGAAGACCCCTGCACCAGACCGGCATTGCAGAAGACCCCTCCACCTGAATAACATTGCAGAAGACCCCTTGGCCTGACTAAAATTGCAGAAGACCCCACCACCTGACTAACATTGCAGAAGACCTCTTCACCTGACCAACATTGCAGAAGACCCTTCCACCTGACTATCATTCCAGAAGACCCCTCCACCTGACCAACATTGCAGAAGACCCCTCCACCTGACCAACATTGCAGAAGACTCTTCCACCTGACGATCATTGGAGACCACCCCACCACCTGGCCAACATTACAGAAGACCTCTCCACCTGGCCAACATTGCAGAAGACCCCTCCACCTGACCTACATTGCAGAGGACCCATTCAACAGGCGAGCATTGCAGAAGACCCCTCCACCTGACTAACATTACAGAAGACCCTTTCACCAGACCAGCATTGCAGAAGACCCCTCCACCTGACTAACATTGCAGAAGACCCCTTCACCTGACCAACATTGCAGATGCCCCTCAAACTGACCAACATTGTAGAAGACCCTTCCACCTGACTAACATTGCAGAAGACCCCTCCACCTGAGCAACATTGCAGTAGACCCCTTCACCAGACCAGCATTGCAGAAGACCCCTGCACCAGACCGGCATTGCAGAAGACCCCTCCACCTGAATAACATTGCATAAGACCCCTTGGCCTGACAAAAATTGCAGAAGACCCCACCACCTGACTAACATTGCAGAAGACCTCTTCTCCTGACCAACATTGCAGAAGACCCCTCCACCTGACTCACATTGCAGAAGACCTCTTCGGAGGGGATTATTGACAGGAGTTATAGGGAGGCAGTCACACCTCAGGTAAAAGAAGTAGGTAGATGGGTTACCGTCAGGGGAAGGAAAGGGAACCAGCAGGCAGTGCAGGGATCCCCTGTGGCCGTTTCCCTCAACAACAGGTATACCGTTTTGGATACTGTTGGGGGGGACGAATTACCAGGGGTAAGCAATGGGGTGCAGGTCTCTGGCACAGAGTCTGTCCCTGTTGCTCAGAAGGGAAAGGGGAAGAGGAGCACAGCATTAGTCATTGGGGACTCCATAGTTAGGGGAACAGATAGGAGGTTCTGTGGGAACGATAGAGACTCACGGTTGGTGTGTTGCCTCCCAGGTGCCAGGGTACGTGATGTCTCCGATCGTGTTTTTGGGATCCTTAAGGGGGAGGGGGAGCACCCCCAAGTCGTGGTCCACATAGGCACCAACGACATAGGTAGGAAGAGAGATGGGGATTTAAGGCAGAAATTCAGGGAACTAGGGTGGAAGCTTAGAGCGAGAACAACCAGAGTTGTTATCTCTGGGTTGTTGCCTGTGCCACGTGCTAGCGAAGAGAGGAATAGGGAGAGAGAGGAGTTGAACACGTGGCTGCAGGGATGGTGTAGGAGGGAGGGTTTTGGTTTCCTGGATAATTGGGGCTCTTTCTGGGGTAGGTGGGACCTCTACAAACAGGATGGTCTTCACCTGAACCAGAGGGGTACCAATATCCTGGGGGGGAGATTTGTTAGTGCTCTTCGGAGGGGTTTAAACTAAATCAGCAGGGGAATGGGAACCTAAATTGCAGTGCCAGTGTACAGGCTGTTGAGAGTAGTGAGGTAGGGGATAAGGTTACAGGGACGCAAGAGGGCACTGGCAAGCAAGAACTTGGTTTAAAGTGTGTCTACTTCAACGCCAGGAGCATCCGGAATAAGGTGGGTGAGCTTGCAGCATGGGTTGGTACCTGGGATCCTGATGTTGTGGCCATTTCGGAGACATGGGTAGAGCAGGGGCAGGAATGGATGTTGCAGGTTCCGGGATTTAGATGTTTCAGAAAGAACAGAGAAGAGGGTAAAAGAGGGGGGGGTGTGGCATTGTTAATCAAGGAAAGTATTACAGCGGCAGAAAGGACGTTTGAGGACTCGTCTACTGAGGTAGTATGGGCCGAGGTTAGAAACAGGAGAGGAGAGGTCACCCTGTTGGGAGTTTTCTATAGACCTCCGAATAGTTCCAGAGATGTAGAGGAAAGGATAGCGAAGATGATTCTCGACAGGAGCGAGAGTAACAGGGTAGTGGTTATGGGGGACTTTAACTTTCCAAATATTGACTGGAAATACTATAGTTCGAGTACTTTAGATGGGTCTGTTTTTGTCCAGTGTGTGCAGGAGGGTTTTCTGACACAGTATGTGGACAGGCCAACCAGGGGCAATGCCACATTGGATTTGGTACTGGGTAATGAACCCGGCCAGGTGTTCGATTTAGATGTAGGTGAGCACTTTGGCGATAGTGATCACAATTCGGTTAGGTTTACCTTAGCGATGGGCAGGGACAGGTATATACCGCAGGGCAAGAATTCTTGCTGGGGGAAAGGAAATTATGACGCGATTAGGCAAGATTTAGGATGTGTAGGATGGGGAAGGAAACTGCAGGGGATGGGCACAAACGAAATGTGGAGCTTATTCAAGGAGCAGCTAATGCGTGTCCTTGATAAGTATGTACCTGTCAGGCAGGGAGGAAGTTGTCGAGCAAGGGAGCCGTGGTTTACTCAAGAAGTTGAAGCGCTTGTCAAGAGGAAGAGGGCGGCTTATGTTAGGATGAGACGTGAAGGCTCAGTTAGGGCGCTTGAGAGTTACAAGCTAGCCAGGAAGGATCTAAAGGGAGGGCTAAGAAGAGCAAGGAGAGGACACGAGAAGTCATTGGCGGATAGGATCAAAGAAAACCCTAAGGCTTTCTATAGGTATATCAGGAATAAACGAATGATAAGAGTTAGAACAGGGCCAATCAAGGATAGTAGTGGGAAGTTGTGTGCGGAATCAGAGGAGATAGGGGAAGCGTTAAATGAATATTTTTCGTCAGTATTTACAGTAGAGAAAGAAAATGTTGCCGAGGAGATTACTGAGATACAGCCTACTAGGCTAGATGGGATTGAGATTCACAAGGAGGAGGTGTTAGCAATTTTGGAAAGAGTGAAAATAGATAAGTCCCCTGGGCCAGATGGGATTTATCCTAGGATTCTCTGGGAAGCCAGGGAGGAGATTGCAGAGCCGTTGTTGTTGATCTTTAAGTCGTCATTGTCGACAGGAGTAGTGCCGGAGGACTGGAGGATAGCAAATGTTGTCCCCTTGTTCAAGAAGGGGAGTAGAGACAGCCCTGGTAATTATAGACCTGTGAGCCTTACTTCGGTTGTGGGTAAAATGTTGGAAAAGGTTATAAGAGACAGGATTTATAATCATCTTGAAAAGAATAAGTTCATTTGCGATAGTCAGCACGGTTTTGTGAAAGGTGGGTCGTGCCTCACAAACCTTATTGAGTTTTTCGAGAAGGTGACCAAACAGGTGGATGAGGGTAAAGCCGTGGATGTGGTGTATATGGATTTCAGTAAGGCGTTTGATAAGGTTCCCCACGGTAGGCTATTGCAGAAAATACGCAAGTATGGGGTTGAAGGTGATTTAGAGCTTTGGATCAGAAATTGGCTAGCTGAAAGAAGACAGAGGGTGGTGGTTGATGGCAAATGTTCATCCTGGAGTTTAGTTACTAGTGGTGTACCGCAAGGTTCTGTTTTGGGGCCACTGCTGTTTGTCATTTTTATAAACGACCTGGATGAGGGTGTAGAAGGGTGGGTTAGTAAATTTGCGGATGACACGAAGGTCGGTGGAGTTGTGGATAGTGTCGAAGGGTGTTGTAGGGTACAGAGGGACATAGATAGGCTGCAGAGCTGGGCTGAGAGATGGCAAATGGAGTTTAATGCGGAGAAGTGTGAGGTGATTCACTTTGGAAGGAGTAACAGCAATGCAGAGTACTGGGCTAATGGGAAGATTCTTGGTAGTGTAGATGAGCAGAGAGATCTTGGTATCCAGGTACATAAATCCCTGAAAGTTGCTACCCAGGTTAATAGGGCTGTTAAGAAGGCATATGGTGTGTTAGCCTTTATTAGTAGGGGGATCGAGTTTCAGAGCCACGGGGTCATGATGCAGCTGTACAAAACTCTGGTGAGGCCGCACCTGGAGTATTGCGTGCAGTTCTGGTCACCGCATTATAGGAAGGATGTCGAAGCTTTGGAAAGGGTGCAGAGGAGATTTACTAGGATGTTGCCTGGTATGGAAGGAAGGTCTTACGAGGAAAGGCTGAGGGACTTGGGGTTGTTTTCGTTAGAGAGAAGGAGGAGGAGAGGTGACTTAATAGAGACATACAAGATAATCAGAGGGTTAGATAGGGTGGATAGTGAGAGTCTTTTTCCTCGGATGAGGATGGCAAACACGAGGGGACATAGCTTTAAGTTGAGGGGTGAAAGATATAGGACAGATGTCAGAGGTAGTTTCTTTACGCAGAGAGTAGTAGGGGCGTGGAACGCCCTGCCTGCAACAGTAGTAGACTCGCCAACTTTAAGGGCATTTAAGTGGTCATTGGATAGACATATGGATGTAAATGGAATAGTGTAGGTCAGATGATCGGCGCAACATCGAGGGCCGAAGGGCCTGTACTGCGCTGTAATATTCTAATTCTAATTCTAAAAAAAAGACTCTTCCACCTGACTATCATTGGAGACCACCCCACCACCTGGCCAACATCACAGAAGACCTCTCCACCTGGCCAACATTGCAGAAGACCCCTCCACCTGACCTACATTGCAGAGGACCCATTCAACAGGCGAGCATTGCAGAAGACCCCTCCACCTGACTAACATTACAGAAGACCCTTTCACCAGACCAGCATTGCAGAAGACCCCTCCACCTGACTAATATTGCACGAGACCCCTTCACCTGACTAACATTGCAGAAGACCCCTCCACCAGACCAGCATTGCCGAAGACCCCTCCATCTGACTAACATTGCAGAAGACCCCTTCACCTGACCAACATTGCAGAAGCCCCTCAAACTGACCAACATTGTAGAAGACCCTTCCACCTGACTAACATTGCAGAAGACCCCTCCACCTGAGCAACATTGCAGTAGACCCCTTCACCAGACCAGCATTGCCGAAGACCCCTGCACCAGACCGGCATTGCAGAAGACCCCTCCACCTGAATAACATTGCAGAAGACCCCTTGGCCTGACAAAAACTGCAGAAGACCCCACCACCTGACTATCATTGCAGAAGACCTCTTCACCTGACCAACATTGCAGAAGACCCCTCCACCTGACTCACGTTGCAGAAGACCTCTTCACCTGACCAATATTGCAGCAGACCCATCTACCTGACCAATCTTGCAGAAGTCCACTCCACCTGACCAACATTGCAGAAAACCCCTCCACCTGACCGACATTGCAGAGGACCCCTTCAACAGGCGAGCATTTCTGAAGATCCCTCCACCTGACCAACATTGCAGAAGACCCCTCCAACTGACCAACATTGAAGAAGACCCCTCCACCTGACTAACATTGAAGAAGATCCTTTCACCAGACCAGCATTGCAGAAGACCCCTCCATCTGACAAACATTGCAGAAGACCCCTTCGCCTGACTAATATTGCATGAAACCCCTTCACCAGACCAGCATTGCAGCCGGCCTCTCCACCAGACCAACATTGCAGAAGACCCATCTGCCTGACCAATATTGCAGAAGACCCATCTACCTGGCCAATATTGCAGAAGACCACGCCACCTGACCAACATTGCAGAAGACCCCTCCAACAGACCAACATTGCCGAAGACCTCTCCACCTGACCAACATTGCAGAAGACCACTCCACCTGACTAACATTGCAGAAGACTCCTCCACCTGACCAACATTGCAGAAGACCACTCCACCTGACCAACATTGCAGAAGACCCCTTCACCAGACCAGCATTGCAGAAGACCCCTCCAACAGACCAACATTGCCGAAGACCTCTCCACCTGACCAACATTGCAGAAGACCGCTCCACCTGACTAACACTGCAGAAGACTCCTCCACCTGACCAACATTGCAGAAGACCACTCCACCTGACCAACATTGCAGAAGACCCCTTCACCAGACCAGCATTGCAGAAGACCCCTCCAACAGACCAACATTGCCGAAGACCTCTCCACCTGACCAAAATTGCAGAAGACCGCTCCACCTGACTAACATTGCAGAAGACTCCACCACCTGACCAACATTGCAGAAGACCACTCCACCTGACCAGCATGGCAGAGGACCCCTTCAACAGCCCTGCACTGCAGAAGACCCCTCCACATGACTATCATTGCAGAAGACCCTTCCACCTGACCAACATTGCAGAAGACCCCTCCACCTGACCAACATTGCAGAAGGCCGCTTCACCAGACCAGCATGGCAGAAGGCCGCTTCACCAGACCAGCATGGCAGAAGACTCCTCCACCTGACCAACACTGCAGAAGACCCCTCCACCTGACCAGCATTGCAGAAGGCCGCTTCACCAGACCAGCATGGCAGAAGGCCGCTTCACAAGACCAGCATGGCAGAAGACTCCTCCACCTGACCAACATTGCAGAAGACCCTTCCACCAGACCAGCATTGCAGAAGACCCCTCGACCTGACCAACATTGCAGCAGACCTTTTCACCTGAACAACATTGCAGCAGAACCCTCCACCTGACCAACATTGCAGAAGACCCCTTCACCAGACTATCATTGCAGAAGACCCCACCACCTGACAAACATTGCAGCAGACCCCTCCAACTGACCAACATTGCAGAAGACCCCTCCACCTGCCTAACATTGCAGAAGACCTCTTCAACTGACCAACATTGCAGAAGACCGCTCCACAAGACCAGCATTGCAGAAGACCCGTTCACCTGACCAACATTGCAGAGGACCCCTTCAACAGGCGAGCATTGCAGAAGACCCCTCCACATGACAAACATTGCAGAAGACCTCTTCACCTGAGCAACATTGCAGAAGACCCCTCCAACTGACCAACATTGCAGAAGATCCCTCCACCTGACTAACATTGCAGAAGACCCCGCCACCTGACCAACATTGCAGAAAATGCCTCCACCTGACCAACATTGCAGAAGACCCTTCCACCTGACTAACTTTGCAGAAGTCCACTCCACCTGACCAACATTGCAGAATACCCCTCCACCTGACCAACATTGCAGAAGACCCTTCCACCTGCCTATCCTTCCAGAAGACCCCTCCACCTGACCAACATTGCAGAAGACCCCTCCACCTGACCAATATTGCAGAAGACCTTTCCACCTGACTATCATTGCAGATCACACCACCACCTGACCAACATTGCAGAAGACCCCTCCACATGACCAACTTTGCAGAAGACCCCTCCACCTGAAGACAATTGCAGAGGACCCCTTCAACAGGCAAGCATTGCAGAAGATCCCTCCACCTGACTAACATTGCAGAAGACCTCTTCACCTCACCAACATTGCAGAAGACCCCGCCACCTGACCAACATTGCAGAAGACCCATCTACCTGGAAAATATTGCAGAAGACCCCTCCACCTGACCAGCATTGCAGCAGACCCCTTCACCAGACCAGCATTGCAGAAGACCTCTCCAACTGACCAACATTGCAGCAGAACCCTCCACCTGTCCAACATTGCAGAAGACCCCTTCACCAGACTATCATTGCAGAAGACCCCACCACCTGCCCAACATTGCAGCAGACCCCTCCAACTGACCAACATTGCAGAAGACCCCTCCACCTGACTAACATTGCAGAAGACCTCTTCAACTGACCAGCATTGCAGAAGACCCCTCCAACTGACCAACATTGCAGAAGACCCCTCCACCTGACTAACATTGCAGAAGACCTCTTCAACTGACCAACATTGCAGAAGACCCCTCCACCTGACTAACATTGCATATGACCCCTTCACCTGACGAACATTGCAGAAGACATCTCTGCCAGACTAACATTGCAGAAGACCCCTCCACCTGACTAACATTACATAAGACCTCTGCAACTGACCAACTTTGCAGAAGACCCCTCCACCTGACGAAAATTGCAGAGGACCCCTTCAACAGGCAAGCATTGCAGAAGATCCCTCCGCCTGACTAACATTGCAGAAGACCCCGCCACCTGACCAACATTGCAGAAGACCCATCTACCTGGAAAATATTGCAGAAGACCCCTCCACCTGACCAGCATTGCAGAAGACCCCTTCACCAGACCAGCATTGCAGAAGACCTCTCGACCAGACCAACATTGCAGAAGACCCCTCCACAAGACAGCATTGCAGAAGACCCCTCCAACTGACCAACATTGCAGAAGACCCCTCCACCTGACTAACATTGCAGAAGACCTCTTCAACTTACCAACATTGCAGAAGACCCCTCCACCTGACTAACATTGCATATGACCCCTTCACCTGACGAACATTGCAGAAGACATCTCTGCCAGACTAACATTGCAGAAGACCCCTCCACCTGACTAACATTTCATAAGACCTCTGCAACTGACCAACATTGCAGAAGACCCCTCCACCTGACTAATATTGCACGAGACCCCTTCGCCTGACTAACATTGCAGAAGACCCTTCCACCTGCCTATCCTTCCAGAAGACCCCTCCACCTGACCAACATTGCAGAAGACCCCTCCACCTGACCAATATTGCAGAACACCTTTCCACCTGACCAACATTGCAGAAGACCCGTCCACCTGACCAACTTTGCAGAAGACCCCTCCACCTGATGAAAATTGCAGAAGACCCCTTCAACAGGCAAGCATTGCAGAAGATCCCTCCACCTGACTAACATTGCAGAAAACCTCTTCACCTGGCCAACATTGCAGAAGACCCCGCCACCTGACCAACATTGCAGAAGACCCATCTACCTGGAATATATTGCAGAAGACCCCTCCACCTGACCAGCATTGCAGAAGACCCCTTCACCAGACCAGCATTGCAGAAGACCTCTCGACCTGACCAACATTGCAGAAGACCCTTCCACCAGACCAGCATTGCAGAAGACCCCTCGACCTGACCAACATTTCAGAAGACCCCTCCACCTGACTAACATTGCAGCAAAGCTTTTCACCTGACCAACATTGCAGCAGAACCCTCCACCTGACCAACATTGCAGAAGACCCCTTCACCAGACTATCATTGCAGAAGACCCCACCACCTGACCAACATTGCAGCAGACCCCTCCAACTGACCAACATTGCAGAAGACCCCTCCACCTGACTAACATTGCAGAAGACCTCTTCAACTGACCAACATTGCAGAAGACCCCTCCACAAGACCAGCATTGCAGAAGACCCCTCCAACTGACCAACATTGCAGAAGACCCCTCCACCTGACTAACATTGCATATGACCCCTTCACCTGACGAACATTGCAGAAGACATCTCTGCCAGACTAACATTGCAGAAGACCCCTCCACCTGACTAACATTTCATAAGACCTCTGCAACTGACCAACATTGCAGAAGACCCCTCCACCTGACTAATATTGCACGAGACCCCTTCGCCTGACTAACATTGCAGAAGACCCTTCCACCTGCCTATCCTTCCAGAAGACCCCTCCACCTGACCAACATTGCAGAAGACCCCTCCACCTGACCAATATTGCAGAACACCTTTCCACCTGACTATCATTGCAGAAGACCCCACCACCTGACCAACATTGCAGAAGACCCCTCCACCTGACCAACTTTGCAGAAGACCCCTCCACCAGACGAAAATTGCAGAAGACCCCTTCAACAGGCAAGCATTGCAGAAGATCCCTCCACCTGACTAACATTGCAGAAAACCTCTTCACCTGACCAACATTGCAGAAGACCCCGCCACCTGACCAACATTGCAGAAGACCCATCTACCTGGAAAATATTGCAGGAGGCCCCTCCACCTGACCAGCATTGCAGAAGACCCCTTCACCAGACCAGCATTGCAGAAGACCTCTCGACCTGACCAGCATTGCAGAAGACCCCGCTACCAGACCAACATTTCAGAAGACCCCTCCACCTAACAGTGCAGAAGACCTCTTCACTTGACCAACATTGCAGAAGTCCCCTCCACCTGACCAGCATTGCAGAAGACCCTTCCACCTGACTAACTTTGCAGAAGACCACTCCACCTGACCAACTTTGCAGAATACCCCTCCACCTGACCAACATTGCAGAAGACCCTTCCACCTGCCTATCCTTCCAGAAGACCCCTCCACCTGACCAGCATTGCAGAGGACCCCTTCAACAGGCCAGCATTGCAGAAGACCCCTCCACCTGACTAACATTGCAGAGGACCCCTTCATCAGACCAGCATTGCAGAAGACCCCTCTACCAGACCAGCATTGCAGAAGACCCCTCCACCTGACTAACATTGCAGAAGACCGCTCCACCTCACCAACATTGCAGAAGACCCCGCCACCAGACCAACATTGCAGAAGACCCATCTACCTGGAAAGTATTGCAGAAGACCCCTCCACCTGACCAGCATTGCAGAAGACCCCTTCACCAGACCAGCATTGCAGAAGACCTCTCGACCTGACCAACATTGCAGAAGACCCTTCCACCAGACCAGCATTGCAGAAGACCCTTCCACCTGACTAACTTTGCAGAAGACCACTCCACCTGACCAACTTTGCAGAATACCCCTCCACCTGACCAACATTGCAGAAGACCCTTCCACCTGCCTATCCTTCCAGAAGACCCCTCCACCTGACCAGCATTGCAGAGGACCCCTTCAACAGGCCAGCATTGCAGAAGACCCCTCCACCTGACTAACATTGCAGAGGACCCCTTCATCAGACCAGCATTGCAGAAGACCCCTCTACCAGACCAGCATTGCAGAAGACCCCTCCACCTGACTAACATTGCAGAAGACCGCTCCACCTCACCAACATTGCAGAAGACCCCGCCACCAGACCAACATTGCAGAAGACCCATCTACCTGGAAAGTATTGCAGAAGACCCCTCCACCTGACCAGCATTGCAGAAGACCCCTTCACCAGACCAGCATTGCAGAAGACCTCTCGACCTGACCAACATTGCAGAAGACCCTTCCACCAGACCAGCATTGCAGAAGACCCCTCGAGCTGACCAACATTTCAGAAGACCCCTCCACCTGACTAACATTGCAGAAGACCTCTTCAACTGACCAACATTGCAGCAGACCCCTCCAACTGACCATCATTGCAGAAGACCCCTCCACCTGACTAACATTGCAGAAGACCTCTTCAACTGACCAACATTGCAGAAGACCCCTCCACAAGACCAGCATTGCAGAAGACCCCTCCAACTGACCAACATTGCAGAAGACCCCTCCACCTGACTAACATTGCATATGACCCCTTCACCTGACGAACATTGCAGAAGACATCTCTGCCAGACTAACATTGCAGAAGACCCCTCCACCTGACTAACATTTCATAAGACATCTGCAACTGACCAACATTGCAGAAGACCCCTCCACCTGACTAATATTGCACGAGACCCCTTCGCCTGACTAACATTGCAGCAGAACCCTCCACCTCACCAACATTGCAGAAGACCCGATCCACCTGACCAACATTGCAGAAGACCCCTTCACCTGACTATCATTGCAGAAGACCCCACCACCTGACCAACATTGCAGAAGCCCCCTCCAACTGACTAACATTGCAGAAGACCCTTCGACCGGACCAACATTGCAGAAGACCCATCTACCTGACCAATATTGCAGAAGACCCCTCCACCTGACTAGCATTGCAGAGGACCCCTTCATAGGCGAGCATTGCAGAAGACCCCACCACCTGACCAACATTGCAGAAGGCCCCTCCTCCAGACTAACATTGCAGAAGACTCCTCCACCAGACGAACATTGCTGAAGACTCCTCCACCAGACCAGCATGGCAGTAGACCCTTCCACCAGACCAACATTGCAGAAGACCCCTCCACCAGACTAACATTGCAGAAGACCCCTTCACCTGATTAACATTGCAGAAGATCCCTCCACCTGACCAACATTGCAGATGACCCCTCCACCAGACCAACATTGCAGAAGACCCCTCCACCAGACCAACATTGCAGAAGACCCCTTCACCTGACTTACATTGCAGAAGACCACTCCACCAGACCAGCATTGCAGAAGGACCCTTCCACCTGCCCAACATTGCAGAAGACCTCTCCACAAGACCAACATTGCAGGAGGCCCCTCCACCAGACCAGCATTGCAGAAGACCCCTCCACCAGACCAACATTGCAGAAGACCCCTTCACCTGACTAACATTGCATATGACCCCTTCACCTGACTAACATTGCAGAAGACCTCTTCAACTGACCAACATTGCAGAAGACCCCTCCACAAGACCAGCATTGCAGAAGACCCCTCCAACTGACCAACATTGCAGAAGACCCCGTCACCTGACTAACATTGCATATGACCCCTTCACCTGACCAACATTGCAGAAGACCCCTCCACAAGACCAACATTGCAGGAGGCCCCTCCACCAGACCAGCATTGCAGAAGACCCCTCCACCAGACCAGCATTGCAGAAGACCCCTTCACCTGATTAACATTGCAGAAGACCCCTTCACCTGACCAACATTGCAGAAGACCACTCTACCTGACCAACATTGCAGAAGACTCCTCCACCAGACCAGCATTGCAGAAGGCCCCTCCACCAGACTAACATTGCAGAAGACTCCTCCACCAGACCGGTTTTGCAGAAGACCCCTCTGCCAGACCAACATTGCAGAGGACCCCTTCACCTGACTATCATTGCAGAAGACCTCTCCACCAGACTAGCATTGCAGAGGACCCCTTTAACAGTCGAGCATTGCAGAAGACCCCACCACCTGACCAACATTGCAGAAGACCCTTCCACCCGACTAACTTTGCAGAAGACCGCTCCACCTGACCAACATTGCAGAATTCCCCTCCACCTGACCAACATTGCAGAAGACCCTTCCACCTGCCTATCATTCCAGAAGACCACTCCACCTGACCAACAGTGCAGAAGACTCCTCCACCTGACCAACATTGCAGAAGACCTTTCCACCTGACTATCATTGCAGATCACCCACCACCTGACCAACATTGCAGAAGACCTCTCCAACTGACCAACATTGCAGAAGATCCCTCCACCTGACTAACATTGCAGAAGACCCCGCCACCTGACCAACATTGCAGAAGACCCCTCCACCTGACCAACATTGCAGAAGACCCTTCCACCTGACTAACTTTGCAGAAGACCACTCCACCTGACCAACATTGCAGAATACCCCTCCACCTGACCAACATTGCAGAATACCCCTCCACCTGACCAACATTGCAGAAGACCCTTCCACCTGCCTATCCTTCCAGAAGACCCCGCGACCTGACCAACATTGCAGAAGACCCATCTACCTGGAAAATATTACAGAAGACCCCTCCACCTGACCAGCATTGCAGAAGACCACTTCACCAGACCAGCATTGCAGAAGACTCCTCCACCTGACCAACATTGCAGAAGACCCTTCCACCAGACCAGCATTGCAGAAGACCCCTCGACCTGACCAACATTACAGAAGACCCCTCCACCTGACTAACATTGCAGATGACCCCTCCACCAGACCAACATTGCAGAAGACCCCTCCACCAGACCAACATTGCAGAAGACCCCTTCACCTGACGTACATTGCAGAAGACCACTCCACCAGACCAGCATTGCAGAAGGACCCTTCCACCTGCCCAACATTGCAGAAGACCTCTCCACAAGACCAACATTGCAGGAGGCCCCTCCACCAGACCAGCATTGCAGAAGACCCCTCCACCAGACCAACATTGCAGAAGACCCCTTCACCTGATTAACATTGCAGAAGACCCCTTCACCTGACCAACATTGCAGAAGACCCCTCCACCTGACTAACATTGCATATGACCCCTTCAACTGACTAACATTGCAGAAGACCTCTTCAACTGACCAACATTGCAGAAGACCCCTCCACAAGACCAGCATTGCAGAAGACCCCTCCAACTGACCAACATTGCAGAAGACCCCGTCACCAGACTAACATTGCATATGACCCCTTCACCTGACCAACATTGCAGAAGACCCCTCCACAAGACCAACATTGCAGGAGGCCCCTCCACCAGACCAGCATTGCAGAAGACCCCTCCACCAGACCAGCATTGCAGAAGACCCCTTCACCTGATTAACATTGCAGAAGACCCCTTCACCTGACCAACATTGCAGAAGACCTCTCTACCTGACCAACATTGCAGAAGACTCCTCCACCAGACCAGCATTGCAGAAGGCCCCTCCACCAGACTAACATTGCAGAAGACTCCTCCACCAGACCGGTTTTGCAGAAGACCCCTCTGCCAGACCAACATTGCAGAGGACCCCTTCACCTGACTATCATTGCAGAGGACCCCTTCACCTGACTATCATTGCAGAAGACCTCTCCACCAGACTAGCATTGCAGAGGACCCCTTTAACAGTCGAGCATTGCAGAAGACCCCACCACCTGACCAACATTGCAGAAGACCCTTCCACCCGACTAACTATGCAGAAGACCGCTCCACCTGACCAACATTGCAGAATTCCCCTCCACCTGACCAACATTGCAGAAGACCCTTCCACCTGCCTATCATTCCAGAAGACCACTCCACCTGACCAACAGTGCAGAAGACTCCTCCACCTGACCAACATTGCAGAAGACCTTTCCACCTGACTATCATTGCAGATCACCCACCACCTGACCAACATTGCAGAAGACCTCTTCACCAGACCAACATTGCAGAAGACCCCTCCAACTGACCAACATTGCAGAAGATCCCTCCACCTGACTAACATTGCAGAAGACCCCGCCACCTGACCAACACTGCAGAAGACCCCTCCACCTGACCAACATTGCAGAAGACCCTTCCACCTGACTAACTTTGCAGAAGACCACTCCACCTGACCAACATTGCAGAATACCCCTCCACCTGACCAACATTGCAGAATACCCCTCCACCTGACCAACATTGCAGAAGACCCTTCCACCTGCCTATCCTTCCAGAAGACCCCGCGACCTGACCAACATTGCAGAAGACCCATCTACCTGGAAAATATTACAGAAGACCCTTCCACCTGACCAGCATTGCAGAAGACCACTTCACCAGACCAGCATTGCAGAAGACTCCTCCACCTGACCAACATTGCAGAAGACCCTTCCACCAGACTAGCATTGCAGAAGACCCCTCGACCTGACCAACATTACAGAAGACCCCTCCACCTGACTAACATTGCAGATGACCCCTCCACCAGACCAACATTGCAGAAGACCCCTCCACCAGACCAACATTGCAGAAGACCCCTTCACCTGACTTACATTGCAGAAGACCACTCCACCAGACCAGCATTGCAGAAGGACCCTTCCACCTGCCCAACATTGCAGAAGACCTCTCCACAAGACCAACATTGCAGGAGGCCCCTCCACCAGACCAGCATTGCAGAAGACCCCTCCACCAGACCAACATTGCAGAAGACCCCTTCACCTGATTAACATTGCAGAAGACCCCTTCACCTGACCAACATTGCAGAAGACCCCTCCACCTGACCAACATTGCAGAAGACCCCTCCACCTGACTAACATTGCATATGACCCCTTCACCTGACTAACATTGCAGAAGACCTCTTCAACTGACCAACATTGCAGAAGACCCCTCCACAAGACCAGCATTGCAGAAGACCCCTCCAACTGACCAACATTGCAGAAGACCCCGTCACCTGACTAACATTGCATATGACCCCTTCACCTGAACAACATTGCAGAAGACCCCTCCAAAAGACCAACATTGCAGGAGGCCCCTCCACCAGACCAGCATTGCAGAAGACCCCTCCACCAGACCAGCATTGCAGAAGACCCCTTCACCTGATTAACATTGCAGAAGACCCTTCCACCAGACTAGCATTGCAGAAGACCCCTCGACCTGACCAACATTACAGAAGACCCCTCCACCTGACTAACATTGCAGATGACCCCTCCACCAGACCAACATTGCAGAAGACCCCTCCACCAGACCAACATTGCAGAAGACCCCTTCACCTGACTTACATTGCAGAAGACCACTCCACCAGACCAGCATTGCAGAAGGACCCTTCCACCTGCCCAACATTGCAGAAGACCTCTCCACAAGACCAACATTGCAGGAGGCCCCTCCACCAGACCAGCATTGCAGAAGACCCCTCCACCAGACCAACATTGCAGAAGACCCCTTCACCTGATTAACATTGCAGAAGACCCCTTCACCTGACCAACATTGCAGAAGACCCCTCCACCTGACTAACATTGCATATGACCCCTTCACCTGACTAACATTGCAGAAGACCTCTTCAACTGACCAACATTGCAGAAGACCCCTCCACAAGACCAGCATTGCAGAAGACCCCTCCAACTGACCAACATTGCAGAAGACCCCTTCACCTGATTAACATTGCAGAAGACCCCTTCACCTGACCAACATTGCAGAAGACCCCTCTACCTGACCAACATTGCAGAAGACTCCTCCACCAGACCAGCATTGCAGAAGGCCCCTCCACCAGACTAACATTGCAGAAGACTCCTCCACCAGACCGGTTTTGCAGAAGACCCCTCTGCCAGACCAACATTGCAGAGGACCCCTTCACCTGACTATCATTGCAGAGGACCCCTTCACCTGACTATCATTGCAGAAGACCTCTCCACCAGACTAGCATTGCAGAGGACCCCTTTAACAGTCGAGCATTGCAGAAGACCCCACCACCTGACCAACATTGCAGAAGACCCTTCCACCCGACTAACTTTGCAGAAGACCGCTCCACCTGACCAACATTGCAGAATTCCCCTCCACCTGACCAACATTGCAGAAGACCCATCCACCTGCCTATCATTCCAGAAGACCACTCCACCTGACCAACAGTGCAGAAGACTCCTCCACCTGACCAACATTGCAGAAGACCTTTCCACCTGACTATCATTGCAGATCACCCACCACCTGACCAACATTGTAGAAGACCTCTTCACCAGACCAACATTGCAGAAGACCCCTCCAACTGACCAACATTGCAGAAGATCCCTCCACCTGACTAACATTGCAGAAGACCCCGCCACCTGACCAACATTGCAGAAGACCCCTCCACCTGACCAACATTGCAGAAGACCCCTCCACCTGACTAACTTTGCAGAAGACCACTCCACCTGACCAACATTGCAGAATACCCCTCCACCTGCCCAACATTGCAAAATACCCCTCCACCTGACCAACATTGCAGAAGACCCTTCCAGCTGCCTATCCTTCCAGAAGACCCCGCGACCTGACCAACATTGCAGAAGACCCATCTACCTGGAAAATATTACAGAAGACCCCTCCACCTGACCAGCATTGCAGAAGACCACTTCACCAGACCAGCATTGCAGAAGACTCCTCCACCTGACCAACATTGCAGAAGACCCTTCCACCAGACCAGCATTGCAGAAGACCCCTCGACCTGACCAACATTACAGAAGACCCCTCCACCTGACTAACATTGCAGCAGACCTTTTCACCTGACCAACATTGCAGCAGAACCCTCCACCTGACCAACATTGCAGAAGACCCCTTCACCAGACTATCATTGCAGAAGACCCCACCACCTGACCAACATTACAGAAGACCCCTCCACCTGACTAACATTGCAGCAGACCTTTTCACCTGACCAACATTGCAGCAGACCCCTCCAACTGACCAACATTGCAGAAGACCCCTCCACCTGACTAACATTGCAGAAGACCTCTTCAACTGACCAACATTGCAGAAGACCGCTCCAGAAGACCAGCATTGCAGAAGACCCCTCCACCAGACCCACATTGCAGAGGACCCCTTCAACAGGCGAACATTGCCGAAGACCCCTCCACATGACCAACATTGCAGAAGACCTCTTCACCTGACCAACTTTGCAGAAGTCTCCTCCACCAGACTAACATTGCTGAAGACTCCTCCACCAGACCAGCATGGCAGAAGACCCCTCCACCAGACTAGCATTGCAGAAGACCCCTTCACCTGATTAACATTGCTGAAGACCCCTCCACCTGCCCAACATTGCAGAAGACCCCTCCACCTGACTAACATTGCAGCAGAGCTTTTCACCTGACCAACATTGCAGCAGAACCCTCCACCTGACCAACATTGCAGAAGACCCCTTCAGCAGACTATCATTGCAGAAGACCCCACCACCTGACCATCATTGCAGAAGACCCCTCCACCTGACTAACATTGCAGAAGACCTCTTCAACTGACCAACATTGCAGAAGACCCCTCCACAAGACCAGCATTGCAGAAGACCCCTCCACCTGACTAACATTGCAGAAGACCTCTTCAACTGACCAACATTGCAGAAGACCCCTCCACCTGACGAACATTGCATATGACCCCTTCACCTGACGAACATTGCAGAAGACATCTCTGCCAGACTAACATTGCAGAAGACCCCTCCACCTGACTAATATTGCACGAGACCCCTTCGCCTGACGAACATTGCAGAAGACCCTTCCACCTGCCTATCCTTCCAGAAGACCCCTCCACCTGACCAACATTGCAGAAGACCCCTCCGCCTGACCAATATTGCAGAAGACCTTTCCACCTGACTATCATTGCAGATCACCCCACCACCTGACCAACATTGCAGAAGACCCCTCCACCTGACGAAAATTGCAGAAGACCCCTTCAACAGGCAAGCATTGGAGAAGATCCCTCCACCTGACCTACATTGCAGAAGACCCATCTACCTGGAAAATATTGCAGAAGACCCCTCCACCTGACCAGCATTGCAGAAGACCCCTTCACCAGACCAGCATTGCAGAAGACCTCTCGACCTGACCAACATTGCAGAAGACCCTTCCACCAGATCGGCATTGCAGAAGACCCCGCTACCAGACCATCATTTCAGAAGACCCCTCCACCTAACATTGCAGAAGACCTCTTCACTTGACCAACATTGCAGAAGACCCCTCCACCTGACCAGCATTGCAGAGGACCCCTTCAACAGGCCAGCACTGCAGAAGACCCCTCCACCTGACTAACATTGCAGAAGGCCCTTCCACCAGACCGGCATTGCAGAAGACTCCTTCACCTGACCAAAATTGCAGAAGACCCCACCACCTGACCAACATTGCAGAGGACCCCTTCATCAGACCAGCATTGCAGAAGACCCCTCTACCAGACCAGCATTGCAGAAGACCCCTCCACCTGACTAACATTGCAGAAGACCGCTCCACCTCACCAACATTGCAGAAGACCCTTCGACCTGACCAACATTGCAGAAGACCCATCTACCTGACCAACATTGCAGAATTCCCCTCCACCTGACCAACATTGCAGAAGACCCATCCACCTGCCTATCATTCCAGAAGACCACTCCACCTGTCCAACAGTGCAGAAGACTCCTCCACCTGACCAACATTGCAGAAGACCTTTCCACCTGACTATCATTGCAGATCACCCACCACCTGACCAACATTGTAGAAGACCTCTTCACCAGACCAACATTGCAGAAGACCCCTCCAACTGACCAACATTGCAGAAGATCCCTCCACCTGACTAACATTGCAGAAGACCCCGCCACCTGACCAACATTGCAGAAGACCCCTCCACCTGACCAACATTGCAGAAGACCCTTCCACCTGACTAACTTTGCAGAAGACCACTCCACCTGACCAACATTGCAGAATACCCCTCCACCTGCCCAACATTGCAAAATACCCCTCCACCTGACCAACATTGCAGAAGACCCTTCCAGCTGCCTATCCTTCCAGAAGACCCCGCGACCTGACCAACATTGCAGAAGACCCATCTACCTGGAAAATATTACAGAAGACCCCTCCACCTGACCAGCATTGCAGAAGACCACTTCACCAGACCAGCATTGCAGAAGACTCCTCCACCTGACCAACATTGCAGAAGACCCTTCCACCAGACCAGCATTGCAGAAGACCCCTCGACCTGACCAACATTACAGAAGACCCCTCCACCTGACTAACATTGCAGCAGACCTTTTCACCTGACCAACATTGCAGCAGAACCCTCCACCTGACCAACATTGCAGAAGACCCCTTCACCAGACTATCATTGCAGAAGACCCCACCACCTGACCAACATTACAGAAGACCCCTCCACCTGACTAACATTGCAGCAGACCTTTTCACCTGACCAACATTGCAGCAGACCCCTCCAACTGACCAACATTGCAGAAGACCCCTCCACCTGACTAACATTGCAGAAGACCTCTTCAACTGACCAACATTGCAGAAGACCGCTCCAGAAGACCAGCATTGCAGAAGACCCCTCCACCAGACCCACATTGCAGAGGACCCCTTCAACAGGCGAACATTGCCGAAGACCCCTCCACATGACCAACATTGCAGAAGACCTCTTCACCTGACCAACTTTGCAGAAGTCTCCTCCACCAGACTAACATTGCTGAAGACTCCTCCACCAGACCAGCATGGCAGAAGACCCCTCCACCAGACTAGCATTGCAGAAGACCCCTTCACCTGATTAACATTGCTGAAGACCCCTCCACCTGCCCAACATTGCAGAAGACCCCTCCACCTGACTAACATTGCAGCAGAGCTTTTCACCTGACCAACATTGCAGCAGAACCCTCCACCTGACCAACATTGCAGAAGACCCCTTCAGCAGACTATCATTGCAGAAGACCCCACCACCTGACCATCATTGCAGAAGACCCCTCCACCTGACTAACATTGCAGAAGACCTCTTCAACTGACCAACATTGCAGAAGACCCCTCCACAAGACCAGCATTGCAGAAGACCCCTCCAACTGACCAACATTGCAGAAGACCCCTCCACCTGACTAACATTGCAGAAGACCTCTTCAACTGACCAACATTGCAGAAGACCCCTCCACCTGACGAACATTGCATATGACCCCTTCACCTGACGAACATTGCAGAAGACATCTCTGCCAGACTAACATTGCAGAAGACCCCTCCACCTGACTAATATTGCACGAGACCCCTTCGCCTGACTAACATTGCAGAAGACCCTTCCACCTGCCTATCCTTCCAGAAGACCCCTCCACCTGACCAACATTGCAGAAGACCCCTCCGCCTGACCAATATTGCAGAAGACCTTTCCACCTGACTATCATTGCAGATCACCCCACCACCTGACCAACATTGCAGAAGACCCCTCCACCTGACGAAAATTGCAGAAGACCCCTTCAACAGGCAAGCATTGGAGAAGATCCCTCCACCTGACCTACATTGCAGAAGACCCATCTACCTGGAAAATATTGCAGAAGACCCCTCCACCTGACCAGCATTGCAGAAGACCCCTTCACCAGACCAGCATTGCAGAAGACCTCTCGACCTGACCAACATTGCAGAAGACCCTTCCACCAGATCGGCATTGCAGAAGACCCCGCTACCAGACCATCATTTCAGAAGACCCCTCCACCTAACATTGCAGAAGACCTCTTCACTTGACCAACATTGCAGAAGACCCCTCCACCTGACCAGCATTGCAGAGGACCCCTTCAACAGGCCAGCACTGCAGAAGACCCCTCCACCTGACTAACATTGCAGAAGGCCCTTCCACCAGACCGGCATTGCAGAAGACTCCTTCACCTGACCAAAATTGCAGAAGACCCCACCACCTGACCAACATTGCAGAGGACCCCTTCATCAGACCAGCATTGCAGAAGACCCCTCTACCAGACCAGCATTGCAGAAGACCCCTCCACCTGACTAACATTGCAGAAGACCGCTCCACCTCACCAACATTGCAGAAGACCCTTCGACCTGACCAACATTGCAGAAGACCCATCTACCTGACCAATATTGCAGAAGACCCCTCCACCTGACTAGCATTGCAGAGGACCCCTTCATAGGCGAGCATTGCAGAAGACCCCACCACCTGACCAACATTGCAGAAGACCCATCTACCTGGAAAATATTACAGAAGACCCCTCCACCTGACCAGCATTGCAGAAGACCACTTCACCAGACCAGCATTGCAGAAGACTCCTCCACCTGACCAACATTGCAGAAGACCCTTCCACCAGACCAGCATTGCAGAAGACCCCTCGACCTGACCAACATTACAGAAGACCCCTCCACCTGACTAACATTGCAGCAGACCTTTTCACCTGACCAACATTGCAGCAGAACCCTCCACCTGACCAACATTGCAGAAGACCCCTTCACCAGACTATCATTGCAGAAGACCCCACCACCTGACCAACATTACAGAAGACCCCTCCACCTGACTAACATTGCAGCAGACCTTTTCACCTGACCAACATTGCAGCAGACCCCTCCAACTGACCAACATTGCAGAAGACCCCTCCACCTGACTAACATTGCAGAAGACCTCTTCAACTGACCAACATTGCAGAAGACCGCTCCAGAAGACCAGCATTGCAGAAGACCCCTCCACCAGACCCACATTGCAGAGGACCCCTTCAACAGGCGAACATTGCCGAAGACCCCTCCACATGACCAACATTGCAGAAGACCTCTTCACCTGACCAACTTTGCAGAAGTCTCCTCCACCAGACTAACATTGCTGAAGACTCCTCCACCAGACCAGCATGGCAGAAGACCCCTCCACCAGACTAGCATTGCAGAAGACCCCTTCACCTGATTAACATTGCTGAAGACCCCTCCACCTGCCCAACATTGCAGAAGACCCCTCCACCTGACTAACATTGCAGCAGAGCTTTTCACCTGACCAACATTGCAGCAGAACCCTCCACCTGACCAACATTGCAGAAGACCCCTTCAGCAGACTATCATTGCAGAAGACCCCACCACCTGACCATCATTGCAGAAGACCCCTCCACCTGACTAACATTGCAGAAGACCTCTTCAACTGACCAACATTGCAGAAGACCCCTCCACAAGACCAGCATTGCAGAAGACCCCTCCAACTGACCAACATTGCAGAAGACCCCTCCACCTGACTAACATTGCAGAAGACCTCTTCAACTGACCAACATTGCAGAAGACCCCTCCACCTGACGAACATTGCATATGACCCCTTCACCTGACGAACATTGCAGAAGACATCTCTGCCAGACTAACATTGCAGAAGACCCCTCCACCTGACTAATATTGCACGAGACCCCTTCGCCTGACTAACATTGCAGAAGACCCTTCCACCTGCCTATCCTTCCAGAAGACCCCTCCACCTGACCAACATTGCAGAAGACCCCTCCGCCTGACCAATATTGCAGAAGACCTTTCCACCTGACTATCATTGCAGATCACCCCACCACCTGACCAACATTGCAGAAGACCCCTCCACCTGACGAAAATTGCAGAAGACCCCTTCAACAGGCAAGCATTGGAGAAGATCCCTCCACCTGACCTACATTGCAGAAGACCCATCTACCTGGAAAATATTGCAGAAGACCCCTCCACCTGACCAGCATTGCAGAAGACCCCTTCACCAGACCAGCATTGCAGAAGACCTCTCGACCTGACCAACACTGCAGAAGACCCTTCCACCAGATCGGCATTGCAGAAGACCCCGCTACCAGACCATCATTTCAGAAGACCCCTCCACCTAACATTGCAGAAGACCTCTTCACTTGACCAACATTGCAGAAGACCCCTCCACCTGACCAGCATTGCAGAGGACCCCTTCAACAGGCCAGCACTGCAGAAGACCCCTCCACCTGACTAACATTGCAGAAGGCCCTTCCACCAGACCGGCATTGCAGAAGACTCCTTCACCTGACCAAAATTGCAGAAGACCCCACCACCTGACCAACATTGCAGAGGACCCCTTCATCAGACCAGCATTGCAGAAGACCCCTCTACCAGACCAGCATTGCAGAAGACCCCTCCACCTGACTAACATTGCAGAAGACCGCTCCACCTCACCAACATTGCAGAAGACCCTTCGACCTGACCAACATTGCAGAAGACCCATCTACCTGACCAATATTGCAGAAGACCCCTCCACCTGACTAGCATTGCAGAGGACCCCTTCATAGGCGAGCATTGCAGAAGACCCCACCACCTGACCAACATTGCAGAAGGCCCCTCCTCCAGACTAACATTGCAGAAGACTCCTCCACCAGACTAACATTGCTGAAGACTCCTCCACCAGACCAGCATGGCAGAAGACCCTTCCACCAGACCAACATTGCAGAAGACCCCTCCACCAGACTAACATTGCAGAAGACCCCTTCACCTGATTAACATTGCAGAAGATCCCTCCACCTGACCAACATTGCAGATGACCCCTCCACCAGACCAACATTGCAGAAGACCCCTCCACCAGACCAACATTGCAGAAGACCCCTTCACCTGACTTACATTGCAGAAGACCACTCCACCAGACCAGCATTGCAGAAGGACCCTTCCACCTGCCCAACATTGCAGAAGACCTCTTCACAAGACCAACATTGCAGGAGGCCCCTCCACCAGACCAGCATTGCAGAAGACCCCTCCACCAGACCAGCATTGCAGAAGACCCCTTCACCTGATTAACATTGCAGAAGACCCCTTCACCTGACCAACATTGCAGAAGACCCCTCCACCTGGCTAACATTGCATATGACCCCTTCACCTGACTAACATTGCAGAAGACCACTTCAACTGACCAACATTGCAGAAGACCCCTCCACAAGACCAGCATTGCAGAAGACCCCTCCACCTGACTAACATTGCATATGACCCCTTCACCTGACCAACATTGCAGAAGACCCCTCCACAAGACCAACATTGCAGGAGGCCCCTCCACCAGACCAGCATTGCAGAAGACCCCTCCACCAGACCAGCATTGCAGAAGACCCCTTCACCTGATTAACATTGCAGAAGACCCCTTCACCTGACCAACATTGCAGAAGACCCCTCCACCTGACCAACATTGCAGAAGACTCCTCCACCAGACCAGCATTGCAGAAGGCCCCTCCACCAGACTAACATTGCAGAAGACTCCTCCACCAGACCGGTTTTGCAGAAGACCCCTCTGCCAGACCAACATTGCAGAGGACCCCTTCACCTGACTATCATTGCAGAAGACCTCTCCACCAGACTAGCATTGCAGAGGACCCCTTTAACAGTCGAGCATTGCAGAAGACCCCACCACCTGACCAACATTGCAGAAGACCCTTCCACCCGACTAACTTTGCAGAAGACCGCTCCACCTGACCAACATTGCAGAATTCCCCTCCACCTGACCAACAGTGCAGAAGACCCTTCCACCTGCCTATCATTCCAGAAGACCACTCCACCTGACCAACAGTGCAGAAGACTCCTCCACCTGACCAACATTGCAGAAGACCTTTCCACCTGACTATCATTGCAGATCACCCACCACCTGACTAACATTGCAGAAGACCTCTTCACCAGACCAACATTGCAGAAGACCCCTCCAACTGACCAACATTGCAGAAGATCCCTCCACCTGACTAACATTGCAGAAGACCCCGCCACCTGACCAACATTGCAGAAGACCCCTCCACCTGACCAACATTGCAGAAGACCCTTCCACCTGACTAACTTTGCAGAAGACCACTCCACCTGACCAACATTGCAGAATACCCCTCCACCTGACCAACATGGCAGAAGACCCTTCCACCTGCCTATCCTTCCAGAAGACCCCGCGACCTGACCAACATTGCAGAAGACCCATCTACCTGGAAAATATTACAGAAGACCCCTCCACCTGACCAGCATTGCAGAAGACCACTTCACCAGACCAGCATTGCAGAAGACTCCTCCACCTGACCAACATTGCAGAAGACCCTTCCACCAGACCAGCATTGCAGAAGACCCCTCCACCTGACCAACATTACAGAAGACCCCTCCACCTGACCAACATTGCAGAAGACCCCTCCACCTGACCAACATTGCAGAAGACCCCTTCACCAGACTATCATTGCAGAAGACCCCACCACCTGACCAACATTGCAGCAGACCCCTCCAACTGACCAACATTGCAGAAGACCCCTCCACCTGACTAACATTGCAGAAGACCTCTTCAACTGACCAACATTGCAGAAGACCGCTCCAGAAGACCAGCATTGCAGAAGACCCCTCCACCAGACCAACATTGCAGAGGACCCCTTCAACAGGCGAACATTGCCGAAGACCCCTCCACATGACTAACATTGCAGATGACCTCTTCACCTGACCAACATTGCAGAAGTCTCCTCCACCAGACTAACATTGCTGAAGACTCCTCCACCAGACCAGCATGGCAGAAGACCCCTCCACCAGACTAGCATTGCAGAAGACCCCTTCACCTGATTAACATTGCTGAAGACCCCTCCACCTGCCCAACATTGCAGAAGACCCCTCCACCTGACCAACATTGCAGATGACCCCTCCACCAGACCAACATTGCAGAAGACCCCTCCAACAGACCAACATTGCAGAAGACCCCTTCACCTGACTTACATTGCAGAAGACCACTCCACCAGACCAGCATTGCAGAAGGACCCTTCCACCTGCCCAACATTGCAGAAGACCTCTCCACCTGACCAACATTGCAGGAGGCCCCTCCACCAGACCAGCATTGCAGAAGACCCCTTCACCTGATTAACATTGCAGAAGACCCGTTCACCTGACCAACATTGCAGAAGACTCCTCCACCAGAGCAGCATTGCAGAAGGCCCCTCCACCTGACTAACATTGCAGAAGACTCCTCCACCAGACTAACATTGCAGAAGACTCCTCCACCAGAGCAGCATTGCAGAAGACCCCTCCACCAGACTAACATTGCAGAAGACCCTTCCACCAGACCGGTATTGCAGAAGACCCCTCTACCAGACCAACATTGCAGAAGACCCCTTCACCTGACTATCATTGCAGAAGGCCTCTCCACCAGACTAGCATTGCAGAGGACCCCTTCAACAGTCGAGCATTGCAGAAGACCCCACCACCTGACCAATATTGCAGAAGACCCTTCCACCAGACCGGCAATGCAGAAGACCCCTCGACCAGACCAACATTGCAGAAGACCTCTCCACCTGACCAACATTGCAGAAGGCCCCTCCGCCAGCCTAACATTGCAGAAGACTCCTCCACCAGACCAGCATGGCAGAAAACCCCTCCATCAGACTAACATTGCAGAAGAACCCTTCACCTGATCATCATTGCAGAAGACCCCTCCACCTGACCAACATTGCAGAAGACCCCTTCACCTGACCAACATTGCAGAATACCCCTTCACCTGATTAACATTGCAGAAGACCCCTCCACATGACCAACATTGCAGAAGACCCCTTCACCAGACCAGCATTGCAGAAGACCCCTTTACCAGACCAACATTGCAGAAGACCCCTCCACATGACCAACATTGCAGAAGGCCCCTCCACCAGACCAGCATTGCAGAAGACCCCTTCACCTGATTAACATTGCAGAAGACCCCTTCACCTGACCAACATTGCAGAAGACCCCTCCACCAGACCAACATTGCAGAAGACCTCTTCACCTGACCAACATTGCAGAAGTCTCCTCCACCAGACTAACATTGCTGAAGACTCCTCCACCAGACCAGCATGGCAGAAGACCCCTCCACCAGACTAGCATTGCAGAAGACCCCTTCACCTGATTAACATTGCTGAAGACCCCTCCACCTGCCCAACATTGCAGAAGACCCCTCCACCTGACCAACATTGCAGATGATCCCTCCACCAGACCAACATTGCAGAAGACCCCTCCAAAAGACCAACATTGCAGAAGACCCCTTCACCTGACTTACATTGCAGAAGACCACTCCACCAGACCAGCATTGCAGAAGGACCCTTCCACCTGCCCAACATTGCAGAAGACCTCTCCACCTGACCAACATTGCAGAAGACCCCTCCACAAGACCAACATTGCAGGAGGCCCCTCCACCAGACCAGCATTGCAGAAGACCCCTTCACCTGATTAACATTGCAGAAGACCCCTTCACCTGACCAACATTGCAGAAGACTCCTCCACCAGACCAGCATTGCAGAAGGCCCCTCCACCTGACTAACATTGCAGAAGACTCCTCCACCAGACTAACATTGCAGAAGACTCCTCCACCAGAGCAGCATTGCAGAAGACCCCTCCACCAGACTAACATTGCAGAAGACCCTTCCACCAGACCGGTATTGCAGAAGACCCCTCTACCAGACCAACATTGCAGAAGACCCCTTCACCTGACTATCATTGCAGAAGGCCTCTCCACCAGACTAGCATTGCAGAGGACCCCTTCAACAGTCGAGCATTGCAGAAGACCCCACCACCTGACCAATATTGCAGAAGACCCTTCCACCAGACCGGCATTGCAGAAGACCCCTCGACCAGACCAACATTGCAGAAGACCTCTCCACCTGACCAACATTGCAGAAGGCCCCTCCGCCAGCCTAACATTGCGGAAGACTCCTCCACCAAACCAGCATGGCAGAAAACCCCTCCATCAGACTAACATTGCAGCAGACCTTTTCACCTGACCAACATTGCAGCAGAACCCTCCACCTGACCAACATTGCAGAAGACCCCTTCACCAGACTATCATTGCAGAAGACCCCACCACCTGACCAACATTGCAGCAGACCCCTCCAACTGACCAACATTGCAGAAGACCCCTCCACCTGACTAACATTGCAGAAGACCTCTTCAACTGACCAACATTGCAGAAGACCGCTCCAGAAGACCAGCATTGCAGAAGACCCCTCCACCAGACCAACATTGCAGAGGACCCCTTCAACAGGCGAACATTGCCGAAGACCCCTCCACATGACTAACATTGCAGAAGACCTCTTCACCTGACCAACATTGCAGAAGTCTCCTCCACCAGACTAACATTGCTGAAGACTCCTCCACCAGACCAGCATGGCAGAAGACCCCTCCACCAGACTAGCATTGCAGAAGACCCCTTCACCTGATTAACATTGCTGAAGACCCCTCCACCTGCCCAACATTGCAGAAGACCCCTCCACCTGACCAACATTGCAGATGACCCCTCCACCAGACCAACATTGCAGAAGACCCCTCCAACAGACCAACATTGCAGAAGACCCCTTCACCTGACTTACATTGCAGAAGACCACTCCACCAGACCAACATTGCAGGAGGCCCCTCCACCAGACCAGCATTGCAGAAGACCCCTTCACCTGAATAACATTGCAGAAGACCCGTTCACCTGACCAACATTGCAGAAGACTCCTCCACCAGAACAGCATTGCAGAAGGCCCCTCCACCTGACTAACATTGCAGAAGACTCCTCCACCAGACTAACATTGCAGAAGACTCCTCCACCAGAGCAGCATTGCAGAAAACCCTTCCACCAGACTAACATTGCAGAAGACCCTTCCACCAGACCGGTATTGCAGAAGACCCCTCTACCAGACCAACATTGCAGAAGACCCCTTCACCTGACTATCATTGCAGAAGGCCTCTCCACCAGACTAGCATTGCAGAGGACCCCTTCAACAGTCGAGCATTGCAGAAGACCCCACCACCTGACCAATATTGCAGAAGACCCTTCCACCAGACCGGCATTGCAGAAGACCCCTCGACCAGACCAACATTGCAGAAGGCCCCTCCGCCAGCCTAACATTGCAGAAGACTCCTCCACCAGACCAGCATGGCAGAAAACCCCTCCATCAGACTAACATTGCAGAAGACCCCTCCACCTGACCAACATTGCAGAAGACCCCTTCACCTGACCAACATTGCAGAATACCCCTTCACCTGATTAACATTGCAGAAGACCCCTCCACATGACCAACATTGCAGAAGACCCCTTCACATGATTAAGATTGCAGAAGACCCCTCTACCAGACCAACATTGCAGAAGACCCCTCCACATGACCAACATTGCAGAAGGCCCCTCCACCAGACCAGCATTGCAGAAGACCCCTCCACCAGACCAGCATTGCAGAAGACCCCTTCACCTGATTAACATTGCAGAAGACCCCTTCACCTGACCAACATTGCAGAAGACCCCTCCACCAGACCAACATTGCAGAGGACCCCTTCAACAGGCGAACATTGCCGAAGACCCCTCCACATGACTAACATTGCAGAAGACCTCTTCACCTGACCAACATTGCAGAAGTCTCCTCCACCAGACTAACATTGCTGAAGACTCCTCCACCAGACCAGCATGGCAGAAGACCCCTTCACCTGATTAACATTGCTGAAGACCCCTCCACCTGCCCAACATTGCAGAAGACCCCTCCACCTGACCAACATTGCAGATGACCCCTCCACCAGACCAACATTGCAGAAGACCCCTCCAACAGACCAACATTGCAGAAGACCCCTTCACCTGACTTACATTGCAGAAGACCACTCCACCAGACCAGCATTGCAGAAGGACCCTTCCACCTGCCCAACATTGCAGAAGACCTCTCCACCTGACCAACATTGCAGAAGACCCCTCCACAAGACCAACATTGCAGGAGGCCCCTCCAACAGACCAGCATTGCAGAAGACCCCTTCACCTGATTAACATTGCAGAAGACCCGTTCACCTGACCAACATTGCAGAAGACTCCTCCACCAGAACAGCATTGCAGAAGGCCCCTCCACCTGACTAACATTGCAGAAGACTCCTCCACCAGACTAACATTGCAGAAGACTCCTCCACCAGAGCAGCATTGCAGAAGACCCCTCCACCAGACTAACATTGCAGAAGACCCTTCCACCAGACCGGTATTGCAGAAGACCCCTCTACCAGACAAACATTGCAGAAGACCCCTTCACCTGACTATCATTGCAGAAGGCCTCTCCACCAGACTAGCATTGCAGAGGACCCCTTCAACAGTCGAGCATTGCAGAAGACCCCACCACCTGACCAATATTGCAGAAGACCCTTCCACCAGACCGGCATTGCAGAAGACCCCTCGACCAGACCAACATAGCAGAAGACCTCTCCACCTGACCAACATTGCAGAAGGCCCCTCCGCCAGCCTAACATTGCAGAAGACTCCTCCACCAGACCAGCATGGCAGAAAACCCCTCCATCAGACTAACATTGCAGAAGACCCCTTCACCTGATCAACATTGCAGAAGACCCCACCACCTGACCATCATTGCAGAAGACCCCTCCACCTGACCAACATTGCAGAAGACCCCTTCACCTGACCAACATTGCAGAATACCCCTTCACCTGATTAACATTGCAGAAGACCCCTCCACATGACCAACATTGCAGAAGACCCCTTCACCTGATTAACATTGCAGAAGACCCCTCTACCAGACCAACATTGCAGAAGACCCCTCCACATGACCAACATTGCAGAAGGCCCCTCCACCAGACCAGCATTGCAGAAGACCCCTTCACCTGATTAACATTGCAGAAGACCCCTTCACCTGACCAACATTGCAGAAGACCCCTCCACCTGACTAACATTGCATATGACCCCTTCACCTGACTAACATTGCAGAAGACCTCTTCAACTGACCAACATTGCAGAAGACCCCTCCACAAGACCAGCATTGCAGAAGACCCCTCCAACTGACCAACATTGCAGAAGACCCCTCCACCTGACTAACATTGCATATGACCCCTTCACCTGACCAACATTGCAGAAGACCCTTCCACAAGACCAACATTGCAGAAGACCCCTCCACCAGACCAGCATTGCAGAAGACCCCTTCACCTGATTAACATTGCAGAAGACCCCTTCACCTGACCAACATTGCAGAAGACCCCTCCACCTGACTAACATTGCATATGACCCCTTCACCTGACTAACATTGCAGAAGACCTCTTCAACTGACCAACATTGCAGAAGACCCCTCCACATGACCAACATTGCAGAAGGCCCCTCCACCAGACCAGCATTGCAGAAGACCCCTTCACCTGATTAACATTGCAGAAGACCCCTTCACCTGACCAACATTGCAGAAGACCCCTCCACCTGACTAACATTGCATATGACCCCTTCACCTGACTAACATTGCAGAAGACCTCTTCAACTGACCAACATTGCAGAAGACCCCTCCACAAGACCAGCATTGCAGAAGACCCCTCCAACTGACCAACATTGCAGAAGACCCCTCCACCTGACGAACATTGCTTATGACCCCTTCACCTGACCAACATTGCAGAAGACCCCTCCACAAGACCAACATTGCAGAAGACCCCTCCACCAGACCAGCATTGCAGAAGACCCCTTCACCTGATTAACATTGCAGAAGACCCCTTCACCTGACCAACATTGCAGAAGACCCCTCTACCTGACGAACATTGCAGAAGACTCCTCCACGAGACCAGCATTGCAGAAGGCCCCTCCACCTGACTAACATTGCAGAAGACCCTTCCACCAGACCGGTATTGCAGAAGACCCCTCTGCCAGACCAACATTGCAGAGGACCCCTTCACCTGACTATCATTGCAGAAGACCTCTCCACCAGATTAGCATTGCAGAGGACCCCTTCAACAGTCGAACATTGCAGAATACCCCTCCACCTGACCAACATTGCAGAAGACCTCTTCACCCGACCAACATTGCAGAAGACCCCTCCAACTGACCAACATTGCAGAAGATCCCTCCACCTGACTAACATTGCAGAAGACCCCGCCACCTGAGCAACATTGCAGAAGACCCCTCCACCTAACTAACATTGCAGAAGACCACTCCACCTGACCAACATTGCAGAATACCCCTCCACCTGACCAACATTGCAGAAGGCCCTTCCACCTGCCTATCCTTCCAGAAGACCACGCCACCTGACCAACACTGCGGAAGACCCATCTACCTGGAAAATATTACAGAAGACCCCTCCACCTGACCAGCATTGCAGAAGACCGCTTCACCAGACCAGCATTGCAGAAGACTCCTCCATCTGACCAACATTGCAGAAGACCCTTCCACCAGACCAGGATTGCAGAACACCCCTCTACCTGACCAACTTTAGAGAAGACCCCTCCACCTGACTAACATTGCAGAAGACCACTCCACCTGACCAACATTGCAGAATACCCCTCCACCTGACCAACATTGCAGAAGGCCCTTCCACCTGCTTATCCTTCCAGAAGACCCCACCACCTGACCAACACTGCGGAAGACCCATCTACCTGGAAAATATTACAGAAGACCCCTCCACATGACCAACATTGCAGAAAGCCCCTCCACCAGACCAGCATTGCAGAAGACCCCTCCACCAGACCAGCATTGCAGAAGACCCCTTCACCTGATTAACATTGCAGAAGACCCCTTCACCTGACCAACATTGCAGAAGACCCCTCCACCTGACTAACATTGCATATGACCCCTTCACCTGACTAACATTGCATATGACCCCTTCACCTGACTAACATTGCAGAAGACCTCTTCAACTGACCAACATTGCAGAAGACCCCTCCACAAGACCAGCATTGCAGAAGACCCCTCCAACTGACCAACATTGCAGAAGACCCCTCCACCTGACTAACATTGCATATGACCCCTTCACCTGACCAACATTGCAGAAGACCCCTCCAGAAGACCAACATTGCAGAAGACCCCTCCACCAGACCAGCATTGCAGAAGACCCCTTCACCTGATTAACATTGCAGAAGACCCCTTCACCTGACCAACATTGCAGAAGACCCCTCTACCTGACCAACATTGCAGAAGACTCCTCCACCAGACCAGCATTGCAGAAGGCCCCTCCACCTGACTAACATTGCAGAAGACCCTTCCACCAGACCGGTATTTCAGAAGACCCCTCTGCCAGACCAACATTGCAGAGGACCCCTTCACCTGACTATCATTGCAGAAGACCTCTCCACCAGACTAGCATTGCAGAGGACCCCTTCAACAGTCGAACATTGCAGAATACCCCTCCACCTGACCAACATTGCAGAAGACCTCTTCACCAGACCAACATTGCAGAAGACCCCTCCAACTGACCAACATTGCAGAAGATCCCTCCACCTGACCAACATTGCAGTAGACCCCTCCACCTGACTAACATTGCAGAAGACCACTCCACCTGACCAACATTGCAGAACACCCCTCCAACTGACCAACATTGCACAAGGCCCTTCCACCTGCCTATCCTTCCAGAAGACCCCGCCACCTGACCAACACTGCGGAAGACCCATCTACCTGGAAAATATTACAGAAGACCCCTCCACCTGACCAGCATTGCAGAAGACCGCTTCACCAGACCAGCATTGCAGAAGACTCCTCCACCTGACCAACACTGCAGAAGACCCTTCCACCAGACCAGGATTGCAGAAGACCCCTCCACCTGACCAACTTTACAGAAGACCCCTCCACCTGACTAACATTGCAGCAGACCTTTTCACCTGACCAACATTGCAGCAGATCCCTCCACCTGACCAACATTGCAGAAGACCCCACCACCTGACCAACATTGCAGCAGACCCCTCCAACTGACCAACATTGCAGAAGACCCCTCCACCTGACCAACATTGCAGAAGACCTCTTCAACTGACCAACATTGCAGAAGACCTCTTCAACTGACCAACATTGCAGAAGACCGCTCCACAAGACCAGCATTGCAGAAGACCCCTCCACCTGACCAACATTGCAGAGGACCCCTTCAACAGGCGAGCATTGCAGAAGACCCCTCCACATGACTAACATTGCAGATGACCTCTTCACCTGACCAACATTGCAGAAGACTCCTCCACCAGACTAACATTGCTGAAGACTCCTCCACCAGACCAGCATGGCAGAAGACCCCTCCACCAGACGAACATTGCAGAAGACCCCTTCACCTGATTAACATTGCAGAAGACCCCTCCACCTGCCCAACATTGCAGAAGACCCCTCCACCAGATCAACATTGCAGAAGACCCCTCCACCAGACTAACATTGCAGAAGACCCCTTCACCTGATTAACATTGCAGAAGATCCCTCCACCTGACCAACATTGCAGATGACCCCTCCACCAGACCAACATTGCAGAAAACCCCTCCAACAGACCAACATTGCAGAAGACCACTCCACCAGACCAGCATTGCAGAAGGACCCTTCCACCTGCCCAACATTGCAGAAGACCACTCCACCTGACCAACATTGCAGAAGACCCCACCACAAGACCAACATTACAGGAGGTCCCTCCACCAGACCAGCATTGCAGAAGACCCCTCCACCAGACCAGCATTGCAGCAGACCCCTTCACCTGATTAACATTGCAGAAGACCCCTTCACCTGACCAACATTGCAGAAGACCCCTCTACCTGACCAACATTGCAGAAGACCCCTCTACCTGACCAACATTGCAGAAGACTCCTCCACCAGACCAGCATTGCAGAAGGCCCCTCCACCTGACTAACATTGCAGAAGACTCCTCCACCAGACTAACATTGCAGAAGACTCCTCCACCAGAGCAGCATTGCAGAAGGCCCCTCCACCAGACTAACATTGCAGAAGACCCTTCCACCAGACCGGTATTGCAGAAGACCCCTCTACCAGACCAACATTGCAGAAGACCCCTTCACCTGACTATCATTGCAGAAGGCCTCTCCACCAGACTAGCATTGCAGAGGACCCCTTCAACAGTCGAGCATTGCAGAAGACCCCACCACCTGACCAATATTGCAGAAGACCCTTCCACCAGACCGGCATTGCAGAAGACCCCTCTACCAGACCAACATTGCAGAAGACCCCTTCACCTGATAAACACTGCAGAAGACCCCTTCACCTGATTAACATTGCAGAAGACCCCTCCACCTGACCATCATTGCAGAAGACCCCTCCACCTGACCAACATTGCAGAAGACCCCTTCACCTGATCAACACTGCAGAAGACCCCTTCACCTGATTAACATTGCAGAAGACCCCTCCACCTGACCATCATTGCAGAAGACCCCTCCACCTGACCAACATTGCAGGAGACCCCTCCACCTGACCAATATTGCAGAAGACCCCTCCACCTGACCAACATTGCAGAAGACCCCTCTACCAGCCCAACATTGCAGAAGACCTCTCCACCTGACCAACATTGCAGAAGACCCGACACCAGACCAACATTGCAGAAGGCCCCGCCTCCAGACTAACATTGCAGAAGACTCCTCCACCAGACTAACATTTCTGAAGACTCCTCCACCAGACTTACATTGCAGAAGAGCCCTTCACCTGATTGACATTGCAGAAGACCCCTCCACCTGATCAGCATTGCAGAGGACCCCTTCAATAGGCAAGCATGGCAGAAGACCCCTCCTCCTGACCAACATTGCAGAAGACCCCTTCAAATGACTAACATTGCAGGAGACCCCTCCACCTGACCAATATTGCAGAAGAGCCCTCGACCAGACCAACAATGCAGAAGACCCCTCCACTGACCAACATTGCAGAAGACCTCTCCACCTGACCAACATTGCAGAAGACCCTTCCACCAGACCAACTTTGCAGAAGACCCTTCCACCTGACTAATATTGCAGAATACCCCTTCACCTGACCAACATTGCAGAAGGCCACTCCACCTGACCAACAGTGCAGAAGACCCCTCCACCTGACCAACATTGCAGAAGACTCCGCCACCAGACTAACATTGCAGAAGACCCCTCCACATGACCAACATTGCAGAAGGCCCCTCCACCAGACCAGCATTGCAGAAGACCCCTCCACCAGACCAGCATTGCAGAACACCCCTCCATCAGACTAACATTGCAGAAGACCCCGTCACCTGATCAACATTGCAGAAGACCCCTTCACCTGACCATCATTGCAGAAGACCCCTCCACCTGACCAACATTGCAGAAGACCCCTTCACCTGACCAACATTGCAGAAGACCCCTTCACCTGATCAACATTGCAGAATACCCCTTCACCTGATCAACATTGCATATGACCCCTTCACCTGACGAACATTGCAGAAGACCTCTTCAACTGACCAACATTGCAGAAGACCCCTCCACAAGACCAGCATTGCAGGAGGCCCCTCCACCAGACCAGCTTTGCAGAAGACCCCTCCACCAGACCAGCATTGCAGAAGAACCCTTCACCTGATTAACATTGCAGAAGACCCCTTCACCTGACCAACATTGCAGAAGACCCCTCTACCAGACCATCATTGCAGAAGAACCCTCCACATGACCAACATTGCAGAAGGCCCCTTCACCAGACTAACATTGCAGAAGACTCCACCGCCAGACTAACATTGCAGAAGACTCCTCCACCAGAGCAGCATTGCAGAAGACGCCTCCACCAGACTAACATTGCAGAAGACTCCTTCACCTGATTAGGATTGCAGAAGACCCCTCCACCTGACCATCATTGCAGAAGACGCCTCCACCAGACTAACATTGCAGAAGACCCCTTCACCTGATCAACATTGCAGAAGACCCCACCACCTGACCATCATTGCAGAAGACCCCTCCACCTGACCATCATTGCAGAAGACCCCTCCACCTGACCAACATTGCAGAAGACCCCTTCACCTGATCAACACTGCAGAAGACCCCTTCACCTGATTAACATTGCAGAAGACCCCTCCACCTGACCATCATTGCAGAAGACCCCTCCACCTGACCAACATTGCAGGAGACCCCTCCACCTGACCAATATTGCAGAAGACGCCTCCACCAGACTAACATTGCAGAAGACCCCTTCACCTGATCAACATTGCAGAAGACCCCACCACCTGACCATCATTGCAGAAGACCCGACACCAGACCAACATTGCAGAAGGCCCCGCCTCCAGACTAACATTGCAGAAGACTCCTCCACCAAACTAACATTTCTGAAGACTCCTCCACCAGACTAACATTGCAGAAGACCCCTTCACCTGATTGACATTGCAGAAGACCCCTCCACCTGATCAGCATTGCAGAGGACCCCTTCAATAGGCAAGCATTGCAGGAGACCCCTCCACCTGACCAATATTGCAGAAGACCCCTCCACCTGACCAACATTGCAGAAGACCCCTCTACCAGCCCAACATTGCAGAAGACCTCTCCACCTGACCAACATTGCAGAAGACCCGACACCAGACCAACATTGCAGAAGGCCCCGCCTCCAGACTAACATTGCAGAAGACTCCTCCACCAGACCAGCATGGCAGAAGACCCCTCCACCAGACTAACATTGCAGAAGACCCCTTCACCTGATTGACATTGCAGAAGACCCCTCCTCCTGACCAACATTGCAGAAGACCCCTTCAAATGACTAACATTGCAGGAGACCCCACCACCTGACCAATATTGCAGAAGACCCCTCGACCAGACCAACAATGCAGAAGACCCCTCCACTGACCAACATTGCAGAAGACCTCTCCACCTGACCAACATTGCAGAAGACCCTTCCACCAGACCAATTTTGCATAAGACCCTTCCACCTGACTAATATTGCTGAATACCCCTTCACCTGACCAACATTGCAGAAGGCCACTCCACCTGACCAACAGTGCAGAAGACTCCGCCACCAGACTAACATTGCAGAAGACTCCTCCACCAGAGCAGCATTGCAGAAGACCCCTCCACCAAACTAACATTGCAGAAGACCCCTTCATCTGATTAACATTGCAGAAGACCACTTCACCTGACCAACATTGCAGAAGACCCCACCACTTGACCAACATTGCAGAAGACCCCTCTACCAGACCAACACTGCAGTAGACCTCTCCACCTGACCAACATTGCAGAAGACCCCTCCACCAGACCAACATTGCAGAAGGCCCCTCCTCCAGCCGAACATTGCAGAAGACTCATCCACCAGACCAGCATGGCAGAAAACACCTCCATCAGACTAACATTGCAGAAGACCCCTTCACTTGATCAACATTGCAGAAGACCCCTTCACCTGACCAACATTGCAGAAGACCCCACCACCTGACCATCATTGCAGAAGACCCCTCCACCTGACCAACATTGCAGAAGACCCCTTCACCTGATTAACATTGCAGAAGACCCCTTCAGCTGACCAACATTGCAGAGGACCCCTCCACCTGACCATCATTGCAGAAGACCCCTCCACGTGACCAACATTGCAGAAGACCCCTTCACCTGACCAACATTGCGGAAGACCCCTCCTCCTGACCAACATTGCAGAAGAGCCCTCGACCAGACCAACAATGCAGAAGACCCCTCCACCTGACCAACATTGCAGAAGACCCCTCCACATGACCAACATTGCAGAAGGCCCCTTCACCAGACGAACATTGCAGAAGACTCCACCACCAGACTAACATTGCAGAAGGCCACTCCACCTGACCAACAGTGCAGACGACGCCTCCACCTGACCAACATTGCAGAAGACCCCTTCACCTGACTTACATTGCAGAAGACCACTCCACCAGACCAACATTGCAGAAGACCCCTCCACCTGACAAACATTGCAGAAGACCCTTTCACTAGACCAACATTGCAGAAGACCTCTCCACCTGACAAACATTGCAGAAGACCCTTCCACCAGACCAACTTTGCAGAAGACCCTTCCACCTGACTAATATTGCAGAATACCCCTTCACCTGACCAACATTGCAGAAGGCCACTCCACCTGACCAACAGTGCAGAAGACCCCTCCACCTGACCAACATTGCAGAAGACTCCGCCACCAGACTAACATTGCAGAAGACCCCTCCACATGACCAACATTGCAGAAGGCCCCTCCACCAGACCAGCATTGCAGAAGACCCCTCCACCAGACCAGCATTGCAGAACACCCCTCCATCAGACTAACATTGCAGAAGACCCCGTCACCTGATCAACATTGCAGAAGACCCCTTCACCTGACCATCATTGCAGAAGACCCCTCCACCTGACCAACATTGCAGAAGACCCCTTCACCTGACCAACATTGCAGAAGACCCCTTCACCTGATCAACATTGCAGAATACCCCTTCACCTGATCAACATTGCATATGACCCCTTCACCTGACGAACATTGCAGAAGACCTCTTCAACTGACCAACATTGCAGAAGACCCCTCCACAAGACCAGCATTGCAGGAGGCCCCTCCACCAGACCAGCTTTGCAGAAGACCCCTCCACCAGACCAGCATTGCAGAAGAACCCTTCACCTGATTAACATTGCAGAAGACCCCTTCACCTGACCAACATTGCAGAAGACCCCTCTACCAGACCATCATTGCAGAAGAACCCTCCACATGACCAACATTGCAGAAGGCCCCTTCACCAGACTAACATTGCAGAAGACTCCACCGCCAGACTAACATTGCAGAAGACTCCTCCACCAGAGCAGCATTGCAGAAGACGCCTCCACCAGACTAACATTGCAGAAGACTCCTTCACCTGATTAAGATTGCAGAAGACCCCTCCACCTGACCATCATTGCAGAAGACGCCTCCACCAGACTAACATTGCAGAAGACCCCTTCACCTGATCAACATTGCAGAAGACCCCACCACCTGACCATCATTGCAGAAGACCCCTCCACCTGACCATCATTGCAGAAGACCCCTCCACCTGACCAACATTGCAGAAGACCCCTTCACCTGATCAACACTGCAGAAGACCCCTTCACCTGATTAACATTGCAGAAGACCCCTCCACCTGACCATCATTGCAGAAGACCCCTCCACCTGACCAACATTGCAGGAGACCCCTCCACCTGACCAATATTGCAGAAGACGCCTCCACCAGACTAACATTGCAGAAGACCCCTTCACCTGATCAACATTGCAGAAGACCCCACCACCTGACCATCATTGCAGAAGACCCGACACCAGACCAACATTGCAGAAGGCCCCGCCTCCAGACTAACATTGCAGAAGACTCCTCCACCAAACTAACATTTCTGAAGACTCCTCCACCAGACTAACATTGCAGAAGACCCCTTCACCTGATTGACATTGCAGAAGACCCCTCCACCTGATCAGCATTGCAGAGGACCCCTTCAATAGGCAAGCATTGCAGGAGACCCCTCCACCTGACCAATATTGCAGAAGACCCCTCCACCTGACCAACATTGCAGAAGACCCCTCTACCAGCCCAACATTGCAGAAGACCTCTCCACCTGACCAACATTGCAGAAGACCCGGCACCAGACCAACATTGCAGAAGGCCCCGCCTCCAGACTAACATTGCAGAAGACTCCTCCACCAGACCAGCATGGCAGAAGATCCCTCCACCAGACTAACATTGCAGAAGACCCCTTCACCTGATTGACATTGCAGAAGACCCCTCCTCCTGACCAACATTGCAGAAGACCCCTTCAAATGACTAACATTGCAGGAGACCCCACCACCTGACCAATATTGCAGAAGACCCCTCGACCAGACCAACAATGCAGAAGACCCCTCCACTGACCAACATTGCAGAAGACCTCTCCACCTGACCAACATTGCAGAAGACCCTTCCACCAGACCAATTTTGCATAAGACCCTTCCACCTGACTAATATTGCTGAATACCCCTTCACCTGACCAACATTGCAGAAGGCCACTCCACCTGACCAACAGTGCAGAAGACTCCGCCACCAGACTAACATTGCAGAAGACTCCTCCACCAGAGCAGCATTGCAGAAGACCCCTCCACCAAACTAACATTGCAGAAGACCCCTTCATCTGATTAACATTGCAGAAGACCACTTCACCTGACCAACATTGCAGAAGACCCCACCACTTGACCAACATTGCAGAAGACCCCTCTACCAGACCAACACTGCAGTAGACCTCTCCACCTGACCAACATTGCAGAAGAACCCTCCACCAGACCAACATTGCAGAAGGCCCCTCCTCCAGCCGAACATTGCAGAAGACTCATCCACCAGACCAGCATGGCAGAAAACACCTCCATCAGACTAACATTGCAGAAGACCCCTTCACTTGATCAACATTGCAGAAGACCCCTTCACCTGACCAACATTGCAGAAGACCCCACCACCTGACCATCATTGCAGAAGACCCCTCCACCTGACCAACATTGCAGAAGACCCCTTCACCTGATTAACATTGCAGAAGACCCCTTCAGCTGACCAACATTGCAGAGGACCCCTCCACCTGACCATCATTGCAGAAGACCCCTCCACGTGACCAACATTGCAGAAGACCCCTTCACCTGACCAACATTGCGGAAGACCCCTCCTCCTGACCAACATTGCAGAAGAGCCCTCGACCAGACCAACAATGCAGAAGACCCCTCCACCTGACCAACATTGCAGAAGACCCCTCCACATGACCAACATTGCAGAAGGCCCCTTCACCAGACGAACATTGCAGAAGACTCCACCACCAGACTAACATTGCAGAAGGCCACTCCACCTGACCAACAGTGCAGACGACGCCTCCACCTGACCAACATTGCAGAAGACCCCTTCACCTGACTTACATTGCAGAAGACCACTCCACCAGACCAACATTGCAGAAGACCCCTCCACCTGACAAACATTGCAGAAGACCCTTTCACTAGACCAACATTGCAGAAGACCTCTCCACCTGACAAACATTGCAGAAGACCCCTTCACCTGACCAACATTGCAGAAGACCCCTCCACCTGACAAACATTGCAGAAGACTCCTCCACCAGAGCAGCATTGCAGAAGACCCCTCCACCAGACTAACATTGCAGAAGACCCCTTCACCTGATTAATATTGCAGAAGACCCCTTCACCTGACCAACATTGCAGAAGATCCCACCACTTGACCAACATTGCAGAAGACCCTTTCACCAAACCAACAGTGCAGAAGATCCCTCCACCTGACCAACATTGCAGAAGACCCCTCCACCTGACCAACATTGCAGAAGACCTCTCCACCTGATCAACATTGCATATGACCCCTCCACCAGACCAACATGGCAGAAGGCCCCTCCTCCAGACTAACATTGCAGAAGACTCCTCCACCAGACTAACATTTCTGAAGACTCCTCCACCAGACCAGCATGGCAGAAGACCCCTCCACCAGACTAACATTGCAGAAGACCCCTTCACCTGACTAACATTGCAGACGACCCCTCCACCTGATCAGCATTGCAGAGGACCCCTTCAATAGGCAAGCATTGCAGAAGACCCCTCCACCAGACTAACTTTGCAGAAGACCCTTTCACTAGACCAACATTGCAGAAGACCCCTGCACCAGACCAACGTTGCAGAAAACCCCTTCACCTGACTTCCAGTGCAGAGGACCACTCCACCAGACCAGCATTGCAAATGACCCCTTCACCTGACCAACATTGCAGAAGACCCCACCACTTGACCAACAGTGCATGAAGACCCTTTCACTAGACCAACATTGCAGAAGACCCCTCCACCTGACAAACATTGCAGATGACCCCTCTACCAGACCAACATTGCAGAAGACCTCTCCACCTGACCAACATTGCAGAAGACCCTTCCACCAGACCAACATTGCAGAAGGCCCCTCCTCCAGACTAACACTGCAGAAGACTCCTCTACCAGACTAACATTTCTGAAGACTCCTCCACCAGACCAGCATGGCAGAAGACCCCTCCACCAGACTAACATTGCAGAAGACCACTTCACCTGATTAACATTGCAGACGACCCCTCCACCTGATCAGCATTGCAGAGGACCCCTTCAATAGGCAAGCATTGCAGAAGACCCCTCCACCTGACTAACTTTGCAGAAGACCCTTTCACTAGACCAACATTGCAGAAGACCACTCCACCAGACCAGCATTGCAAAAGTACCCCTCCACCTGACCAACATTGCAGAAGACCCCTCCACCTGACCAACATTGCAGAAGACCCCTCCACCAGACCAGCATTGCAGAAGACCCCTCCAACAGACTAACATTGCAGAAGACCCCTTCACCTGATTAACATTGCAGAAGACCCCTTCACCTGACCAACATTGCAGAAGACCCCACCACCTGACCAACATTGCAGAAGACCCCTTCCACCTGACAAACATTGCAGAAGACCCTTTCACTAGACCAACATTGCAGAAGACGCCTCCACCAGACCAACATTGCAGAAGACCCTTTCACTAGACAAACATGGCAGAAGACCCCTCCCCCTGACTAATATTGCACGAGACCCCTTCACCTGACCAACATTGCAGAAGACCCCTCCACCTGACTAACAATGCTGAAGACCCCTTCACCTGACCAACATTGCAGAAGACCCCTCCTCCTGACCAACATTGCAGAAGACCCCTTCAAATGACGAACATTGCAGGAGACCCCTCCACCTGACTAACATTCACGAAGACCCATCACCTGACTAACATTGCAGAAGACCCATCCACCAGACCGGCATTGCAGAAGACCCCTCTACCAGACCAACATTGCAGAAGACCTCTCCACCTGACCAATATTGCAGAAGACCCCTGCACCTGACCAACATTGCAGAGGACCCCTTCAACAGGCGAGCATTGCAGAAGACCCCTCCACCTGACTAACATTGCAGAAGACCTCTTCACCTGACCAACATTGCAGAAGACCCCTCCAACTGACCAACATTGCAGAAGATCCCTCCACCTGACTAACATTGCAGAAGACCCCGCCACCTGACCAACATTGCAGAAGATCCCTCCACCTGACTAACATTGCAGAAGACCCCGCCACCTGACCAACATTGCAGAAGATCCCTCCACCAGACTAACATTGCCAAAGACCCCTTCACCTGATTAACATTGCAGAAGACCCCTTCACCTTACCAACATTGCAGAAGACCCCTCCACCTGACCAACATTGCAGAAGACTCCGCCACCAGACCAGCATTGCAGAAGGCCCCTCCACCTGACTAACATTCACGAAGACCTATCCACATGACCAACATTGCAGAAGACCCCTCCACCTGCCCAACATTGCAGAAGACCCCTCCACCTGACTAACTTTGCAGAAGACCCCTCCACCTGACCAACATTGCAGAAGACCCTTCCACCAGACCGACATTGCAGAAGACCCCTCGACCAGACCAACATTGCAGAAGACCTCTCCACCTGACCAACATTGCAGAAGGCCCCTCCTCCAGCCTAACATTGCAGAAGACTCCTCCACCAGACCAGCATGACAGAAAACCCCTCCACCAGACCAGCATGACAGAAAACACCTCCACCAGACTAACATTGCAGAAGACCCCTTCACCTGATTAACATTGCAGAAGACCCCTCCACCTGACCAACATTGCAGAAGACCCCTTCACCTGACCATCATTGCAGAAGACCCCTCCACCTGACCAACATTGCAGAAGACCCCTTCACTTGACCAGCATGGCAGAGGACCCCTTCAATAGGCGAGCATTGCAGAAGACCCCTCCACCTGACTAACTTTGCAGAAGACCCCTCCACCTGACCAACATTGCAGAAGACCCCTCTACCAGACCAGCATTGCAGAAGGCCCCTGCACCTGACAAACATTGCAGAAGACCCTTTCACTAGACCAACATTGCAGAAGACCCCTCCACCGGACAAACATTGCAGTCGACCCTTTCACTGGACAAACATTGCAGAAGACCCCTCCACCTGACTAACATTGCCGAAGACCCCTTCACCTGATTAACATTGCAGAAGACCGCTTCACCTGACCAACATTGCAGAAGACCCCTCCACCTGACCAACATTGCAGAAGACCCCTCCACCAGACCAGCGTTGCAGAAGGCCCCTCCACCTGACTAACATTGCAGAAGACTCCTCCACCTGACTAACATTCACGAAGACCCATCCACCTGACAAACATTGCAGAAGACCCTTTCACTAGACCAACATTGCAGAAGACGCCTCCACCAGACCAACATTGCAGAAGACCCTTTCACGAGACAAATATGGCAGAAGACCCCTCTTCCTGACTAATATTGCACGAGACCCCTTCACCTGACCAACATTGCAGAAGACCCCTCCACCTGACTAACAATGCAGAAGACCCCTTCACCTGACCAACATTGCAGAAGACCCGTCCTCCTGACCAACATTGCAGAAGACCCCTTCAAATGACGAACATTGCAGGAGACCCCTCCACCTGACAAACATTCACGAAGACCCATCACCTGACTAACATTGCAGAAGACCCATCCACCAGACCGGCATTGCAGAAGACCCCTCTACCAGACCAACATTGCAGAAGACCTCTCCACCTGACCAATATTGCAGAAGACCCCTGCACCTGACCAACATTGCAGAGGACTCCTTCAACAGGCGAGCATTTCAGAAGACCCCTCCACCTGACTAGCATTGCAGAAGACCTCTTCACCTGACCAACATTGCAGAAGACCCCTCCAAATGACCAACATTGCAGAAGATCCCTCCATCTGAGTAACATTGCAGAAGACCCCGCCACCTGACCAACATTGCAGAAGATCCCTCCACCTGACTAACATTGCAGAAGACCCCGCCACCTGACCAACATTGCAGAAGATCCCTCCACCAGACTAACATTGCCAAAGACCCCTTCACCTGATTAACATTGCAGAAGACCCCTTCACCTGACCAACTTTGCAGAAGACCCCTCCACCTGACCAACATTGCAGAAGACTCCGCCACCAGACCAGCATTGCAGAAGGCCCCTCCACCTGACTAACATTGCAGAAGACCCCTCCACCTGACTAACATTCACGAAGACCTATCCACATGACCAACATTGCAGAAGACCCCTCCACCTGCCCAACATTGCAGAGGACCCCTCCACCTGACTAACTTTGCAGAAGACCCCTCCACCTGACCAACATTGCAGAAGACCCTTACACCAGACCAGCATTGCAGAAGACCCCTCGACCAGACCAACATTGCAGAAGACCTCTCCACCTGACCAACATTGTAGAAGGCCCCTCCTCCAGCCTAACATTGCAGAAGACCAGCATGACAGAAAACCCCTCCACCAGACCAGCATGACAGAAAACACCTCCACCAGACTAACATTGCAGAAGACCCCTTCACCTGATTAATATTGCAGAAGACCCCTCCACCTGACCAACATTGCAGAAGACCCCTTCACCTGACCATCATTGCAGAAGACCCCTCCACCTGACCAACATTGCAGAAGACCCCTTCACTTGACCAGCATGGCAGAGGACCCCTTCAATAGGCGAGCATTGCAGAAGACCCCTCCACCTGACTAACTTTGCAGAAGACCCCTCCACCTGACCAACACTGCAGAAGACCCCTCCACCAGACCAGCATTGCAGAAGGCCCCTGCACATGACTAACATTGCAGAAGACCCCTCCACCTGACAAACATTGCAGAAGACCCTTTCACTAGACCAACATTGCAGAAGACCCCTCCACCGGACAAACATTGCAGTCGACCCTTTCACTGGACAAACATTGCAGAAGACCCCTCCACCTGACTAACATTGCCGAAGACCCCTTCACCTGATTAACATTGCAGAAGACCCCTTCACCTGACCAACATTGCAGAAGACCCCTCCACCTGACCAACATTGCAGAAGACCCCTCCACCAGACCAGCATTGCAGAAGGCCCCTCCACCTGACTAACATTGCAGAAGACCCCTCCACCTGACTAACAGTCACGAAGACCCATCCACCTGACCAACATTGCAGAAGACCCCTCTACCAGACCAGCATTGCAGAAGGCCCCTGCACCTGACAAACATTGCAGAAGACCCTTTCACTAGACCAACATTGCAGAAGACCCCTCCACCGGACAAACATTGCAGTCGACCCTTTCACTGGACAAACATTGCAGAAGACCCCTCCACCTGACTAACATTGCCGAAGACCCCTTCACCTGACTAACATTGCAGAAGACCGCTTCACCTGACCAACATTGCAGAAGACCCCTCCACCTGACCAACATTGCAGAAGACCCCTCCACCAGACCAGCATTGCAGAAGGCCCCTCCACCTGACTAACATTGCAGAAGACTCCTCCACCTGACTAACATTCACGTAGACCCATCCACCTGACCATCATTGCAGAAGACCCCTTCAGCTGACCAACATTGCAGAGGACCCCTCCACCTGACCATCATTGCAGAAGACCCCTCCACGTGACCAACATTGCAGAAGACCCCTTCACCTGACCAACATTGCGGAAGACCCCTCCTCCTGACCAACATTGCAGAAGAGCCCTCGACCAGACCAACAATGCAGAAGACCCCTCCACCTGACCAACATTGCAGAAGACCCCTCCACATGACCAACATTGCAGAAGGCCCCTTCACCAGACGAACATTGCAGAAGACTCCACCACCAGACTAACATTGCAGAAGGCCACTCCACCTGACCAACAGTGCAGACGATGCCTCCACCTGACCAACATTGCAGAAGACCCCTTCACCTGACTTACATTGCAGAAGACCACTCCACCAGACCAACATTGCAGAAGACCCCTCCACCTGACAAACATTGCAGAAGACCCTTTCACTAGACCAACATTGCAGAAGACCTCTCCACCTGACAAACATTGCAGAAGACCCCTTCACCTGACCAACATTGCAGAAGACCCCTCCACCTGACAAACATTGCAGAAGACTCCTCCACCAGAGCAGCATTGCAGAAGACCCCTCCACCAGACTAACATTGCAGAAGACCCCTTCACCTGATTAATATTGCAGAAGACCCCTTCACCTGACCAACATTGCAGAAGATCCCACCACTTGACCAACATTGCAGAAGACCCTTTCACCAAACCAACAGTGCAGAAGATCCCTCCACCTGACCAACATTGCAGAAGACCCCTCCACCTGACCAACATTGCAGATGACCCCTCTACCTGACCAACATTGCAGAAGACCTCTCCACCTGATCAACATTGCATATGACCCCTCCACCAGACCAACATGGCAGAAGGCCCCTCCTCCAGACTAACATTGCAGAAGACTCCTCCACCAGACTAACATTTCTGAAGACTCCTCCACCAGACCAGCATGGCAGAAGACCCCTCCACCAGACTAACATTGCAGAAGACCCCTTCACCTGACTAACATTGCAGACGACCCCTCCACCTGATCAGCATTGCAGAGGACCCCTTCAATAGGCAAGCATTGCAGAAGACCCCTCCACCAGACTAACTTTGCAGAAGACCCTTTCACTAGACCAACATTGCAGAAGACCCCTGCACCAGACCAACGTTGCAGAAAACCCCTTCACCTGACTTCCAGTGCAGAAGACCACTCCACCAGACCAGCATTGCAAATGACCCCTTCACCTGACCAACATTGCAGAAGACCCCACCACTTGACCAACAGTGCATGAAGACCCTTTCACTAGACCAACATTGCAGAAGACCCCTCCACCTGACAAACATTGCAGATGACCCCTCTACCAGACCAACATTGCAGAAGACCTCTCCACCTGACCAACATTGCAGAAGACCCTTCCACCAGACCAACATTGCAGAAGGCCCCTCCTCCAGACTAACACTGCAGAAGACTCCTCCACCAGACTAACATTTCTGAAGACTCCTCCACCAGACCAGCATGGCAGAAGACCCCTCCACCAGACTAACATTGCAGAAGACCACTTCACCTGATTAACATTGCAGACGACCCCTCCACCTGATCAGCATTGCAGAGGACCCCTTCAATAGGCAAGCATTGCAGAAGACCCCTCCACCTGACTAACTTTGCAGAAGACCCTTTCACTAGACCAACATTGCAGAAGACCACTCCACCAGACCAGCATTGCAAAAGACCCCTCCACCTGACCAACATTGCAGAAGACCCCTCCACCTGACCAACATTGCAGAAGACCCCTCCACCAGACCAGCATTGCAGAAGACCCCTCCAACAGACTAACATTGCAGAAGACCCCTTCACCTGATTAACATTGCAGAAGACCCCTTCACCAGACCAACATTGCAGAAGACCCCACCACCTGACCAACATTGCAGAAGACCCCTTCCACCTGACAAACATTGCAGAAGACCCTTTCACTAGACCAACATTGCAGAAGACGCCTCCACCAGACCAACATTGCAGAAGACCCTTTCACTAGACAAACATGGCAGAAGACCCCTCCCCCTGACTAATATTGCACGAGACCCCTTCACCTGACCAACATTGCAGAAGACCCCTCCACCTGACTAACAATGCTGAAGACCCCTTCACCTGACCAACATTGCAGAAGACCCCTCCTCCTGACCAACATTGCAGAAGACCCCTTCAAATGACGAACATTGCAGGAGACCCCTCCACCTGACTAACATTCACGAAGACCCATCACCTGACTAACATTGCAGAAGACCCATCCACCAGACCGGCATTGCAGAAGACCCCTCTACCAGACCAACATTGCAGAAGACCTCTCCACCTGACCAATATTGCAGAAGACCCCTGCACCTGACCAACATTGCAGAGGACCCCTTCAACAGGCGAGCATTGCAGAAGACCCCTCCACCTGACTAACATTGCAGAAGACCTCTTCACCTGACCAACATTGCAGAAGACCCCTCCAACTGACCAACATTGCAGAAGATCCCTCCACCTGACTAACATTGCAGAAGACCCCGCCACCTGACCAACATTGCAGAAGATCCCTCCACCTGACTAACATTGCAGAAGACCCCGCCACCTGACCAACATTGCAGAAGATCCCTCCACCAGACTAACATTGCCAAAGACCCCTTCACCTGATTAACATTGCAGAAGACCCCTTCACCTTACCAACATTGCAGAAGACCCCTCCACCTGACCAACATTGCAGAAGACTCCGCCACCAGACCAGCATTGCAGAAGGCCCCTCCACCTGACTAACATTCACGAAGACCTATCCACATGACCAACATTGCAGAAGACCCCTCCACCTGCCCAACATTGCAGAAGACCCCTCCACCTGACTAACTTTGCAGAAGACCCCTCCACCTGACCAACATTGCAGAAGACCCTTCCACCAGACCGACATTGCAGAAGACCCCTCGACCAGACCAACATTGCAGAAGACCTCTCCACCTGACCAACATTGCAGAAGGCCCCTCCTCCAGCCTAACATTGCAGAAGACTCCTCCACCAGACCAGCATGACAGAAAACCCCTCCACCAGACCAGCATGACAGAAAACACCTCCACCAGACTAACATTGCAGAAGACCCCTTCACCTGATTAACATTGCAGAAGACCCCTCCACCTGACCAACATTGCAGAAGACCCCTTCACCTGACCATCATTGCAGAAGACCCCTCCACCTGACCAACATTGCAGAAGACCCCTTCACTTGACCAGCATGGCAGAGGACCCCTTCAATAGGCGAGCATTGCAGAAGACCCCTCCACCTGACTAACTTTGCAGAAGACCCCTCCACCTGACCAACATTGCAGAAGACCCCTCTACCAGACCAGCATTGCAGAAGGCCCCTGCACCTGACAAACATTGCAGAAGACCCTTTCACTAGACCAACATTGCAGAAGACCCCTCCACCGGACAAACATTGCAGTCGACCCTTTCACTGGACAAACATTGCAGAAGACCCCTCCACCTGACTAACATTGCCGAAGACCCCTTCACCTGATTAACATTGCAGAAGACCGCTTCACCTGACCAACATTGCAGAAGACCCCTCCACCTGACCAACATTGCAGAAGACCCCTCCACCAGACCAGCATTGCAGAAGGCCCCTCCACCTGACTAACATTGCAGAAGACTCCTCCACCTGACTAACATTCACGAAGACCCATCCACCTGACAAACATTGCAGAAGACCCTTTCACTAGACCAACATTGCAGAAGACGCCTCCACCAGACCAACATTGCAGAAGACCCTTTCACGAGACAAACATGGCAGAAGACCCCTCTTCCTGACTAATATTGCACGAGACCCCTTCACCTGACCAACATTGCAGAAGACCCCTCCACCTGACTAACAATGCAGAAGACCCCTTCACCTGACCAACATTGCAGAAGACCCGTCCTCCTGACCAACATTGCAGAAGACCCCTTCAAATGACGAACATTGCAGGAGACCCCTCCACCTGACAAACATTCACGAAGACCCATCACCTGACTAACATTGCAGAAGACCCATCCACCAGACCGGCATTGCAGAAGACCCCTCTACCAGACCAACATTGCAGAAGACCTCTCCACCTGACCAATATTGCAGAAGACCCCTGCACCTGACCAACATTGCAGAGGACTCCTTCAACAGGCGAGCATTTCAGAAGACCCCTCCACCTGACTAGCATTGCAGAAGACCTCTTCACCTGACCAACATTGCAGAAGACCCCTCCAAATGACCAACATTGCAGAAGATCCCTCCATCTGAGTAACATTGCAGAAGACCCCGCCACCTGACCAACATTGCAGAAGATCCCTCCACCTGACTAACATTGCAGAAGACCCCGCCACCTGACCAACATTGCAGAAGATCCCTCCACCAGACTAACATTGCCAAAGACCCCTTCACCTGATTAACATTGCAGAAGACCCCTTCACCTGACCAACTTTGCAGAAGACCCCTCCACCTGACCAACATTGCAGAAGACTCCGCCACCAGACCAGCATTGCAGAAGGCCCCTCCACCTGACTAACATTGCAGAAGACCCCTCCACCTGACTAACATTCACGAAGACCTATCCACATGACCAACATTGCAGAAGACCCCTCCACCTGCCCAACATTGCAGAGGACCCCTCCACCTGACTAACTTTGCAGAAGACCCCTCCACCTGACCAACATTGCAGAAGACCCTTACACCAGACCAGCATTGCAGAAGACCCCTCGACCAGACCAACATTGCAGAAGACCTCTCCACCTGACCAACATTGCAGAAGGCCCCTCCTCCAGCCTAACATTGCAGAAGACCAGCATGACAGAAAACCCCTCCACCAGACCAGCATGACAGAAAACACCTCCACCAGACTAACATTGCAGAAGACCCCTTCACCTGATTAACATTGCAGAAGACCCCTCCACCTGACCAACATTGCAGAAGACCCCTTCACCTGACCATCATTGCAGAAGACCCCTCCACCTGACCAACATTGCAGAAGACCCCTTCACTTGACCAGCATGGCAGAGGACCCCTTCAATAGGCGAGCATTGCAGAAGACCCCTCCACCTGACTAACTTTGCAGAAGACCCCTCCACCTGACCAACACTGCAGAAGACCCCTCCACCAGACCAGCATTGCAGAAGGCCCCTGCACATGACTAACATTGCAGAAGACCCCTCCACCTGACAAACATTGCAGAAGACCCTTTCACTAGACCAACATTGCAGAAGACCCCTCCACCGGACAAACATTGCAGTCGACCCTTTCACTGGACAAACATTGCAGAAGACCCCTCCACCTGACTAACATTGCCGAAGACCCCTTCACCTGATTAACATTGCAGAAGACCCCTTCACCTGACCAACATTGCAGAAGACCCCTCCACCTGACCAACATTGCAGAAGACCCCTCCACCAGACCAGCATTGCAGAAGGCCCCTCCACCTGACTAACATTGCAGAAGACCCCTCCACCTGACTAACAGTCAGGAAGACCCATCCACCTGACCAACATTGCAGAAGACCCCTCTACCAGACCAGCATTGCAGAAGGCCCCTGCACCTGACAAACATTGCAGAAGACCCTTTCACTAGACCAACATTGCAGAAGACCCCTCCACCGGACAAACATTGCAGTCGACCCTTTCACTGGACAAACATTGCAGAAGACCCCTCCACCTGACTAACATTGCCGAAGACCCCTTCACCTGACTAACATTGCAGAAGACCGCTTCACCTGACCAACATTGCAGAAGACCCCTCCACCTGACCAACATTGCAGAAGACCCCTCCACCAGACCAGCATTGCAGAAGGCCCCTCCACCTGACTAACATTGCAGAAGACTCCTCCACCTGACTAACATTCACGTAGACCCATCCACCTGACAAACATTGCAGAAGACCCTCTCACTAGACCAACATTGCAGAAGACGCCTCCACCAGACCAACATTGCAGAAGACCCTTTCACTAGACAAACATGGCAGAAGACCCCTCTTCCTGACTAATATTGCACGAGACCCCTTCACCTGACCAACATTGCAGAAGACCCCTCCACCTGACTAACAATGCAGAAGACCCCTTCACCTGACCAACATTGCAGAAGACCCCTCCTCCTGACCAACATTGCAGAAGACCCCTTCAAATGACGAACATTGCAGGAGACCCCTCCACCTGACAAACATTCACGAAGACCCATCACCTGACTAACATTGCAGAAGACCCATCCACCAGACCGGCATTGCAGAAGACCCCTCTACCAGACCAACATTGCAGAAGACCTCTCCACCTGACCAATATTGCAGAAGACCCCTGCACCTGACCAACATTGCAGAGGACCCCTTCAACAGGCGAGCATTGCAGAAGACCCCTCCACCTGACTAGCATTGCAGAAGACCTCTTCACCTGACCAACATTGCAGAAGACCCCTCCAAATGACCAACATTGCAGAAGATCCCTCCACCTGACTAACATTGCAGAAGACCCCTCCACCTGACTAACTTTGCAGAAGACCCCTCCACCTGACCAACACTGCAGAAGACCCCTCCACCAGACCAGCATTGCAGAAGGCCCCTGCACATGACTAACATTGCAGAAGACCCCTCCACCTGACAAACATTGCAGAAGACCCTTTCACTAGACCAACATTGCAGAAGACCCCTCCACCGGACAAACATTGCAGTCGACCCTTTCACTGGACAAACATTGCAGAAGACCCCTCCACCTGACTAACATTGCCGAAGACCCCTTCACCTGATTAACATTGCAGAAGACCCCTTCACCTGACCAACATTGCAGAAGACCCCTCCACCTGACCAACATTGCAGAAGACCCCTCCACCAGACCAGCATTGCAGAAGGCCCCTCCACCTGACTAACATTGCAGAAGACCCCTCCACCTGACTAACAGTCAGGAAGACCCATCCACCTGACCAACATTGCAGAAGACCCCTCTACCAGACCAGCATTGCAGAAGGCCCCTGCACCTGACAAACATTGCAGAAGACCCTTTCACTAGACCAACATTGCAGAAGACCCCTCCACCGGACAAACATTGCAGTCGACCCTTTCACTGGACAAACATTGCAGAAGACCCCTCCACCTGACTAACATTGCCGAAGACCCCTTCACCTGACTAACATTGCAGAAGACCGCTTCACCTGACCAACATTGCAGAAGACCCCTCCACCTGACCAACATTGCAGAAGACCCCTCCACCAGACCAGCATTGCAGAAGGCCCCTCCACCTGACTAACATTGCAGAAGACTCCTCCACCTGACTAACATTCACGTAGACCCATCCACCTGACAAACATTGCAGAAGACCCTCTCACTAGACCAACATTGCAGAAGACGCCTCCACCAGACCAACATTGCAGAAGACCCTTTCACTAGACAAACATGGCAGAAGACCCCTCTTCCTGACTAATATTGCACGAGACCCCTTCACCTGACCAACATTGCAGAAGACCCCTCCACCTGACTAACAATGCAGAAGACCCCTTCACCTGACCAACATTGCAGAAGACCCCTCCTCCTGACCAACATTGCAGAAGACCCCTTCAAATGACGAACATTGCAGGAGACCCCTCCACCTGACAAACATTCACGAAGACCCATCACCTGACTAACATTGCAGAAGACCCATCCACCAGACCGGCATTGCAGAAGACCCCTCTACCAGACCAACATTGCAGAAGACCTCTCCACCTGACCAATATTGCAGAAGACCCCTGCACCTGACCAACATTGCAGAGGACTCCTTCAACAGGCGAGCATTTCAGAAGACCCCTCCACCTGACTAGCATTGCAGAAGACCTCTTCACCTGACCAACATTGCAGAAGACCCCTCCAAATGACCAACATTGCAGAAGATCCCTCCATCTGAGTAACATTGCAGAAGACCCCGCCACCTGACCAACATTGCAGAAGATCCCTCCACCTGACTAACATTGCAGAAGACCCCGCCACCTGACCAACATTGCAGAAGATCCCTCCACCAGACTAACATTGCCAAAGACCCCTTCACCTGATTAACATTGCAGAAGACCCCTTCACCTGACCAACTTTGCAGAAGACCCCTCCACCTGACCAACATTGCAGAAGACTCCGCCACCAGACCAGCATTGCAGAAGGCCCCTCCACCTGACTAACATTGCAGAAGACCCCTCCACCTGACTAACATTCACGAAGACCTATCCACATGACCAACATTGCAGAAGACCCCTCCACCTGCCCAACATTGCAGAGGACCCCTCCACCTGACTAACTTTGCAGAAGACCCCTCCACCTGACCAACATTGCAGAAGACCCTTACACCAGACCAGCATTGCAGAAGACCCCTCGACCAGACCAACATTGCAGAAGACCTCTCCACCTGACCAACATTGCAGAAGGCCCCTCCTCCAGCCTAACATTGCAGAAGACCAGCATGACAGAAAACCCCTCCACCAGACCAGCATGACAGAAAACACCTCCACCAGACTAACATTGCAGAAGACCCCTTCACCTGATTAACATTGCAGAAGACCCCTCCACCTGACCAACATTGCAGAAGACCCCTTCACCTGACCATCATTGCAGAAGACCCCTCCACCTGACCAACATTGCAGAAGACCCCTTCACTTGACCAGCATGGCAGAGGACCCCTTCAATAGGCGAGCATTGCAGAAGACCCCTCCACCTGACTAACTTTGCAGAAGACCCCTCCACCTGACCAACACTGCAGAAGACCCCTCCACCAGACCAGCATTGCAGAAGGCCCCTGCACATGACTAACATTGCAGAAGACCCCTCCACCTGACAAACATTGCAGAAGACCCTTTCACTAGACCAACATTGCAGAAGACCCCTCCACCGGACAAACATTGCAGTCGACCCTTTCACTGGACAAACATTGCAGAAGACCCCTCCACCTGACTAACATTGCCGAAGACCCCTTCACCTGATTAACATTGCAGAAGACCCCTTCACCTGACCAACATTGCAGAAGACCCCTCCACCTGACCAACATTGCAGAAGACCCCTCCACCAGACCAGCATTGCAGAAGGCCCCTCCACCTGACTAACATTGCAGAAGACCCCTCCACCTGACTAACAGTCAGGAAGACCCATCCACCTGACCAACATTGCAGAAGACCCCTCTACCAGACCAGCATTGCAGAAGGCCCCTGCACCTGACAAACATTGCAGAAGACCCTTTCACTAGACCAACATTGCAGAAGACCCCTCCACCGGACAAACATTGCAGTCGACCCTTTCACTGGACAAACATTGCAGAAGACCCCTCCACCTGACTAACATTGCCGAAGACCCCTTCACCTGACTAACATTGCAGAAGACCGCTTCACCTGACCAACATTGCAGAAGACCCCTCCACCTGACCAACATTGCAGAAGACCCCTCCACCAGACCAGCATTGCAGAAGGCCCCTCCACCTGACTAACATTGCAGAAGACTCCTCCACCTGACTAACATTCACGTAGACCCATCCACCTGACAAACATTGCAGAAGACCCTCTCACTAGACCAACATTGCAGAAGACGCCTCCACCAGACCAACATTGCAGAAGACCCTTTCACTAGACAAACATGGCAGAAGACCCCTCTTCCTGACTAATATTGCACGAGACCCCTTCACCTGACCAACATTGCAGAAGACCCCTCCACCTGACTAACAATGCAGAAGACCCCTTCACCTGACCAACATTGCAGAAGACCCCTCCTCCTGACCAACATTGCAGAAGACCCCTTCAAATGACGAACATTGCAGGAGACCCCTCCACCTGACAAACATTCACGAAGACCCATCACCTGACTAACATTGCAGAAGACCCATCCACCAGACCGGCATTGCAGAAGACCCCTCTACCAGACCAACATTGCAGAAGACCTCTCCACCTGACCAATATTGCAGAAGACCCCTGCACCTGACCAACATTGCAGAGGACCCCTTCAACAGGCGAGCATTGCAGAAGACCCCTCCACCTGACTAGCATTGCAGAAGACCTCTTCACCTGACCAACATTGCAGAAGACCCCTCCAAATGACCAACATTGCAGAAGATCCCTCCACCTGACTAACATTGCAGAAGACCCCGCCACCTGACCAACATTGCAGAAGATCCCTCCACCTGACCAACATTGCAGAAGACCGCGCCACCTGACCAACATTGCAGAAGATCCCTCCACCAGACTAACATTGCCAAAGACCCCTTCACCTGATTAACATTGCAGAAGACCCCTTCACCTGACCAACATTGCAGAAGACCCCTCCACCTGACCAACATTGCAGAAGACTCCGCCACCAGACCAGCATTGCAGAAGGCCCCTCCACCTGACTAACATTGCAGAAGACCCCTCCACCTGACTAACATTCACGAAGACCTATCCACATGACCAACATTGCAGAAGACCCCTCCACCTGCCCAACATTGCAGAAGACCCCTCCACCTGACTAACTTTGCAGAAGACCCCTCCACCTGACCAACATTGCAGAAGACCCTTCCACCAGACCAGCATTGCAGAAGACCCCTCGACCAGACCAACATTGCAGAAGACCTCTCCACCTGACCAACATTGCAGAAGGCCCCTCCTCCAGCCTAACATTGCAGAAGACTCCTCCACCAGACCAGCATGAAAGAAAACCCCTCCACCAGACCAGCATGACAGAAAACACCTCCACCAGACTAACATTGCAGAAGACCCCTTCACCTGATTAACATTGCAGAAGACCCCTTCACCTGACCATCATTGCAGAAGACCCCTCCACCTGACCAACATTGCAGAAGATCCCTTCACTTGACCAGCATGGCAGAGGACCCCTTCAATAGGCGAGCATTGCAGAAGACCCCTCCACCTGACTAACTTTGCAGAACACCCCTCCACCTGACCAACATTGCAGAAGACCCCTCCACCAGACCAGCATTGCAGAAGGCCCCTGCACATGACTAACATTGCAGAAGACCCCTCCACCTGACAAACATTGCAGAAGACCCTTTCACTAGACCAATATTGCAGAAGACCCCTCCACCGGACAAACATTGCAGTCGACCCTTTCACTGGACAAACATTGCAGAAGACCCCTCCACCTGAATAACATTGCCGAAGACCCCTTCACCTGATTAACATTGCAGAAGACCCCTTCACCTGACCAACATTGCAGAAGACCCCTCCACCTGACCAACATTGCAGAAGACCCCTCCACCTGACTAACATTCACGAAGACCTATCCACCTGACCAACATTGCAGAAGACCCCTCCACCTGCCCAACATTGCAGAAGACACAGTCCACCAGACCAACATTGCAGAAGACCCCTCCACCTGACTAACTTTGCAGAAGACCCCTCCACCTGCCCAACATTGCAGAAGACCCCTCCACCTGACCAACATTGCAGCCGACCCCTCCACCAGACCAACATTGCAGAAGTCCCCTCCACCAGACCAACATTGCAGAAGACCCCTTCACCTGACTTACATTGCAGAAGACCACTCCACCAGACCAGCATTGCAGAAGACCCCTCCACCTGCCCAACATTGCAGAAGACCCCTTCTGATTAACATTGCAGAAGACCCCTTCACGTGACCAACATTGCAGAAGACCCCTCCACCTGACCAACATTGCAGAAGACCACTCCACCAGACCAGCATTGCAGAAGACCCCTCCACCTGCCCAACATTGCAGAAGACCCCTTCTGATTAACATTGCAGAAGACCCCTTCACGTGACCAACATTGCAGAAGACCCCTTCACGTGACCAACATTGCAGAAGACCCCTCCACCTGACCAACATTGCAGAAGACCCCTCCACAAGACCAACATTGCAGGAGGCCCATCCACCAGACCAGCATTGCAGAAGACCCCTCCACCAGACCAGCATTGCAGAAGACCCCTTCTGATTAACATTGCAGAAGACCCCATCACGTGACCAACATTGCAGAAGACCCCTCCACCTGACAAACATTGCAGAAGACCCTTTCACTAGACCAACATTGCAGAAGACCCCTCCACCGGACAAACATTGCAGTCGACCCTTTCACTGGACAAACATTGCAGAAGACCCCTCCACCTGACTAACATTGCCGAAGACCCCTTCACCTGATTAACATTGCAGAAGACCCCTTCACCTGACCAACATTGCAGAAGACCCCTCCACCAGACCAGCATTGCAGAAGGCCCCTCCACCTGACTAACATTGCAGAAGACCCCTCCACCTGACTAACATTCACGAAGACCCAACCACCTGACCAACATTGCAGAAGACCCCTCCACCTGCCCAACATTGCAGAAGACACGCTCCACCAGACCAACATTGCAGAAGACCCCTCCACCTGACTAACTTTGCAGAAGACCCCTCCACCTGCCCAACATTGCAGAAGACCCCTCCACCTGACTAACTTTGCAGAAGACCCCTCCACCTGACCAACATTGCAGACGACCTCTCCACCAGACCAACATTGCAGAAGTCCCCTCCACCTGCCCAACATTGCAGAAGACCCCTCCACCTGACTAACTTTGCAGAAGACCCCGCCACCTGACTAACATTGCAGAAGACCTCTTCACCTGACCAACATTGCAGAAGACCCCTCCAACTGACCAACATTGCAGAAGATCCCTCCACCTGACTAACATTGCAGAAGACCACGCCACCTGACCAACATTGCAGAAGATCCCTCCACCTGACTAACATTGCAGAAGACCCCGCCACCTGACCAACATTGCAGAAGACCCCTCCACCAGACTAACATTGCAGAAGACCCCTCCACCAGACTAACATTGCCGAAGACCCCTCTACCTAACCAACATTGCAGAAGACTCCGCCACCAGACCAGCATTGCAGAAGGCCCCTCCACCTGACTCACATTGCAGAAGACCCCTCCATCTGACTAACATTCACCAAGACCCATCCACATGACCAACATTGCAGAAGACCCCTCTACCAGACCAACATTGCAGAAGATCTCTCCACCTGACCAACATTGCAGAAGGCCCCTCCTCCAGCCTAACATTGCAGAAGACTCCTCCACCAGACCAGCATGACAGAAAACCCCTCCACCAGACCAGCATGACAGAAAACCCCTCCACCAGACCAGCATGACAGAAAACACCTCCACCAGACTAACATTGCAGAAGACCCCACCACCTGACCATCATTGCAGAAGACCCCTCCACCTGACCAACATTGCAGAAGACCCCTTCACTTGACCAGCATGGCAGAGGACCCCTTCAATAGGCGAGCATTGCAGAAGACCCCTCCACCTGACTAACTTTGCAGAAGACCCCTCCACCTGACCAACATTGCAGAAGACCCCTCCACCTGACCAACATTGCAGAAGACCCCTCCACCTGACTAACTTTGGCGAAGACCCCTCCACCTGACCAACATTGCAGAAGACCCCTCCACCAGACCAGCATTGCAAAAGGCCCCTGCACATGACTAACATTGCAGAAGACCCCTCCACCTGACACACATTGCAGAAGACCCTTTCACTAGACCAACATTGCAGAAGACCCCTCCACCGGACAAACATTGCAGTAGACCCTTTCACTAGACAAACATTGCAGACGACCACTCCACCTGTCTAACATTGCCGAAGACCCCTTCACCTGATTAACATTGCAGAAGACCCCATCACCTGACCAACATTTCAGAAGACCCCTCCACCTGACCAACATTGCAGAAGGCCCCTCCACGAAACTAACATTGCAGAAGACTCCTCCACCAGACTAACATTGCAGAAGACTCCTCCACCAGAGCAGCATTGCAGAAGACCCCTCCACCAGACTAACATTGCAGAAGACCCCTTCACCTGATTAAGATTGCAGAAGACCCCTTCACCTGACCAACATTGCAGAAGACCCCACCACTTGACCAACATTGCAGAAGACTGCTCCACCTGATCAACATTGCAGAAGACCCCACCACTTGACCAACATTGCAGAAGACCCCTCCACCTGACTAGCATTGCAGAGGACCCCTTCAACAGGCGAGCATTGCAGAAGACCCCACCACCTGACGAACATTGCAGAAGACCCCTCGACCAGACCAACATTGCAGAAGACCTTTTCACCTGACAATCATTGCAGAAGATCCCCCCACCTGACTAGCATTGCAGAGGACCCCTTCAACAGTCGAGCATTGCAGAAGACCCCACCACCTGACCAATATTGCAGAAGACCCTTCCACCAGACCGGCATTGCAGAAGACCCCTCTACCAGACCAACATTGCAGAAGACCCCGCCACCTGACCAACATTGCAGAAGACCCCTCCACCAGACTAACATTGCCGAAGACCTCTCTACCTAACCAACATTGCAGAAGACCCCTCCACCAGACTAACATTGCCGAAGACCCCTCTACCTAACCAACATTGCAGAAGACTCCGCCACCAGACCAGCATTGCAGAAGGCCCCTCCACCTGACTCACATTGCAGAAGACCCCTCCATCTGACTAACATTCACGAAGACCCATCCACATGACCAACATTGCAGAAGACCCCTCCCCCTGCCCAACATTGCAGAAGACCCCTCCACCAGACCAACATTGCAGAAGACCCCTCCACCTGACCAACATTTCAGAAGACCCATCCACGCGACCGGCATTGCATAAGACCCCTCTACCAGACCAACATTGCAGAAGACCTCTCCACCTGACCAACATTGCAGAAGGCCCCTCCTCCAGCCTAACATTGCAGAAGACTCCTCCACCAGACCAGCATTGCAGAAGACCCCTCCACCTGCCCAACATTGCAGAAGACCCCTTCTGATTAACATTGCAAAAGACCCCTTCACGTGACCAACATTGCAGAAGACCCCTCCACCTGACCAACATTGCAGAAGACCCCTCCACAAGACCAACATTGCAGGAGGCCCATCCACCAGACCAGCATTGCAGAAGACCCCTCCACCAGACCAGCATTGCAGAAGACCCCTTCTGATTAACATTGCAGAAGACCCCATCACGTGACCAACATTGCAGAAGACCCCTCTACCTGACAAACATTGCAGAAGACCCTTTCACAAGACCAACATTGCAGAAGACCCCTCCACCGGACAAACATTGCAGTCGACCCTTTCACTGGACAAACATTGCAGAAGACCCCTCCACCTGACTAACATTGCCGAAGACCCCTTCACCTGATTAACATTGCAGAAGACCCCTTCACCTGACCAACATTGCAGAAGACCCCTCCACCAGACCAGCATTGCAGAAGGCCCCTCCACCTGACTAACATTGCAGAAGACCCCTCCACCTGACTAACATTCACGAAGACCCATCCACCTGACCAACATTGCAGAAGACCCCTCCACCTGCCCAACATTGCAGAAGACACCCTCCACCAGACCAACATTGCAGAAGACCCCTCCACCTGACTAACTTTGCAGAAGACCCCTCCACCTGACCAACATTGCAGACGACCTCTCCACCAGACCAACATTGCAGAAGTCCCCTCCACCAGACCAACATTGCAGAAGACCCCTCCACCTGACTAACATTGCAGAAGACCTCTTCACCTGACCAACATTGCAGAAGACCCCTCCAACTGACCAACATTGCAGAAGATCCCTCCACCTGACTAACATTGCAGAAGACCACGCCACCTGACCAACATTGCAGAAGATCCCTCCACCTGACTAACATTGCAGAAGACCCCGCCACCTGACCAACATTGCAGAAGACCCCTCCACCAGACTAACATTGCAGAAGACCCCTCCACCAGACTAACATTGCCGAAGACCCCTCTACCTAACCAACATTGCAGAAGACTCCGCCACCAGACCAGCATTGCAGAAGGCCCCTCCACCTGACTCACATTGCAGAAGACCCCTCCATCTGACTAACATTCACGAAGACCCATCCACATGACCAACATTGCAGAAGACCCCTCTACCAGACCAACATTGCAGAAGACCTCTCCACCTGACCAACATTGCAGAAGGCCCCTCCTCCAGCCTAACATTGCAGAAGACTCCTCCACCAGACCAGCATGACAGAAAACCCCTCCACCAGACCAGCATGACAGAAAACACCTCCACCAGACTAACATTGCAGAAGACCCCACCACCTGACCATCATTGCAGAAGACCCCTCCACCTGACCAACATTGCAGAAGACCCCTTCACTTGACCAGCATGGCAGAGGACCCCTTCAATAGGCGAGCATTGCAGAAGACCCCTCCACCTGACTAACTTTGCAGAAGACCCCTCCACCTGACCAACATTGCAGAAGACCCCTCCACCTGACCAACATTGCAGAAGACCTCTTCACTTGACCAGCATGGCAGAGGACCCCTTCAATAGGCGAGCATTGCAGAAGACCCCTCCACCTGACTAACTTTGGCGAAGACCCCTCCACCTGACCAACATTGCAGAGGACCCCTTCAACAGGCGAGCATTGCAGAAGACCCCTCCACCTGACTAACTTTGCAGAAGACCCCTCCACCTGACCAACATTGCAGAAGACCCCTCCACCTGACCAACATTGCAGAAGACCTCTTCACTTGACCAGCATGGCAGAGGACCCCTTCAATAGGCGAGCATTGCAGAAGACCCCTCCACCTGACTAACTTTGGCGAAGACCCCTCCACCTGACCAACATTGCAGAGGACCCCTTCAACAGGCGAGCATTGCAGAAGACCCCGCCACCTGACTAACATTGCAGAAGACCTCTTCACCTGACCAACATTGCAGAAGACCCCTCCAACTGACCAACATTGCAGAAGATCCCTCCACCTGACTAACATTGCAGAAGACCACGCCACCGGACCAACATTGCAGAAGATCCCTCCACCTGACTAACATTGCAGAAGACCCCGCCACCTGACCAACATTGCAGAAGACCCCTCCACCAGACTAACATTGCCAAAGACCCCTCTACCTAACCAACATTGCAGAAGACTCCGCCACCAGACCAGCATTGCAGAAGGCCCCTCCACCTGACTCACATTGCAGAAGACCCCTCCATCTGACTAACATTCACGAAGACCCATCCACATGACCAACATTGCAGAAGACCCCTCCACCTGCCCAACATTGCAGAAGACCCCTCCACCTGCCCAACATTGCAGAAGACCCCTCCACCAGACCAACATTGCAGAGGACCCCTCCACCTGACTCACATTGCAGAAGACCCCTCCACCTGACTAACTTTGGCGAAGACCCCTCCACCTGACCAACATTGCAGAAGACCCCTCCACCAGAAAAGCATTGCCGAAGACCCCTTCACCTGATTAACATTGCAGAAGACCCCATCACCTGACCAACATTTCAGAAGACCCCTCCACCTGACCAACATTGCAGAAGGCCCCTCCACGAAACTAACATTGCAGAAGACCCCTCCACCAGACTAACATTGCCGAAGACCTCTCTACATAACCAACATTGCAGAAGACTCCGCCACCAGACCAGCATTGCAGAAGGCCCCTCCACCTGACTCACATTGCAGAAGACCCCTCCATCTGACTAACATTCACGAAGACCCATCCACATGACCAACATTGCAGAAGACCCCTCCCCCTGCCCAACATTGCAGAAGACCCCTCCACCAGACCAACATTGCAGAAGACCCCGCCACCTGACTAACATTGCAGAAGACCTCTTCACCTGACCAACATTGCAGAAGACCCCTCCAACTGACCAACATTGCAGAAGATCCCTCCACCTGACTAACATTGCAGAAGACCACGCCACCTGACCAACATTGCAGAAGATCCCTCCACCTGACTAACATTGCAGAAGACCCCGCCACCTGACCAACATTGCAGAAGACCCATCCACATGACCAACATTGCAGAAGACCCCTCCACCTGCCCAACATTGCAGAAGACCCCTCCACCAGACCAGCATTGCAGAAGGCCCCTCCACCTGACTCACATTGCAGAAGACCCCTCCATCTGACTAACTTTGGCGAAGACCCCTCCACCTGACCAACATTGCAGAAGACCCCTCCACCAGAAAAGCATTGCAGAAGGCCCCTGCACATGACTAACATTGCAGAAGACCCCTCCACCTGACACACATTGCAGAAGACCCTTTCACTAGACCAACATTGCAGAAGACCCCTCCACCGGACAAACATTGCAGTAGACCCTTTCACTAGACAAACATTGCAGACGACCACTCCACCTGTCTAACATTGCCGAAGACCCCTTCACCTGATTAACATTGCAGAAGACCCCATCACCTGACCAACATTTCAGAAGACCCCTCCACCTGACCAACATTGCAGAAGGCCCCTCCACGAAACTAACATTGCAGAAGACTCCTCCACCAGACTAACATTGCAGAAGACTCCTTCACCTGATTAAGATTGCAGAAGACCCCTTCACCTGACCAACATTGCAGAAGACCCCACCACTTGACCAACATTGCAGAAGACTGCTCCACCTGATCAACATTGCAGAAGACCCCTTCACCTGACTATCATTGCAGAAGACCCCTCCACCTGACTAGCATTGCAGAGGACCCCTTCAACAGGCGAGCATTGCAGAAGACCCCACCACCTGACGAACATTGCAGAAGACCCCTCGACCAGACCAACATTGCAGAAGACCTTTTCACCTGACAATCATTGCAGAAGATCCCTCCACCTGACTAGCATTGCAGAGGACCCCTTCAACAGTCGAGCATTGCAGAAGACCCCACCACCTGACCAATATTGCAGAAGACCCTTCCACCAGACCGGCATTGCAGAAGACCCCTCTACCAGACCAACATTGCAGAAGACCCCGCCACCTGACCAACATTGCAGAAGACCCCTCCACCAGACTAACATTGCCGAAGACCTCTCTACATAACCAACATTGCAGAAGACTCCGCCACCAGACCAGCATTGCAGAAGGCCCCTCCACCTGACTCACATTGCAGAAGACCCCTCCATCTGACTAACATTCACGAAGACCCATCCACATGACCAACATTGCAGAAGACCCCTCCCCCTGCCCAACATTGCAGAAGACCCCTCCACCAGACCAACATTGCAGAAGACCCCTCCACCTGACCAACATTTCAGAAGACCCATCCACCCGACCGGCATTGCATAAGACCCCTCTACCAGACCAACATTGCAGAAGACCTCTCCACCTGACCAACATTGCAGAAGGCCTCTCCTCCAGCCTAACATTGCAGAAGACTCCTCCACCAGACCAGCATGACAGAAAACCCCTCCACCAGACCAGCATGACAGAAAACCCCTCCACCAGACCAGCATGACAGAAAACACCTCCACCAGACTAACATTGCAGAAGACCCCACCACCTGACCATCATTGCAGAAGACCCCTCCACCTGACCAACATTACAGAAGACCCCTTCACTTGACCAGCATGGCAGAGGACCCCTTCAATAGGCGAGCATTGCAGAAGACCCCTCCACCTGACTAACTTTGCAGAAGACCCCTCCACCTGACCAACATTGCAGAAGACCTCTTCACTTGACCAGCATGGCAGAGGACCCCTTCAATAGGCGAGCATTGCAGTAGACCCCTCCACCTGACTAACTTTGGCGAAGACCCCTCCACCTGACCAACATTGCAGAAGACCCCTCCACCAGACCAGCATTGCAGAAGGCCCCTGCACATGACTGACATTGCAGAAGACCCCTCCACCTGACACACATTGCAGAAGACCCTTTCACTAGACCAACATTGCAGAAGACCCCTCCACCGGACAAACATTGCAGTAGACCCTTTCACTAGACAAACATTGCAGATGACCACTCCACCTGTCTAACATTGCCGAAGACCCCATCACCTGACCAACATTTCAGAAGACCCCTCCACCTGACCAACATTGCAGAAGGCCCCTCCACGAAACTAACATTGCAGAAGACTCCTCCACCAGACTAACATTGTAGAAGACTCCTCCACCAGAGCAGCATTGCAGAAGACCCCTCCACCAGACTAACATTGCAGAAGACCCCTTCACCTGATTAAGATTGCAGAAGACCCCTTCACCTGACCAACATTGCAGAAGACCCCACCACTTGACCAACATTGCAGAAGACTGCTCCACCTGATCAACATTGCAGAAGACCCCTTCACCTGACTATCATTGCAGAAGACCCCTCCACCTGACTAGCATTGCAGAGGACCCCTTCAACAGGCGAGCATTGCAGAAGACCCCACCACCTGACGAACATTGCAGAAGACCCCTCGACCAGACCAACATTGCAGAAGACCTTTTCACCTGACAATCATTGCAGAAGATCCCTCCACCTGACTAGCATTGCAGAGGACCCCTTCAACAGTCGAGCATTGCAGAAGACCCCACCACCTGACCAATATTGCAGAAGACCCTTCCACCAGACCGGCATTGCAGAAGACCCCTCTACCAGACCAACATTGCAGAAGACCTCTCCACCTGACCAACATTGCAGAAGGCCCCTCCTCCAGCCTAACATTGCAGAAGACTCCTCCACCAGACCAGCAAGGCAGAAAACCCCTCCACCAGACTAACATTGCAGAAGACCCCTTCACCTGATTAACATTGCAGAAGACCCCTTCACCTGACCAACATTGCAGAAGACCCCTTCACCTGACCAACATTGCAGAAGACCCCACCACCTGACCATCATTGCAGAAGACCCCTCTACCAGACCAACATTGCAGAAGACCTCTCCAAATGACCAACATTGCAGAGGACCCCTTCAACAGGCGAGCATTGCAGAAGACCCCGCCACCTGACTAACATTGCAGAAGACCTCTTCACCTGACCAACATTGCAGAAGACCCCTCCAACTGACCAACATTGCAGAAGATCCCTCCACCTGACTAACATTGCAGAAAACCACGCCACCTGACCAACATTGCAGAAGATCCCTCCACCTGACTAACATTGCAGAAGACCCCGCCACCTGACCAACATTGCAGAAGACCCCTCCACCAGACTAACATTGCCGAAGACCCCTTCACCTGACCAACATTGCAGAAGACCCCTCTACCTAACCAACATTGCAGAAGACTCCGCCACCAGACCAGCATTGCAGAAGGCCCCTCCACCTGACTCACATTGCAGAAGACCCCTCCATCTGACTAACATTCACGAAGACCCATCCACATGACCAACATTGCAGAAGACCCCTCCACCTGCCCAACATTGCAGAAGACCCCTCCACCAGACCAACATTGCAGAAGACCCCTCCACCTGACCAACATTTCAGAAGACCCTTCCACCTGACCGTCATTGCAGAAGACCCCTCTACCAGACCAACATTGCAGAAGACCTCTCCACCTGACCAACATTGCAGAAGGCCCCTCCTCCAGCCTAACATTGCAGAAGACTCCTCCACCAGACCAGCATGACAGAAAACCCCTCCACCAGACCAGCATGACAGAAAACCCCTCCACCAGACCAGCATGACAGAAAACACCTCCACCAGACTAACATTGCAGAAGACCCCACCACCTGACCATCATTGCAGAAGACCCCTCCACCTGACCAACATTGCAGAAGACCTCTTCACTTGACCAGCATGGCAGAGGACCCCTTCAATAGGCGAGCATTGCAGAAGACCCCTCCACCTGACTAACTTTGCAGAAGACCCCTCCACCTGACCAACATTGCAGAAGACCCCTCCACCAGACCAGCATTGCAGAAGGCCCCTGCACATGACTAACATTGCAGAAGACCCCTCCACCTGACAAACATTGCAGAAGACCCTTTCACCAGACCAACATTGGAGAAGACCCCTCCACCGGACAAACATTGCAGTAGACCCCTCCACTAGACTAACTTTGCAGAAGACCCCGCCAACTGACCAACATTGCAGAAGACCCCTTCACCTGATCAACATTGCAGAAGACCCCTTCACCTGACCAACATTGCAGAAGACACCTCCACTTGACCAGCATGGCAGAGGACCCCTTCAATAGGCGAGCATTGCAGAAGACCCCTCCACTAGACTAACTTTGCAGAAGACCCCTCCACCTGACCAACATTGCAAAAGGCCCCTCCTCCAGCCTAACATTGCAGAAGACTCCTCCACCAGACCAGCATGGCAGAAAACCCCTCCACCTGACTAACATTGCAGAAGACCCCTTCACCTGACCAACATTGCAGAAGACCCCACCACCTGACCAACATTGCAGAAGACCCCTTCACCTGATCAACATTGCAGAAGACCCTGCCACCTGACCAACATTGCAGAAGACCCCTTCACCTGATCAACATTGCAGAAGACCCCTTCACCTGACCAACATTGCAGAAGACCCCACCACCTGACCATCATTGCAGAAGACCCCTCCACCTGACCAACATTGCAGAAGACCCCTTCACCTGATCAACATTGCAGAAGACCCCTCCACCTGAACAACATTGCAGAAGACCCCTCCACTTGACCAGCTTGGCAGAGGACCCCTTCAATAGGCGAGCATTGCAGAAGACGCCTCCACCTGACTAACTTTGCAGAAGACCCCTCCACCTGACCAACATTGCAGAAGACCCCTCCACTAGACTAACTTTGCAGAAGACCCCTCCACCTGACCAACATTGCAGAAGACCCCTCCACTAGACCAACATTGCAGAAGACCCTTCCACCAGACCAACATTGCAGAAGACCCCTCCACATGACTTACATTGCAGAAGACCACTCCACCAGACCAGCATTGCAGACGACCCCTCCACCTGACCAACATTGCAGAAGACCTCTCCACCTGACCAACATTGCAGAAGACCCCTCCACAAGACCAACATTGCAGAAGACTCCTCCACCAGACCAGCATTGCAGAAGGCCCCTCCACCTGACTAACATTGCAGAAGACCCCTCCACCTGACTAACATTCAAAAAGACCCATCCACCTGACTAACATTGCCGAAGACCCCTTCACCTGATTAACATTGCAGAAGACCCCTTCACCTGACCAACATTGCAGAAGACCCCTCCACCTGACCAACATTGCAGAAGACCCCTCTACCAGACCAACATTGCAGAAGACCTCTCCACCTGACCAACATTGCAGAAGGCCCCTCCTCCAGCCTAACATTGCAGAAGACTCCTCCACCAGACCAGCATGACAGAAAACCCCTCCACCAGACCAGCATGACAGAAAACCCCTCCACCAGACCAGCATGACAGAAAACACCTCCACCAGACTAACATTGCAGAAGACCCCACCACCTGACCATCATTGCAGAAGACCCCTCCACCTGACCAACATTGCAGAAGACCTCTTCACTTGACCAGCATGGCAGAGGACCCCTTCAATAGGCGAGCATTGCAGAAGACCCCTCCGCCTGACTAACTTTGCAGAAGACCCCTCCACCTGACCAACATTGCAGAAGACCCCTCCACCAGACCAGCATTGCAGAAGGCCCCTGCACATGACTAACATTGCAGAAGACCCCTCCACCTGACAAACATTGCAGAAGACCCTTTCACTAGACCAACATTGGAGAAGACCCCTCCACCGGACAAACATTGCAGTAGACCCCTCCACTAGACTAACTTTGCAGAAGACCCCGCCAACTGACCAACATTGCAGAAGACCCCTTCACCTGATCAACATTGCAGAAGACCCCTTCACCTGACCAACATTGCAGAAGACACCTCCACTTGACCAGCATGGCAGAGGACCCCTTCAATAGGCGAGCATTGCAGAAGACCCCTCCACTAGACTAACTTTGCAGAAGACCCCTCCACCTGACCAACATTGCAAAAGGCCCCTCCTCCAGCCTAACATTGCAGAAGACTCCTCCACCAGACCAGCATGGCAGAAAACCCCTCCACCTGACTAACATTGCAGAAGACCCCTTCACCTGACCAACATTGCAGAAGACCCCACCACCTGACCAACATTGCAGAAGACCCCTTCACCTGATCAACATTGCAGAAGACCCTGCCACCTGACCAACATTGCAGAAGACCCCTTCACCTGATCAACATTGCAGAAGACCCCTTCACCTGACCAACATTGCAGAAGACCCCACCACCTGACCATCATTGCAGAAGACCCCTCCACCTGACCAACATTGCAGAAGACCCCTTCACCTGATCAACATTGCAGAAGACCCCTCCACCTGAACAACATTGCAGAAGACCCCTCCACTTGACCAGCTTGGCAGAGGACCCCTTCAATAGGCGAGCATTGCAGAAGACGCCTCCACCTGACTAACTTTGCAGAAGACCCCTCCACCTGACCAACATTGCAGAAGACCCCTCCACTAGACTAACTTTGCAGAAGACCCCTCCACCTGACCAACATTGCAGAAGACCCCTCCACTAGACCAACATTGCAGAAGACCCTTCCACCAGACCAACATTGCAGAAGACCCCTCCACATGACTTACATTGCAGAAGACCACTCCACCAGACCAGCATTGCAGACGACCCCTCCACCTGACCAACATTGCAGAAGACCTCTCCACCTGACCAACATTGCAGAAGACCCCTCCACAAGACCAACATTGCAGAAGACCCCTCCACCATACCAGCATTGCAGAAGACCCCTCCACCTGACTAACATTGCCGAAGACCCCCTCACCTGATTAACATTGCAGAAGACCCCTTCACCTGACCAACATTGCAGAAGACCCCTCCACCTGACCAACATTGCAGAAGACTCCTCCACCAGACCAGCATTGCAGAAGGCCCCTCCACCTGACTAACATTGCAGAAGACCCCTCCACCTGACTAACATTCAAAAAGACCCATCCACCTGACCAACATTGCAGAAGACCCCTCCACCTACCCAACATTGCAGAAGACCCCTCCACCAGACCAACAGTGCAGAAGACCCCTGCACCTGACTAACTTTGCAGAAGACCCCTCCACCTGACCAACATTGCAGACGACCCCTCCACCAGACCAACATTGCAGAAGACCCCTCCACCAGACCAACATTGCAGAAGACCCCTTCACCTGACTTACATTGCAGAAGACCACTCCACCAGACCAACATTGCAGAAGACCCCTCCACCTGACAAACATTGCAGAAGACCCTTTCACTAGACCAACATTGCAGAAGACCTCTCCACCTGACAAACATTGCAGAAGACCCCTTCACCTGACCAACATTGCAGAAGACCCCTCCACCTGACAAACATTGCAGAAGACCCTTTCACTAGACCAACATTGCAGAAGACCCCTCCACCTGACAAACATTGCAGAAGACCCTTTCACTAGACCAACATTGCAGAAGACCCCACCACCTGACTAACATTGCAGAAGACCCCTCCACCTGACAAACATTGCAGAAGACCCTTTCACTAGACCAACATTGCAGAAGACCCCTTCACCTGACCAACATTGCAGAAGACCCCTCCACCTGACAAACATTGCAGAAGACCCTTTCACTAGACCAACATTGCAGAAGACCTCTCCACCTGACAAACATTGCAGAAGACCCCTCCACCTGACCAACATTGCAGAAGACCCCTCCACCTGTCCAGCATTGCAGAAGACCCCTCCACCAGACCAACATTGCAGAAGACCCTTTCACTAGACCAACATTGCAGAAGACCCCTCCACCTGACCAGCATTGCAGAAGACTCCTCCACCGGACCAGCATTGCAGAGGAGCCCAAAGAAGCAGATGAAGAGCCTGCAACCATGGCAGAGGAAAAACACCAGGTGCCCCCAAAGTTTAGAGAAGCCTCCCTGCAGGCTGTCTTACAGACTGCAAGGCAGCAGGTCCTCTTCCCATGGGATATAAAAAGAGCGGCCCACCTGACCAAGCAAGCCTGGATGGAGATTGCAGAAGAGGTCAGCAGCCATGGGGTCAGCCCCCGAACATGGATGCTGTGCTGCAAATAGGTCAATGACCTCCTTCATTCTCAGGGCAGCTTAACGATTGCTGTTGGTAAAGCAGGAGTGTCATCACAGGAGAATGAGTGAATTAATGCAGGGGAACAAGGGTTCATCTAGTCCACACATGAGACACAGTGCTCATGTGTCCACCATTGGACTCATGGAGCTGCACATCAGGCATGGTTGAGCTGAGGAGATATGAAGCTCTTAACCCCTCAATGTTTGTGTTCTTTCATTCAGGCCTCAGTAATCCCAAAGGACGTGCATCTGGAGAGAGCTGGGACCATCCGTCCACCTCTGAGGAGAAGGAGGGAGACTCAGAGGGTGCACCCTCTCATCTTCCCCCGCACCTTCCACCAGCTCAAATGCTCTCACATCGGTGGGTATGCGTTCGCAATTAGATTCAGGATCACAACCTGGTTAGCACATCACAGACACTCAGTGGCCCTGTAAGATTCTGGACATAGAGTCATAGGCTGGAATTTTGTCGGCATGCCATGGTTCCCAATATAGGTCCCCAGCCCACGAGGGTGACTGGTGGGACCGCAGCAGCAATTGTACGAGCAGCAGCCTGCCTTTCCGAGCTGCCATTCCAATCTGAGAGCCAGCAGCCCTGCAGCCTCAGCAGTGCCAACAATAGAGGTGGCCATTGCTGAGGCTGCAAGGGGAAGGAGAGAGTATCTCCATATTGAGGCGCCCTTGAAGGGCAGGGAGAAAAAATATTGATATACTGGGGTCAGGCAGGCAGGCCCCAGTGATCGGAGAGCTGAACCCTCCAGTGGCAGCATCAGGGCTGCAGAGGTGGCCATTGCTTCCCTGGGCCCCTCCATGGGTCATGGAGCCTCCAGATAGGATGCCCCACCCCAGGGAAGCCGCACAGCGGCAGCCTCTATGTAGCTAGTGGTCTCCCCACGAAGCATAAGGCTGTCTGATATTCTGACGCTTGTAAAATCCTGGCAGCCTGGTAAAATGACCATCTAAAGGTCAATTCATTGGATTAATTGACAACCTGCCTCCAGTCGGCGGGCAGCTGAGCCGCTGCCATTCCCGTCATTGGGAATATCTCCTGGAGGCGGGAACATGTTGGGTTTACCTCCCAACGCCATTTTATAACCCCTCCTGCCTCCCAGCCCATCTCCAATTGGCTGGTAAATCTCCAGCCATAGAGTCATTATGGCACAGAAGGAGGCCATTCGGCCCATCGACTTCATGCCAGCTCTCTATAGAGCGATCCAGTCAATCCCATTCCCCCGCTCAATCTCCGTAGCTCTGCATGTTTATTTCCGTCAAGTTTCTATACAATTTCCTTTTGAAACCATTGATCATCTCCGCTTCCACCACCCTCATAGGCAGCAAGTTCCAGGTCATTACCACTTACTGCGTAAAAAAGTTCTGCCTTATATCCAACCTGTATCTCTTGCCGAAAAATCTGTATCCCCTTGTCTTTGTACCATCAGCTAATGGGAACAGCTTTTCTTTGTCTACCTTATCTAAACCTGTCATAATCATGTACACCTCCATCAAATATCCCCTCAATATCTTTTGCTCTAAGGAGAACAAGCCCAGCTTCGCGAAACTCACCTTGTAACTAAATTCACTCATCCCTGGAATCATTCTGGTAAACCACCTCAGCAACCTCTCAAGGACCTTCACATCCTTCCTAAAGTGTGGTGACCGAACTGAACGCAATACTCAATTCCTACAACACTGTGGACTGGATTTTATGCAGGCAGTGGGGGTCCCTTCGCTGGGCCAGAAAGGCTAGGGGAACCCCACCTCGGCCATTCTGAGGGGCCTCCAGCTGCATTTAATGTCCTTTAAGGGCAGAGATCCTGCCTTCAAGAACTGCTGGCCAAGCAAAGGGCCAGCAGCTCAGCAGTTCCATCAGGAATGGTGACCACTGCTAGTTCTGCAGGAGACCTGGACCAGGGACAGTCATGGAGCCTTGGACTGCAGGTAAATGGGGGTGGGCTCGCCAGGGTTAGTCAGGCAGGCTCCGGTGTGGCATGGGGGGGTGGATGTTTGTTGAGGGCAGGGGGCGGGGGGTGAGTTGCGCAGAGGCTGCCTTTGCTGCCGGAGGCCCTCCATGCACCACAGATGCTCAAGCTGGAGGGTACTGAACCCCCACCACCACCACCACCAGCCTGTAGGGAGACCGACTGGTGTTTGTGGGCAGTCTCCCCCGTGGCAGGGCTCCCACCAGCAGGAGGAGGCCCTTAAGAGTCCATTGATTGGCCACTTAAGGACATCAGCTGGCCTCTGGGTGGGAAGGTCTTCCTCAGCCCTCCCCGCCCCTGACAAAATTGAATGGCATCGGGAAAGCAACGGGCACTCCACCCTCTGCCATTCCTCATTATTTTATGGGCACCCACTCCATCCTGCCCATCTCGAGAGGGCTGATAAAATTCAGCTCTATATTTCAATCTCAGTGGTCTGAGTCTGCATTATTGTTGCAGGTAAAATAGCAATGTAACTTTGGCAATTAATTTAAACAAGCTTGATGGGCAAAGAAATATTTTTCTTTCTCGAAAGGCAACAGTTTGGTACAACCATTTGAACAGCAATGATGATTAAAAATCACTTTGCTGCTGACCACAAATTCCAGGCCAATTTTAAGTGAATTTATTGAAAACAGAGTTCTTCACAAATTTACAGCTTCCATCTGGATAGTAACAGTTTACATCTTGAGATAAATGCAGGCCATTGTATTGTACCTAAAAGAAACAGATTAGAAACAGAATTGACCAAAATCTCACTGTAACTTTGAACCTCAGTGGCATCAGAATACCTGGGCTGAATTTTCCCGGCCCCTCGATGCTGCGGGTCGCGGCACGGGGGTTGGTAAAATCATGCGGGGAGAGGCCTGCCTTGACCCGCAACATCGAGAAGGGTCCACCGCATATTACCGGTGGTGGGGGACCTCGGTGCGGCCCCCGCCCCCGCCGCCAGGCGGCAGGCCCTTCATATACACATGCAAATTGTACCAAATGCGATGCAAATAAACTTACCTGCAGGCGGTAGCCGTCCCACGCCAATATGACAGCCATCGTTCGTGCTCCGCGCACCTTCGGAACTGCACACGGAGTTCCGGGCAAGAACCTGGTGGGGAGGAGGGAGCAATAGAATTTTCAGGGCGGGAGGGATGGAGGAATGGGGAAATCAATTTTGGTTGGATGTGGGGATGGTGGGAAGGGTTTGAAGGGCAAAAGATTGAAGGTTGGGGGATAGTTCAGGTATTTGTAAAATCAATGGATGGTCACTTTGGGCAATGAAACAACCATTGTGGGGGTTGGGGAAGGGCCTCCATCACTTATTTTTATGTTTAATAACACTCGACTATATTTTGCCTTTAAACATTGAAATTATTTGTAAGGGCTTCATGCCCTTTAAAAATGGCGCTAATACCTGCGCGGTAGTGCCCGACACCGTTGCCGGGGACGCAGCGGCCGACCCCTTACGGCATCGGGGGCGGCTGCTCCACCCCCTCTATTTAAATGAGCCCCCGCGCATAATATCAGCCCCGTGTCAGGTAAAAATGGAGGAAATGCTTGCTGCAATACAATTGATCTTGATACACCTCATATTTTAATGGCATGACTGTGTCCATAGCAACCAAGTGCAGTTTCCTAGACAAGCAAGCAACCCATGAAATATATATTGTTTGTAATCTGGGTTTACATTTATACCATTACAACCCTGACAAAAATATTAATTTTTTTCATGGCATAGTTCTGCCTAACCAAACTAATACTCATGACAAATGCTTCTTGGTGTGCCAGAATCAATAGCTTTCCAAGATCCCAGATAGTAATCGGGACCGGTTAATTGAGTTCCTCTCCCCAGCCAAGAGCACTAACAATAATTGTTGTATCCCAGCTTCTACCCAAGCTTTATCACTTATTTCTTAATATTGGTTACAGTACTTCAATTACAATCAGTTTTCAAGTGTTTTAAAATCTTAAAATAGAATGCTACTGTTAAATTGTTTCTTATGTTCTGCACAAAATACCTCTTAACCCTGGCAATCCAACTTCACCTCGGTCTCCTGGATCACCCTTTTCTCCTTTGGGACCTCTCGGACCTTTAAAAACATAACGCGAATTAAACTAAATTTAAAAAAAGAAAATATTGAGGTTATGATGTTTCAGGGGCATATGCTAAACTAAGTTGATCGCAGGTTGATGTGGTTGGATGGCATGACCATAAACCTCTCTATTTCCTTTCACTTATGCAGATCATTTGATCATCTGCTGCAGTTTTTCTTTCATTATTCATTCTCGGGATATGGGTATCAGTGGCAAGGCCAGCATTTATTGCCCATCCCTATGGGTGCCTTGCTACTTCACAGGGACATAGGCACATTGGTGTGGAACTCGAGTTTAAATATAGGCCACAGCAGGTAAGGATAGCAGGTTTCTTTGAAGGATATTGACAAACCAGTTGCATTTCTACGATAATCCAGCAGCTTCATGGTCACTTTTACTGCTACAAGCTTTTTATTGCTAGATTTGTTTTACTGCAGTTTGCTGTTGTGGTCTTCAAACAGAGCTTAGCATATGTATGTGAATGAGTTCGCTTGTGCTATCTTCATATAGCTCTAAAGTATATCTTTCCTCAAATTATTAGAAAAGTTTGCTTTTACACCAATGAGTGAGCTTCCTTTTTCTACTATTTGGGGGCTGTCTTTAATAATCCTCAAGGCCTGGGAAATTCAAAACACTGCAACAAACAAGAGAAAAAACAGTCAGAGAGCAGTTACCACAGAAGATTGCGGAACTATGAGGATCCAGTGGAGCAGACCAGACCAAGAAAAGGGAAGCACCAACCAGCCAATCTTAAGTTAGTTAGTGCGGTCAGTATCAGGGGAAGGGGCGCAGTGGAGGCAGTGTAAAACAGGATGTCTATTTGTTTTCGGGCACTTTGCATTACTGCTCAAGAGGAATTTGACCCCCACTCTGTCCATTGTCACCACTTTCTTTTCTGTGGAATACCTACACACTACAAATCATACCTTACTTTTACTGTGATGTGCCTGTATACAGCAGCTAAGACCTTTGACCTTAAAGGAAAATACCATTTACACAAAGTTCAAAATTAGTAGCGGAATAATACTTTGAGTGGCACATTGTATAATGTGCCTATCCTGATAAAACAGCATATCCTAAAACTTTGCATAAGCAACTCCACAGGTGATTGACAAGTTGTAATCAGATTTTTACAGCACATCCTGACTGTTTCAAACCCGTCACTTATCCTCTTCTGCACTATTTATCTTTCTTCCACTGTCAGATAGGCTTTTGGAGTAGTTGTTTTAGAAGTCGTTAGAATTACAATGACAAGACCCAGCTCATTGTGGAATTTAAATGGCTTGAGCTCGGAGATCAGTAATCAAGACATCAGGCTGCTAATCTGTCATCCTATAATGGCAGCCACTTGCTGATGGACCCATTGCACACATCAACAAGACAGGTTTCTGCCAGCTGGGAGACCCAATGTAAAATTTGGCACAGAAGGAGGGCAGTCCACCCATGGTGCCTCTGCCGATGTTAACTCCCCACCGCAACTAGCCACTCTAACTCGATTTCTTTGTACCCATAGCAATATTTTGCTCCTTCAAGCGTTCACCCAATTTCCTTGTGATTTGCTTGACTTTATTACTCACTTTTTGTTAAAAGATTTCACATTGGAATAACCATTTGGATGGAAAGATACCCCCTTCTCACCATGCTTCCAGGACTAATCCTGACGTCATACCACCTTGTCACTGATTCACCCATTTCACTGTTTACTCTCTCAAACCTTTTCATAATTTTGAACATGTCTACGAGATCCTCCCTTACCTTTCTCTGTTCTACTGGTACAGCGCTATGTTTTAAAGACTATCATCTTAAAAATACCCTCCCAACCCTGGTATCATCCTAGTGAATATACCTTGCAGCCTCATCATGGATCTAACAGAATGCCAAACCTCTAAATTAATGCAGAGTCTCTGAGATTTTTAAATTTATCTTAGAGGCATGGAGTTTTATGATTTGAAATCATATGCAGGAAGAGATTAGAAGCAATGGCTTCTGCCTGACTCTACAGCTTTGAATGCTGACTCCCATTTAGTGTTTAAACATTTAAAAAGGAGAAGACATGTGAACGTGAGGTTAGACCTCATAGAAGCCATGTGTTTATTTTACAATCTCTGACGATTTATTTTGCTATATAAGAAAACTAGGAGACTGAGCAATTATCAGACTTCTGCTCGGTATATTGGAATTGTTTGACTATGCAATATAGTGAGTACATTCTCAAAGATTTGCTTGCTGTGCAGGGATAAAATTCTATCAAAGTCTAAGTTAATCTGCTAAATGATTACTTTTAAATAAAAGTTGAAAATTATTTTCTGTCCACCTGCTTATGCTATTTCCCAGTTCTATTTCTTGTTCCCTCCTCTTTGCTCAAACGTCTTTTTTTTCTGCTGGTCTCCAGAATCTTTCTTTGTTTTTTCTATAGTTTTCCTCCTTGATTTTCCACGACCTCACTGTCTTTTTGCTGTTCTTTAAGCAAGTCTCTTTGCTTACCCCTGCTATTTCCACCAAAGATTTCCCTTATTAGTGGACCGAGCTTCTTTTAGTCTTGTACATTTCTGCATTCTCTGAATAAATAGTAAAATTTGGGGGCCATTTCCCCATAGCCCACTACTGACAAGCTTCTCCCTCTAGACTCAACTTAGCCAGGACAAGTCTGCCTCCTGTGGGCTATAATCTGTGGAAACTCTTTTTTGTAGAGATAGAGGGCTGAAGTTTATCAGCCATGGCGCGCTGTGTAAGTAGTGGCCTTCCAACAAGTAGATGCCGCCGCACAACCCCCGCAGTATTATGCGTGGGAGCTGATTTAAATGGAGAGGGCGGAGCAGCCACCCCCCAATGGCATAGAGGGGGCAGCCGCCGTATCCCTGGCAACAGTGTCCAGTGCCACCACGCAGGCGCCGGTGCCATTTTTAAAGGGCTGCAAGCCCTTAGGAGAAATTTTAATATTCAAAGTTATATTGTGCAGCATTATGTATAAAAAATTAAATAAATACTGTAGGCCCTTTCCCACCACCCCCACCCCACACAATGTTTGTTTACGGGGCATTATGATCAAAAGGAACTTTATTTCCAACCCGCATTTCCCCCCCCACCCCAACCTCTTCACATTTGCCCTTCAACCCCATCCCACCATCCCCACAGCCAATGAAAAGTGTTTTCCCCACTCCCCCACCCCTCCCGTCATAATAATTTTATTCCTCCCCCCCCTCCCCACCAGTGTCTTGCCTTGGAACTCTGTTGAAGGTGTGCGGGTCATGGCCGCTTGGCCGTAAAATCGGTGTGGGACGGCCGCCGTCGCAGGTAAGTTAATTTGAATGTTAATTATCCTCATTATTATGGCCAGGGGAGAAAGGGGTCTAGGGGTTCCCTCTCGGCCTTTTCATTGTTTGGCCATAACAGGCTTTAATTTTTAAAACACTGTTTTTAGCTTCCACTCTGAATCCTTGTTCCCTGCTCTCCAATTAAAATGGCAAAGAGATCAACCAGACAGCTCTCTCTTCAAGTTAAGTTGCCGTCTGACTTCAAACTGTTCTGTGAACACAATTCAAACCAAACTGGGGCCAGCAGGACAGTCATGTGACTAGCTCTTTTTTTCTGGACAACCTGCCCAGTGAGATTTTGTGGATTCTTAGTAGACATCCTCAGTAGGAGGCTGGAATGCTGACCTTCACACACTCTATGTCTTTTGATCAAAATCCATTTGGTTAATTGAATCAGGGAGCAGTTCCATTGTCTTCTCCAGGAAACTGTCTCTTAGAATGCAAATGTTTTCACACACTGTCCTTTTAAAATGCAGATGCAGCCATGTTTTCAGTCCAGTAAGAGTTTAAAATTAATGCTCCATGTGATGAAACTAATATGCCTCATTCTTGGCAGGTGTTGTTTTCCTCACATCATTTTAATATTTTAATGAAGGCCCCACCGTCAAGTGGAGGGAGGGGGCGTACCAAGTCCTCGCCACCACCGCTAATATCTTGTGGGGCCTTCTTGTCGCCGTGGGTCGAGGCGGGCTGCTCCCGCTAGCATTTTACGGGCCTCCCCACCACGAGCCACAGCATCGAGGGGCTGATAAAATTCAGGCCATAATTCTCACTATTTTTACATTTTCTCTGTTGGCATCTCAGTACTAATGTCCTATCTATAACAGAGGACCCAAAACTCTACATCACTGTGGCCTTGATAATATTGCAGAGATATTTTGTCAGTTTCTTCTTCTTGAATTCAATGGCTCAATACATAAACCCCAGAAGTCCACTTGCCCTTCACTGAAATCTTGCTTTTAAGGATCTGTGTATCTGCACCTCTTAATCTCTATCAATTCATCATGTAAATAATACCACATGAAACCTGTCACATCAGGAGTAAGGCACATTTCTCCCCCCTCAATCTTCCATTGTTTGAGACCACTCTTGTATGACTAGTCCTTGCCTTACAGAGGAATAGTTACACTGACAACTTCCAATGATAGAGTTACTTTTACCAGTGTGACTAGCTTCTATAAGGAGTTTAGGAAAATATATACTAATGTTTTGTAATTACCTTGTATTAGAGTAATGTTCTGTAAAACCAGCGAGTGCTCCCAGTCTTTCAGTCTCAAGTCTTCAGTGACATTGTTTAAAATGGTTATCTCAGCCCTCAGCTCATTCTCCAAACTATTCTGAGCCACCCTCATGATCTGTGCATCATCAGACACATTTCTCATGTGCAGAACAAATTCTTCTATCTTCTGCTGTTGGATGAGAATGTTTTCCGTGCAGGTGATATTCAGAGAGCGTATTGTTGATATAGTACCTTGAACATGATAATTTAGCTGCTGGACTTCACTCTGCAATTCCTGTAAAGCTTTCCCATCCATTTCAGTTGAATTGAACATCAAAACCATGTTGTAAGTTTCCTCCTCACTCTCCTTTTGTAATTGCTGGAGACTGTTATCTAAATAGTTTAATGAACTATTCATCAACTGGGTTTGAAGAGTAATCTCCAAAAGTATGCTTTCCATTTTCACATTATGTTGAATAAGTTTATTCAGTGCATCTTCCTGGCGCTGCACTGTCTCTTTAAGCCCTGCAGTCTCTTTTGCTAATTCACTCCAATTCTTGCCATTTTGGCCTGTTTCCAATCTCATTTCAACAGCTTCGCTTTCTGTATCAAATTCAGGACAAATTCCTGAATTATTTTCTTTTCTTGATGATTTCTGAACTGAAAATGTAAATGAAAAATAAAGCGTTGTTAGAGGAACTGCACAGAGCGCAAAGAAAAAGTGAATTTCTTTAAAAAAAAATGTAATGGGTTGTGATTTACTGAGAAAGATTAAACATCTGTAGGATTAGTATAAATGGGTGGTTGATGGTCGGCACAGACTCGTTGGGCCGAAGGGCCTGTTTCGATGCTATATCTCTCTATGAGTCTCTGATTCTATCTGCAATTCTGATGACCAAAGGTGAGCCAGGAACGAATGTTACAGTAATCACTCCAAGCTGCATGTTTATGAAAAATAAGACAATGCATCAAAGGATATGGCTTTGTGTCTGCAATGTTGGATTCCCAATCTCAGTTGTAAATAAAGTCTGAAGTAGCTCCAAATGGAAATGACACCACTTCTACAGGATAACTCTAAGTTTTTACTGGCATAGTTCAGGCAGTAACCATTACATTCCCATTTAGCTCAGTCTTGCAGCCCAATGCCGCCTGAAAATAAGGGGTGTTAAATCAAAGGAAAATCCAGACCAGCATCGTTTAATTTGTGGTTTAATCCATTTTAGCACTGCACTTTTATATTTTGTTGCCAATTGAATATTTCAAAGAGACTAAAGACTTGGAATATAAATGGACCCAAAATTGTATCCAATTGGGAACAGAGAGATGCGAGCTTGATAGCAGGGTGGAAAGTGAAATGAAATTAGCCTATGAAGCACTGAATTGGGATTTAAATGGCAGGGCAAGCTGAAGGAGCTGCCTAGCCTTCATTTATTCCAACATAATTGCCCTGAATTTTTTTTTTATCTCCAAAATATACTTTATTCATAAAAATCTGTAAAAAATACATTACCAAACAGTTTCAAACAGCACCAAGTCAACAAATACAAACAGTGCAAGGGAGATCAGTTTCCTTCAATATAATCATGAGTTGCCTCACAACCCTTCCATTTCATTTGTTATGCCATATACATTTTACAGCAAATGAAAACTTTCCCGATACAGTTCGAGGGGTTGCCCATGGATCCAGCCCCTCAGTTCAGCTTGGTGGGGGGAACCTTACACAGTGGTCTTTCCCCATTGAGCCTTTGCTGCGGCTGCCCCAAGCTTTAGTGCGTCCCTCAGCACGTAGTCCTGGATTTTCGAATGTGCCAGTCTGTAACATTCAGTCGTGGAATTTCTGTGAGGCTACTAGCAGTTTCCCACCCTAATGTCGGGGTAACTTTTGGGCCATTTCTCTGGAGTTTCCACAGGTCTCCTATCAAGGTCATGGCGGGAGACCAGGGGGATCCCTGGAATTTTAGGGGATTATGTTTTTTGTGTTCTGTTTCTTTATTGTAACAATAATAAAGTTTGGGGCAGTCCAATGGCAGAACACTGAGCACCTGACTCAGAAGATCCTGAATTCACATCTCTACCTTGACAGACATTTCGACTCTGATTGTGTCTCAGCTTTGCCTCTACATGGAGCAGTACATCACCTTCACTCCTCATGAGAGGAAGGCTGTCAAAACCAGGCGAGCACAGTTTGCAGAAGAATACCTCATATGGCTGATCACTAACTAATGAGTTTGAGCAGCAGAAGAAACAGGTGAATGAGGAAGTGGACTTGTGTTAAATGCACCTGTAAGGCCTTAGAAGTGAAGTAGGGGAACCAATGCTTACTATTCCAACGCATTATAAACGAAAAAAGTAAATTGTTACCTGCCATGGCCACGACTGATACCAGGATACAGAGAACTATCAGGTACAGAGCAATCACTGCTGTCCGCAGGGTCCAAGATGGTAATGGTATGTTGAGGTAAGCTCTGCTTTCATTTACACTACTGGGCTCTGAAAAGCAATGGAAACCTTATGACATATAGTTTATTTACATTTTCTTCAATGAATATTTGAAAAGATTAAAGCCTAAAACAAATTAGACTGTAGTCTTTCCACCATTTAAAAATCAATTAACAAGCTATTAAGCCCGTTGTTCTTTGTGAAAGTACCAACATACATAAACTCATGGCCTCTGCCTGTTGTTCTCTGCTCTCTCTCCTCTTTTGGTCAATCAAATAAGGGAACTACTCCAACCTGGCTGTGCACGTTCTGATGAAATGTACCACTTGAAACATTGATCTATCATTCTCTTTCAGATAGCAAATGAAATGCTTTGCTCATCTAACATTTTAGTCTAGAAATTCCCTGGCAATGCGGAGCGAACTTACAGCTGAGCGGTCAATTTCAGTGTAAGTTACAAGTTAATCCCCTTTTGTTTCGGAGGACCAGGGGACTGCTGGGTAAGGGAAAGCTATTTATTTGGGCAGTGGCAGTACCCGAGACACTACACGTGTAGTGTCTCCCACCCACCCTCCTCCTCTAACCAAAAAAAAAGGACTCTGGTGTGTTGATAAGGTAAGCTTTTTATTTAAAAAGTTCAGTCCGTCGGATTGCTAAGCGAACAAGTTTTGACTTTTTTTTTTTCGTTTGGTTTTTCAGTAGATTTGTTGGGAATCTAGAATAGTGGGAATGGAGGTAAAGGCAGTTGTATGTTCCTCCTGCAGAATGTGGGAGGTAGGGGTCGCCAAGAGTGTCCCTGCTGACTGCATCTGCGGGAAGTGCACCCAACTCCAGCTCCTCGCAGACCGCGTTAGGGAACTGGAGCTGGAGCTGGATGAACTTCGGATCATTCGGGAGGCGGAGGGGATTATTGACAGGAGTTATAGGGAGGCAGTCACACCTCAGGTAAAAGAAGTAGGTAGATGGGTTACCGTCAGGGGAAGGAAAGGGAACCAGCAGGCAGTGCAGGGATCCCCTGTGGCCGTTTCCCTCAACAACAGGTATACCGTTTTGGATACTGTTGAGGGGGACGACTTACCAGGGGTAAGCAATGGGGTGCAGGTCTCTGGCACAGAGTCTGTCCCTGTTGCTCAGAAGGGAAAGGGGAAGAGGAGCACAGCATTAGTCATTGGGGACTCCATAGTTAGGGGAACAGATAGGAGGTTCTGTGGGAACGAGAGAGACTCACGGTTGGTGTGTTGCCTCCCAGGTGCCAGGGTACGTGATGTCTCTGATCGTGTTTTTGGGATCCTTAAGGGGGAGGGGGAGCACCCCCAAGTCGTGGTCCACATAGGCACCAACGACATAGGTAGGAAGAGAGATGGGGATTTAAGGCAGAAATTCAGGGAGCTAGGGTGGAAGCTTAGAGCGAGAACAGCCAGAGTTGTTATCACTGGGTTGTTGCCCGTGCCACGTGCTAGCGAAGAGAGGAATAGGGAGAGAGAGGAGTTGAACACGTGGCTGCAAGGATGGTGTAGGAGGGAGGGTTTTGGTTTCCTGGATAATTGGGGCTCTTTCTGGGGTAGGTGGGACCTCTACAAACAGGATGGTCTTCACCTGAACCAGAGGGGTACCAATATCCTGGGGGGGAGATTTGTTAGTGCTCTTCGGGGGGGTTTAAACTAAATCAGCAGGAGAATGGGAACCTAAAGTGTAGTTCCAGTGTACAGGCTGTTGAGAGTAGTGAGGTAGGGGATAAGGTTACAGGGACGCAAGAGGGCACTGGCAAGCAAGAACTTGGTTTAAAGTGTGTCTACTTCAATGCCAGGAGCATCCGGAATAAGGTGGGTGAGCTTGCAGCATGGGTTGGTATCTGGGATCCTGATGTTGTGGCCATTTCAGAGACATGGGTAGAGCAGGGGCAGGAATGGATGTTGCAGGTTCCGGGATTTAGATGTTTCAGTAAGAACAGAGAAGAGGGTAAAAGAGGGGGGGGTGTGGCATTGTTAATCAAGGAAAGTATTACAGCGGCAGAAAGGACGTTTGAGGACTCGTCTACTGAGGTAGTATGGGCCGAGGTTAGAAACAGGAGAGGAGAGGTCACCCTGTTGGGAGTTTTCTATAGACCTCCGAATTGTTCCAGAGATGTACAGTGGCGCAGTGGTTAGCACCGCAGCCTCACAGCTCCAGCGACCCGGGTTCAATTCTGGGTACCGCCTGTGTGGAGTTTGCAAGTTCTCCCTGTGTCTGCGTGGGTTTCCTCCGGGTGCTCCGGTTTCCTCCCACATGCCAAAGACTTGCTGGTTGATAGGTTAATTGGCCATTATAAATTGCCCCTAGTATAGGTAGGTGGTAGGGAAATATAGGGACAGGTGGGGATGTGGTAGGAATATGGGATTAGTGTAGGATTAGTATAAATGGGTGGTTAATGGTCGGCACAGACTCAGTGGGCCGAAGGGCCTGTTTCAATGCTGCACCTCTAAACTAAACTAAACATGTAGAGGAAAGGATAGTGAAGATGATTCTCGACAGGAGCGAGAGTAACAGGGTAGTGGTTATGGGGGACTTTAACTTTCCAAATATTGACTGGAAATACTATAGTTCGAGTACTTTAGATGGGTCTGTTTTTGTCCAGTGTGTGCAGGCGGGTTTTCTGACACAGTATGTGGACAGGCCAACCAGGGGCGATGCCACATTGGATTTGGTACTGGGTAATGAACCCGGCCAGGTGTTCGATTTAGATGCAGGTGAGCACTTTGGCGATAGTGATCACAATTCGGTTAGGTTTACCTGAGCGATGGGCAGGGACAGGTATATACCGCAGGGCAAGAATTATAGCTGGGGGAAAGGAAATAATGACGCGATTAGGCAAGATTTAGGATGTGTAGGATGGGGAAGGAAACTGCAGGGGATGGGCACAAAGGAAATGTGGAGCTTATTCAAGGAGCAGCTAATGCGTGTCCTTGATAAGTATGTACCTGTCAGGCAGGGAGGAAGTTGTCGAGCGAGGGAGCCGTGGTTTACTCAAGAAGTTGAAGCGCTTGTCAAGAGGAAGAGGGCGGCTTATGTTAGGATGAGACGTGAAGGCTCAGTTAGGGCGCTTGAGAGTTACAAGCTAGCCAGGAAGGATCTAAAGGGAGGGCTAAGAAGAGCAAGGAGAGGACACGAGAAGTCATTGGCGGATAGGATCAAAGAAAACCCTAAGGCTTTCTATAGGTATATCAGGAATAAAAGAATGATAAGAGTTAGAACAGGGCCAATCAAGGATAGTAGTGGGAAGTTGTGTGCAGAATCAGAGGAGATAGGGGAAGCGTTAAATGAATATTTTTCGTCAGTATTTACAGTAGAGAAAGAAAATGTTGCCGAGGAGATTACTGAGATACAGCCTACTAGGCTAGATGGGATTGAGATTCACAAGGAATTTTAGCAATTTTGGAAAGAGTGAAAATAGATAAGTCCCCTGGGCCAGATGGGATTTATCCTAGGATTCTCTGGGAAGCCAGGGAGGAGATTGCAGAGCCGTTGTTGTTGATCTTTATGTCGTCATTGTCGACAGGAGTAGTGCCGGAAGACTGGAGGATAGCAAATGTTGTCCCCTTGTTCAAGAAGGGGAGTAGAGACAGCCCTGGTAATTATAGACCTGTGAGCCTTACTTCGGTTGTGGGTAAAATGTTGGAAAAGGTTATAAGAGATAGGATTTATAATCATCTTGAAAAGAATAAGTTCATTTGCGATAGTCAGCACGGTTTTGTGAAAGGTAGGTCGTACCTCACAAACCTTATTGAGTTTTTCGAGAAGGTGACCAAACAGGTGGATGAGGGTAAAGCCGTGGATGTGGTGTATATGGATTTCAGTAAGGCGTTTGATAAGGTTCCCCACGGTAGGCTATTGCAGAAAATACGCAAGTATGGGGTTGAAGGTGATTTAGAGCTTTGGATCAGAAATTGGCTAGCTGAAAGAAGACAGAGGGTGGTGGTTGATGGCAAATGTTCATCCTGGAGTTTAGTTACTAGTGGTGTACCGCAAGGATCTGTTTTGGGGCCACTGCTGTTTGTCATTTTTATAAATGACCTGGATGAGGGTGTAGAAGGGTGGGTTAGTAAATTTGCGGATGACACGAAGGTCGGTGGAGTTGTGGATAGTGTCGAAGGGTGTTGTCGGGTACAGAGGGACATAGATAGGCTGCAGAGCTGGGCTGAGAGATGGCAAATGGAGTTTAATGCGGAGAAGTGTGAGGTGATTCACTTTGGAAGGAGTAACAGCAATGCAGAGTACTGGGCTAATGGGAAGATTCTTGGTAGTGTAGATGAGCAGAGAGATCTTGGTGTCCAGGTACATAAATCCCTGAAAGTTGCTACCCAGGTTAATAGGGCTGTTAAGAAGGCATATGGTGTGTTAGCTTTTATTAGTAGGGGGATCGAGTTTCGGAGCCACGAGGTCATGATGCAGCTGTACAAAACTCTGGTGAGGCCGCACCTTGAGTATTGCGTGCAGTTCTGGTCACCGCATTATAGGAAGGATGTGGAAGCTTTGGAAAGGGTGCAGAGGAGATTTACTAGGATGTTGCCTGGTATGGAGGGAAGGTCTTACGAGGAAAGGCTGAGGGACTTGGGGTTGTTTTCGTTAGAGAGAAGGAGGAGGAGAGGTGACTTAATAGAGACATACAAGATAATCAGAGGGTTAGATAGGGTGGATAGTGAGAGTCTTTTTCCTCGGATGATGATGGCAAACACGAGGGGACATAGCTTTAAGTTGAGGGGTGAAAGATATAGGACAGATGTCAGAGGTAGTTTCTTTACGCAGAGAGTAGTAGGGGCGTGGAACGCCCTGCCTGCAACAGTAGTAGACTCGCCAACTTTAAGGGCATTTAAGTGGTCATTGGATAGACATATGGATGAAAATGGAGTAGTGTCGGTCAGATGGTCGGCGCAACATCGAGGGCCGAAGGGCCTGTACTGCGCTGTAATGTTCTAGTTCTAGTTCTAATGTTACACCAGCATTGTGCCTGCTGCTCCTACTGAAGTGCACAAAGTCAAGGGAGAGGGGCTATGAAGAGTGAGCATCTCTTGAGCTCCCAACCCTGTGAAGAGACTGGAAACACAGGTCTAGGCTTCACAAGCTGGTGGGTTACCATGCCTCCCTGAAAGGGGAAGTGGCTGCCCTCAGTGGCTACTTGTAATATTAAAGAAAAAACTTCCATTGGATATTAGGGATCCAGACCCTGATTCTGAGGAATTTCAGCCCCTTTCTGTGTTTATTTCAAACAAATTTATTTTCTGAATTCCAAACGCACATCCAAATCAAACCCTTTGCCAGATTGAAGAAAAATCCACTGAAGCAATGGGCCTACGGTAGAAAATTGCAGACAATTTTCATATAGATATAAATCTAAAGAATATAGAATTCAGTATTTCTTAAGGGTTAATTTTTAAATCCTTACTGCAATTGCTATTATCTGGATGTCTTGAATTAGTTTATTTTATACAGAGTGTCCCAGTTAAGCTTTAGAACATGTTTATACTGGTTTGTTCCTAAAGGCTGCTTAAAGACATAACACAGTACAGCAGAGAAAGTAGACTAGACACAATACAGATCAACAATTCAAATTCATTACTGCAATGGCACTGTGATGTTTAATGTTCTGTTTAAATTTTATAATATTGGAAGAGCAACTGAATACAAAAGAGATCAGCTTCAAGTTAATTGAAACTTGCGAATGTAGTTTAAGAGGGTATGAGACAGAACATTCTTCCTCTTCCTCCCCAGCCTGGAGTGATAAAGATGACAGAAACAGAAATGTTGGAAACATTAAGCAGGTCAGCCAGCATCTGTGGGAAAAACAGGCAAGTTAACATCTCGGGTATCATCATCAGAACTGTGTCAGACCCTTCTGTTCTCATGAAAGGTCTGTACCCAAAAGGTCAACTAATCTGTTCTCTCCACAGGTGCCAAGTGTTTCCAGCACTTTTTGCTTTGTTTCAGATTTCCAGCATCTGCAGTATTTTACTTTCAGCTGATATGAATTAAGATGACAGTTGCCCAAAAATGTTCGAGCACCACTAACTCGCCCAAACAATTAAATCACAATTGTCTCTTGTTCCTCAGTTTATGAGCAGGACTCAGTTGACTGACACTGTGGAGGCTGGTGCATTTTCTACTTCCTGAAATCAAAGCACACTTCTGAGGAAGTGGTGACTAAAGAACAAGGTTTAATTTCCTCAATTTATCAAAATAAACCCACAAAAAAACAAGCAATGCTGTGCAATGGAATAAAAAAATTCATTGAATTCCACATTTACACTATTAGGTTCATAGCAGAATATTGAGGCAATTCGGGTGACAAGGACTTTATTAACACAGGAACGCTTCCCCAATTTTCACCAGTCCAGCATTGGTGACTGTGCCTTTATCTGTCCACATACTTAACTCTGAAATTCCCTCACTAAACCTCTGCCTCGCTACCTCTTTCTCCTCCTTTAAGTCACTCCTTATAATCTACCTCTTTGACCAAGCTGTTGGTCACCTGTCCTAATATTTCTTTATGTGGCTCAGCGTCAACTTTTGTCGGCTAATACTCCTGTGAATTGCCATGGGATGTTTATACACTATATAAATGCAAATTGTTGTACAGACAGTAAGCAGAAAATTTCATCTCATTTAATTTTCTTGAAATGATTGCCAGCAGAGGGAAAGGTCACAAATACCACCTTTATGGATGGCCAGCAGATTTATCAGTATGTAGCATTTGTTGGTAATTCAGTTCACTTCCCACATTCATACAGCCTTGCACAATTCCTCACAGAGGAGTGGGATTTGGGAAGCCATATCATTTTCAAGAAAAACTTGGCATAACAGAGCCAGTTCAGCCATACCAAATCTCACAATGAAGCTATAATGGTAATGGTTTCAAAGAATGGTAAGTAGTTAACCTATTTTAAAATATTATTGTAGGAAATAGAGCAGCCTTATTGGATATCCTGAGGTTGTCCCAAATAATATTTATCTCATAACACCATACGTACCCTTTAAAATAGAAAAATAAAATTCAGAATTTATGGGGGCAGATTCTGCTTTGAGATTGTTTGGCAGCATTAAGATGAATTAAAACAGAGATGTGGGATCAAGGAAAAACTGAAAGAAAAAAAAAGAGGTATTTGTAGAACATTGAATTAAAAGGTTTCAAATATAGAAAGAGGTTCCTTCTCAATAATTATAATTTTATATGAACTTACTGTCATCACATAAATTCATTTCTGAATGAGAGTTAGAAGATTGCAGCATATTGGTTTCTTCATTCAGGTTTTCCAGTAGAGTAATGTTAGCGCTGCCCTCAGGCAATTTCTCCCACTTTACCATTCCTTAGTAGCAATCAGACTCAGTGAATGGATATATATTTACCTGAATAGATAACAATTAAAACAGACATGGTGAAGCACAATGGCGTTGTAAATATATCCCGACATTCAAAAAATATAATCCCTGTATTCACTCAAAATACAAAATAAAGTGAGGAGTTAAGTATAAATCTCATGGCCATTACAGAAAACTGTTCCAATGATGCTTTGAATGTTGGGATAGAACATTCTGACGTTCAGAGCTACTGTCTGATACTCTTGGTTTTTTACCTACAATCAATTTTATTCTTCACAGACAACATTGGGATTTCTTTTTCAAAGCAACAGATATAGAACTAAGGAATAGAGTATGATCAACCAGTTGCAGGCCAAGCACAAAGGGTAAATCTAGAGACGTCAAGGAAACTGCTGTCTATTCCATCCCAACATTTTTACCTTAATACCGACATCAAAAGAAAAATGTCTAGTGTATCGGCGTGACTTATTTTTAATTTTTTACTTCGTTCATCATTATGGCCTTGAGTAGCATTACCAATTTAGTCCAATATATGCTGAATTGTGGTAAGCTCTAGGTTATGGATCTTCACCATTGATCGTTGCATCAAGGCTGCCCAACCTCAGTTCATATCAGAACCTGGCAGACAGAAAAGAGGGTGAGTTTCATAGTATTGGACTGAATTGGCTTCCGAAACCAAACCCAGAAATGAAAGCACAGTATGCTAACTTACTCTACTCTTCAATCTGCATCCCCACACCCCACCCCAACTCCCTTTAACTTTCATCCGGTTAAAAAAAGTCAATGGCATCAAGATTTGAAGCTATCTTGTCTCCTACCATAGTTTATTAAAAATGCCTGCCAACTAGTGGGACTCCAAATTACAGACACCCTCCTTTTTACTGGTCACTTATGAGCACTAAATGGAGAAATCAGCTCCAATTTGCAATCATGAAGAAAAGATAAGGTTGCTGGAGATCATGGGATGTTTACTTGGTAGGAATGACACCCCACCAATAATCATGGCACAGTATTGGTAATAAGTATAACAATGGTCAGTGTGGGGGTCACCCACGAGTGGTGTGGTGTAGCAATGATTCCACTAAGTGCAAGCCACACCCATATAATAGTGACAGGATATGCAGGAAGCTTCTTAATAATTAAAAGGTCCGGAAAGCCTAAGCAACCCTGTGCAAACACCAGTGGTGTGCCAACAGAATGAGGAACACCAGTGAACAGCAAGCAAATATTCCACAATTATAGTGGATTCAGTGAGAGTTTCATAAGGAATTTCGGGAACAGAATGGAAATAAATGCATTCATTTAAAATGAACCAAAGATGCAGAAAGAAAACAGGATCAAGGAAAAGTAATAGAGTCAGTGGGAAAAGAAACAGGATCAGAGAGAAAAGGAACAGTCGGGGAAATAATTAGGAAGAGAGATAGCAACAAATGAAGAAAAAAAGGCAAGAAAATAGCACTTTCTGTATCAATGAAACAAAAGTTACCCAACTATCGATATTAAAATCCTTGTGCCATGACACAGGCACAAAAATCAAATGTTATTTAATTTAACAAATTAACAAGTATATAGCAAGTTTTTGCATGAAATATTGCTCAGCCCATACACCAAATCTAAATCAGAGATTCAATAACTACTCACAAGATTATATGATTTTTTTTGTGTTTGGGAACTCTGAAGAGAACACTCTAATCTTCACAAGTTAGGAACACAGCCGAAGTGAGCTCTCAGTGTACTCCACAAACAATTACAAGGCTGCATGATTGGGATCTAGGTAATGATTAGTTCGCAGCACAGACAGGCAGGTCTGCGATCCTATCAAATGCATGTTGCAAATTTTGTTAAAGCAGAGGTGTAACAAATAAAGGGCTTGTTAAATTGGAGAGCGATTAGTAAAACTGTAATATAAATCTATAAAGATGATTGCCTTGGATCTTCTCTGGAAAATTGGAATGCAAAATTTAATTAGTCAAGGAAAACAGACCACAGACATTTATAAGACAACTGTGATTAATAATTAACATTAATGTAATTGCGACGGTGTTTGAAGCAGTGGCTATGAATCCGTGAATGATATTTCATGGGGTTTAAATAGACAAGTGCAATGCTGTAGACATTGAGGAATGTTTGGTAGAAAAATATGAGGCAAAAATACTAGTCAGATGTGGATGTGAAGAACAAGAGGAAAAGCCCCTGGGAAGGACAGCATTACCCCTGAAATAATCAAGAGTGCCAAGCCTGCTATATTGTCAGCACTACATGAACTGCTATGCCTGTGCTGGGACGAGAGAGCAGTACCTCAGGACATGCACGATGCCAATATCATCACCCTCTATAAAAACAAAGGTGACCGAGGTGACTGCAACAACTACCGTGGAATCTCCCTGCTCAGCATAGTGGGGAAAGTCTTTGCTCGAGTCGCTCTAAACAGGCTCCAGAAGCTGGCCGAGCGTGTCTACCCTGAGGCACAGTGTGGCTTTCGTGCAGAGAGATCGACGTTGACATGCTGTTCTCCCTTCATCAGATACAGGAGAAATGCCATGAACAACAGATGCCCCTCTACATTGCTTTCATTGATCTCACCAAAGCCTTTGACCTCATCAGCAGACGTGGTCTCTTCAGACTACTAGAAAAGATTGGATGTCCACCAAAGCTACTAAGTATCATCATCTCATTCCATGACAATATGAAAGGCACAATTCAACATGGCGGCACCTCATCAGACCCCTTTCCTATCCTGAGTGGCGTGAAACAGGGCTGTGTTCTCGCACCCACACTTTTTTGGATTTTCTTCTCCCTGCTGCTTTCACATGCGTTCAGGTCTTCTGAAGAAGGAATTTTCCTCCACACAAGATCAGGGGGCAGGTTGTTCAACCTTGCCCGTCTAAGAGCGAAGTCCAAAGTACAGAAAGTCCTCATCAGGGAACTCCTCTTTGCTGATGATGCTGCTTTAACATCTCACACTGAAGAGTGCCTGCAGAGTCTCATCGACAGGTTTGTGGCTGCCTGCAATGAATTTGGCCTAACCATCAGCCTCAAGGAAACGAACATCATGGGGCAGGACGTCAGAAATGCTCCATCCATCAATATTGGCGACCACGCTCTGGAAGTGGTTCAAGAGTTCACCTACCTAGGCTCAACTATCACCAGTAACCTGTCTCTAGATGCAGAAATCAACAAGCGCAAGGGAAAGGCTTCCACTGCTATGTCCAGACTGGCCAAGAGAGTGTGGGAAAATGGCGCACTGACACGGAACACAAAAGTCCGAGTGTAGAAAGCTGTGTCCTCAGTACCTTGCTCTATGGCAGTGAGGCCTGGACAACGTATGTCAGCCAAGAGCGACGTCTCAATTCATTCCATCTTCGCTGCCTCCGGAGAATACTTGGAATCAGGTGGCAGGACCGTATCTCCAACACAGAAGTCCTCGAGGCGGCCAACATCCCCAGCTTATACACACTACTGAGTCAGCGGCGCTTGAGATGGCTTGACCATGTGAGCCGCATGGAAGATGGCAGGATCCCCGAAGACACATTGTACAGCGAGCTCGCCACTGGTATCAGACCCACCAGACGTCCATGTCTCCGCTTTAAAGACGTCTGCAAACGCGACACGAAGTCCTGTGACATTGATCACAAGTTGTGGGAGTCAGTTGCCAGCATTCGCCAGAGCTGGCGGGCAGCCATAAAGGCAGGGCTAAAGTGTGGTGAGTCGAAGAGACTTAGCAGTTGGCAGGAAAAAAGACAAAAGCGCAAGGGGAGAGCCAACTGTGTAACAGCCCCGACAAACAAATTTTTCTGCAGCACCTGTGGAAGAGCCTGTCACTCTAGAATTGGCCTTTATAGCCACTCCAGGCGCTGCTCCACACACCACTGACCACCTCCAGGCACTTACCCATTGTCTCTCGAGATAAGGAGGCCAAAAGAAGATTGCTCACTCTAATATAATTTTAACATTATTTTAATGAACCTAATCATCTAGTTATGTTGATTTTAGCCAATCACATCCTGTAAATAACAATGCTTACTTTGTCTTATCTTTTAGGCCACAAGACTATAACTAGCATTGCTTTTCTTTTAAATTGTAGCATCTTATAAATGGTTCTGTAAAATTCTATTCACGTTTGATATAGCTATATTAGAAGTGCTTGTCAAAATGAGCATCCTTCACTGAACACAGATGTATTTGCCTTAATACTAAACTCAGGAGAGCAATTTTTGCAAAGTAATTTGAGAAGACTAAAATAGAGACTTCGGTGCACACACTGTAGGATAGAACTTGTTCACATTTATTCCTTTCCAATGACTTGTCAGCATTCCACCATTTCTAGTGAAGATTTGAACAGATTAATAAGCTGCAGCTCAACTACTGGATTTGACTACTACAAAAAGACAGAACGCTTGTGACTATGATGTTGCTAAACTCAACAAACTAAATCAGCAAAAAGAACCCATACTATTAGAAACTGCACTGTGGATTTCCTAGTTTGGCTGTGACTTTTTTATTGACTTCTTATTGATTTTAAAACAAATCAGATAGCTTGGTTTCCTCCTCCATTCCTCCCCCAATATTAGACACTTAGTGTAATATCTGACCCTGAATAGAAACCGTGATCTCAGCCCAATTCCATCACCACTCCACCCTCCCTGCCAGCCCAGCATATAACCCTGAACAAGTGTCAGAGTCACCAAATTAATGCTGGTATCTTTCACCAGTTAGTACACTGTCTGACCCTGAAAAGGAACAATTTCAGAATCTGTTCAGCTTAGTATTATGCGCATTCTACTAAAAACCTATTCTGTTAGAGTACCTTATGACCATGACTTTCACAACTGTGACAATTCCAGCCTCTCTTTCATCATCCATTCATGGATTAATAGCCAGTGCTTCAAACACCCTCACAAGTACATTAATGTAATAATTAATCACAGCAGACTTATACTAATTTCTGTGGTCTGTTTTCCTGGACTAATTAAATTCTGCCATCCCATTTTCCAGAGAAGATCCAAGGCAATCATCTTTATAGTTCTATGGTACAGTTTTACTAATCTCTCCCCAGTTTAACAAGCCCTTTTTTTTGGCTACACCTTTACCCTAATAAAATTTGCAACATGCATTTTGACAGGATCGTAGACCTGTCTGTGCTGCAAACTAATCATTACCTACATCCCACTCATGCAGCCACTGAGAGCTCACTTCTACTGTGTCCCTGACTTGTGAAGAGTAACATGTTCTCCCCAAGGTTCCTAAGTGCAAAACATTCAAATAATCTTATGAGTAGTTGTTGAATCTCTGATGTAATTTGTTTTTGGGCTGCGCGATAATTCATGTAAAAATCTGCTATATATTTGATAAATTTGTTAAATGAAATAACATTTTCATTTATTTGTGTGCATGTGTCATGGCATAAGGATGTTGTGTAACTTTTATTTCATTGGTACAGGAGGTGCTATTTTCTTGCCTTTTTTATTCATTTGTTGCTATCTCTTCCTAGTTATTTCTCCAACTCTATGTCATTGCTTTCTGACTCTGTTACTTCTCCTTGGTCCTGTTTTATTTCCCCCTATTTTGGGTTCATTTTATATGTATGTACTTACTTCCAGCAACATTATAGTATTTTTAATATAATCATCGACAACGAATGAAAATAAAGCCTTCAAGAGACCCTAATGAAGCAAGAAACAAATCAGGCCATTTGTCTATTTGTTCCCAAACCACGCATAATTTTCCCTATTGTGGACTCTACTCAATTTTTTAATGCCAGAGAGAAGTTTTTGCAAAGTTTCTCCCTGTGGGTTTATACTTCCATCAGTTTCTGTTCATTTTTTTTAATTTCCAAAATATACTTTATTCATAAAAATCTGTAAAAAAACACATTACAAAACAGTTCCAAAAAGCACCAAGTCAAACAATACAAAGAGTGCAAAGGAGATCCGTTTCCTTCAATACAGGAGTGAGTTGCCTCACAACCCTTTTCATTTCATTTTACATGCCGTATACATTTTACAGCAAACAAATATTTTCTGGATACACGTCGAGGGGTTTTCCATGGATCCAGCACCTCAGTTCACCTGGGTGGGGGGAACCTTACACAGTGATCTTTTCCCACTGAGCCTTTGCCGCGGCTGCCCTAAGCTTTAGTGCGTCCCTCAGCACGTAGTCCTGGACTTTGGAATGTGCCAGTCTGCAACATTTGGTTGTAGACAACTCTTTGCGCTGGAAGACCAGCAAGTTTCAGGCAGACCAAAGGGCATCTTTCACCGATTGATAATCCTCCAGCAGCAGTTGATGTTTATCTCGGTGTGCGTCCCTGGGAACAGCCCGTAGAGCACAGACTCCTGTGTTACAGAGCTACATGGGATGAACCTCGACAAATACCACTGCATCTCTTTCCACACCTGTTTGGCAAAGACACATTCCAAGAGTTTCTGTTCATTGCATGGCTTGCTCTGAGCAAAGCAGCTTATTTATTTTGTATTCAAATCCTCTATTTCTGTTCCCATAATCCAAAGAATTAGCCTGCTTATATCTGCGTCCCTTAGTGTTTCAAGGATCTGGATCAAGTTTAGTTTAGTTTAGAGATACAGCACTGAAACAGGCCCTTCGGCCCACCGAGTCTGTGCCGACCATCAACCACCCATTTATACTAATCCTACACTAATTCCATATTCCTACCACATCCCCACCTGTCCCTATATTTCCCTACCACCTACCTATACTAGGGGCAATTGCTAATGGCCAATTTACCTATCAACCTTCAAGTCTTTGGCATGTGGGAGGAAACCGGAGCACCTGGAGGAAACCCATGCAGACACAGGGAGAACTTGCAAACTCCACACAGGCAGTACCCAGAATTGAACCCGGGTCGCTGGAGCTGTGAGGCTGCGGTGCTAACCACTGCGCCACTGTGTCTTCTCTTAATCTTTTTCCGGTTAAAACAAGGTCAATCCTGTGAATCTGCCTTCATAACTTCAAAACCTAGGTCCTTAGAACTCTTCTCTAGTGTCAAGTGAATATGTTTTTAAACATAGAAGTTAAATACAACAGCAAGCCATTTTACGTGCATTATGCTTATTAGATACAGTATATAAAGCATAATTGATGTCATATTTACCATTCAAAGCACAAGAAACAGCTTTTGGGCTTGACACAACAACAAAAAGTTGTAAAGAAACACTTACATTTATATCGCACCTTTCATGACCTCAGGACATCCCAAAGCGTTTTACAGTCAATGAAGTACTTTTGAAGTGTAGTCATTGTTGTAGTGCAGGAAGCCTGGTAGCCAAGCTCCCACGAACAGCACTGTGATAATGACCAGATAATCTGTTTTTTAGTCTAGTTGATTGAAGGTTAAATATTGGCCAGAACACTAATGATAACTCCCCTACTCTTCTCCAAAATAGTGTTATGGGATATTTTATGTCCACCTGAGAGGGCAGACAGGGCTTCAGTTTAATGTCTCAGCCCAAAGACAGCACCTCAGACAGTCATTTCTCCCTTATTTCTGCACTGGAGTGTCAGCCCAGGTTTATGCGCTCAAATCTCCGGAACTTGAACTCACAGGTTTCTGAGGTGAGAGTGCTACCAGCTGAGCCAAGTGGCAAGTGTGACAAATTGGGCTGAATTGTTAAAGAGCGGCATGGCGCACACACGAGATACGCACCAAGGAATCGCCGCAATATTTCGCACGGCAGCTCATTAATATGGAGGGGGTGGAATGACCACCCCCGATGACATGGGGGCGCGGGCGCTCCATCCCCGGCAACGGTGTCCAGGGCCACCGCGCAGGTGCCGGTGCCATTTTTAAAGGACTTCACGTCCTTCAGTGAGATTTTAATTTTTAAAGGTCCCGCTGTCCAAAAAACAGAATTAAATGATTAATTGCACTTTTAATCCCCCTCCCACCCGACCAATGAGTAATCAATATGTAAATTGCCCTCTCGCCCCCAAAAACATTTTTTACGATCCCAAACTTTCCCCCCCGAACTTCATAAACTTTGACCATCAACCCCTTTCCACCATCCCGCAACCAATAGGAACAGTTTTCCCCACTCCCCTGCCTCTCCCGCCCTGAAAACTTCACTCCTCCCCCCCTCCCGCCACTGTTACACTTTGGATCTCCAAACAGAAATCAGAAGGCGTGGGAGTTCTGGCATCCGGCCGGAATATTGGTTTGGGACGGCCGTCGGGAAGAGGTAAGTGATTATTCATTCATAAACATTTATTCAAATTAAGGTTCCATCGCTGAGCAGCAGGTAGGGGGGGGCGGCTGCATCAGGCCTCACTGCCACCAGTAAAATGGGGCAGGCCCTTGCCGGTGTCGAGGCCCATGGTGGGCCTCTCACGGAAGTATTTTCCGGGCCCCCCCCCCCGTCATGACCCCCGATGTCAGGGGGCTGATAAAATCCAGCCCATTACCTTTTGGGCCATATGCTTTTTGCAAAACTGGAGATCCACACAACTTTGCTGTAAAGTAAAGGGAGTCATTTTTATGGGAGCTGTTCAGGAAATATGTGCGCAATTCCATTTTGGTGAAGTGTTACATTTTTGGATACTGTATACGATTCATCTGTAGAATCACATAAAATTACAGAATGGTGTTACGACCAGGTGAGGCAGGGGCTAGGGCTCCCCTCTCAGCCATTGCCTGGTTTGTCCGGGGGTGGGTGCTGGGTACTGTCTCTTACACGGACAAGATGAGGATCATTACTGTTGCACAGATCAATCTTTGTTAATTGAATCAGTGAGCACATCCATTGTCTTTCTTTTTCAACTGTCTTTTAGAATGCAAATGAGCAGCCGTGTTTCAGTGGTCTTTTAAACTAAGTTATTTTTTCAGTCCAGTAACAGTTTAAAATTAATGTTCCATATGATGAAATTAATATGTCCCATTTTGGCAGGTGTGGCTTTCATGACAATAGAATAGCACAGAAGTAGGCCATTGTTCCCAATGAGTCTGTGCCAGCTCTTTCACTGCCACTCCTCTGTTCTTGCCCAATATCCCTGCAATTTTATCTCCTTCAAGTATTCATCCAATTCCCTTTTCACGGTTACTATTGAACCAGTATCCAACATCCTTTCAGGCCACGCATTCCAAATCCTAACCACTTGTTAGTCTGCAATGCAACCTCTGGTTTGGGGAATTGAAACAGAGGCCCGTCATCAGTCAATGGTTTGTATGTTTGTAACAAATTGCAAAGTCCCACTAAAAAGTGTTCTAAGAATTAGAAACGATAAATTCCGTGTCTTGGTAAAACTTTCCTCATTTTTTGCATGAAACGTTTGTCACACATTATAGGAGTCAGCTCCTAATCCTATTGCTCTTGAGTAGTCACATAGTTGATATGTAGACTGTGTTCATAAACCTTATTGTCTACACAAGATTGGCTGTTCATACCTTCTATAAAAGGCAGTCAACGTACCTGAACATCAATCGTCTCACATTTACTCTTTGGGTCTGACTGCTTTCCAGGATCTAATATTTTGATAGATTAGGTTCTTTCTTAAATCACCACTGCAGTAGCCTCCTCCTCCTAAGCTTTAGTCCTTTGTTACACATGTACAGAGCAGAAGATGTGCTGACTGGTAGCATTTTTACAAATATCCTCTGCCATTTCCGCCACCTGCAGTGTGATGCCACTACCAAAGGAATCTTCCCCTCCCCTCCCCTATCAGCATTCTGAAGGGATGGTTCCCTCCGCGACACCCTGGTCCACTCCTCCATTACCCCCACCACCTCGTCCCCTTCCCACGGCACCTTCCCCTGCAATCGCAAGAGGTGTAATATCTGCCCATTTACCTCCTCTTTCCTCACTATCCAAGGCCCCTAACACTCCTTTCAGGTGAAGCAGTGATTTACTTGTACTTCTTTCAATGTAATATATTCGTTGCTCACAATGTGGTCTCTTCTGCATTGGGGAGACCAAACGCAGACTGGGTGGCCACTTTGTGGAATACCTCCGCTCATTCCGAAAGCATGACCCCGAGCTTCCGGTTGCTAGCCATTTCAGCACACCTCCCTGCTCTCATGCTCACATCTCTGCCCTGGTATTGCTGCAGTGTTCCAGTGAACATCAACGCAAGCTCGAGGAACAGCACCTCATTTACCGATTAGGCACGCTACAGCCTGCTGGACTGAACATTGAGTTCAATAATTTCAGAGCATGACAGGCCCCCCATTTTACTTTTAGTTATTTTTTCTTTTTTGTGTTTATTTTATTTTAGTTTGTTTCTACTGTGCCTACCCACTGTGTTTTTCTTCATGTTTGTGCTTAGGGTGTTAATGGACTGAAAAGTGAACATCTGTACGAATGCTTTGCCTTTCAGCACATACCATATGCCTTTGCTCCATGACCTTCTGGTCAGCTATTCTGTGACCTTGACCTATCAACACCTTCTCTTTTGTTATCTCTTGCCCCAGCCCTGCTTTACTTGCTTAAAATCTTTTACATTTCTAATATTTGCCAGTTCTGAAGAAGGGTCACTGACCTGAAACGTTAACTCTGCTTCTCTCTCCACAGATGCTGCGTATTTCAGGCATTTCTTCTTTTTATTTCAGATTTCCAGCATCTGCAGTATTTTGCTTTTATTTTAGAATTTTTGCAAATAAGTTCAATTGGTTCTTGATTGAGAGAATTCCAGGATGTGGCTGTTGTTTAGACACAAAGGGCTTCAACCCCATTCTCTGGCAATGGCCAACATTTGGATGCCTTGCACTTACAACTGCTCACAACCATCATGCACCTGTAGGGGGGGGGGCCTCCCAGTTTTACAGAACTGTTTATTTATTTAGAGATACAGCACTGAAACAGGCCCTTCGGCCCACTGAGTCTGTGCCGACCAACAACCACCCATTTATAGTAACCCTGCAACAATCCCATATTCCCTACCACCTACCTACACTAGGGGCAATTTATAATGGCCGATTTACCTATTAACCTGCAAGTCTTTGGCTGTGGAAGGAAACTGAAGCACCCGGCGAAAACCCACACGGTCACAGGGAGAACTTGCAAACTCCGCACAGGCAGTACCCAGAATCGAACCCGGATCCCTGGAGCTATGAGGCTGCGGTGCTAACCACTGCGCCACTGTGCCGTCTACACTTAAGGAGATCGCGTTCGGCATGTTGGACTGCGGCTCCAAAGGAGCGGAGGATGAGGAGACATGCTGTCACTGGCAGCAAAGGCATTCCTTTTTAATTTTCATTGCTATCCTTACTTTCTCACTCAGTTGCGCAAAGACAAATGTTCAACAACCACAGCATGGCACAGAATATATTTACAAGTTGGCTCTCTTAAAAGGACAAATGGCTTACATTACACGTTCCTTTCCTCTTTCAATAGAGACTTTCCACGGTGAGGTGGTTGTGGCTGGTGACAACCAGGAACCAAAGACTTCAAAGCAGGTTGTCACATACAAGCACCATCATTTATACAATGAGTTTAAGAAGGGCACCCCAGTGAAGCACCCACAAGTGGGAGGGATCTAGTGGAAATGGCAGCCAAGAAACAGCAATGTGCTGCCCAACAGTACAGCCCCAAACAGCTTAGGCAAGGAATTGGTCCAGCACTGCATACTGCCATCAATGAGGCGGATGATCGATAAGAAAAAGGCCTTCATAATATTTTTGAATCTACATAGGACCCTCTGCAAGGGTTGTTGGAGAACGCACAGCAATGCATCTCCAACCTTAGCAGCAATGTGAAGAGTTTTGACAACTGTTGTGCATCATGGAATATGAACAAAGAGCAAAGAACAGCACAGCACAGGAACAGGCCATTCGGCCCTCCAAGCCTGCGCCGATCATGATGCCTGTCTAAACTAAAACCTTCTGCACTTCCGGGGTCCGTATCCCTCTATTCCCATCCTATTCATGTATTTGTCAAGATGCCTCTTAAACATCGCTATCGTATATGCAACAACTTCACAGTCATCTATAGGTAAAACATAGAAGACAGAAGGGCCTATCTCAATCGTAACATAGAAACATAGAAAATAGGAGCAAGAGTAGGCCATTCGGCCCTTCGAGCCTGCTCCGCCATTCATTATCATGGCTGATCATCCAACTCAGTAACCTGTTCCCGCTTTCGCCCCATACCCTTTGATCCCTTTAGACCCAAGAGCTATATCTAACTCCTTCTTGAAAACATACAATGTTTGGGCCTCAACTGCTTTCTGTGGTAGCGAATTCCACAGGCTTACCACGCTCTGGGTGAAGAAATTTCCCCTCATCTCAGTCCTGAAAGGTTTACCCCGTATCCTGAAACTATGATCCCTGGTTCTGGACTCCCCTACCATCGGGAACATCCTTCCTGCATCTACCCCGTCAAGTCACAGAGAGTCATAGAGAGATACAGCACTGAAACAGGCTCTTCGGCCCACCGAGTCTGTGCCGACTAACAACCACCCATTTATACTAATCCTACATTTAATCCCATATTCCCTACCACATCCCCGCCTTCCCTCAATTCTCCTACCACCTTACCTACACTAGGGGCAATTTACAATGGTCAATTTACCTATCAACCTGCAAGTCTTTGGCTGTGGGAGGAAACCGGAGTACCCGGCAGAAACCCACACAGTCACAGGGAGAACTTGCAAACTCCACACAGACAGTACCCAGAACCGAACCCGGGTCGCTGGAGCTGTGAGGCTGCGGTGCTAACCACTAAGTCCTGTCAGAATTTTTTAGGTTTCTATGAGATCCCCCTCACTCTTCTGAACTCCAGCAAATATAATCCTAATCGACTCAATCTCTCCTCATACGTCAGTCCCGCCATCCCAGGAATCAGTCTGGTAAACCTTCGCTGCACTCCCTCTATAGCAAGAACATGCTTCCTCAGATAAGGAGACCAAAACTGCACACAATATTCCAGGTGTGGCCTCACCAAGGCCCTGTATAATTGCAGCAAGACATCCCTGCTCCTGTACTCTAATCCCCTCGCTATGAAGGCCTTTTGCCCTTTTTACCACCTGTTGCACCTGCATGCTTACCTTCAGCGACTGGTGTACAAGAACACTCAGGTCTTACTGCATATTCCCCTCTTTCAGTTTATAGCCATTCAGATAATAATCTGCCTCACATTTATCCACATTATACTGCATCTGCCATGCATTAGCCCACTCACTCAACTTGTCCAAATCACCCTGAAGCCTCTCTGCATCCTCCTCACAACTCACCCTCCCACCCAGTTTTGTGTCATCTGCAAATTTGGAGATATTACATTTAGTTCCATCGTCTAAATCACTAATGTATATTGTGAATAGCTGGGGTCCTAGCAACGATCCCTGCAGTACCCCATTAGTCACAGCCTGCCATTCGGAAAAAGACCCATTTATCCCTACTCTTTGTTTCCTGTCTGCCAACAAATTTTCTATCCATCGCAATACACTACCCCAATCCCATGCGCATTAATTTTACACGCTAAGCTCTTATGTGGGACTTTGTCGAAAGCCTTCTGAAAGTCCAAATAAACCACATCCACTGGCTCCCCCTCGACAACTCTACTAGTTACATCCTGGAAGAATTCTAGTAGATTTGTCAAGCATGATTTCCCTTTCATAAATCCAGGCTGACTCTGCCCAATTCTACCACTGTTCTCTAAGTGCTCTGCTATAAAATCTTTGATAACGGACTCTAGAATTTTCCCCACTACCAACGCCAGGCTGACTGGTCTATAATTCCCTGCTTTCTCTCTACCTCTCTTTTTAACTAGTGGGGTTACATTAGCTACCCTCCAATCTGTAGGCACTGTTCCAGAGTCTATAGAATCTTGGAAAATGACCACCAATGCATCCATTATTTCTAGGGCCGCTTCCTTAAGTACTCTGGGATGCATACCATTAGGCCCTGAGGATTTATCGGCCTTCAATTCCATCAATTTCCCCAACACCATTTCTCTACTAATACTGATTTCCTTCAGTTCCTCTCTCTCACTAAGCCCTGTGTTCCCCAACATTTCTGGTATGATATTTGTGTCCTCCTTTGTGAAGACAGAACCAAAGTGTGCATTTAGTTGGTCAGCCATTTCTTTGTTCCCTGTAATAATAAATTCCCCTGTTTCTGACTGTAAGGGACCTACATTTGTCTTCACCAATCTTTTTCTCTTCACATACCTATAGAAACTTTTACAGTCAGATTTTATGTTCCCCGCAAGCTTGCTCTCCTACTCTATTTTCCCCTTCTTAATCAATCCCTTGGTCCTCCTTTGCTGAAATCTAAATTGCTCCCAATCCTCAGGTCTGTTGTTTTTTCTGGCAAATATATATGCCTCTTCCTTGGATCTAATGCCATCTCTAATTTCCCTTGTAAGCCGTGGTTTGACTACATTTCCCGTTTTACTTTTGCGCCAGACAGGGATAAACAATTGATGCAATGCATTCATGTGCTCTTTAAATATTTGCCATTGCCTATCTACCGTCATCCCTTTAAGTAACGTTTCCCAATCCGTCATAGCCAACTCGCGCCTCATACCTTCATAGTTTCCTTTACTAAGATTCAGGACCCTAGTCTCAGAATCAACTGCGTCACTCTCCATCTTGATGAAGAATTCTATCATATTATGGTCGTTCATCCCCAAGGGATCTCGCACCACTAGATTGTCAATTATTCCTCTCTCATTACACAATACCCAGTCTAGGATCGCCTGTTCTCTAGTTGGTTCCTCAACGTATTGGTCCAGAAAACCATCCCATATACACTCCAAGAACTTTCCTCTATGGTATTGTGACTAATTTGATTTGCCCAATTTATATGCAGATTAAAGTCACCCATAATTACAGATGTTCCTTTATCGCGTGCATCTCTAATTTCCTGTTTAATGCCATTCCCAACATCACCACTACAGTAACATCCCCCACAAATGCTGTGACTGGGCTTACGGAAACCACAGACTCCAATTTATAGGAGTTTGTCACAGGTTTGCGAAAGCCATAACAGTGGCTTCACATTCCTCAATGTCACCCTACAGTCAGCTGTCACAGAATTCGGTGGTCATCCTGCATGAGCAGCATAGGTTAGATCTGGGATTCACAGTAAGCAGTTATCAACGACTGTCTACCACCAATCTTCCTGGTTGCACTTCTATTTACAACTGTTCAGCCTGCTTGTTGTCCTTTGCTACTGCTACACCATGGGCCTTTTCCTCATCCTGCTGTATGCTTATTTGCCTTTGTATTGTGAAGTCATGCAGCAGACTGTGATTATTCTGAACACCTTTACTGGGCTACAGAGAAGTACCGCACCTGAACAATCCAAAGATTAGAATCATGACATCTTTAATGGCACGGTCTACAGCATGTCTGATTACGGCATGTGCCTCATTGTATTTATGTTCTCCTATGTTCTGGGTGGGGTGGGGCAGCTTCTCAGTGGGGGTCATCCATCAACTTTCAGTCTATCTGAGCCCTTCAATTATGTACAGCACAGACTCAATGGGCTGAATGGTGTTCTGTGCCAAAATGACTGTGGGGACAGATCAAAAGTAAGCTAATCAACTAACAAACTAACTGTGGAGCCAATTTATAAAAAGATAACAAGCAGAAGCTAACAGGACAGCTGCAGATAGCTTAATAGCAACCTATTGTTTAATAATCAGCCTAACCGTTCAAGGAGGGGTGGGGGGGGGGGGATGTGAAACTACTGAAATAAAATGCAAAAATAAAATGCTGGGACGAATGAACCAATCATGCACTGATAACAGAAGTCTGCAAACCACTCAGAAACAAGGGGGGGGGGGGGGGCGTTACTAGTTTTGTTTGAATAACTAACTGCATTTTGGAAGGTCTAATGCAGGTGGGAGGTATACAGTAAATGGCAGAACCCTTAGGAGTATTGACAGGCAGAGAGATCTGGGCGTACAGGTCCACAGGTCACTGAAAGTGGCAACGCAGGTGGATAAGGTAGTCAAGAAGGCATATGGCATGCTTGCCTTCATCGGTCGGGGCATAGAGTATAAAAATTGGCAAGTCATGTTGCAGCTGTACAGAACCTTAGTTAGGCCACACTTAGAATATTAGAAGGACGTGGAGACTTTGGAGAGGGTACAGAGGAGGTTTACCAGGATGTTGTCTGGTCTGGAGGGCATTAGCTATGAGGAGAGGTTGGAAAAACTCGGATTGTTTTCACTGGAACGACGGAGGTGGAGGGGTGACATGATAGAGGTTTACAAAGTTATGAGCTGCATAGACAGAGTGGATAGTCAGAAGCTTTTTCCCAGGGTGGAAGAGTCAGTTACTAGGGGACATAGGTTTAAGGTGCGAGGGGCAAAGTTTAGAGGGGATGTGCGAGGCAAGTTTTTTTACACAGAGGGTGGTGAGTGCCTGGAATTTGCTGCCAGGGGAGGTGGTGGAAGCAGATACGATAGCGACGTTTAAGAGACATCTTGACAAATACATGAATAGGAAGGGAATAGAGGGATATGGGCCCCGGAAGCGCAGAAAGTGTTAGTTTAGGCAAGCATCAAGATCGGCGCAGGCTTGGAGGGCCGAATGGCCTGTTCCTGTGTTGTACTGTTCTTTGTTCTTATAAGAAAGGCTTGCTGTAGTGAGCACATGTTCTTTAGTTTTGTTCTTTTGCATGTTCTTTTGTTTTGCTTTTTGTTCTTTTGTGACCTTGGAATGTAACAACCATATACTGCAATAAAGTTTCTAAAAGTTATGGTTGGACTTCGGCTCTCTTGGTAACTGATGGGATCCAACAATGACTCTATGTGGACATGATGGACTGCACCACATATGCTTGAAACTTTTTTGAGGCAGTTGACATACTATCATGGATGGAGATCATTGCCAATTACTCTACATTATATTTGGAGTGGCATTAGCAGAAATTCTGAACAGGTTGCATATAAGGGTAAAGAATAGCTGACACTCTTCCAGGAAAAAGACTGATAATTGCTGTTTATATTGTAACAACATCGAGAGAAATCAAATTGAGGTATTTACATAAATTAATGAATCACACTGTGTTAAAAAGCTCCACAATTAAACCATTTACTGCTAAATGGATACAGGCTTTGCTTATTCCAATACCAGGTCTGCCCTATTAAGGTGAAGTCCATAGAGAGAGCTGTAATTGTGCCCTCCCTCCATGACCGACACCAGTGTTCTTAGTATGATGTACACAGTAGGAAACATCACAGACTTACTGTGTGTCTGTCTCTATGCATGAACTGAGACTGAAAGATACCGATTTTGGAAAGTAGTCATCTCATTTGTATTGATTTTTAAATCTTAAAGATACTAACTAAATTCTACAACAAACTTCTAATAGTTCATCCTTTAAAACTCCTTATATTTGACTGTTATGTTTGAAAAATTAATTTGTGCATCAAGGTTAGCTTTTTTTTAAAACTGTAATCATAAGTGCTGTTCCGGGAGTGGATAGCTTTAGTTGTTGCTCAACAGCGCCACCTGCAGAGCTTTGACACCCCAACTCTGATTTTTTTTTAAACTCAATTTTAAAAAATGTTTAATCTTTGACCTTACTTTGCATTTTTTAAAATAATCACAAGCAATATAATACAAAAATTACCAGCATGCAAAATTTATGGTTCAGCTGTTTTATTAACCTCAACATCTGGAGTCAATTATTCATCAGTTCAGTTTATTCAATAGTTCCTCAAAACAATGAGTCATATTCCCCCACTAAACCCTTGCACTGTTAAGTCGGACAACATATGCTGCGATCTGTACAATACTCTTATCACCACAGATTTTCATCCATCCTTTTGGCACTGCCAAATCGTAAGACTGACATTTATCAAATTTATAATTGAAGTTATCAAAAAAATGAAAAATCACACTGATCTATAATCATAATACAAAAAAATTAATTATACTGATTTATATCAAAAATGTAAAATCATATTGTTTTGTCACTATTGAAAAGTGCAAAGACACTGAAAACCTTTTTAAACAGCCACTTCCATGGACATTCTCAGTTAAACTGACAGCTTCTCCTCATCATGAAACTCCTTCCAGTTTCACTGTCCAACCATTTTCCGAGGGCAGAGTAAACAGAGAAATAGAGGACAGGAAGACGAGAATGCCTTGCGCAGGAGAAACCTTCCATTTCAGAGGCCGTGCGATTCCCAGCATTGTCACCTGGAGAGAGAACACAGGCCATGAAACAAGAGGGCATTTAATACATTAAGCTTGTTTCTTCCACAGACTGGGTATAATCCACTCCACTATTGAGTCTACAAAACCATTTAATCTCCTGAGGAAACTTTTACAAGTCCCTCCCCTGTTTCCGCACAAGTAGATCAAGCAAACTGGCAATATCCATTCGACCCCGTGCTCCATATTACTCATCTGGTTAACTTCCTCATTGTGACGTTATGGTGGTTCATGAAGATAGTTGATGAAACCATCAAGTTTCATGCAGCATTATCTGCATTCATCCTTTTGACCGTTGATCTAATTTATAGCCAGATATATGGACATACTTAGCTTTTGAAAAAGGTTATCTGATCTAGCATCAACTACTTGAATTGGGAATCTATTCCACGAACAGATCTATCAAATCTCATTCATCTACAGTGAGACTCACCAATTCTGTTTTAAAACTGCAAGCTATCTTCAGCATAAGAGAAAAAGGATGAAGTAGAAGTGGCAGTAAAAAGGGAACTAACAGAGTTACTGAAACCTGGCTAAGGAGGTTTATGCGCACTTCAGAGAGATTAGACTAGAAAGGAAGGTCTGTGGGATGGCACTGTATCAGGGAAGGTTACTGAGAGGAAAAAAGTGGGAATTGCCACAGAATCTCCTTGGGTGAATCTGCAAAGTAGGAAGGGGAAACATTTCAGTGGCAGGAATAATGATACAGGACACCACACAATAATATGAAGGTGGATGCACTGCCTAGGTGGTCATAAAGATTAGTAACATGGCCTTAGTTGTTATCATAGCAGATTTTAATTTTTCTGACATAGATTGGGACTTGGGGGGGGGGGGTGCAATCAGTAGGTACAAGATAATTTATTTCATTAATCTTTTCTTACTGAAAAGGGATAACAGTACTGAATTTGCTCCTGGCTATTAAGATATAGCAATAAGCCAAGTTTAATTGAGAGTTGGGTGCCAATGAACATAATGTTTGGTTTATTTATATAAAAAATTAAAATAAGTGAGTGAAAATAGAACTATTAACAAATTGGATTTCAGGAGAGCAGAGAGAATGAATTGCTGTGTGAAAATAAAACAGGGAGAACTATTGAAAGGGAAACTGTGAAAGGAAAATGGAGGACTTTTATGGAGGTATTTTTAACATTGCAGAGTTAATTTATCGCAGGAACAAGCTGAGGATGCAACAGGAAAGCCATGGAAGGCATCCGGAGAAAGGCTGTACATAATTCTGAAATATCCAGGAAAAGAATAGGAAGGAACAAGGCATAAGAACTAGAAAATCTAGCTAATGAAAGCCAAGAAACTGATGAGAGATGAAAAACAGGAAAAGTTATATGACTATAGCATAACATATATAGGCAATAGCAAATCATTCTTTAAGCATATCAAGAACAAGAGAAGGTTAAAGAGGATTACTGGATCAGCCATCAGCAGTAGGGGGTTAGGGGGCACGATGGTTGTGGGGGGATAGTGGCTGAGGACAGGTAAGTGGCAGAATGACTAAATCATTTACTTTGTGGCTTTTATTACCAAAGATTGGGGGTGTTGGTGGCCGGGTGAGGGTGGGGGAGGGGGGAGTGGCGGAGGGGTGGCAGAAGAGAAAGAGATTCCTGAGTGGAGAAAGGAAGATGAGGGAACAAAAGGCTCGAATACCCTTAGAATCACAAGAGAAGGTAAAAGTATTATAAAAATTTCCTAAAATAAAATAAAAATTAATTGGCTGTGATAACAAACAAGCAACTTCCAAAAGACACTCAGTACTCCAAAGGGTTAACAATAGATAGCTGGAGACAACCGTAACTCGTATCTGGAGAGTGCATTTAATGTCATAAAATGCCCCAAAACGCTTCATAGGAGCATCATAAGCAAAACTTCACACCTAGCCACATAAGGAGATATTAGGGCAGATGACCAAAAGCTTGGTCAAAGATGTAGGTTGTAAGGAGTGTCTTAAAGGAGGAAAGAGACAGAGAAGTGGAGAGGTTTACAGAGGGAATTCAAAAGCTTAGAGCCTAGGTAAATGAAGATACGGCCACCAATGGTGGAGTGAATAATATTTGAGATACTCAAGAGGCCAGAATTAGAGGAGTGCAAATATCTTAGAGGGTTGTGAGACTGAAGGGGATTACAGAAGTATGGAGGGGAGAGGCCATGGAGGGATTTGAAAATAGAGGAATTTAAAAAGTCTAGGTGTTGCTTAACTGGGAACCAACGTAGATCAGTGAGCCCAGGGCGTGATGTGTGAACTGAACTTGGTGCGGGTTAGGACATGGGCAGTAGAGTTTTGGATTACCTCAAGTTTAGAGGGTAGAATGTGGGAATAAGATGCATTTAGGTTGACAAGGGAGGAACATAGTAAAAGTGAGATAAAGGAATAAAGAGGACAAGTACAACATGTAAAAAGCAAGCATTAATGGATTAAACAAGCCAAAAAGGAGCAGGCAAAGAATGATAAAATGAGGAAGGAGTATCAGATAACTCAGCTTTGATATATTCAACCTTAGAGTAACATCTTTGCATATTTAGCAACTTTTCTGAAAAACACCAGAAGCAAAATCAGCAATGGAATTTCAGTCTGCTGATCCATGGGACTGATAGTAATCAACTCCAGCCCCTCTTGTGGTCCAGAGGAGATAATTGTGAACAGTCCAAATAAAGGTCAAGGAGCAGACACAGAAAGAAACAAATGCTAAACATTTACTTTAGTGCTCGATGAGCTCTTCGGAGATTCCAGTTCTAGGATATTGTCAGTGGGCCACTTCGTGAACACTGCATAAACTGAGGATCCCTTATTAGTGTACCTGGAGGCAAAGATACACCACAAAGGTGAATGCTGAATTAAAAGCAGCAACTTGTGAGAAAATAACAGCAAAGTCGCAACACATTAATATTTCTACAATAACTGCAACCTGTTGTCTGGCTAATTCTTTGATTATTCAATCCTCAAGAAAATATCCAAAGAAATCAATAAGACTACATAAATTTCTAATTTGATAATTTACTTTTTTTTGTTCTCCCCCTAAAAACACTACAATCAGTTACAATAAATTGATTATTTAGCACAATTTCTACTGAGTTTAGGCATTACATATCCATTATACATCAACACTGAACATTTCTATCTCCACACTGACCGGCATTACTGAACTCAAAAAGTCTGTTGTTTAGATATTCAGTGACAAAGTCTCATGGGGAACATGAGTATTGAAATTGTGCAAAGATACATCTGAAAATTGATACAACAGTTAAAGAAAGTGCCATGAAATCCAACAGATGTGTCTTAAGTTCCACCAAATTAATGTTTAGCAATTGCACGCAGCTACAGTAACTGTAGAATTCGAGACTGTCCTTAGGGTATTTTCAATGCTCAGATTATAAGCTAATGGGTCTTAATCTTTAGTTTTGTAAGCCAATGGCAGAAATCACTAATGCAAATCTTCCCTCAAAAGTAGTGATAGTTGGAAAACAAGTTGTTGTTGTTTGAGCATATAGTCCCAAAGGGCCATACACATCTCTCCCCATGACAGACAGACTGTTGGCGATGTATAGCTTGAGGGTCACCACTCCACAAGCATGGGGCAAGGCAAGGAGGCAGGCCTGCATGAACTACCACAGCCGGTACAGGAATCGAACCTGCGCTGTTGGCATCTTTCTACATCACACTCTAGCTGTCTAGCCAACTGAGCTAACCGATCCCCTGGAAAACAAGTAGCATGCAGAATCTACTGCTACACTTCAGCACCAGTATGAAAAGCTTCATGCGAGCTTTCTTGATCGCTGTCAATAACTACACTGCATGGTGTGAAAGACTACAAGACCGTTAAAGTCCTAAGGCTGACATTCAAATATTACACTATTTCCCAGTTTTCCAATGGAATTTTGATATTGACACTGGAGAGGAAATATGCTCAACCTGAACAGATCAGTACATTGCGGTAGAAACACTAATGTCAATCCATGAAGATTACTTTATTAAAATGGGTTTAATGTTTTAGTATTAGCTTTTATACTTTTGTTGACCATGATTCGTGTTCTTTGTTCAAACCCTCCATCACCACACCTCACCCTACCTCAGTCAACTGTACATCCCTGCATTCATCCTCCTCTCCTGTGCGATCTCCTTGTTCCTGACTCTCTCCACTCCACCATCAGTGACTGCTCCTTCAACCACTATGCGCCTGCTCTCTAGAACTCCCGCCCCACCTCCTCTGACCTGTAACAACTTTCTCTCCCCAATCTCTCTTTATCCCTTTCCCTCTTCTGCCTTGTATCTAATCTTTGTCCATGGCCGTCTCTGCATGTCAGCAGTGTCAAAGAAATAGAAATTGTTTAATGTTTCTTGCTTTGTCTTTAAGTATGAAGTGAAAGTGAAGATAAGTACAAAGAATAGTGCCTGTGAAGGGAAAAGACACAGTTATGCTATATTTAACCCTGATAGACATTACCATATTATGTTCGTAGCATTCTCCTTCTGAACGCGCCATGGTTTAGATGCATAGATTGCTTCACCATTAACATGTAGCCATTGTCCCAGGCCATGCAACCTTTCTTGGAAAATGGTAGGGATAGTGCCATCTTTGGTTGGGCCAATATTAAGCAGCAAGTTGCCTCCATAAGAGACAGTGTCCAGCAAATTCTGTCAGAAAAAGAAAAATCAGAGACAGAGCTTTTGGCCACATTATCCATAGTTCCTATTTTAATCCTTGGCCTCATAACAGCAATGGCATATTCAGTTTATTGACATTACCAAACAACTTCAGAGAATTCACGATGTTACCACTGTCTACACCATCTCATTTACTGCTGAATAAATAGCACTAATTCCATACAATTAACCTTCACAAAAACTGTGGCAAATGTTTTTCCATTTACTTGCAAACTTCATAAACATTGATGTAAATCATGTCAAAACACATCATGGTATCACTCATGAGTGACAAAAACGCTAATTTATCTCTTACAGCTCTTTTCTCTCCCTACAAAAAAAGATAAATGGCATTTCAGACACTTTTCCGCTATAAATCATCCCCCCCTAAATGTAAAGGATTACTTTTTGCTGCTGACTGTTACAGCTCATCAATGTTCTCCCCTCTGGCTTTAAAGGTGCCAGCTCCCTGCAGGAGTTGGATTGTCAGGCACTTTCAAAACCCTAATAGCTATGTGCAAGTGATGATATGGAGTATTAACAGGCTATTTACTGGTAAAGGCATCACAGCTACAACCAATATCCATGCACTTTACAACATAGGATGCCTGTTGGCAATCAGAAGCACCCTTCCCAAATTCAGGGAAATTCAGGCCAATTGTAACATCGCCGCACAGAATCAAACCGGGAACCTTCCTGATCTGAATAGCTCAACTACTCTTAGATAAACTCTCTGATTCACTTGTTAACAAACTAAGCTCACACTAGGTGTCCAATGTACCTTCACCCAGATTTATTCCCAATCTAGTGATGTTCATTATTGATTAATCAAGAGCACGTACAGTGATAATGGATGGCAGGTCCATCAATTCACTCAGCTGCATGTTTCTGCGATATCCCCACGATCTTTTGTCAACCGAGGTGCACATCTCCCATTTGTGGTTTTGCAGCTTACTTGGGCTGTATTTGTCTGCACAATTGAAGAAGCCACCATGTTTACAGGCACAGCCAGCTCCCCAGCGGTCATTGGTTACCACAGTATCCTAGCAACAGTGACAAAAGAAGATATTTATATAGTGTTTTTCACGACCTCAAGATGTCACCAAGCACTTTACAGCCAATGCAGTACTTTTTGAAGTTTAGTCACTGTTGTAATCTGCACACAGCAAGATCCCGAAAACAGCAATGCAATAGTGGCCAGATAGTCTGTCTTTTTAGTGATGTTTATTGAGGGATTGAGCTCAACAATTTAGATCATAACCTCGGTCCCTTTTTTGGGGATGGCTGCTGTTAGTATGATTCTAGTATTCTCACTTACACCTCCTCAAGACACATTGGGCTGAATTTTACCGGCCCCTCGACGCTGTGGGTGGGGGGAGGGGTGCTTGGGGGTGGGAAGGGGGGGCTGGTAAAATTCACCAGGGAGAGGCCCGCCCCGACCCGTGACATTGAGAAGGGTCCACCACATATTACCGGTGGCAGGGGGGACCTCAGTGCGCGCCCCTCCCCCCCACCCCCCGCTGCCTGGCAGCGGGCCCTTCATCTGCATATTAAAATCAACCTTAATGATATTTAAATTAACTTACCTGCAAGCGGCGGCCGTCCCACATCGATTTTACGGCCGCCGTTCGTCCTTCGAGCACCTTCGGAACTCCGTCCGGAATTCCAAGGCGAGAACCTGGTGGGGAGGGGGGAGGAATAAAATTTTCAGGATGGGAGGGGAGAGCGGGGAAATCACATTTTATTGGATGTGGGGATAGTGGGAAGGGGTTAAAGGGCAAAAGTTAGAAGGTTGGTGGGGGGGGAAGTTCAGGTAGGGAAAAAGGCAAGTATTGGTCATTTCGGGCATTGAAATGACCATGGGGAGGGGGGGAGGGGGGGTTGGGGGTTGGGAAGGGCCATCCAAATCTTTACTACTGGTTAACAAAAAATTCAGAATAATGTACCTTTAAAAGTTAAAAGTAATTCGAAGGGCTTAAAGCCCTTTAAAAATGGCGCCGGACACCATTGCCGGGGATGCGGTGGCCGCCCACTTTACGTCATCGGGGGCGGCCGCTCCGCTCCCTCTATTTAAATCAGCCCCCCCGCGCGGGGCGCACGCCGCCATCACAGTATGTCAGCGCAAACTACGGCGCACTCGTAAATTTCAGCCCATTTTCTCTTCTTTACTTGTCCCATTACCATCTCCTTTTAACTTGCACCATCATCCCTTTTGTCATTTAATCACTCCTGCCTTGCTCCCAATCATAGACCTCTTTTGTTCTTTTTCTCCCCCTCCCACCCCCACCCTTTTGCCCTGCCTTGCATAAAATATGTTACATGTCGAAGTACTCCCAGTTCTGACAAAGGGTCATCGGCCTGAAACATTAACTCAGTTTCTCCCTCCACAGATGCTGCCAGACCTGTTGAGTGTTTTCTGTTCTTATTTCAGATTTCTCGCATCTGCAGTACTTTGCTCTAGTGTTACAGTAGAACACAAATACTTTTACAAGTATGTATGATTTGGAAGGGGGTGGGAATGGTTTCAATAAATCTGTCTGCATACCTTAGGCTGTGATGCAAAGTAGCTTTCTCAGGAAATAAATGGAACATTCAGTGGTTACAGAGTACTCAGAAAGGATAGAGTGGCCAGAAAAGGTGCCTTTATGTCACTATATGTGAGGGACACTTGGAAAGGAAAAAAACTTGATCCTGCAAGAGGTAGCAAGCTACAAAATGAACATCTCTTATATGGAGAAAACTCCAAGCAAACACTAATTTTACACCACCCCAGCGAGCCGAATGGTGGCAGGGGAGTGGCGTAAAATGGAGCGGGAGGCTCCGGGAGGCATTCCCAACCCGCTCCCACCTCCACCCCACTTTACGTGGGGCGGGGGGGGGGGTGCAGAAAACAGGCCGCCTGACCTAGGCCAATCAAGGCCCTTAAATTGCCAATTAACAGCCACTTAAGGGCCTTCGCCCACATCCACAGGGATTTTACCCGTGGCAAGCGGGCATCCTGCAGCTGTGAAAGGCCATTTGGTGAAAGCTGTCGACCTCTCCGCACACCAAGGGCAGGCCCTGACAAACAGGGTGCCCAATTGAGGGCCGCCCCAGCTTCCCCAACCACCCTCAGGACACAAAATACCCCCCTTCCCCCAAACGACCACCCTTGCCTCGCCGGGACACGACCGATTACCCCCGGCAAGGCAACTCAAACTTACCTGCAGTCCTGGCTCCATGTCCTCGGCTGGGCTGCAGTCCCAGCAGTGGCCACCACTCAATGAGGTTGGACTTCCTCTCTCAAGTGGGTGGAAGTCCCACCTCAGAACAATTAAAGCCTGGGGACCTGTAAAATACGGGACGGATCCCCAGGCTAGAAGGAAGTGGGTTCGCCACCGAATTTTACATCGGTGGCCAACTCCTGTCCATCCTACGTAAAATCCAGCTCAAGGACTGCTATAATAGACAACTGGGTTAGCATATGTATGAGGGAAATCTTCCATCCGAAGAGATAGGAAGGGCACTTTGGAACAGGAAAGCTACTTTAATGGGGCACTTCTATTAGCTTCATACAAACTTTGGAAAATCCAAGTCAGGGTTGGTAATCATAATGCATGATTGCTTCATAATCCAGTGCACCAAGACAGCCACAAAAGGCAGTGCTCATCTTGTGCTGGTATTTGTAAATGACCCAGAAAATGTACACAAGGTACAAGTTGTACCATCCTTGTGGGGGGGTGGTGGGGGGAGGGGGAAGGATGAGGACAATGGCCACAGAATGGACAAGTTTAACATGAGCTGGATTCAGAAATTTCCAAGACCCGAAGCCAAACACATAACTTTAACACAACTAAAATTCAATGCAATGAGAGAACAACTAAAGCAAATGGATGGTGTGAAGGAGGGGAGTTGTACAACAAAACTTGATAACAAGGCAAGTGGATCAACTTTAAAAGATATAATGCTGAATATGCAGGATAAAAAAGAACAAACTCAGCTAAACAAGCCTGATCCCAAACAGATTAACAAATTAAAAGTGAGATAACTGAACGGCCTTCCTTACTTATAATCTCCTCAGTAATGATCTTGCGAATATTGCTAATGAGTACCTTGACAGGGCTATCATTGTAAAGCCAGGCCAGAAATCCAGTGGAATTCCAGTAGCAATCTGGTGCTTCCCAGTCTCCATCTGACCAGATTATATCTGGTTTATACCTGTCAGAGAGAAAAAAAAACACAAAATTCCGCTATTCCCAGACCAGAGTGTGTGACTATTAAAAATAGGACCAACTTACCAATGACAAACACAGTCTTCTTTAAAAATGGCTCTGATCACTGATTGTGTTGGCAATTTAATTGTATAGAACTATAGCACCTTAACCAACTTTAAATGCAACTTTTAAATTTCCCCTTAAAAGACACACAAGATGCTTACTGTGTTTGTAATATGAGGATTAATGACACTGGGATGTCGGTGCCATCATTTGATGTCTACCTTGAATGGTGTTAAAAATTAATAAAAGGAAATTACCAAAAAAATCATATCACTGTAGCTAGAAACCTGGATATTATGCTGTATGATATTATTGTACAAACACATTATGTGCCTGAAATAATTCTGTATGTTACCTTAGCAGAGTTGTTAAACCATTTGAAAAAAAGGAATTTGATGCTTTCACAAACTAATATTACACTGCATAATTTCCAGGCAAATTTACTTACTGAGGGCAACATTGTGAACTTTCAATTGAGATGGTGGTGGAGCGGATAATTCTTGTCAATTTTAGAATGAATTCTGTCTGAATTCTCCAATACCTGACATATCCTTCTCTCTCCCCTGACCGCAACACCGTTTAAGCTGATGATCCCAACCATAAAGCAAATAATTGGAAGAGCCACCTATAGGGTTTGAAATATTTTTAGGTCTACTCAGTAAAAGCATAGAAGTGAATAAGTCTGAAGTGAATGTCATCACCCTGTGCATACACTCTGTGTTTATCAGTAATGAGGTGCGCTCACAGACAACATTCCAGAACTCTAACATTGAAACCACCATTACCTCATGACCAGATCGTACAGCTCTGGTAATGTTTTTTCCACAACAAATTTCTGGGTTTTGAAATTGTTCTGTTTATCATACAAGTAGAGAGGGTTAAACCACTCAAAGAGAGAATGGTACACTCCATAATGTAAATTCCTGTTGCAACAGAAGAACAAGTTTCATATATTATATTTCAAAATGGATCATTAATTTATTTTTCAAAGCATTCACATACAGTTTAAAAAACACAGATAATAGTATAAGATCAATAGTAATACAACTATATTAGGTATAAATATCCACAGGATCAAGCTTATTCTTTTGAAAGGGTAGTTAGGGCACTAGCTGGAGATTATACTAGAGAAGCCACTGAAGCTCACAGAGCATTTGAGAATCCACAAGGTTATAATTACTAGAAGTGCTGAAGATCAAGAGATACAGCAGTGAGGGAAGACTAAGTGAGAGTTGTGCCTCAAATGCACTTGCTGAGACTGTACTGAGGCAGGAGGTAAAGGATGAGGACACATATACTTGAAGCAGACAGTGGGCTTTGAAGAGTGCTTGAGGACTTACCCCAATTTACCTAGGCCATTATCCCCAGCAGTGCATTTTAATGGCTGAGACTTAGTGAATAATTCTCATTCTTTGAGAATAAGAACCTCAGCTAAACATTAACAGTTTCTCTTTGTGGCACCCACCTCCTACCACCCCCTACACTTTCAGGCACAGTTCAACCCTTAACTGTTAGCGTGTATTTGCTTTTGCTTGAATTTTCCATCTGAACCTTTGAAAGCTGAAAACAAAAATGCTACACTTTTGGCAAATTTATCATCAAGTTTCACTTCAGTTCTCGACATCGCTATGGGGATATTTCTGTTGAATTTATTAAATGTCACAGAAAATAAAATAGTGGTGTTGATTTTATCAATACCAAATCATTAATAAGACTTTGATTTTATTTGACATTTCTGTAAATACAAGACATAAAAACAAAACTGTATCATCAGAAAGTGTGTTTTAGGACAGTTGAATAGTCGCAGGGGTCCCTTGCATTGTAAGTAGACACATAGTACCTTGGTACTAACTCCCAGCGTATTTCCAGTTTTGTATTAAACTTTTGTGATGATATTATTGAATGAACCTACCCTGGCTCAGCACGGCACGTTTTGCTACCAGTCTGTCCACATTCTGTAGGTTTACCGTAGGTTTCCATTGTCAATATGCATCAGTCTAATTATAAATAGGTTCACCAAATCATAATATTAAATACAATAAAAACAAGAAATGCTGGAACCACTCAGCAGGTCTGGCAGCATCTGTGGAAAGAGAAGCAGAGTTAACGTTTCGGGTCAGTGACCCTTCATCGGAACTCAGTCACTGACCCGAAACGTTAACTCTGCTTCTCTTTCCACAGATGCTGCCAGACCTGCTGAGTGGTTCCAGCATTTCTTGTTTTTATTTCAGATTTCCAGCATCTGCAGTATTTTGCTTTTATTTTAAAAATTAAATACAAACCGTTTTCGAACTGCAGCCGCCAGGTCACCCACCAGATCTCGATGTGGACCTGTGTCAATTGAGTTCCAGTTCCAGGACACAGACGATCCCCAGTTTGTGAATCCTTCATGGTGTTTGGTTGTCAGAACTACATATCTGAAATCACAAACCACAGGGAAGCAAGCTGTTGGAAATCAATATCGATGGCCTTGACACTCCTGAATAGATCTAGATTATTTCAAAAGTCTCTTTTATTCATGGGATGTGGGCATCACTGGCTAGGCCAGCATTTATTGCCCATCTCTAACTGCCCTTGAGAAGTAAGGTCAGCTTTATGAGAAGCATAAACTACTTTGCACAGATTGATACTGGATCTTCAATTCAAGTCTTGTGTTTGGCTTTTTAAAAAAAGTTCCATAAATTGGAGCAAGTTTCATGGAGATGTTAATGTGGTATTATATCAGAAGTGCTGCAAAGATTTTCTTCTTACCAATATTTTTCCTCAGGCCACACAAGTGAAATACAAACTCACAATGCACAGCAACAAATCTGCAGGAAGTATGTGAGTAATTTATAGATTTAATGTGATTTTAGGGGTTACTTTGGTAACAGAAACTGAACTGGAATAGCCATATAAATACCATGGCTACAAGAGCAGGTCAGAGGCTAGGAATCCTGCGGCAAGTAACTCACCTCCTGACTCCCCAAAGCCTGTCCACCATCTACAAGGCACAAGTCAGGAGTGTGATAGAATACTCACCACTTGTCTGGATGGGTGCAGCTCCAACATTCAAGAAGCTCAACACCAGCCAGGACAAAGCAGCCCACTTGCCTGGCACCCCATCCACAAACATTCACTCTCTCCACCACCGCTGCACAGTGGCAGCAGTGTGTACCATCTACAAGATGCACTTCAGCAACACACCAAGGCTCTTTAGACAGCACCTTCCAAACCCACGACCTCTACCAACTAGAAGGACAAGGGCAGCAAATTCATGGGAACACCACCACCTGCAAGTTCCCCTCCAAGTCACACACCATCCTGACTTGGAACTATATCGCCGTTCCTTCACTGTCGCTGGGTCAAAATCCTGGAACTCCCTTCCTAACAGCACTGTGAGTGTACCTACCTCCCATGGACTGCAGCCGTTCAAGAATGCAGCTCACCACCATCTTCTCAAGGGCAATTAGGGATGGGCAATAAATGCTGGCCTAGCCAGCGATGCCCACATCCCATGAATGAATTTAAAAAAAACAGAATCTAGATTTACAAACAGCTGCAATAAAGGGGACACTCTGCACAGAATACACCAGTCTGTGTGTGTCACTGGGGATGTGAGAACAACCAATTCTCACCTCAAAGACTGCCTATAATCCACGGCAGAGTAAAATCATTCTTACAGTGATTATGTCACAAATATAAAGTTTCCATGAGGGCATTACAGACACATCAACTAAACAGAACATTCCAGCTGTCAAGGTGAGACGTGAAGAGAGGTGATCTTCCACAAATCAATGGGACAGATTTCATTTTTAATATAAAAAAATAATGGATACGTGCAATGGATTACAAAGAAAATACGTCTAACTCCATGATGGATTCAAATGCAATAATTTCATTCATAACATCAGAACCACTTTGGAAGTATTTTCCTGGATTAGCTCCACTCATCCACCATCATCAAAAAATGTTACTCCGGTTTCCACTAAAGAGCCCTAAACAGGGGGATTTGATGGAATACAAACCTCATTTGGAACGAAGCTTATGGGACTACAACTCAATTTGTTGGGACATGGGATCAAAAGTGTTTATATTTTGATGACAGGTCTCTGCCAGAACAATTATCTGGCTTTTCAGTTCTCAGAAGCTGATGGACCTACTGTGGGTTTCCAACATTTTCCTTTTTATTTCAGAGTTCCAGTTTTTACCTCTATTGCTAATGTGTTGCAACTCTGATTAACTTATTAAGAAATAGTTTATGCTGATTTGCTTCAGTATTCACATTGCAGAAGGAGGATACAACACCAGTGATGGGAAACTGGTACAAAACCAGGAGCAAAGATACTCAACTGCTGGAAACACACAACTTGGGTAGCTAGGTGCAGGAATATTTGCAGATATCACGTCGATGCTCAATGTCACCAGCCAGAGTGGGTAATAAATGAGACAACAAATAGAAAGAAACTGCTGGTGTATCAAGGATCACTACTGGAGTGGCAAACACTCTTTTTGGTTTGAAATTGTGACTTATTTTGATATCTGTCACTCTATAAATACAGCTCAGTAAATATTATTAATCTCCGCCATTCCTGAATCATAACATTTCCTGGGTTTTGGAAGCTCATCATGTACCTGGCTCCGGATTCCTGGATCAGCTCCGCCCACTGATCCGGATCGAAGAACTCCGCGGTAAATGCTGGGGCGAACTGGCTGTATTTGAATCGCGCTGGGTAATTCTTGTTCATAAACTCCACATACTCGGGTCGATGCAAACCCTCCCAATTCCACCAGAACCACTCACTTCCGAAACTGGGTACGGAAAAGACCCCCCAGTGAATGAAAATCCCAAATTTACTCTCATCGTACCAGGCGGGCAAAGGTCTGCTGTCCAGACTCTTCCAATCAGGCTGATAACGGCGATCAGGAGCAACCCCTGACCATAAACACCCAATAATAAAAATACAATTCACAAAACACTTCAAACCCATGATCTGCAACTCGCGCTACTCGTACTAGGGCGGAAATTGCCTCACACGTTATTTCAGTCTTAAAGATGTTGCCATAAATGTTGCAATTTCATAAGTTGAATTCTCTTGTTTATTTCCAAGCTCCTGCACCCTCCGATTCGCAATTCTTTTGACAGCGCTTCTTATCAGCGTTGAACGTTTGCAGCAAATTATGATCGTCAGACAGGAATTAACCTTAAAGGGGCAATATCGTCCCCAGAGAGAGGGAAGTCTTCTGAGATATCGTTTTTCAATCTAAATGATGTCACTTATATGTAACGTCACTCTGTGTTCATTGTGATGTAACTAATTGTGTTATGTGTTTCATAAATCCCAGGAAAGGTTTTCTCAGTCTTTGCCCCTTTTAAGATGAACTGGTTACCCTATTACATTAATATAAAAGTAAAATACTGCAGATGCTGGAAATCTGAAATAAAAACAGAAAGTTCTGGAAACACTGGAGGTTTGGCAACATCTATGGAGAGAGAAACAGAGTTAACGGCCTGAATTTTACCTGCAAAAAACGGGCGGCTGAGGCGAAAAATGGCGGGTGATGATGTGGCATTGGGTCCCCGACGTCATGACGCCCAAACCCTATTTTACGTAGATCGGACGGCAGACGAGATCGAGGCGCTGTTCGCCGTCTGTTTTGCAGCAATTAAGGGCCATTTGAGGTAGTCTAAAATCCAATTGACAGCCATTTTACGTTGGCTGTCAAATTTAACGTCTGTCAAACGGGTCGAAGGGGGAGTCAGGAACCCGGCAGCTTTAAAAGAGCGGCAACCAGTGTATCTGTGAAGCAGTTGGAGTACTGTTTTTTTCATTATTCTGTGATATTTTTGTGTGCTATTTTTAAGTTTGGGATTGTTTCTGCTGTTTCACCAGGTTCACCTGTGTGATTGAAACTCCTGGTCGGGCCACAGCATCACTGATTTATTCCATGTAGGGGAGGGGGGTTGTAAGTGCCTGTCCTTGCAACAGGCTGCAAATACCTGTCCTCATAACATCTCTGGGACACTGCAGCCATGGGAATTGTCTTCTCTAGAGGTGGCTCGTCTACTGAAGAAGACTACACCACAAAGAGGGACAGGAGGACAACTGGTCAGGCAACCTGCTGGCCAAGTGCAGCCTGGTAATGAGGGAGGGGAAGAAGGTCACAGAGTGCGCTGGGTGCAACCACCTGTGAGGAGACGAGCCTACCCAGCAGGCAGGGTCTACCGCCTGCGTTTGAGCTTTCTGCAAATGTCAGAGAGCCAGTGCCGAAGAAGACTGCGCCTATCTGAAAGACTGTTACATCTCTGTGTGAGATACTGGCAGCGGAGGTTGCTTCCAACTGCCTGGGTGGCCATCCAATGCTGGTCGCACTGAAGCTAACAGTTGCTCTAAACTTCTATGCATCAGGTTCCTTCCAGGCTTCATCAGGAGATATGTGCGGAGTCTCACAATCATCAGTACATCACTGCATTAAGGTGGTAACTGATGGTATATTCAGTGCCAACCAGTTTGTCAAGTTCCAGACGGATGCTGCCAGTCAGGCTGAGAGAGTCAGAGGCTTCAGCGCCATCGCTGGGTTCCCCGTGGTCCAAGGCGTGATTGACTGCACAAATGTGGCCATTAGAGCACCTACAGGTCAGTCAGGGGCCTTCATTAATCAAAAGGGGTTTCACTCAATGAATGTGCAACTTATCTGTGACCACCGTAAGGGTATATTGCAGGTGTGTGCTCGTTATCCTGGAAGCAGTCACTATGCATTCATTCTCCGGAACTCCCAGGTGCAAGCACTATTCAGTCTCCTGAATGCCTGCAAGGATGGATACTTGGCAACAGGGATTACCCATTGAAGACATGGCTGATGACACTGGTGAGGAACCCACGGACTGAAGCAGAGGAACTGTACAATGTGAACCATGCGACCACTAGAGTCACCATAGAGAAGATCATAGGTCTTCTGAAAATAAGACTTATGTGTCTCAATCACTCAGGTGGTGCCCTCCAGTACTCGCCAGCAAGGGTATCTCGCATTGTTGTTGTCTGCTGCACCTTACATAACCAGGCGATGGAGAGGGAGGAGGCCCTGGAGGATGATGACTTTGTTCAGCGCAAGCCATTCTCAGATGAGGATGGTGATATGGCTCAGGCTGAGGAAGAGGGGGCACAGCCACCTGAACGGCAGGAGGAGAGAGCTGGAGTTTGCAGGAGTTAAGTACAAGGGAGGCCCGGGAGGCTCTAATACTCAGGCGTTTCTCCTGAACGGAATCTCATCACCCAGCGACTGACATGTCAGTCTGAAATAAGGCATTCACATGAGCTGGAAGTGCAGAAGCACTCACCTGCAGGTGGAAATCTCAGCTGCAATGGGCCACCTTTCCCTCAAACACCACACGGCACAAATGTGCCATCTCCCCAAGTCTCCAGCTCATGCAGAACAACTAGATCGCCTAAAACATCAGCGTTGACTGTAACAGGTGAAAATACCAAGTGAAAAATTTAATAATTTTTGGTGAGTTATAACCACATGGTGGACGATCCCTCACCACCAGCCACAGCAGAGGCAGGTGGCTGTTCAGGCTGCCCTGTTACTTTGGATGACCATGCAGGCCCAAGCATGTTGAGATGACCGTGACCTATCTCAGGACCACCCTCTGACACCTTGGGATTATGAGGTGCTTATGTCACTGGCAGAGGGGACAAGGAGCTGTTGAATGCATCAGGAGTGCCCTGAGAGGAGCCCCCAGATGCATTCTGCTGCTGCTCCTGTGCACTCTCGAGGCTCAATTGGGCCTCTCTGCTGACCTCAGAGGGATGAGTAGCTTCTGGATATTGCAGGAGCCTCATCGACAGATCTCTAAGGCACTGGTCCATGGAGCTCACTCTCTCTGAGGTTCTGCAGGGCCTGCAGGATCGGGCCCTCCACAGCAGCAGCCAATCTGTCAATGGAGGAAGCCTGATGGACAGAGGACAGGGTCTGTGCATTACTCATGGCCTGGATGGAGATCTCCAAAGTCCGAGCCAGAGCACACATCATCTCTGGTAACTCCGCCAGATCTCCACATACTGCACGCTGCACCTGCAGCATCTCCCGCCAAATAGATGTCAGCAGAGGCTCATCATCAGCCTGGAGCTCTGCACTGGCCTGGCCTCCCACTGTCCTCCGCGGTTGATACTGTCTCTGGCAGCTGGTCCGGCACTTGCGTGGTGCTGGCACCAGGGTGTGACCATGAATCCGAGGAGGTACGCATCCCAACCAAGGTGATTGTCTCTGAGTTGGCACTTGGTGCGAGCAGAGGATGTGTTGCTGCACCCTCTGAAGTCCACTCCTCCTCCTGAGAGCTGGGCGGATGAGCCCAGGAGACGCTGCCTGGCCGCTGCTGTGTTTGACCTGCAGAGGAAATCCGAATGATCAGTTGTGATCAGCACTCCTGACTGAAGGACATGTCATAGATTGCAGTGTGAGCACATGTGTGTGATTTTGACCTTGCAAGCAACCTTCATTGCTTGAACCAATCGGTTCCCCCCCCTCCACCCCCCCAACTGCCCCTCGACCACACTCTGGGGAACTCACCCTCCTGGCCAGGTGCACCGGCCTCTCCATCTGCTACTGAGCGTCCCCTGTCCTCTTCTGCAAGCATCAATGCCTCCTCCTCCACTCTGGTGAGAAAGGCGAGGTTGGCCACCGTTGGTCCAGACCCTCTCTCAGGCATTCTGTGCCCTCTTCTCCTGTGGAGACACAAGGAAATTAGTTCAGTCCCTTGACTTGAAAAAGCACCCACTCATCCTTTGGGCTGAATGCTGCATCTGGAACCAATGCCATTGAAGTGCACGGTTGGCACACCTCTGGACCACTGTGCATCTCAGATGTGCCCAGTATATGGCCCAAAGCAGGGTTGCAGCCAATCACTGAAGACGGATGGCTTAGACTTTGTATCATCAGCACCCATTGACCTCCCATATCAGTTAAAAGCTGCGATAACAGCAGAATGCCCCTTACCCTGGCAGAGCCCAGAAGCTCATTGACCTGCTTGCAGCACTGGAGCCATGTCCTCCTCACTACCCCGCTGCTGACCTCCTCCACTACCTCCAGCCACATCTTCTTGCTGCCTTGGGGAGGCTTCCTCCTTCGTCTGATGGGAAGAGGACCTCCCGCCTTCCCTCAGCCGCCTGGAGGAGGACATACAGGGATTTAGACATGAATATAGGAGGTGATAAGTAAGTTCGCAGATGACATGAAAATTGGTGGTATCCTAAATAGTGAGGAGGAAAGCCTTAGATTACAGGACAATATAGATGGGCTGCTAAGATGAGCAGAGCAGTGGCAAATGGAATTTAATCCTAAGTAGTGTGAGGTAATGCATTTTGGGAGGACCAACAAGGCAAGGGAATATACAATGGATGGTAGGACCCTAGGAAGTACAGAAGGTAAGAGGGACCTTGGTGTACTTGTCCATAGGATACTTGCCTTTATTAGCCGAGGCATAGAATATAAGAGCAGGGAGGTCATGATGGAGCTGTATAAAACGCTAGTTAGGCCACAACTGGAGTACTGTGTACCGTTCTGGGCACCACACTATAGGAAGGATGTGATTGCACTGGAGAGGGTGCAGAGGAGATTCACCAGGATGTTGCCTGGGCTGGAGCATTTCAACTATGAAGAGAGACTGAAAAGGCTAGGGTTGTTCTCCTTAGAACAGAGAAGGATGAGGGGGGACCTGATTGAGGTATACAAAATTATGAGGGGCATTGATAGGATAGATAGGAAGAGACTTTTTCCCTTAGCGGAGGGGTCAATAACCAGGGGGCATAGATTTAAGGTCAGGGGCAGGAGGTTTAGCGGGGATTTGAGGTAAAAAGATTTCACCCAGAAGGTGGTTGGAATCTGGAATACACTGCCTGAAGATGTGGTAGAGGCAGGAACCCTCACAACATTTAAGAAGTATTTAGATGAGCACTTGAAACGCCATAGCATACAAGGCTACGGGCCAAGTGCTGGAAAATGGGACTAGAATAGTTAGGTGCTTGATGGCCGGCACAGACACGAAGGGCCTGTTTCTGTGCTGTATGACTCTATGAACCTGGATGCCATGCGGCTGCATCTCTCTGCCATTGCCGCAAGCGGGTTCGGGTGTGTCTCGGGTTTATTAAAAATTACTGGACGGGTGGGCCCTTTAATTCTTGCTGCACTCCTTTCACCCTCAGGCTGTTGTATTCCTTTTCCCAATATGTTGCTCTTCCAAATGTGCACTTTGCAGCAGGTAAGCCTCTCATAGCTCCTGAGATTGCTGAAAGCCATGCACCCTCTTCCGGCTCTAGCCCCACCCCGACCGACTCTCACCCTCCCGCCCGCACGCGCCCTTTTCTGACATAAATATGCTGCCCAGCCACTAATTGGATGGTTAGCGCTCGATCGGGGCGGCAACAAGGCGCCGAGCGGGAGTGACTTCGGCACCCACTTCCGTCTCCCAGAATACGGAGCCGACAAAAAAAATTAAATTCCGGCCAACATTTCAGGTCTATGACCCTATTACATTGATGTGTATAAGGTATCTTCCTGGAATTCACTGTGGGAGATAACCTCGAAATTGCATTCGAAATTACAACTATTCCCACCCCCATTTAACCAATATCTCTTTATATCCAAATTTGCTGCCAATCTCACCAACATACACCGGACCATCGATGGGCTTAACAAACCACAATCACCGGAAAAAGTGGGATCAAGGAAAGTACAGAAACCACACAATATATTCCTTTTTTAAAATATGAAAATCTTACTATCATTCATGTGGAACATTCAACTGTAGAGTTTTTCAACTTTCAATGTAATTTCTCCTGATGCCATAAAAATGCACTGAAAGAAACAGAAAATCAGCACAGGTCTTCAGAAGTGAAGGAACTTTCTATGTCCGGAATGATGGTTATTGTGTAGATTTTCCTTTATGACATTCAGATTTATATAGCAATATAGATGAACATAGTTCTCCTGTGAACCATGATCTACTTGTAAGGTGGAGCAGGCTCAAGGGACTGAATGACCTACTCCTGTTCTTATGTTCCATTAGTGCACACTACTCCTCAGTGCACATTGACAAAGAAGTATGTGTAACTTTGCCAACAAAGTGACTGTACCTATTTATGATCCTGCATCGTGAACACAATATACAGTGACACACCTTAAAAGTTAAATATGTCCAGAGGCTTTGTGCATATTTTCTTTTGGAGAAATAACTTCTCAAAAATAAAAGATATGGTGAGCACCATATATTGAAAATACACCCAGCCCTAAACATTCCCCTTTAACTAATTCTGTTCTTTATCACCTGTTATTTATATCAGAGGCGAGGAATCCTGCAGCGAGTAACTCACCTCCTGACTCCTCAAAGCCTGTCCACAATCTACAAGGCACAAGTGTGATGGAATACTCTCCACTTGCCTGGATGGGTGCAGCTCCAACAACACTCAAGAAGCTCGACAACATCCAGGACAAAACAGCCCGCTTGATTGGCACCCCATCTATATACATTCACTCCCTCCACCACTGAAGCACAGTGGCAGCAGTGTGTACCATCTACAAGATGCACTGCAGCAATGCACCATGGCTCCTTAGACAGCACCTTCCAAACCTGCGACCTCTACCAACTAGAAAGACAAGAGCAGCAAATTCATGGGAACACCACCACCTGCAAGTTCCCCTCCAAGTCACAAACCATCCTGACTTGGAACTATATCGCCATTCCTTCACTGTCACTGGGTCAAAATCCTGGAACTCCCTTCCTAATAGCACTGTGGGTGTAACTACCCCACATGGACTGCAGCAGTTCAAGAAGCAGCTCACCACCACCTTCTCAAGGGCAATTAGGGATGGGCAATAAATGCTGGCCTGGCCAGTGACGCCCACATCCTATAAATGAATTTTTTAAAATTCTCAACACCATGAAAGTTGAATTTCCACTTTTTCTGTATTGAACAATGTAAAATGAAAGTTTACTTGACAAATATTTGCATAGGGCAATGCTGGAATCCACTGCCTCTGATTTGTCATGCTGCTTTGTCTGACATCTAGTGTTGGATGAAAAGAACATTCCTACAATATTGGGAAGACTGACACCTTTGTCTTAAGTCCCTGCTACAAACTCCATTCCCTAGCCACCAATTATATTCCTCTCCCAGGCTGCTGTCTTAGGCTGAACCAGACCAATTGTTGGAGAAAATTAAGAGATAGAGAGGGGCGAGGCCATGGAGGAAATTGAAGACTTGGTGCCCTATTTGACCCCGAGTTGAGTTTACGACTTCATATACTCTCCATCACCAAGACCTCCTTCCACCTCTGTAACATCACCCATTTCCATCCTTGCTTAGCTCATTTGCTGCTGAAACCCTCATCCATGCCTTTGTTACCTCTTAATTTGACGATTTCAGTTCTCTCCCTGGCTGGCCTCCCACCTTGCACACTCCATGAACTTGAGCTCATCCAAAACTCTGCTGCCCATATTCTAACCTGCACCATCCCATTCACCCATCATCCCTGTATTTGCTGAAAAATATTGGCTCCCAGTCTGGCAATGCTTTGATTTTAAAATTCTCAATCTTGTTTTCAAATCTCTCCATGGCCTCACCCTTCCCTATCTCTAATCTCCTCCAGACCTACAAGCCTCCGAGATCTCTGTACTCCTCCAATTTTGGCCTCTTGCACATCCATAATTTTCTTCACCATTGGCACCGTGCCTTCAGCTGCTTAAGCCCTTAGCTCTGGAATTCTCTCCCTAAAGCTCTGTGCCTTTTGTTCTCTCTCTCTCCTCCAAGCCTCTCCTTAAAACCTATCTCTTTGACTAAACTTCTGGTCACTTGTCCTATTATCTTCTAAAGTGGCTTGGTGGCAAATTTGGTTGATAACACTCCTGTGAATGTAATGCCTTCAGATGTTTTACTATATTAAAGAGACTATATCAATGCAAGTTGTGTTCGTGCTGCACATCTGACTTCAAGTATGTTTCAGGCACACACATCGTTCAGTGTTAGGAATAATATATTTAAATAATACTCTACGGGTGAATTGGGAATACTCTGGTCAATCTGAAGGATGAATTCACAGGTATAGCCATTCAATCACCTTCTGACTGTACTTTTGTCAAGTTCCAACATGCAGCATTCAGCCAATGATATATCTTTAAAAGTTGTGATTGAGCAGTCAATACATACACCATTTGCAAAGTAGAAACGCCTCACATACCTCTGCTCAATCACTATAAATGGTATTTTGTAGTATGTGGCCTACACTGCACAGCATTCTTTGTTGCAGCATAACTCTTGATCCACATATATACCCAAATTCCACCCATCGATAATAAGCTTGAGACTTGTAAACAGGAACCATTTTTTTTCAAATGTCAGGATTTTATTGAGATCTTTCAGAAATAGAAAAACAACAGTTGTTACATTTTACTTAGTAAAGCATGTATAGAGCCCTTTTCACATTGCAGGATGGCCCCAAAGTACTCACAGCCAATTAAGTACATTTGAAATGTAGTCATTTGTTTAGTAGCACAAATACAGCCGCTGACTTGCTCACAGCAAGGTTCCATAAACAGCAATGAAATGAATGACTATCTACCCTAGTCAGTTGGTCAGAACTTGGAGAACACTTTGCTCTTCCTCAAAAAAAGTAACATGGGATCGTTTCTGAATTAGCAGACAGCTTCAATTCAACATCTCATCTGAAAAAGGACACCTCCAACAATGCCGCACTCCCTCAGTACTGTACTGTGCCAGCCTACATTATGCGCTTAAGTCTTGGGGTGGGGGGGGGGGGGGGTGGCAGGGGCATGGAGGGGTTAAATCTACAGCATTCTGAAAGCGTGCTACAATCAAGCTGACACATTTCTTCAGCACCCCTACCTCCTTCCCAACCCCCATTAGTGCTACCACATGATTTTGGCCTGCTGTGGCGGGACTAATGCAACCTAATGTAGTCCAGCTACATTTGTAGTTCCTTGTTACCACTTCAACTTGGAGATATTGGAAATTTGTTTATATGTTCCGATAAATGTTTATACTTATTTTGGGATGGGCACAACTATTTGAGCCAGCAGGGGAGGAACTTCCAGGGAACACAATATTAGATTGAATTAACTGATTTGGTTGATGGTTCACTTGATAATTAAATAAAAGCCAAAGGAAGAGACATTAGGAAGGGTAATTAAAAGCTTGGTCGAAGAGTTGGGTTTAAGAAGGATCTTAAAGGAGGAGACGGAGATGGCGAGGCTGAGGGGTTTAGGGAGAGACTATATAGAGTATAAAAATTGGCAAGTCATGTTGCAGCTGTACAGAACCTTAGTTAGGCCACACTTAGAATATTGCGTGCAATTCTGGTCGCCACACTACCAGAATGACGTGGAGGCTTTGGAGAGGGTACAGAGGAGGTTTACCAGGATGTTGCCTGGTCTGGAGGGCATTAGCTATGAGGAGAGGTTGGAAAAACTCGGATTGTTTTCACTGGAACGACGGAGGTGGAGGGGCGACATGATAGAGGTTTACAAAGTTATGAGCGGCATGGACAGAGTGGATAGTCAGAAGCTTTTTCCCAGGGTGGAAGAGTCAGTTACTAGGGGACATAGTTTTAACGTGCGAGAGGCAGAGTTTAGAGGGGATGTGCGAGGCAAGTTTTTTTTTTACACAGAGGGTGGTGAGTGCCTGGAACTTGCTGCCAGGGGAGGTGGTGGAAGCAGATACGATAGCGACGTTTAAGAGACATCTTGACAAATATATGAATAGGAAGGGAATAGAGGGATATGGGCCCCGGAAGTGCAGAAGGTGTTAGTTTCGACAGGCATCAAGATCGGCGCAGGCTTGGAGGACCGAATGGCCTGTTCCTGGGCTGTACTGTTCTTTGTTCTTGTTCTTTGTTCCAGAGTGCAGGGTCTCTGTTACTGTGGTTGCAGGTGCCAATAGTGGGGAAAAGGGGAAATGAGATGCACAAGAGGCCACGGTCAGAGAACAGAGAGTTCCTGAGGGGGAAATTGTAGCGATTGAGTGTGGTTACAGAGGTGTCAAGAAAAGTGATACAAAAATAAGTTGGAGTGAAATTTACTATAAAACTAGCAGAGATCTGTAAAACAGTACTTCTTTAAATACAGGATTTCTAGTTTATTTTTTCACTAAAGATTGTAACGGAATCAAAACTTCTCACTCTACATAAAGTTGTCCATGTGTAAAAACAGGCCTGGGAATATAAATACAAATTTTGTCAAGAGTCTCACCATGTGACTTGTTTAGAGTCATAGAATATGAATGTCTAATTGGGAACTGTTTTGTCCTGAGTTGAAAAGGCAGGTTTATATTTGATAGGTTCAATATTATTCAAGGAATAAACACCACTTACTTGAAATTTGCCTGTTATAATTTCAGCATCTATCATTGAAGAAAATGGCTTCCTAACTATTAATATATTAAAAGCAAAATACTGCAGATGCTGGAACTAAAGACCTGCTACCCGACCCGATGGGACCAGATGACAAGTGTCGGGTTCGGGTCGCTCTTCCGGGTCCAGCTTTCGGGCTCAGGTCTGGTCGGACACACACAGCAAGAAGTGTTAAAAGTAAAAAACCTACCTGAGCTGGGAGTCTAGGGTGTCAAAGAGGGAAACTCTGAGTCTGCGCAGTGTCTCTATGCACGCTCATGCTGCAGCTTCCTGCAGATTCAGAGTCATAAGGTAGGTAAAGGGAATATTCCAGTAGTCTGGTTGGGTCGGGCTCGGAATAAAAATGGAGGGACTCGGGCCGGGTCGGGCTCGGGTCCAGTGTGGTTCTGGTGGGTTTTTTTTTGTGACCTGAGCAGGTCTTTAGCTGGAACTGAAATAAGAACAGAAAGTGCTGGAAATACTGAGCAGGTCTGACAGTATTTGTGGAGAGAGAAACGTTAGAAATGTCAGGTCTGTGACCTTTTGCCTGAAACGTTAACTCTGTTTCCCTCTCCACAGATGCTGCCAGACCTGCTCAGTATTTCCAGCACTTTGTTTTTAGAAAATGGAAGGTGTGTGCTTGGACAGAGGGCAGGAGAGATTAAATGACAGAGATGTCATGGAACAAAATGCAAATGGAGTGCTAAATAGTTGTAGCGATAAATAGTTGTAGCAAAAGACAAAGCATGAGTCCAGAGAGAGTGCTAATGGCAGAATAATGAACAGCTCTCTGAAAGCAAAAACATGAAAAACAAGTTTAAGACTAACACATGGTTAAAAAATAATAAATGAAAATATATAAAAATAAATAACCTTGCTCCATAACAAAGCCATTGTTTAGGATTCAAGTTTCATAGCAACATTGTAACTGTTCCTTCAAGTTTGCGGGGTGGCATGCCCATTGGTGTAAGACTGTGTATAAACTCTGGACTGTTATCTTCTTTGGCTATAGAATCAATGCTGAGGAATTCTCTTAATTCACCTGACAGCTTTTCTAAAATTTTTCATCAAAATCTAGAGAATCTTCATTTTTAGCTCGAATAGCTTTCAAATAATTCAGTTGCATCAAATCATTGCCCGCATCATTTTGCCATACTTAACCAATTCCATCATCTCATCCCCCCCCCATACAATCCCCATCCCTCACAGAAACAATCTCTCCAGCAAGATAACTTTGTTGTTGAGCTCCCCTTACCTTCCACTGTTTTTGTTCTCCAACCCCACCCCCACCCTGCCGCCATTAACTGTTGGTAGACGCATATGTGTCACACGCTCCAGTCCTCCGCACGCCCCACCTGCCTCCGCGTGCACCAGGCACACCGAAGTAAACCCACCGACAGACGCGCTCTTAATAAAAACTAAGCATGATCATCATAGATGTTTCCATTTTCACCCACTTGTTTATAAATTACTTATTTATAATTGGCCTCATCTCACAAGAGTGCTGACCACCTTTAAGAAGACTGGAGAAGCCATGTGTAGTGCCATGAATGGAAATATAGCATAAAATTCATATAACAACAGGTTTGATTGTTATGAACCCAGCACAGTATTATAGGGCTAGATACTGGGCAATAGAATGTAAATTCAGGGAATATCCAGTGAAGACCCAAAATTTATAACAACTTGCTTAGGGAAGCAGTGCAGATAATCGATCCACAATAGTCAGTTCTGCTGTACTGAAAATGTCATCTCCAAAGCACTGAGGTAGTTCCAGTGACTAATACAGTTTGTGAAAAATGTTTCATTTTATTTTCATTTCTCAGTTATTTACACTCTGTTGAATAAACAGATTTTTTTTCTGGCCCCCAAAGTACAAAGAAAATCAATCTGGACTTCTAATTCAGTCATGATTTAAAAACACTGTTGTTCTAAAGCTAATATAATGCATTACAAATCTCAGCTATTAAACTCACATGTATGTGATCATTTAGAGCATATCACCCATTAGATCCATATCTAATTAAATAAATAATTAATCCCACAGTAGAACCTTACTTTTAATCTTGAAGATTTCAATTCAGAACAAAATACACAGTCATACAGAATAATAAAGCATATTGTAGTGGAGCAAGCTTATCAACTCTTGCTGCAATAGCACATACCTGTTCTGGATCAGTCTTATTTAAAAATCTGGACCTTGACATTTTAATCCATGATCACCTAAAACCAAATTCCTTGTCTTCCTTTCCCACACAGCTATGTGAATTCGGTCCTCTTAGCACCAAGACTGGTTAATAAATAATACAAAACATATATTCCACAGTGCCTACCGGTCATGGAAGGCATCCAGTGACTGGGTAGACATTGTAAATGAGTGCTCGAAGAGTCACCTGAACATGCACTAGAATTTGAAGCTTAGGCAAGCAGTCAGAGACACCATTTCTAGCAAACTTCTGTGCCTGGATCTGGAGATAGTGGCAGGATGGCTGATAATCTTGGACCATGAAGAGGAATTGAGGATAGTGGTAATAAATCAGTCAATGAAGATCTCTGTAGAATGAGTTAGTGATTACTAAGGCAAGCAAAATATTAGTTTTACCTTGTTAAAGGTGCTGTATAAATGCAGGTTGTTTTATGTGTGAATACTACAATTCTACATTCCACGGAGTCCAAGCTTCAAGGACATTTTATAAACTTAACATATATCTTAACATGAGAGAAGAGTCCTTAACTAAAGGTCAATCAGCCTAAGAGATTGAAGATTATTTCCTTTAACAAACTGAGCAGCAAAAATAGACAGACACAAGATGTTAATTTCCTACACATTACACGACCAAAAAACAAATAATATGGTTTCAAACAAAGTGAAGTTTCAGGGTATGCTGAAAACAGTCGATTTGGCAATAATGATAAGAAAATCAAAATGGGGTTTGTTCTTACCCCTGCTATTGAGAGTTTATACTGAAGTCTGATCAGATAGAGATTTTGATGGATAAACAAACTGGGCTGCCTGCAGCACCACTACACTAGTTGGAATTAACGTGATAGTAATATGTCCCTTTCTCTTTCCACAGATTCTTACATTTCTAAAACAAGCCAAAACATGGGCTTTGTATTTGTTCATGTCTGGTTGTTAACGTAACTCAAAAGCAATTAGGGATGGTCAATAAATGCTGGCCTTGCCAGCAACGCTCACATCCCCTGAATGAATAAAAAAATACAATTCCAGGACCACTTTGAGTACAAAACGATGCTGCTGAATAGCTCCAGCATATGTACAATACCATAAAGGACAGCTTATCAAGTGAACTGGACATCTGGCAGTTGCAACTTTTTTTAATGTTACAGCATGAAAGAAACCCAGAGAGAGATTTCTTCAGATCAAATCCTGAAGGTCCAATTTCTCTTTAGCAAACAAAAACTGACCAAGAGGTTCTCCATTGTAGGACTAAGTCCCTTGTAGTTTAAAAAAAACAAAACATTTAATATTCATCACATAACACTCTAAAACAATTAAGTTTTAAAACTGTAACTGGACATTTTGTAGAAGAATTAACCCCCCCCCCCCCCCCATCATTCAATTTAACAGGAATGAGAAACAACTATCACAATTGCTGCCATTAACATTTTAAGGGGCAAAGAAATGTAGGAGATTGCTGGAACATGTCTCAAGAATCCCTCAATAACGTATCTTTTTTTCCCTTCCTTTTAAAAAAAAAGTTCTGGCACAGTATCTGTTTACTCAGTCACTGCTCTCAATTTTCTCATATATTTGAACTTTTTCATCTGCATCGTCCAGGATTTCTTGTACTGCATGAACTTCATTGCTTCCTGGACCTTCTCCACCTGAGCTCAGGACCTCCGTCTCCCCATCTGGTTCCGTGGATATCCATCCAGATTCTTTGTCGCTTTCCTGAAATTCCAGATCCTGGTCTGGCTGCGCATCCAGATCAATAGGCTCATCATCATGACCAGAGTTCATCAAACACGCACAGTTATTGCACAGCCCATAGCACTTGCCATCATGTTCCACAATTTTAGCTGCAATGCCGGTGAATGGCTTCCTGCAGACTTTGCAGATAACAAGCTTTCCTGACTTGTGGATCTGGGAAAAGTTCAAACAAAATATAAACATGAGGGAAACTAAAGCTACAAATAATATCAGGGATTGGTCAAGACTTCTTTCTAGTGGCAGAAGGGTCAGTAACCAGAGGACATAGATTTAAGGTATTTGGCAAATGAACCAGAGGTGACATAAGGAAACATTTCTTTATGCAGTGAGAGGTTGTGATCTGGAAGGGTGATGGAAGCAGATTCAAAAGTAACTTTCAAAGGGGAATTGAATAATTATTTGAAATGAAAAAAAACTTACAAAGCTATGCGGAAAGAGCAGTGAAGTGGGAGTATTTCAACAGCTTCACCAAAGAGCTAGCACAGGCACAAAGGGTCAAATGGCCTCCTTCTGCGCTGTATCATTCTATGAACTCATTGCTTATGATAACTTCAGTGCCATTATACAAATTGTAATTTTTTTTGGGGGGGGGGGGGGGGGGGGAGTGGGGAGGCAGGTGCAAGTCATCTGTTTATAAGAAAATGTGGAAACAAAACCAGTGTGTAATAGATGTAGGTAGCTCCCACTGACCAACGTTTAAGATCTTTTTCTGAAATTAAGATAGCTTTCAAGTTCAATTCCATCTCTGCTAAATGGGTCAGGACCTACCTCATTTAATATACAGAGCCACAGCTGACACACAATGCTCTATGGTTGAATGACAGCAGAGTTGTATCAGTTTTAGTAGTTCTTAGTTAATCATAAATCTTCTGTAATCTAATGGACATATATTGAATTTACTATGATCTGTTACTTGTATGGATGTATAATGTTAAGCAGGGTTTTTTATTGAGAAACCAAAGCGAAAGGCCAATATCATAAAAAATGCCACCAAGATTGACAAATACAAGGTTAAGTCAAGTAGTAGAGTTTGATTACACTAAGTTTGCATTTTAAAACCCTGTAGATTACAGGAGGAAGACTGAAGGAGGTAAGAAGTTCCATAATTCGGTGCCTGATCTCATCCAAGCGGTCATTCTGGTACTGATCAGTCTTACTTCTCCCATTCCAGCTTACTGTTTACGTTATTATACAACAGATATTGGTCCTACAGAGGTTACAGGAATTCAAGGTCCTGCTTATACTGTGACTAATATAGCAAAGAAAAATGATTTGCAACCTCGAAATGCAACAAGATTTCACACTCACAGTCAGGACATGGCTTCGGAGATGCTCAAGTCGTGTGAACCTCTTGCCACAGGAGTCACAAGGATATGGTCGCTCCCCTGTATGTGAGCGAAGATGCCGCTTCAAGTCAGACTTCCGCTTCACTGTATGTGTACAGAACGGGCACTTGAATCTCATCTTTGGTAACATATTGCAGTCTCCTTAGAAAAAGTGCAGTACAATCTTTTAATATAGAAATTAAAATATTTGCAGTATTCTAAATTTGCATATAACCAGATGAGAGATTGCGAACATAAAAATATAAGTTCTAAAGAAAAAATAGCTTGTTGGTGGCATTTAAATTGTTGGCAGTCTTGGAATAAGGAAAATGTTCTGATGCTACATTTAAAGCTGTACTGTCTCACAATCTTTTGCACTTATTCAATTCCTACGCAAAAGGGACAATACACAGCATCTTACCTTTTTTCCTCCTGCCTATCTGAAATTTACAATCAGACATCAAATAAAATGGGCAACAGTATCTTTCAAATTACTGGACTATTGAAATACCTATATGCAGCAGAACTTGCATAGATTTACTCTCATAGATGTGGGGTTTACTGCCTTCAGATAAGAAAGGCACTAGATAAAGCACCTTTACATAAAGAGACAGAGATGCCCAGATACTGAAACACCCTGGCACTGTACCACCATCCGCTCCCCCCCACCCCCGACTCTAAAGGGTATGCACCATTCTTACCTGCACCTTCTCCACTCCAGTCACCCACAACTTCCAGAATTGTAGGCATTGGAGGATACCAGTCTTCAGCTTTTCGACCTCTACCTCGAGAAGGTTGCCGTAAAGAGTCACCGTTTCTTCGTGGCAACGGCCAGTCTCTCGGCAGGACATCTGGCTCATGCCTGAACTGATAACTCATGTGAGGAGCACTCAGTTCAGAATCTGGTGATCTTTTCTCCTCAGCTTGGGAAACAGTGTTTATGTGTTCTGATGTTCTCGCAGTTACACCAGAACCACACAGACTAGTGACTTTGAAAACAGAGAGTTCAGGTACTTCCTGATGCACTCGATTATTGACGAAAGAGTTCGGCAGCTGATCTCTGGGGGAATTCTGAAGGTTTGCAACTGGCTGATGAAAGTTGAGGTTTCTCCAGGAGTGTCCAACAATAGCCCCCACATCTGAGCTTTTCTGAACATGAACAGAGCTAGCCTCCAGACCTCGACTGCTGGTATACAGAGATGACACATCCCCACACTTATTCTCACCATTACTGGAATGGCTGAAGTATCTCTCTTTCTCACTGATGTCCAGAGAAGATTTGATGAAGCTTTTACAGACACTGATCACATCAGTCATTTGCAGGTAGCTGGCAGCTGACATCACATCAATCACATTTTGGCTTGTGAGAGACAGCCTCCCTGAATATATGAAGTCTAAAATAATTGTAAACGCATCAGCAGAAAAGACGTCGAAAGTGGCTACTGTGGGCTGTCCCACATCCTGTGCATTATGCAGGAGAAGCATTCGGAAGTAGCCACTGCTGGCAAACAAAATGTTACGATGACCCTTGAAGACTCTTCCCTCCACGATGATGCTGCAGTCACAAAACATTTCTTGTTTGCGCTGTTCATTTAACTGTTGAAGTAAACGGGCTTGGTGAGAGGAGATCTCCATTTTGAGAGCAGTCTGCTGTGAACTCAGCCTGCTGTGGACATGAAGAACATCACTTAACTAATGAGAGAATGAAGTCTCAATTCATTCTAAGTTTCCAAGTAAGGTTTTTTAAAAAATGGTCTTCTGTATTAGGCAATAAGGAGGAATTATGTAAAAGGTGCAATAAAATTGATTATACTTTAGTAAACCAAATATATTACCAGGTTCATAAAGTGTCTATCTGAACTGTCTCATAATAAATCTATACATTACGGACAATTCTCAGTTGATTCCTGTTCGTGTTTATTTCTATAGTTTAAGATTATTGCTCAAAGCCAACCTGTAAGCAAACATTTTATGTAGAAAGCACTCCAAGGAGATCACAAAGAATCTATAGGATTGTGGACAGTTCTCCCAAATCATTTCAATGAAGCAGAACTGAAAAGTACTTTAATGAGCGTTTTTGGATAGTTTGTGTCACCCTAAAGTGTCACGAAGTTGCTTTTTCGAAAATATAAATTCATCCCCCTTGCCATATATAGAACTTAAGAGTAGGTAACAAGGTGACCAACTGCATTCTCTTATCTACAATCATATGCTATGTTTGATATATGCACATACTTCCGTAAAATGAAACAGATCATCTCACAATATAGCACTTTCTTCCAGCTTGACCCTATTATACCAAAACTAGAAGCCATAAATGTAAGAGTCACTAATAAATTCAATAGGGAATTCAGGAGGAACTTCTTTACCCAGAGACTGGTAAGAATGTAGAACTCACTACCACAGGGAGGAGTTAAGGCAAGTAGCATAGATGGATTTAAAGGGAAGCCAAATATGCAGATGAGGGTGAAAGGAATAGAAAGGTATGTGGATAAGATTAGGTGAAGAGGGGAGGGAAGACACTAGGATGGAGCATAAACAGCAGCATAGATCGATTTGGTCGAATGACTTGTATCTGTGCTGCAGATTCTATATAATTCAGTGTACAGGAGGAATTAGCATCATATTGTAAAATTCATTACCTTCCACTTTACTTGATGCAAAACCACACAAGAACATTTCAGTGGTTAGAATGGTGCACCTAACAACAACTGATATAAATTCCAACAGTTCAGGAAATATAAAGAAACCCCAATATGATAAAGGATGGAAAGTTGAATAATGCTAAATTGAAATGTTATTGCTTTTATGGGTCAGGCAAAAATTTCAGTTTCCTGGTGTTGGAAGTGTTACTTATATCCATTGACCTTAATCAGAAAGTTAAATAAATTAGGGAGAGTCTATTAATAGTGCGAACTGTGCATGGCAAGGTGGTAAGAGCTCTTAAACAATTCTGACTATTACAGAAAGTGCCGGAAATACTCAGCAGGTCTGGCAACATCTGTGTAGAGGGAAACAGAGTTAACATTTCAAGTCTTTGACTATTTATTTGTTTTTTGTCTTTTACTACAACTATTTAGCACTCCATTTGCATTCTGTTCTATGAGATGTCATTTAATCTCTCATCCCCCCCCCATCCAATCATAGACCTTCCCTCTTGTTCTTCTCCACACCACCACCCCCTCCCCCCCACCTCCCACCTTTTCACTCGCTCAAAGACCTTCACATTTCTAACTTTTACCAGTTCCGAAGAAGGGTCACAGACCTGAAACGTTAACTCTGTTTCTCTCTACACAGATGCTGCCAGACCTGTTGGGCACTTTCTGTTCTCATTTCAGAGTTCCAGCATCCGCAGTATTAGCTCTTAATAAACTATTACAGTCTGTCTGAACATTCTGAATCTGCTCCCCTTGCAAGCATCCTATTTACTCATATACATAATAGCAATACCATGTTTAGAAAAATGTGGGTTGGTGTGTGCTATATGGCAGCAAAATTGAGTTCAGAAGACATCATAAAACACTACAATAAAGCTGGAGTCTAGCTTTTTGTTTATAGCTTTCTATATTTACAGTTAGGAATATGAAATTTATACTTGAAATGTTTCTTTAATTTTTTTGTTATGATTTTGAAATTTTGTTCTGCGGCCCTAAGATCTTTGTTGGGAATCAGGATCAGGAAGGGTTGAGATTTCAGTTCAACCATGCCACAAAGAATTGTCCAGGCCAATAATTATCCCACAACCAACATTGTTAAACAGGATTATCTGATCATTTACTGTTGTTTGTGGGACCTTGCTGTGTGCACACAAGTACAAGTAAAAATACTTAGCTGTAAAACACTTTGGAATGTCCTGAAATCGTGAAAGGTGCTATATAAATGCAAGTTTTTTCTTCAAGGAGTTCTGTCTTAAATTGGCAGTGAATGCTATTGAACTGCCATTAATGCCACGATCTTACCAATAAACTGCTAAAAGAAAAAAACTTGTATTTTTATTAAGTGGAGAATATGGTTAATTTTACCTCAATAAGGCTATTTTATTGCAAGTGAGAAGAACGTAACTGCTTGGGTACATAATTGGTTAAGGGATAGGAGGCAACAAGTAGTGGTGACCAGCAGCTTCTCTAAGCAGACAGAAGTATGCAGTAGAGTCCCTCAGGGGTCTGTATTAGGGCCACTGCTCTTCTTGTTATACATAAATGACCTGGAGTTGGGTATAGGGTGTACCATTTTGAAGTTTGTGGGGGATACACAAAACTTGACAACACAGTAAATAGAGCAAGGGATAATAGCAGACTTCAGCTGCACTTAGAAAAGCTTGTGAAATTAGCAGGCAGATGGAATTTAATGCAAATAAATGTGAAGTGATGCACTTTGGGAGGAACAACTTGGACAGGCAGTATAATCTAAATGATACTATTTTATGGGGAATACAAGATCAAAGGGACTTGGGAGTACATGTTCACAAATCTTTGAAGGTGGCAGGGCAAGCTGATAAGGCGGTTAAGATAGCCTATAGGATAATTGTCTTTGCAAATAGGGACATAGAATACAAAAACAAGGCAGTCATGCAAACCTTTACAAAATACTGGTTCGGCCTCAGCTGGAGTATTGTGCAATATTCTGGGCACCACACTTTAGGAAGAATGTCAAAGCCTTGGACAGTGTTCAGAGGTGATTTACCAGAGATGAGGGACTTCGGTTAGGTGGAAGGATTGGACAAATTAGGATTGAGATTTACTAGAGATATTTAAAATGATGAGGGGTTTTGATGGTGTAGATAGGAGAAACTGTTTCCTCTGGCAAATGGGCACAGTTAACCAGAGGTCATAGATTTAAAATAAGTCAAAATAACTAGAAGGGAAATGAGGAGCATTTTTCCCCAGAGGGCTGTTAAGATCTGGAAAGCACTACCTTAAAGCATGGTGGAATAGGAACCTTCAAATGGAAACTGGGCGTGTACTTAAAAAGGACTAATTTGCAGGGTTATAGGAAAAAGGCTGCGGTGTAGGATTAAATTGCATAGCTCTTTCAAAGAGCCTGTACAGGCATGATAGGCCAAATGGCCTCCTTCTTTGCTGCAATATTCTACGATTCCATATTGCTATCCCATAGCTTGCCTAGTTACCCCCCATTCTTCAAGATGTCGGATAATATAGTGACCAATGTGAGTTTAAAAAAAAACTTTTTCTATACACTTTCTGTCTACAAAATCCAACTTCCTGTCATCAACATTTTCCATTATAAATTCTGTCCACATTTATAATAGAACTTGTTTATTAACTTATCACACCTTCTTGCCAGTTACAATGCTATAGTGCCCAAGTTTAGTATTTCCCAAATACAAAAGCAAAATACTGCAGATGTTGGAAATCTGAAATAAAAACAGAAAATGCTGGAAATACTCAGCAGGTCTGGGAGCATCTGTGGAGAGAGAAACAAAGTTAAAGTTTCAGGTCGATGACCCATCATCAGAACTGATAAAAGTCACAAATGTAATAGGTCAAATGGAGGAGGGTGGAAAAAGAACAAAAGGAAAAGTTTAAGATAGGGCTTAAGACATTAAATGACAAAAGAGTTGGTGGGGCAAAGCCAAAGGGAGTAGTAATGGGATGAGTAAAGAAACAAAAGATGCATTCAGAGGAGTTGTGAATGGCAGAATAACGAACAGCTGCCGTGCGAAAGCAAAAACAAGAGGAATGAAAGAGAAAACAAGATTAAGGCTGAAATGTTCCAGTCCAACTTGGACCCATCCCTCAACTCTTTTTCCGGTACAATAGTAACTGTATCGGTGCTGTTCCCTGCTCTCACTCTGAACTGCAAAACTTCAACTTTGCTTCTAATTTCCACCCTTCTCTCATCTTCACATGGTTCATCTCCAAATCTTACCTTTCCTTCCTCAACGTTTGTCTCCATTTCTGGTGACAGGCTGAAAAGAGGAGGAAATAGCACTGATACAGTCATCAATATACCAGAAAAAGAGTTAGGGAGGAGGCCAGAGTAGAGCTGAAACATTTTGGCCTCAAGCTTGTTTTTCTCTTTTTTCTCTCTCGTTTTTGCTTTCGGACAGCAGCTGTTCACTATTCTGCCTTTGACAACTTTTCTGGACTCATCTTTTGTTTCTTTACTTGTCCGATTACTACTCGCTTTAGCTCTGCCCCAGGAACTCTTTTGTCATTTAATGTCTCCCGTCTTCTGCCCTATCACAGACTTTCGTTCTTTATCCACCCTTCTCCATGTGACCTACTTAAAATCTATTACATTTCTAACTTTTCCCAGTTCTGATGAAGGGTTATCGACCTGAAAAGTTAACTCTGTTTCTCTCTTCACAGATGCTGCCAGTTCTGAATACTGAGGAAAGTTATACTTCATGTGGGGAGTGCAGCCAGAGCCAAGTCATGGCACCATGTGTTAAAGGCCTGTTACCCGACCCGAACCCGACATGTGTCAGGGTCGGGTCAGGCCCCTCTTCTGGGTCTGGCTTTCGGGCTCGGGTTGGGTTGGGCCGGACCAGACATACACAGTAAGTGCTCTGCTGGTAAGTATTGAAATTAAAAATAACTTACCTGAGCTGGGAGTCCAGGACAAAACTGAGTCTGCGCAGGGAGCGAGTGACGTCATCAAGCATGCGCTGCAGCTTCTTGGGAGGTTCCGAGTCGGAAGGTAGGTAAAGGACAGGTCGGGTTATGTCGTTGTCGGGGTCAGGCTCGGGACAAAATCAGAGGAGGTCGGGCTCGGGTCCGCTGCGGTTCAGTCGGGTTCTTTTTCCTGACCTGAGCAGGCCTTTACCATGTGTGGCTCAGTTGTACAGGGGGGCTCAAAAGACGACTAGAAGAGCAATAGTGATAGGATATTCAATAGTTAGGGGAACAGACAGGCCTTTCTGCAGTCGCAGACGTGAATCCAGGATGGTGTGCTGCCTCCCTGCCAGGGTCAAGGATGTCGCTGAACAGCTGCAGAGCACCCCGCGGGAGGAGGGTGAACAGCCAGCAGTCGTGGCCCATATTGTTATGAACGACATAGGCAGAAAGAGAAATGTGGTCCTACAGTCAGAATTTAGGTAGCTAGGTAGGATATTAGCCAGCAGGACCTCAAAAGTAGTAATCACCAGATTACTCCCAGTACCACGCACAAGTAAGTTTAGAAATATGAGGATAAAGAAGATGAATATGTGGCTGGAAAGATGATGCAGGAGGGAGAGCTTTAGATTCTTGGGACATTGGGACCAGCTCTGGGGGAGATGGGACCTGTACAGGCCAGACGGGTTGCACCTAAATAGGGTTGAGAGCGGTTAATAAAGCGTACAGTATCCTGTAATAGGGACTTGGAGTACAAGAGCAAGGAGGTTATGTTAAACTTGTACAAAACACTGTTTCGGCCTCAACTGAAGTATTGTGTCCAGTTCTGGGTGCCACACTTTAGGAAAGACGTGAAGGCACTGGAGAGAGTGCAGAAAAGATTCACGAGAATGGCTCCAGAGATGGGGAACTTCATTTACAAAGAAAGATTGGAGAATTTGGGACTGTTTCCCTCACAGAAGAGAAGGCTGAGGGGAGATTTGATAGAGGTATTCAAAATCATGAGGGATCTGGACAGAGTAGATAGGAAAAACTGTTTTCACTCATGAAAGGATCAAGAACAAAGAGCACAGATTTAAGGTAATTGCCAAAAGAAGCAATGGTGACATGAGGAAAAGCATTTTCATGCAGCAACAGGTTAGGTTCAGGAATGCACTGCCACAGTGTGATGGAGGCAGGCTCAATCGAGGTATTCAAAAGGGAATTAGATAGTTATCCGAAAAGGAAGAATATGCAGGGTTAAGGGGAGAAGGCGGGGGGATGGCTCTAAGTGAATTGCTCATTTGGACAGCCAGTATAAACATGCTTCTGTGCTGTAACAATTCTGTGATCAATTATCCTCAGTCCTCCAATCCCATTTCATTTGGTCTCAAGTCCTTACTTACAACACTACAAGAGATAAACTTTTTTTAAAAAGTCTTCCAAGATAAATTTAATTTATATTTAAAAATAAAGCATACAGCACTTTTTTTAAAAAAGAAAAATAAATTAAACCGGTGATAGTTTTAGGTAAATTAGCAGATTTCCTGGTGCACCTTAACTCATTTCTGCCAACTCAGCTCAAAGTTCCCAAATCCCATCTTTATGTAATGATATCAGCTGAGGTCAGGACTGCGCTCGTTCTGATACTCACACATTAACAACAATCACTTCAGGAGTACTTGGTGCAACCAGTGCCCCCAAAACCAGAATTGGACAATTTGAGGGTGAACACATTATTTTAAGAAAAAAAAGACTCAAGTTTCCAAAAAATGAAGTAAAAATGCGCTACTCCAGCATAACCCTAGCGAGGAGTCGGTTGAGACTAAACTCACCGCGCGCGCAGTATCACTCACAGAACCCGCCCATTTTCTGCGCCTGATTGCAATTGCTCGGTTAAAGTGCCAATCAAACGACAGCGAGACAATGGATAACAATACCGAATAACGCCCGGATCCAATCCGCCCGCTGAGAGCAAACCGCCCATGCTCGCGACCAGCCCGGGACAAACAATCCGCCCGTTCATCGCGCGCAGCCCGTGCTCGAGACCAGCCCGGGACAAACAAACCGCCCGTTCATCGCGCGCAGCCCGTGGCAAACCGCCCGTGCTCGAGACTAGCCCGGGATAAACCACCCATACTCGAGACGAGCCCGGGATAAACCGCCCGTTCATCGCGCACAGCCCGGGACAAACAAACCGCCCGTGCTCGGTCTTGGAACCCGCGCTGAGCCCGGGCAACCCCTCACCAGGTTCCTCAGCCGAGGCTGACTGAAACATATTTCCCCGAGTCGGTCCTGCGCACCGGATGCTATCAGCCCGCACAGTCCCGGCCCAGCGACCGCTCAATCAGCCAATAGCCCGGGCTCCGTGCCACCCTTAATGGGGAGCGGGCTCCGTGCCACCCTTAATGGGGAGCAGCCCCCCCCCGGTCGTTCCCTGAATGTTTGATTGAATCCCGGCAAAAAGCCCCAAACCCTTTTCTTACCCACGATCGACGCTGCACTCCACCCGTTCCGACCCGGACGTACTTTTAACGCCCGGATTTACACCCGGAGGCACTTAAAGGCGAAATATAACGAACTATTGAAGTGTAATTTTCAGTCCAAGTGCAATGTTTGTACATGTTTTGACCGCTTTCGAGGTTGCTGTCAGTTTCCCACGTTATAGTTTTATTTTAAATGGTTTGTCTTAAAACAGTAGACAGTCACCATTTTGCATTGGGCTGCGGACCTCCCCATGGTCGGTTTTAAATTGCAAGAGTGGCGGCTGTTACATGTGCATCGTTGGTACTCTCCAGCTGGGTGTACAGAGGATCATATACTTAATGCACATGCAGCCGGTGGGGCTATTATTTTAAAAACTGCACAATGATGCTGAAAAACCGAAGCAGGAAACTGAAAGAGACTTCGGAGTCTTAAGCTTCCCCCCTCTAACGTCCAATTAAGGTAGATCATTGAGTGCACATTACGAGCGATTATTCACAAATTCGTACACTATTCCTATAATGTAGAGTATTAGGTTTCAACACTTGAAATATACAGGACAAGGATGGAATTGAATAATCGTCAAAGCAAATCGAACAAATTCACATTGAGGGATTTTCTAGGTTCGGTTGAAGCTGGAGTTAGGGTAGACAATGAAAAGCTGTTCCCATGGTACATGGACTAAGGGACACAGATTTTAAGGTTTGGGGCAAGAGCTGCAAGGAAATGGGATGGGCATTTGAGAGAAATAAACTTGCAAGGCTATGGCAATGGAGCGGGAGGATGGGACTAACTGGATTGCTGCACAGAGAGCCAGAACAGACTCGATAGGCCAAATGGCCATCTGCATAATGACTATGATTCATTATTGCATACGCCAGAGGATGCTAAAATCTACTTAAAGAATCAAACTTAAATTTTCATCTCATTGGATGCACTCAAGACTACCTCCCAACCTCTCAAATGATCCATCATACCTCTATCAGCCATGATCTTGTTGAATGGCGGAGCTCGAGAGCCCGAGTGGCCTACTCCTGCTCCTAATTCGTATGCTTGTAAAAACTGAGAAAGAGAAAAAAAAATATTGCAGCTACTGGTTTCAATTCTCACTGGAAAATCTTTTTAGCAAACAAACCTAATCAACCAAAACAGTCAAGTTCAATTTGCCTAAAATACAGTGGGACAAAGAAATTATGAACACAGCATCAAAGAACAGTTCTGATGAAAGGTCACAGACCTGAAACGTTAACTCTGTTTCTCTCTCCACTGATGCTGCCAGACCGGAGTATTTCCAGCATTTTGTTGTTAAAGCCAAAATATTTAACCTTAGTTCAATTATAATAAATCTAAAGCAACCTGTTGAATAATGTATTAATTTTACAAAAAAGGCTTTGTTTAAGGCAATTTCATTCCCCCATATTGGAAAATGAAGTTTGTTCAGAAATATGGAAGACTCTTGGGTTGATGAGAGACAATCTTGGTAAAATAATTTCATTTTTGTTCCTTTTTGTATGTTTGTTCTGATAGTTTTATTTCTGCCAGGTACAGTGGACTCTGGTCTTCTAGTCCTGATAGTATCTTTCTCTTGAACTCAAATAGAAAGCCTTCAAATTTACCACATGTAGTATATAATCTCTTGAATCCCTCTCCTATTCACCTTACTTTCTTGGACCTTTGCTTATGTTCACTCCCCCTAAGAAGGCAATCTACTTACCCTTCTATTGTCCTTAATGTGGTACTTTGTATAATTCTGGAAATTGCTCAAATTATCCATCACCATGAAAGTTTTAGTTTAATCTATAATCATTCGTGTGGTTTTGACAAGGCCTTTCCATAGTAATCTTGTACCATCCTTCATATCTTGGACATTTCTCAAGCCTTTGACAGTAACTAAAATTGTATGGTTCAGATCTTATCATATAGCCTCACACCAGAGCTGTGTTCATGGCTAACCACATTCCATTCAAATCATTCTATTGGTGCTGCAGCTGATGTCTCAAGTCACTGTTTTCCTATTAAGTCATAGGTTCCCCAGAGTTGTCCTCTCTTTATATCAATGGTCTCCTCCAGATATCACTCAAATGGGGGCAGAAGAAGTGGGGTATGATTCTTAATGAATACTTTGTCTTCACAGACAGTAGAGGAGGAGGAGTATGGAATATCAGGGGATAAACATAATGAAAGGGGAAATATTAAATAGTTTAGCATCTTTGAAAGTAGATAAATTGCCAGGCCCAGATGAAATGCATCCCAAGCTCTTGAAAAGCAAGGGAGGAAATAGCGAAGGCTCCGACCATCATTTTCTAATCCTCTCTGGCTGCAGGCATAGTGCTAAAGGACTGCAAACATTGTACCATTGTTTGAAAAGGGAGAAAGGAATAGCCCGAGTAATTACAGACCAATCAGCCTAACCTCACTAGTTGGCAAATTATTGCAGAAAAAATTCTGAGGGATAGTAATAATCAACATTTAGAAAGATATGAATTTGTTAAGGGAAGGTTGTGTCTGACTAACTTGATACCTCCTCAAGACATTCAAGGGTCAATCAGAGTTACGCATTTGATATTGTCTACGTGGATTTTAACAAGCCTTTTGACAAGGTCTCACATGACAGACTGGTCAGTAAAGTAAAAGCCCATGGTATCCAAGGGGAAGTGGTAAATTGGATCTAAAATTGGCTCAGTGGCAAGAAGCAAAGGGTAATGGTTGAAGGGTGTTTTTGTAACTGAAAGGCTGTTTGCAGGACTCAGTACTAGGTTCCTTGCTTTTTGTGATGTATATCAATGATTTAGATTTAAATGTAGGGGGCATGCTTAAGATGTTTGCAGGTGATACAAAAAATGGCCATGTGGTTGACAGTGAGGAAGGAAGAAAGCTGTAGACTACAGGAAGATTTCAATGGACTGGTCAAGTGGTCAGAAAAGTGACAAATGGAATTCAATCAGGAGAAGTGTGACATACTGCATTTGGGGAAGGCTAATAAAGACAAAGGAATACACAGTAAATGGAAGGTTACTGAAAAGTGTAGCAGAATGGAGCGCATGTCCACAGAACCCTGAAGCTACCAGGACAGCTAGATAAGGTGATTAAGACGACATACATTCCTTTATTAGCTGAGGCATAAAAAATAAAGAGCAGGGAAGTTATGCTAGAATTGTATAAAACACTAGTTAGGCCATAGCTAGAGTACGGCATACAATTCTGGTCACTGCATTGCAGGATGTGATGACACTAGAAAGTACAGAGGAGATTTACGAGGATGTTACCAGAAGTGGAGAACTTAATGAGAAAAGATTGGATAGGCTAGGGTTGCTTCCTTTGGAACAGAGGAGGCTGAGGGGAGATTTAATTTGAGGTGTATAAAATTATGAGGGGCCTAGATACAGTGGATAAGGAGGACATATTTCCCTTTGCAGAGAGGTCATAACCAAGGGACATCGATTTAAAGTGATTGGTAGGTTAGGGGGGAGTTGAGGAGAATTTATTTTTCATCTAGAGGGTGGTGGGAGCCTGGAGCTCACTGCCTGAAAGGGTGGTATAGGCAGAAAATCTCATCACATTTAAAAAGTACTTGGATATGAACTTGAAGTGTTTTAACCCAGCGATTCTCAAAACTTACTTAAATTGAAGCACCCTTTTTCAAATGGATTAGTAATTATGGACCCCCCCAATCTAAATTATACTAAATAATGCTCATGAAAGATTGTTTGGGGCGGCACAGTGGCGAGCACCGCAGCCTCACAGCTCCAGCAACCCGGGTTCAATTCTGGGTACTGCCTGTGTGGAGTTTGCAAGTTCTCCCTGTGTCTGCGTGAGTTTCCTCCGGGTGCTCCGGTGTCCTCCCACAGCCAAAAGACTTGCAGGTTGATAGGTAAATTGGCCATTATAAATTGCCCCTAGTATCGGTAGGTGGTTGGGGAATATAGGGACAGGTGAGGATGTGGTAGGAATATGGGATTAGCGTAGGATTAGTATAAATGGGTGGTTAATGGTCGGCACAGACTCGGTGGGCCTGTTTCAGTGCTGTATCTCTAAATCAAAAAATCAAAATCAATAATCATTTTAAGACGATAGGTATTTACAACAGATATCAGTGAGTTGGGCGTGTCTGCTTCTCACTGCAGAGTCTGTCTCTCCTTGGAAGGAGCCCAGGGAAAGCAGGAGAATGAACATGGAAGCATATCAGGAAAAAAAACTAGAGGAGCAGGGAGAGAGAAACACTGGAGTAGCAGAGCACACCTGTAATTGCCACTCATTTACTTACTTTTGACCACAGTGCCCTGGGCAGTTGCCCACCTGTAAGACTGGCCGTGTGTCACAGACCTTTTGGAAGGTCTCTGTGAACTCCTAGGGGTCAGTTTGAGAACCACTGCCGTACCTACAAGGCTACAGACCAAAAGCTGGAAAGTGGGATTAGGCTGGATAGCTATTTTTGGCCAGCACAGACACTGTGGGCTAAATGGTTTCCTATTGTGCCATACATTTCTATGATTCCAAGTCTATCCACTCGTGCTGTTGGTTCTTCTTTACATTTATCAAGTTCCCTAAAACCACACCTTGCTTTCAGTCACCTCTCTGTGATGTCTGCAAACTTACATCTAAATCTGAAAAGCATTCAGCAAGGCAATGACAATCTTATTTTAATTCTTCAAAGATGCTTTCTTCATGTCTCTAAGAAGTCTAAACAGCAGCTGCTATTGTTATCTTTGATGGCTTCATTTACAATCTTCATTTTTGACCTCAAATGGAACTTCCATATCTGAAGAAGCTTGGTTTCCCCTTTCATACATTACTGTTCTCTCCCACTTCAACAATTCTGAATTTTATCTAAAGGCGTAAAAAGTTTAGCACTGCTTCCATATTTTGGGAGGCTTTTCTAGCACCTCTCTCACACACACCTATCAAATGACAAGCTTGTTATTTTCTCCTGTTAGATATCTATAAATGCAAATTGTTGTTGCTGTGAGAATCCATCGACACTTCTAATTCCACACTTTGTACAAATTATAAATTTCAGTTGAAAAACCTTCAGCAAAAAGAGGAAGAAACCCAGTTAGTTACTCCCCCCCCCACCCCCGAGGTAACAAAGAGAGAAGCCAAGCAGCTACCAATCTAGATGAACTTTCAACAATAACTAGCCTCTAACTGATCTTAGACCATGTCCTCACAGGGAGTACCTGAGCCTTAAAGTAACAGGGTAGTTTAGCAGTTAAACAATGCAGCCCCAGTCCAGAACCAGGCTCCATGAGCAATATTACAGGAAATCAGCTAGTTATATTTGTGCCATCACTAAGACCGCCTATTTCCACCTCCGTAACATTGTCCGACTTCACCCACATCTCAGCTCATCTGCTGCTGATATCCTCATTCATGCCTTCCTTACCACTAGCCTTGACTATTCCAATGCACTCCTGGCTGGTCTCCCAAATTCTACTCTCCATAAACTTGAGGTCATTCAAATCTCTGCTGACCTAACTTGCATCAAGTCCCGTTCCCCTCTCACTCCTGTGCTCGCTGATCCTACATTGGCCCCTGGTCAAGCAGTGTCTTACAAACATCCGAATTAGGAGCAGGAGTAGGCCCCTCGAGCCTGCTCCGCCATTTTTATTTTATGATACAGCACTGAAACAGGCCCTTCGGCCCACCGAGTCTGTGCTGACCAACAACCACCCACTTATACTAACCCTACAGTAATCCCATATTCCCTACCACCTACCTACATTAGGGGCAATTTACAATGGCCAATTTACCTATCAACTTGCAAGTCTTTGGCTGTGGGAGAAAACCGGAGCACCTGGCGAAAACCCACGCGGTCGCAGGGAGAACTTGCAAACTCCGCACAGACAGTACCCAGAATCGAACCCGGGTCCCTGGAGCTGTGAGGCTGCAGTGCTAACCACTGCGCCGCTGAACTGATTACTCCACATTTCCACCTACCCCTGATAACCTTTCACCCCCTTGCTCAAGAACCTATCTTCCTCTGCCTTAAAAATATTCAAAGACTCTGCTTCCACTGCCTTTTGAGGAATTGAATTCCAGACTCACGACCATCAGAGAAGAAATTTCTCCTCATCTCTGTCTTAAATGGACAACCCCTTATTTTTAATGACCCCTAATTCTAGATTCTCCCACAAGGGGAAACATCCTTTCCACATCCACACCGTCAAGACCCCTCAGGATCTTATATGTTTCAATCAAGTCGCCTCTTACTCTTCTAAATTCCAGTGGATACAAGCCTAGCCTGTCCAATCTTTCCTCGCAAGACAGCCCACCCATTCCAGATATTAGTCCAGTAAATTTTCTCTGAACTGCTTCCAATGCATTTAAATCCTTCCTTAAATAAAGAGATCAACACTGTACACAGTACTCCAGACGTGGTCTCAGCAATGCCCTGCATAACAGAAGCATAACCTCCCTACTTTTGTGTTCAATTCTCCTCGCAATAAGTGAAAGCATTCTATTAGCTTTCCTAATTACTTGCTGTACCTGCATACTAAGCTTTTGCAATTCATGTGCTAGGACACCCAGATCCCTCTGCAAGTCTAAGCTCTGCAATCTCTCACTATTTAGATAATACTTTTTAAAGAACATTTCTGCCAAAGTGGACAATTTCACATTTTCCCACATTATACTCCATTTGCCAGGAGTTTGCCCACTCATTTAACTTGATTTTAAAATTTTCATCCTTGTTTTCAAATCCCTCCATATCCTCGCCCCTCTCTATCTCTGTAATCTACTCCAGCCTCACAACCCTCCAAGATATCGCCACTCCTCTAATTCTGGCCTCTTGTGCATCCCTAATTTTAATTGCTCCACACTTTCAATTTCCCAGGCCCCAAACTCTTGAACATGCTCCCTACACTTCTCTACCTCACTTTCCTCTTTCAAGACGCTCCTTAAAACCTACCTCTTTGACAGAACTTTTGATCATGTGACCTAATATCATCTTTTGTGGAAGTGTCTTACTTCGTTTTATAATGCTCCTGTTTAGCGTCTTGGGAAATGTTATTTCATTAAATGCACTATATAAGTGTTATATACAGGATCTAGAGAGCTTCTGCTGCACTTCAAAGAGTCATACTTTGTTGCAGATTGTAAAACAAACCCAAGCCATTGACCTGGAGCTTAAAATTTAAAGCATTCATAATTGCTCACTGATTATACTTAACTGCAAACAGTTACCTGGATTACTCAGAATACTACAGCAGTGATCTTAAAAGGACAGGCTAAGATTCACAGCTAAATAGCACAATCATGCTACCAATCCTAGATCTACTAGTCTTCAACAAATAGTAATTGTCACATTGAGATTTTTGAAAGGATTTAAAAATGAATTATATGTGTTAAGCTTTAAAGCAAAGTAAATTCTTGGGAGAGGGACAGTCAGTTTGGCTGTCAGGCATACGAGAAAATTCCTGATGGGGAAATGAGTCAGAGACACTGCTCTTTCCCTTCCTATGAATGCAGGGTGAGAAAAGGAGGGGAAAGAGAGGCAGGTGGGCAATCTGCAGTTTTTTTAAAAAAAGGAATTACAAGTCAAAGGCCTGGAGCTAAGACGCAGGTGGTCAGTTTTTGCAATTAGTTGTTTGAGAGAAAGCTAATGCCAAAGTAAGTCAGCCCACAAAAAGGACAAGAGCGTGTGGTTTATCTTTATTTTTTTCCTCATTTTCAAGAAGAAAAGCAAATTTGAATGAACAAAGTGAGGTTTGTTTACAAAGGTTATATTCACTTGCTATCTGTAAAATAAAACAGTTTAGCAATTCAGACCAGGGCTCATCTCACTAAAATGTTTTTCAGCCTGCCAACGTATGAACTAGAGAAGTTCAATTGAGGCCAAATATAAAATACACTGTATCCGAGGGTCCTATTTTTAACCTTCAGGTTCCATCATACAATTAGATAAAATTGCAGTAGGGGCACACTTCTGACCTTAAGGCATTCGGACCACTTAGGGGAGTGACCAGCACCACTGTATCTAAAAGAAGATCAAAGGCAGACCCAAAATTTGTAACAGTAATGTTAAGGAAATGTAGTTTACCTCCTCCATTGACTTTATCTACTTCAATTTCCCATGTTCCAAAATTGGCTGCACCACATGTCCGAATAATACAAAATACTTTAACATACAATATGAAAATGCATTTTAATAACAGTAATACTGTAGAGATACATAGCTACAGTGTAGTTAACCTTTTAAGCACTAGGTCACATTTGTTGTGCTGATGGGACTATGGAGATTCTAGGATAACAAATATGTCATAATCCAGAGCATTGATTTTTGTTGGGATCTGCAACAGTTAACAAATACAGTTATTAAATTATCACTTTAAAAAAAAATGTAGTCAACAACTGCCATTTTGTTGGTTGGCCATAAAATACTTGATTTTATCATTTTGTTGCTCCTACTGGCAATTACACATCAACAGTGTCCACAGGGTCGCAAGCTGTGAAATTCAATGCTGAAGTACCAAAATAGATATGGTCCATTAACACGTTGGGGGGGGGGGGAAGGAAATCAACGTTCTTTAAAGGAAGTAGGGTAAACAGATACTCAGAAGCAACAAGTTCACATCAAGTGTCCAAGTCACAATAGCACATGGGGTCTTATACATTGACAATGGCAGCAACTCTGCAATTTGCTGTGCAGTATCCAAGAACTGTTTTATGACAATGCTGAACTTAATGATCATGATCAGATATTCTTATTGCAGCTCAGAGCACATTATTAACACCAAATTAAAATGACTCAAGGTCAGCATCTTTGCTACTGTAAGCAAAATTGCTATGGCGATCATAAAAAAAAAATTCAAATTGTGCAGTTAAAAGATGCAATCCTGTATAAACACACCTTTTCTTTTGAAAAATCTTTCATAGGCAGTGCAGTGGTATAGCATTTTGATGCAGCAAACAACTTCGCCACAGAGAGGGGTGGGATGTGGGCTTATAATCTGTTAACCTCCACACCAAAAGTTTCTAACCTGGGGGTGAAAAGGCAAAGTTTAAAAAAAAAAGGACTGGACACCACAAGCTACACTTGCAGACATCCCAGTGGCCACCTCTGGAGCAGCATCAACAGAAAGAACCTGGAAGGTTGCCTGCTGAGCCATTTTGGTCAGGAAATGATGCAGTGTAATAATGTGGTGGAACAGAGGTGGAAATAAGGGCCCAAATCCATTTTCATTTTATTTAGCAAAAACTACACGGGCAAATACACCCTCCATTCCCACAGTTCTATCACCAATTAAAAATCACCCAGCATCAGTTATAGCAACAGGAGGCTTACTGTAACTGACGTCATTAATTCAGCTGACAGGCTTCAGAACATACTGTAATACAGCTATAAATTCCATTCGTTCTCCAGAAGAAAGATTGCAAAATGGGAGGGCTGAGGAAGACAAAAAGAAAATCCCTTTCTTTGTATTAAGATAATATTTCTACTCATCAGCAGGGATATTGCTACAGTAACACTAAATACCATTAACGACTCCACTATAAAGGAACACTCCTTTTAACATTAATTCAGCGTATAGAACTTTAAAAAAAAATTGTACAAGATTCTAATTCATGCATTCATGTAATTACATTGTTTTTGAGACGGAACCTGCTTTTCAGAGAGATTTTTAAATTACATCTTAAAAATTAAACCAACAGTACATTAGCCATTTTACATCTCTGAAGGTTATGGTGTCATCCAATGGGGTGGAAAGTGCTTGAATTAGGGAACCAGGGGATTTTGCTCTGACACAATATCGTTACAACAACTAAAATGCCATATTAGGTTCCGACAGCATAGTTTAATTCTGCCATATTCTCAGCACCCTGTGTGAATAAAGTGAGGCTTAAGGGATTATTCATTTGCAATATGCTACCTCCCACATCTTGAGATGAATGTTATGGTGCTCATGAATCAAAAGCATTACATTCAGTTTTAATGGATTTCAATTGTTGGGGGTTCACGGAGAACAGCTATGCCATTTTTTCCCTCCACTCTTTCCTCCCCACCAGCTGATTGTCAAACAATCCAACAGCTAAATTACTGTTAATAGCTCCTCGATGCTGAATATGGTGCCTCAGTCTGGTCCTGAAAAGACTACCTGGACAGTTTGTAAGGGGTAAGTAAAATGCGCAGCCACAATTTTTGATTGGAAACGTTAAAGTTTTGCTTATTTATTAAGTTTGAAGTTGTACGGGATCTTGATATTTTGAAATGGAACACTTTCTTATTTTGGGCACTCTGCACTGGCAAACACTCCAGATTGGATGTGTTTGTTACCAGTAAAACTTCCTTTATTTTGCACCAACAATGCAAGATCCAATTTCTCTCCAGACTCAGTCTCTTGTGGGCATGGAGTAACTGTTGGTAATCTGCTTCCCGTACTGGCAATATTGCTAGACACGGCACAGGAGTACACCAGATATTTATTTGCATTTCCCATATTTTAGCTTAACTTGGCTCCACTCAACAGCTGCACAGGCAATTTAATTTGCATTCCACCATGTGTTGCTGCTGCAACAGACTACTTTTAATCCCAATCTTAGCTGGGTAACTAATGCATTAGTGTGACTTCTCCCATACCACCCATCTCCCTAGTGCCTAAATAAGTTGGCCAATAAATTATGAAAAATTTATGCAATGTATTCAAATTTACAAGTAACGGGAGCAGTTACAGTTAACCGATAGAGCGGACTTATCTCACTACTCTGGGCTGGATTTAATATCCAGGTCCTGAATTAAAAGATCAGAGTGCTAAATAACTTCATCATCTGATTTCTTTTACTCTCAACTCTTACGAGAGGATCAGAAAGGGGTCAGTGACACTGATTGAACAATTTGTTTGTATAATTTGGATAGCTGACAAATAAAAAAAAAATTCACAAGGAGGGTTTGCTCATGTGCACTACCCATTTATCAATGAGTGCCAAATTTGGGAGCTAGTTTGTTGTGTCACAGATAAATGATGCAGAGACCTTACACAGAAAGGCATATACTTGAAACCAATATGAATGAGGTGGGAGAGAAAGATGAATCAATGTTGGTTATTAATCAATAGCTTTCATATTTTGAGATTACTGCCCATGGCTCTATGATTTATGGCCTTCTGTTTTAAGTTTTAAAACATTCTCTGTTCCCAGAGAAAGAGGACAATGTTAGTCTCAGTATAATTGAGAAACAAACTTTACAACATGCACATTAAAATCACATCCACTCAGTAATTATTAAAAAGATGAAACTTTAAAATACAGTGTCAAACCAACAGAAAAGATTAGACACCAAAGGAACAATGCGTCAACAAGACACAGGGGTACTGTTTCCACCCCATTATGCAGACAACACAAAAGAATGACAGTTTATAGAGTAGGGACTAGCAAACAGCAATATAACCTATTAGATAAAGGTGAGAATTCCTTTATAGATGAGCAGTCTTGTCTGCTACATGACCTCTTAGGCAGGTCAAATATGAATTTTTAAAAAATTATTGCAGTTTAAAACATTTCTGATACACCCATCAGAACATGTACACTTTTATAACGGACGAGTTTCAGCTTCGTTTCCTGGAGGACAAGTTCCTTTTAAATACTACTTTCTAGCCCAAAGATTTCACCTTTCAAAAGTGAACCATAGGGTTCATCAAATTCTTTATCATTCCAGCTGTTCATTTTTCACCTGTGTTTAGCCAAACCTGTCGGCTGCCAGGAATGGGAATAAATTTAACCACATACAATTAAAAAAAAGACAAGACAAACAGAAGAGACAATAATGAGAATGGATACAATTATCATAAATACATAGTCAAGTGCTGGAGAGCCGTTCTCAGTTGTTTGGAGTCCACCCTACCTCCCTCCACCTGTGCCATATCCTGGTTAAATAATGTTCAGTATCCCACAGAGGGCTGGGAAATCCAGTGGTTCTGGCTTTTGGCCCCTAAAAATAATTCTAAGAGAACAGATTTTACTCAACTGTAGGAATACCAACACAATATCCACTATGTACAAGTTATAAAACATCCACGTATTTAACCAACAGTGAATACTTCAATACAACAAGACCACCATATTTTAGTGCTATTTTAAGAACTTTATGTCCATAGTTATTCAATGCACAGCATTTCAAGCTGTTTGATCTTGAAATTCTAAGTGATTTGCCAGTGACACAGACCAGTCAACCACTAATGTTTACTTTCCCAGAACAAGTCACTTACTTTAGAATTATTCCAGCACTGTTATGCAGAATATTGTTTGGAAAGAAAAGAAAGTATTTCTCACCAACAGAAATAGTCAGCAAAAGCTGTAAAGGGATTGGCTCTAGATTTTCTGCTAATGCAGAGAATTTCACTTTGGTTTTACCAGCAGATATTTGGCTCTTTCCACTTGAGAAGTTGTCACAGAAAGAGGCTTCTCAGCTCGGCAGCTATACTGTAGCATTCTTTTCTCCAGTTTACTGACCTCCTAATAGACTCCATAGGTAGGGGTTCTTTCAAACTGCTTATATCCCATTCAGAAATCAATGAGGGATCTGTAGTGGCTGGAGTTTCTTTGGCCTTGAAGTTTCCAACTATATACAGTGGTACATAACTGCACCTGTTCAACATGATGCTAAGGGAGGAGTATTTGCAACCCGTCTGGAGAGGTAAGGATGGCACTAAATAAATCCTTCACCATCTGTCAAGCTTCTCTGAATCTGCTGCTTGTCATCCACATTGTCTCCAGCAGACTCATTCTCCTCACTTGATTCTATGTACACAGGCCAGTTGGCATCTTTGTCCTCCTTCTCCTGATTCTCCAAAACCTGCTCAGTCTGGCTCAGATTGACCGGTGATGTCTCCTCATTGGTGGTCATCACACATGTGCAACTATCGCAGAGGCCAAACCGCCTTGCACCATGCTGCAGGTTGCTGGTAAATGTTCTCCTGCATCCTTTGCAGACAATTGGTCGGTTCGAACGGTGTACCTGAGAGAGGTGGAATTCAACACATATAGTTCAATTTTTGACCATACATAGATGTTTTAATCGAATGGAAAACAAAAGCACTCCAAAGTTAGAACTAAAGTTGAACAATAGCCCACATTTATTTTAACAAATGGCTATGTATTTTGTGAAATATTTCTTGACAATTATGGAATAAAAGTCACATTTATGTCAGAGACATATCATAGATTACACCCAACCTAAAGGAAGGACTGAATAACAAGCAGTACATTTAGCAGTAAATCAATCAGTGATAGTGTAATTGGACCACGTATGGCATGCTCCCCACATATGGGTAAACTAGCATGCAGACAATTTAAAAAGAAACAACGGCCCCAACAGACTCCTGCATTTGGCTAAAGGACGCAGCAAGTTTATGTGATGCTGACAACCAGTGTTTAAATTAAAGTGTAATTCACTTCAATCTTCTATAATAAAAACAAAGTGCTGGAAATACTCAGCAAGTCAGACAGCATCTGTGGGGAGAGAAACAGAGTTAAGGTTTCAGGTCTGTGACCTTTCACCAGAACTGAATTGATGAAAGGTTCCAGACCTGAAACGTTGGGCTGAAAATTTTGTTCCCAGCTTGCATCAGGTTCCGTGGTGGGTTGGTGGGGGGGGGGGTGGCGCCAGAGAATCAGAGGGGCAGCAGCCGCCATGGAATCCGCGCCAGGATTGATGGGCCCATCTTCCCAGCAGTGGGGAAGCTCTGTGGTGGCCTCTCCACCGCTCTGCAACGGGACCCTGCTTTCCACATGTTAATTAGATGTTTGCATTAATTTAAATGTAGCCCGCAGCAATCTTACCTTCAGTTCCTGATCTTCAGCGTGGAAAGCTGGCACCACCAAGGTGGGGAAGGAGTCAACTCTGCAGTATTTGTATAAGGAGGGGGAAGGGGTCAACTCTGCACTTTGTTGAACTGTCTGCAGGGTTGACAGCCTTTTAAAAATGGCACCAGCACCTGCTTCCGCATCAGGTGACACAGTGAACGGCACTGCTAATGCCGCCCCCACCACATGATTGGGGGGGGGGGGCGGGGGGGAGCAGCCGTCCTGAATATGCTAAGTGGTCGCCCGCTGCAGAATCACAGCGGCAAGTCCCACACGGGGCAGCTGCCATTTTCTGCACCCAGTGGTAGGCCAATAAAATCCAGTCCATTAACTCTGTTTCTCTCTCCGCAGATGCTGCCAGACCTGAATATTTCCAGCATTTTCTGTCTTTATTTGAAATTTCCAGCATCCACAGTATTTTGCTTTTGCGTTTCAATCTTCTGTTCGTCTTGTTGTTTAATTGCCTTTGTCATATAGCAGTTTTTCCTCTTGTCATGCAACACCAACACCCAAGTCATTACCCTACTGCATTCTAAAAAGTGCAGCTGTGGAAGCAGAAATAATCACTCCATTGGTAACTAGTCCAACCAACAAACACAGAATAGCTGAAAGCACTGTGCCATGTTGATTGGTCAGTACAAGCTTTTTAGGTGTGTTAACACTTTTGCAGTAGTTCTAGAAAATTCAAATTACTTACAAGAATATTGCAGATCTAAAACAAGTTACTGCATATAATTTCTGAATAGCTTTGGCAAAGAAGGCAGACTCATCTACCTAGCTACAGGTTGGGTCAGAGAATGGCTCACATGATTGGAGGGATACTGATCCCTGTTGTCTGCACAGGTACTTACTGACCAGATTTGCAGCTTTGTTTTTGAAGAAAGTACTAGGTGTCCCAATGCCTCTGATGGTAAAGGCAGAGTACAGCTGAGCCTCGAAAAAGTGGAAGGACCCACGATTGATTCTTGATCTATATTGGGTTAGTTGGTACGGCAGAGCGGACATTTATTTATTTAGAGATACAGCACTGAAACAGGCCCTTCGGCCCACCGAGTCTGTCCTGTCTAGATATTCTGTCAGATAAAGTGACATTGGTAACAAATGCTGGCTTTGCCAGCGACGCCCAATCCCATGAAAGAATAAAAGAAAAATTGTTCACTCCCAAGGAAGTACATGTGTCTTACATGTAGCAGTGTGCCTCTACTGCCCAATATCTAACTAAATGATACCATAATCCATCGGTGTAACAATAGGAACTCCTTGTGATCTAAAGGGGATATTGTACCTTTCACATGCAGTTCTCTAATCTTCTGATGGCAGACTGAAACTTCCAAGTGAGAAAAGGCCAGATATTATTGGTCAAGGTGCTTTTTTGTACAGATAGCAAGTGAGTTTACAGAGTAATATGTGTAATCAAATCTGACCTTGATTCAACTAATCACAGACCCCTCCTCAAGGACGATTAAAATACACTATAGTAACCCCAGTAGCCGGCTTGTTCATCCTTTCTCTGGTGAGCCGTCTGATCCTGCCTGACTCTGTTTTTCAGATGCCAGGTTTACTTCCCAGTCCTAACTGGCTGGCTGAGCGACTGTCCAAAGTGTCCCTCTGTCCTTTCCTCTCCGTTTTCCCAATCAGAGGGCAGTCTAACTTCTTCCCTGTTCCGTGACTCACCAGTATGTCCGTCAATAAAACAGGATACCTCTCCTTCTCCCTTGGATTGCAGGTTTAAGGAAAAACATCTTGTACTATTTTCAGAATTAATATAGGCTATCCAGGCTTAGAAGGCCTGGGATGAGACTATCGACCCTCAATGTTTCAGTTTGAAGAGACAGGGAGCCATGACATTCCACAAACTGGATCAACTAGTTTTAATACAAACTTTCAAACCCTAAAGTCAGTAGCTTTTTATTTTAAAAAAAAACTGTGAATTCACTGTTTTAAAATACGACATAACTAATTCCCAAACAGTTTCCACAAAGAAAAGTAGTCAAAAATCCAAAAACGTGATACCATAATTGGCCTCAGCACCCATCTAGATAAAGTGTTAAAAAAAAAGGCCAAGGTACGTACACCAGGTCACAATCCAGTGACTCTTGCTAGAAAGTTCATGTGGGCACCTGTGAGAACAGGATCATGATCATCAGTGAAGCTTAACACTGTCAAATAACCTAGAGAAATTCATTATGGCAAGTCACATGTGTAGCTGTATATAACACAAAGTATTTTAAAAAGGGAAAATAAAGTAAAGTAATTGATCAAAACAGGAAGTTATAACTAAATAGCAGTCAGTGAAACTTGCCTGGACAATTAAATACTCCTGAGGATAAAACACTCAGGAGGCATAGAGGTGGAAAAAGTGAGTAGAGGTATTAAGTAAAAATATCATCGCAATAAGGATTTAAATAAGTAGTTCAAACAACATAATTGAAAAATAACAAGGGATCAGTCACATTGCTGACAGTACATTACAGACCACTAGACAGTGGAGAAGAAACTGAGGACTACATCTGTAGACAAATTAGAAAGACACACATTAATAACTAACATTGTATATTTTAAATTACCTCAAAATATACTGGAATAAGAACAGCGTGTGTGGTGAAAAAGAGGCGGTTTCCTTCATCAATATGTTGCTAACTCAAGAAAGAAAGAAGCACTACTTTACATGGAAAGTTGGGGATCATTTAGGAAACTATGGCTACAATATAAATAGGTTCAGCATTGACTGGAAAAAGAAAAGTATATGAGATAAAAGATACTTTGCCAAATTAAATGCAAGGAAAAATAGCAAACAGAAGTGTAGATCAGATATGGGAAATACTTGAACAGGGAATGGAAGTCAAGTACATCTGAAGTGGGTACAAGAGGAGACACCTGGGGGTGTTTGTGCACAAATCTTTGACAGGACAAATTAATAAAGCAGTTAATAAAGCATATGGAATCTTGAGCTTTATAAATAGAGATAGAATACAAAAGCGAGAAAGTTATGTAAACCTTTATAAAACACTAGTTCGGCATCAGGTGGAGTATTATGTTCAATTCTGGGGATCACACTTTAGGAAGGACGAGAAGACTCTGGGGAGGGGACTGAACAGATTTACTCCAATGGTTCCAGGGATGAGGGAATACAATTATGTGGATAGACTGGAAATGCCCGGGTTGTTCTCCTTAAAAGCACAGAAGGCTACAAAGTGACTTGATAGTGGTGTTTAAAACTGTGAAGGGTTTAAATAGAGTAAATAAAGAGAAACTGTTTCTAATATTTGAAGGGGGCACAGATTTAAGGTAAATGGCATAAAAAACAAAGGCAACATCAGAAAAAACTTTTTTTAATGCAACAAGTGGTTAGGGTTTTGAATGCACTGCCAAATAGGGTGATGGATACAGATTCAAGGGAATTGGATAAATACAAGAAGAAAAAATGCAGAGATGTGAGGAAAGAGAGGGGGAGTGGGGCTAACTGGATTGTTCTTCCAAAGAGCTTCCGCAGACTCGATGGCCAAATGGTCCCCCTTCTGTGCTGTGCCATTCTATAATTCCATGGGCTGAATTTTACCAGCCCCTCGACACCGCAAGTCGCGGCTGGTGGGAGGGGAGGGGCCAGTAAAATTCTGGGGGAGAGAGGGCCGTCTCGAGAAGGGCCCACCGCCCATTACTGGCGGCTGGGGGACCTCAGTGCGGCCCCCCCGCCGTCTGGCAGCAGGCCCTTCAAATACATATTTAAATCAACATTAATGATATTTAAATAAGCTTACATGCGGCGGCAGCCGTCCCATGTCGACTTTACGGCCGCCGTTAGTGCTTCATGTGCCTTCGGAGCTCCATACGGAGTTCCGAGGCAAGAACCTGGTGGGAGGGGGAAGGAATAAAATTTAGGACAGGAGGGGTGGGGGGGAGTGGGGAAATCAATTTTTATTGAATGTGGGGATGGTGGGAAGGGGTTGAAGGGCAAAAGTTAGAAGGTTGGGGGGAAAGCTCGGGTTGGGAAAAAAGCAAGTGTTGGTCATATCGGCCAATGAAATAAATGACCATGGGGTGGGGGGGGGGGGGGGGGGGGGGGGTTGGGGGATGGGCCTCCACATCTTTATTATTTGTTGATAAATTCCGATTGATGTACCTTTAAAAATTAAAATTGTAAGGGCTTAAAGCCCTTTAAAAATGGTGCCAGTGCCTGCGCCGTGGCACCAGACATCCCCTCTATTTAAATCAGCCCCCGCGCGTAATATCGCGGGGGCTCAGGGACGGCGCATCCACGCAGGATGCACAGCGCCTTCAGAGTGTGCTGCCACGAACTGCGGCGCACTCGTAAAATTCAGCCCCTAATTCTAATAACGTAAAATGGGAGTGTATTGAAGGTTGGGGATCCATGGATGAATCAGGCGCTAAGATCAAATCTGAAACTAAAAATAGCGGGTTGTACTTGACCAACATTATAGAATTCTTTGAAGAAATAATGGAGGATAGTTAAAAGAAACAAACACAGTGGATGTGGTTTAAATTAATTTTCAAAAAGCATTCAATAAAATACTATGAGACATATGGCAAAGATACTGGCACAAGTAACTAAGGACAATATCTCTGATGACAGAATCATATTCAAGTATTTTCCCCACAATTCATGTTAAACTGACATCTTCAGTTACCTGTTTTCCCCCCCTCCCCCCAACTTCTTAAATAATGGTGTGCCATTTGGAATTTTTCCAATTTAAGGGCACAATTCTTGAATCTAGAGTGCTTTGGAAAATTATGACAATGCATCTGGAATTTCCTCATCTATTTCCTTTAATACACTGGGATGGAATCCATCAGGTCCTGGAGATTTGTATACCTCAAGTTACCCATCGTTGCTGTCAATTTCAGTGGCATAACGATGATGAACGTTGACAGTTTCACTGTCATTACCATTGCAAAATCTGGGCCATTAACGACTTGGATGGAAGAAGAGAGTTGTAAGACCAAGTTTGCAGAAGACACAAATTTAGACGGTACAGTAAGTTGTGTGGATGGGTGGAAGAAGTTACAAAAGAGACACGCAGACTAAGTGAGTGGCAAAACTACGGCAGATGAAATTCAAATGCAGGATAACGTGAGTTCATTCACTGTGATCAGAGAAAGATAAATAGAAATATTTTCTTCATGAAATGAGACTAGGAGCTGTGGAGGAGCAAAAGGATTTGTTTGTCAATGCAGACAAATCACTAAAAGCTGGTGCACAGCTTCAAAAGTTAACCAACAAAGCTAACAAAATGTTGGGCCTTTATCTCAAGGTGCTTGGAATTGTAAAGGGAGAAAGTGATGTTTCAGTTTACAGAGCCTTGGTCAGATCCCACCTGGAGTACTCTGTTCACATTTGGAAATTGAACCTCATGAAAGAAATGCCGACCTTGGAACAGGTACTGCACAGATTCATTTGAATGATATCATAAATTATGAAGACAGGTTGCATAAACTTGGCTTGTATTTCCTTGAGTTTAGAATGTTGAGGGGTGTTCAAATCGAGGTTGTTAAAAATGATAAAGGAATTCGATAAGGTAGATACAGAACAAAAAATTTATCTGTTGGGGATATCCACAAGGGGACATAATCTTAAAGTTAAAGCTAGGCCATTTAGTAGTGAGGTCAGGAAGTACTTCTTTCCCCCTTCCACAAAGCGTAATGGAAATCTGAAACTCCCTCCCCCAAAAGAATATGAATGCTGGTTGAATTAAAATTTCCAAGACTGAGATCAATAGGTTTTGTTGGGCAAGGGTATCAAGAGATATGCAACAGAGGTGGGTAAATGGAGTTGAGGTGCAGATCAGAAGGACTGCAATGAAGGTTCACCAGACTGATCCCTGGGATGGCAGGATTGTCCCATGAGGAAAGATTGAGGAGACTGGGCCTATATTCTCTAGAGTTTAGAAGAATGAGAGACGATCTCATTGAAGCACACAAAATTCTTACAGGGCTCGACAGGGTAGATGTTGCCCCTGGCTTGGGGGCGGGGGGGGGGGGGGGCGCAGTCTAGAACCAGGGGACACAGTCTCAGAATAATTGGTAGGCCATTTAGGACTTAGATGAGGAGGAATTTCTTCACTCAGAGGGTGGTGAATCTTTGGAATTCTCTACCCCAGAGAACTGTAGAGGCTCAGTCATTGAGTATGTTCTGATAGGTTTCTAGATATTAAAGATACCAAGAGATATGGGGATAGTGCGGGAAAATGGCATTGAGGTAGATGATCAGCCATGATCTAGCTGAATGGTGGAGCAGGCTCAAACAGCCAAATGGCTTACTCCTGCTCCGATTTCCTATGATTTAGTTGAATGCTGGGGCAGGCTTGAGGGGTAAAACAGCTGTCTCGTATTCCTAATGTAGCCACACAGATACCATGTTGGCTGAAAGGTGAAAACAAAGATTTGGTGTGAAACATTTCTTGGAACAGGAAGATATGCTCAGATTGTTCCATAGAGGTCTGTGTTCTGGGGAGATTTAAAAAAAAATATTAAAAACATAAACAGCCTCAAGAATTAAGACCAAATTAGCAAATTGTGACAAGGTCTGTGAAAGACTCCAGAGGGGCCAAGATAGGCTACTGGATGGTGAGCAGCAGTTAATGCACATAAATGTGAAATAATTATAGAGGAAGTAAATGCACCTTAAACAGTAAAACTTTAAATGGAGTAGAAGAACCTTGTGTGCAGATACACAGGTCAATAAAAATGACAGTTCAGCTAAGTATAGTCATGAGGTGGCAAACAGGATCCTTTATTTTGTATTTAGGGGCACATAATATAAAAGTGAGGAGCTAATGTTGAATTAAGTCCAAGTTAGAATATTTTGCTTAGTTTTGGGCATCCTGTTCAATGAAGTATATGAAAGAAGTGCAGCAATTATTCATTAGGAAGTTATTAAAAATGAGCAATTGTAGTTGTGAATAGAGACTTGAGAAGTTAAGGCTTCTTTCAGGAGAGTTAAGGTTAAAAGGTGATCAGATAGAGGTATTCATGTATATAAACGGTTACAATAGTAGAAATAGTATTCGATTATTTCTGCTGATTGTTGCATCTTGATAGCATTTCGCCCAACTTCAAATAAACAAAAAAGAACCAAAGCAGAAGTTAGAAAAAAAAGTCTAACTAAAAGGTGGTTACAATGCAATTTTCTGCCAGATACCATTGCTGAAGCAAGTCTACAGACACTTTTAAAGCAGTATTTGTTTCTTAAAGAGAGAGTATTAAATTGTAGAGGGAGACAGCACAAGAGTGGGACTGGACTAGGTGAAGAAAAACAACATCACTGAAGAAAAGACTTGGATCAAGGAGCCCTTTACATTCTAAGCTTCGAAGACTGCCACAAGATGGTGGAATACCAGTGGGACCCTACCCAGAAATAGTTAGTGCCTTCAGGAAAGGAGGGGAGCATATTGGAAGTTGGAAGAAAATAAAAGCAGAAAAACAGCATATAGACAAAGCACAAGCAAGTAGTGTTCTGTGAAGATATTTGCTGACATTGTGCTAGATAAAAAACACCAGCATTTTCCCCAAACAGAGTTAAGGGTCACTGTAGCAGTAACCTAAAAAGACTTTATAAAGTGCCTTTTATGACTTCAGGATATTCCAAAGTGCTTTACAGACAATTAAGTACTTTGGAAGTGTAGTGACTGTTGTAATGTAGGAAATGTGGCAGTCAATTTGCACATAGCAAGGTCCCCCATACAGCAATGCGATAATAATCAGATCATCTGTTTTTAGGTGTTGGTTAAGGGAAAACATTGGCAGGGAGAACACACCTGCTGTTCTTCGAAATAGGGTCATGTGATCTTTTACATCTAGCTGAGAGGCAGACAGGGCCTGAGTTTAACATCTCATTTAAGAGATGATACCTTCAACAGTGCAGCACTTGAGTGACAGTCTAGATTGCGTGTTCAAGACCTTGGAGTGAGCCTTGAACCCAATGCTACAATATACAGAGTTTAAATTGGCCAAGAAATTAGCCATGTAGAAATTAGGGGGTTAAAGTGATATGATCACAGAATATCTATCCATTGTGGAGGGTGTGGAAAACATTTTTCCTAAAAGCAAGAAGATGCAAACTTTACTCACACTTAAAGCATGGCTTCGGAGATGCTCGAGTCTGGTGAATCTTTTTCCACAGGTCTCACAAGGGTATGGGCGCTCTCCAGTGTGTGAGCGCATGTGTCGTTTTAGGATTCCTTTCTGTTTAGCTGTGTAGGTGCAAAATGGGCACTTGTATATCTTTTTTGGCACAATTATTCCATTCCCTAGAAACAGAAACCATCAGCATTACAACATGGACAGGCTCGGGTGAACCACTGGGGGTGGTGGGAAGATGGAAGAATGTAATTAATAACATTGAGAAAGTATTATTTAGAAAGCATCCATAGGAATAAATCTCCATATGAGACAATACAATACCAAGTGCACCCGAGAACATTTTTACAAGGATAGTAATGACCCCAAAAATCAAAATAAAATTTAGAAACTTTCTCAGTTAAGCTTCTGCACAACAATCTGAATGAAGTACTACTGAAAATTGAAGACAACTCTGTTCTCTCTCCACAAACACTGCCTGACCTGTTGAGTATTTCCAGAATTTTCTGTTTTTAGATCATTGATTTTATGATATTAGGGAAATTAATTAAGTTACAGGAGGACATCCAAGGATCCGGAGAGAACTAGGGAAAGAGTCAGGAGAGGACCTACAAATCATATTTCCATTTAGTGTGGATGTTTGCCAGAGAACTGAAGAATGGTCAATGCAATACCCACTGTCAGACAGGCAGCCAGTGTAATTACAAGCCATGTAATTTAACATCTGTGGGGGACATTTTGGAATCTTTAATTAAAGACAAATTTACTAAATTTCTAGATGAAAATAATTAGAACCAGACAACACAGATTTTAGAAAGGCGAATCATGCTTGACAAACCTGATATCTCTCTCATCCTCAAAGAACTATATGACAGATGGGGAAACAGGGCGGATGTGGTATACACTAACTTTCAAGATGCCTTTGACAAGGTCCCACACAAGACACTACTGGAGGAGATTAAGGGATTATAAAATTAAGTGAAGGGTAGCAAATTGGATTAATTGTTGGAGAGTAAAATTTAAGGGCAGCTTCACAGTGGAGGAAGCAGGTAGCAGTGTCCTACAGCGTTATGTAGATCAATGATTTATATACAGGGCTACATGAAGTGGTGGTCAAATTTCCACACAATGCTAAAATCGGAGGCAAAGTAAATAATTCTGAGGAGCAAAGGAAGCTGCAAGGCGATAATAAGATGATGGAATGGACAAAAAAAATGGTAAATAGAATTCAATATCACCAAGTGTGAGGTGGTATATTCCAATAAAAAGTAAAAGTAATAATCATGCTATGGGGAAGGCTGGGTTATGAGGGAAGAACAGAGGCTTTTAGGGGTTCAGAGTCATTAGACATTAAAAAGCATCACTTCAGGTGGATAAAGCCATTAAAAAAAAGCTAATGGAAAACTGTGTTTATGGCAAGAGGTACTGACTATAAAAGGTTCAAGATGTAATGGGTGAATCCATATAATATCTTACTAAGACCACAGGTGGAGCACTGTACAGTTTTTGGCTCCACACTATATGAAGGATGTTGAAGCATGAGAGCGTACAGTGCAGATTCACCACGATGCAGTCTTGTATGAGGATATACAAATATGAAGACTTGAAAAATTGAGTGGTGATAATTTGGACTCAGTACCACATTAATTGTTTGAGGCAAACAACATAGAGGCATTTTCCAGGGAAGCTAGATACATGAGGAAGAAAGGATTAGAAGGATATGTTTATAGGGCGAGATGAAGTATGGTGGAGGAGGCTTGTGTGGAGCAAAAACACCAACATAGACTTGTTGGGCCAAATGGACTGTTTCTGTGCTGTAAAATTCTATGTAATTAGGGCCGTTTTCAATGGAAAAGGCACAGTACGAAGTGATTTGATGGGTTGCTTAAAATCATGAAAGGTTGAGACAGCAGACTGTTTCCAACGATTGTGGGATCTAGAATGAGGAGACAAAGATATTAGATTAAATGTAAGAGATTTAGAGCAGAAAGCACGAGAAACTTTTAAAGAAAACACAATGGTTGTGAGGCTGTAGAATGCACCACCACAGTTAGTGATTGAAAAAAGGCCATGTTACCGTTTAAGAATAGGTGAGATAGGTGGTTGAAGGAAAGGGATGTGGAAACAGTTTGGGCACATAGGATTAGGACTCCTTGCTTGGAGGATAAAACCAGTGTGCATTGGTTGGCCCTAACAGCCTGTGTCTGTGTTATAATTTCTATGTAATAATTATAGTGGTTTCTTTGATGCCTTTATTAGCACTTTGATTACAGGGTGCGGGTACCAGCTTTCTGGATGACACAAGTCCCTGCATCAGCAGCATAACAAATGTACTGCCAGGTTCATTTGAGCATGAAAACTAGATTAGATCAGATACTTAGGGCCAGAGTACAAGAGAAAATACTGAATACTCACGGTTGGGATTACTAGATTGCTGAATGTATCTCTACCAGTCAGTCCCAATCAGCCTCAAGATTCTTGTGGTTTCCCTGTCATTAGCACTAGCTGTATATAATGCTTTGATCTAAATGTTCTGATGTTTAAAATGATATTCATGATGATGGTCTTTACGAGACTGATATATAGGGCAAGATTTTCCAATTTATGGTCAGTGCAATAGCATTAGTATGAAGCCTATTTATTGGTGTATGATTCTAAGGAGTAAACAAACTCTGCTCCACGACCTCATCCAAGTAGTCAATATTCACGTGAGCCTCAACAATTGAGTGTTAGCAGTCTATTTAACCACAAGAGCATCACAACTGAGGACTACTGCCGTCTTCAAATAAATACTCATCATTTTACAGCAGGAGTGATGTAGAGCAAAAACACTGTAACCCAGGGGCTCTAAGAAAAAAGACTTGCATTTTATATCACCTTTCACGACCACCAGACATCTCAAAGCACTTTACAGACAATGAAGTACTTTTGAAGTGTAGTCACTGTTGTAAAGTAGGGAATGTGACAGCTAATTTGTGGGCGTCAAGCTTCCACAAACAGCAATGTGATAATGACCAGATAATCTATTTTTGTGATGTTGATTGAGGGATAAATATTGGCCAGGACACCAGGGATAACTCTCCTGCTCTTCGTCGGAATACAGCCATGGGATCTTTACATCCACCTGAGCGGGCAGAAGAGGCCTCGGTTTGATGTCTCATATGAAAGACGGCACCCCCAGCTGTGCTGCACCCCCTCAGTTAACAGGGACTAATCAGATCCCAGAACCTGAAGAAAACAAGCAGCTAAATTCACTGTTTGAGTATACTGAGACCCAAAGCTCACAACTTGATTCGACAAATATCCATCCACTACCCCACTTTTTAATCTTCCTAGTCACTACCAACTCAAGTATTCAGGCATTTTTTTTTAAGCTTGGCCCAGCTTTAAAGCTAGTTCATTCATTACCCAGGAACATCACAGGTGACACACTATCAGTTCAAGAAAAAAATATTGAAAATCCACCCAAATTCTCTCACAAAACATGGAAGGCATTTTAAAATACAATACATAACAGATATGTAAATGGATGTAAAAGGAACATAACATTAGAAATAGGAGCAGGTGTAGGTCATATGGCCCCCCACCCAAGCCTTGTCCGTCATTCATTAAGATCAGGGCTGATCTTCCAACTCAACTCCACTTTCCCACCCTATCCCATGATTCCCTTAGAGTCCAAAAATCCATCAATCTCAGCCTTGAATATACTCAACACCTGAGCACCCATAGCCCTCTGGTATAGAATTCCAAAAAAAAAATCACAAATCTAAGTGAAGAAGTTCTTCCACATCTCAATCCTAAATGGCTGACTCCTTACCCTGAGACTTTGACCCCTAGATTTGACTCTGCAACCAAAGGAAACAGTCTCTCAGCATCTGATCTGATCAAACCTAAGATTTTCATACATTTCAATTAGATTATTTAAATAAAGTGCTTCCCCTATCTGTACTTTGCTACAATCAATGGTTGAAAGATTATTTTTAATTAACATTTGTTTTAGTTTTTCTTCACTTTTCCAGAAATACAAATTTTCAACTTTATTTACTTTAAGGCAGGTATGAAAAGAACTACATCAATCAAGACAGAATGTCAGAGAGGAGCTTGCTATTCCAAGATCTGAAACTCTTCAAACTATCCCACTGATAACTGCTGTGCCAATAGAAATGCTGAACTATAAATTACAGTAGCAATACTTCAAGTCCACCTTAGCATCTGGACAAACATCAGCTGATTTTTAAAAAATTCTTTCTTGGGATCTGGGTGTAGCTGGCAGGCATCCCTAATCACCCTTGGTAGGCAATTTCAGAGGGCAGTTAAGAGTCAACCACATTCCTGTGGGTCTCGAGTCACATGTAGGCCAGACCAGATATGGACAGCAGATTTCCTTCCCTAAAGAATATTAGTGAACCAGATGGATTTTTACGACAATTGATGATAGTAATGGTGCCATGAAATGAGCTTTCAATTCCAGATTTTTAAAAATTATTTGAATTTATTAATTAAATTTAAATTCACCAACTGTCATCGGGGGATTTGAATCCATGTCCCCAGGGCATTAGCCTGAGCCTCTGGATTACTACTCCAGTGACATTGCCATGACGTCACTGTCTCCCGAGAGACAGATCAGAGAGCTAGATTGAATTTGTAAAGGGCAAGTCATGTCAAACAAACAGAGTTAAATTTTTTTGAGGAGGTAACCAACGTGGTAGATAAGGGAGTGTCTATGGACGTTATTTATACGGGCTTCCAAAAGGCATTTAACAAGGTTCTAAGCAAGAGGCTATTAACAAAAATGGAATTGGAGGCAAACTACTGGCTTGGATAGGGAATTGGTTAGGAAGTAAGAGACAGAGGAGGGCTAATGGGCACATACACAAATTGATATGATGTGACTAGCGGTCTTCCCTAGGAATCGATACTAGGGCCACAGTCTTTCACTATGTTTATAAATGACTTGGATGAGGGAAAGCCATATATACAAGTTTGCTGATACTATGAACGCTAGACTTTGTAATAATGTTAAGTTTTTAAAAACTGTGATCTTTAATACAATGTAAAATGGACATTCAGAGGAGACATGTGACCTCACACCAATTCTGCCTGAAGACAAGCAAGGGGTCTTGGCTACCATGGAAACAAGTAACCCAGATCAAAGACCCTTTTGAAAGCAGGGTGCAAGGCTGTAACACCTAAAGGACAATGGGTTTCACTCTCCCAGACTTAAAGACTGGAAACAGGGAGCCAGGGGCTCTAAAATGTAAATTCAAGTTGAAACAGTTAACACCTGGAAACAAAGGAAGACCCAGGTGGATTTGCTATGGTTAGACTTATGGAATCTGAGAATTGTAAAAGGCAAATGACTATTGACTTTGAACTGGACAAATTCAACAGGCTTTCCGAGGTCTGGAGGCTGAAAGGAAGAAAAGAAGTCCAGCAAGAAGAGCTGTGCAGCCAAAAGAGAGAGAGAGCGAGCGAGCGAGCACTTTGAATCCGGTTTGAAAGTTGAATTTTGCAGAGGAGAAAAGACCAACAGGGTCACCAGAGATTGCTTTATTAATGAAAAGCCAGTCAAATGTACTCAGAAGAATTGAGCGAAGGGGACACTGGCTTTGAGAAGGACACTGGGAGATGCAACCCAGTGCAACTGGGAGGAGTTTGGGACTTTTAACTGCAAGGACACCTTTTTGGTGAGAACACTGTGTAACATATAAATGCAGTCTGAGCTTTTCAAGTGCGTTAATAAGTTAATGGGAGATACTGTTCTCTGTAATTTAGTATATTTGCTACCTACTAAGAACTGCTTTGTAAATGTTGAGTTTTAGTTTAGTTGATATAGTAAAAGTCTTAAAAAGTGAAATCTTGTCGTGTAATTCTTTAATGGGTCTTGGGAGTTCATATCTCTTGTTTTAAAATGAACCGTCTCTACTGAGGTTGTAACACTGATAACCCAAAATTAGGTGGAACAGTAAACAGCGTAGATGGGAGCAGAAAGTTGCACGGCAAACCTCCACAAACGGCAATGTGATAATGACCAGATAATCTGTTTATTTGTGATGTTGACTGAGAAATAAATATTGGCCAGAACACCGGGGATAACGCCCCTGCTCTTCTTCAAAATAGTACCATAGGTTCTCTTACATCCATCTGAGTAGATGGGGTTGTGGTTTAACATTTCATCTGAAAGTTGGCACCTCCGACAGTGCAGTTCTTCCTCAGTACTGTGCTGGAGGGTCAGCCTTGATTTTTGTGCTCAAGCCCTGGAGTAGGACTTGAATCCAGAACCTTGTGACTCAGAGGCGAGAGTGCTACCAACAGAGCCACAACTGACACATAGAAAGACTATTTTCTAGCTGCCAAGAAGCAGAGAGATTTAGGGGTACAAGTGCAGAAGTCACTAAAAAACAGGTGCAAAAAAAAATTAAAACATTAATGAGATGTTGACCATTATCTTGAGAGGGCTTGAATACAAAGGGGTGGAAGTTATGTTACAGCAGTACAGAGTTCTGGTTAGACCCCATCTACATTCAGTTCTGGGCACCACACCTCAGGAAGGATACTGGCTTTGGAGCAGGTGCAGCGCAGAGTCACCTGAATAATACCAGGGTTAAATAATAACATGTTGCATAGATTAGGCTGGTATTCCCTAGAGTTTAGAAGATTAAGGGGTGATCTAATTGAGCTGCTTAATGTGATTAAAGGATTTGATAAAGTAGCTAAGAGTGAAATTATTTTCTCTGATGGGGAATTCCAGAGCAAGGGGGCATAACTTTAAAATCAGAGCTAGGTCATTCAGAGATGATGTTGGAAAGCACTTCTTCACACAAAGGGGAGTGGAAATATGGTACAATCTCCCCTAAAAAGCTGTTGAGGCTAGGTCAATCGAAAACTTCAAAATTGAGATTGATCGATTTTTGTTAGACAAGGATTAAGGAACCAAGGCAGGTAGATAAAATTACGCTACCAATCAACCATGATCTAACTTAATAGAACAGGCTCATGGGGCTAAGTGGTCTACTCCTGGTTCCTATGGTACAGTCAGCTAGTAACACTGAGGCAGAAATCAAATTCTATAGCAGTGCTATACAAAGTATGTCAATACTTCTGTCTCAGATCCAGTACATTTCAACACACAAATTCCAGATCTACAGGTGCCCTGTAAAAATCATGCCCTGAACACAGACAGCACTAATACTGACACCAATCTTTAAGCAACTCCTCAGCGTTATTAATTTTATTTTGAAATAAAAGGAACTGATTCACGAGGAGAAACTGTCTCGAGGCAGGTCAATGATGTTAGATTATTTAGCAGTACAGCCATCATAAAAATGTGTTTAAAACAGGTACTTAAAGAAATAGCAACTCCTTTCACAGTTAACCTACAGTCCACACAAGGACTAGTGATAAAACTTGATTTGTTCTGAAATCTAACATAAGTAGGATCTTGTTCACAATAAAAACCAGAGTGAACTGTAGGAATTAAGTAATTGTGTTCCCCAAGAATATCCCTGGATAAGTATTCTGATGTTAATTAGTGTTGATATATATCACATCATATCAAGAAAACAAGCAATGTGCGGAAAAACTTGCAGTTCAAAAGTAATAAGAACTAAGCAATAACTGATGGCTGACAATAAACACACACTAATCCAGAGTAAAAACAAACCACATCTTATAAACACAGCCATATGCTACGAGGAAAAAGTTTACTGAAACATCTAGCTTGTGGGTTGGTGCTCAAGGTTTGCCCAAACATCTTCATGTTGGAACCCATTGTCCCAGTCACGCACTCAGTCACTGGTGCGTTGCTAACCATACTGACCTTCAGCTAATGGACCAGTATTAAACTGAATCTAAAATGAATTTGTATGCGTTTTATACAAAAAAAGCCTCACTGCCACCTTATGGCAATCTAAAATTGACTAGGTTGACTTTGCGAAATCCTTTGGTTGCTGATCCAACCAACATTTTCCTCAGTATTACATCAGCTTCACTATGGCACACATGATGTGCTAGTGAAGTTAGTTGATCCAATGTTCTTGTATAGAAAACGTTTTGGCTATTTGAATTTCACAGTACCTAAATTATTGGGTTGGTCATCAACTGTAAAAGTGAATACAGTACATAAGGATTCAAATTCCTATGATTGAATACTGCTCCTCCTTCGTATTGCTGATGTGATTAATTTAGGTATCAGTTAATAATGAGGATCTCACCTGCATCCTCCCCATACCAATCACTCTGTACATCCATCATATTGGAGAAGGAGCCCCCTCCATCCTCCGGACGCCCCCCTCTGGAAAAGTGCTGTATCAGATCCTCCTTCCGCTGGACGTTCCCTGTCCTCAATAAAACCTCTAAGAACTGTTTCATCTGATAATTTTCATAGGCTATCTCCATAGCCGGGGCAGACTGCAGCCTCTCCTCAGCCTGGTCTGTGGCAGATGATGTAAACTGCCGGAACCTGTCAACTGATTCTACTTCATCCTCGTCAAACTCAACTTTAGGTTCTGGAAGTTTAGGTAGCGACGGTGGGGGTAGTTTCTCTGGAGAAAGGTTATCCTGATCTTTCTGTGCAAGATCTATGGGATGATAAGCATTACACTCATTCCAGGGAATGCTTTGATTATTGTCAGGGCTTGATTCCTGTTGTTGAACTGATGGAACAGGGTTTGCACATTGATTCCTACAAAAAGACACAGTATCTCCAAAGGCTGCTACATTATTCCCATTCTCCACATGATTGCAGTTATCATCCTTCTCATCTTTCACACAGATGTCAAGAGAAGATCTGATGTACAATTTGCAAAAGCTAACCACGTCAGTCATTTGCAGGTAACTAGCTGCTGACATAACTTCGATAACATTCTTACTGCAAAGGTTCAACTTTCCAGAATAAAGGAAGTCCAGTATTATGGAAAAGGCCTCAGATGTGACGATGTCCAGGGAGGCAGTGCTAGGACGCCCACCATCATGGATATAGTGAATCAGCAAGGCTCTGAAGTAGCCACTGTTAGCAAATAGAATATTCCGGTGAGCTTTGAAGATCCTTCCCTCCACAATAATGCTGCAGTCACAGAAGAAGTCCTGCTTCCGCTGTTCATTTAGTTCTCCCAGAAGTTTAGTGTAATATGACGTGATCTCCATCTTTTGTGAGCAGGACTTTGTTAAAAGATGTTTTGTTGCCTGTAAAATAATTTTAAAAGATCAGAAAAGGTTTTTTTTAAAATTTGTGTTCAAAGTCAAGGATATTAGTGCTGCAGATGGAATTCTTTTCCACTTTGGCACTCGTCAGCATCAAGTATAATAACGCTCAAGAGAATAAAGGAAGAATAGGGTTATGGAACAGGCCTCATATCACCATATCCAATAGTCAAAGCTCCCTTTACTCTGTCCTGAAAATGCACTTTAACCCCAATGAAAGAGCCCCATTCCCCAGTGCACCAATGAAATTTTCCACTTCCCACATCAGATTTCCTTACAGCCTCTCCATCCAGACCACCTACGCATTGTCCACTTGAGATGGCTTATGAACTGTTTTGTGCTGTGAAATCATGCTCACTCGAAACTGAACAAAATGCAAATCTGGTACTAGGTTAGAAAATGAAAGGCACCTCTAGATTGACATTCATGAATGATATAGGCACTAGCTGACTGAGCCATTGCTGATCTCAGTTAAGCACCCATCAGGGTTTCCAATGGATCTTTGAATAGTCATAGTAATTTATAGCACAGAAAGAGGCAAAGAATAACATAAAAATGGACATTTAATTTTAATTCAGGACAAGAGAGGCACAAATGTGCATATATCAGATAAACTGGATGTTTGGCAATGATTTTAAAATGTTTGAACGACATGGATGGATCAGAGCAAAACAACCATCCACATAACCAATCAGATCAGAGTACTGTAAGTATCAGGGACTAGGTTAGTATTCAATGTTAACAGTAAATCCAGTAACAAAAAAATGCCCATTATCGCACAACAGTCGTAATATACCTGACAAAAATAAAGAATCTTGCTCTTACCATTAGGTAGCACGACTGCATAAAAATAACTTGCATTCATAAAAGCACAACAAAACGCTTCACACTGCTTTTGAGGGCAGAGCCAGCTTTTCATGCACCGACTAGATTCAATTTCATTTTGCTGTCCTGATTTTTAAATTTAAGAAGTGATTCCAAAGAGTTTGATTTTAAACAGTTAAAAGTACTAAACTTGTTTATGAAAACTGGATATCGAGCAGCAAATAGAATATCTATGCCATCTAAATTTCCAAAATTATGAATATTATTTATGAACAGGAACAAACCTGTACTTAGGGAAGCTCAATTCTGCTATTGTTTCAGGTCCTGTTCTCATGGGCTATTTTTCTTAAATATTCGGTTCTTGACTCTTTATGACGTCACAGGGACTTTATCTGACCCATAACAAGAAATCTTTCGGAAATAAACTTCCTATCAAACACCAGGCCCATCAAATTCAATACCGAAGCTAAGGAAGAAAGATTAAACCATGTCAACGGTCTAACTGTCCTGCTGCAACAGCACTTAACAGTTACCAATGAAGACTACAACAGGTCAGAGTGTAGGATTACAACCACTCATTCTCTTCAGCAAACATCCCTCTCACTTCAGTTCTTATCTCATTGACTTGTTAAAGGCCACAATCACCCAACTGGCTCCATATTTACCTTTTTTCCCTTTGGTCAGAGCAAAATATCTCACCGATGCCCCCGCGCCCACACGCCTCGCCAACCTAACCTAACCTAACACCGGAACTCGCTACGGCACTCATTGATTGACAACATCGCGCACCAATAGAAAACGCCATCTCGCGAATGGTTGAGCGCCATAGCTAATGGGAGGTGGGGGTTAGTGGGCGGGACCATTGGGATAGCAAGTTAGGTTGCAGCAGCTGGAAGCTTAGTGAGCGTGCGCATCATGCTGCATTCGGGAGTTGTAGTTTTCTTTCCCGTGGGTCGCTGCGGCAGCCGGGCTGGAAGGAACTACAACCCCCAGCGTGCAGCGGGCCGAGATTCATCTGGTCCACGTCAGTGACGGTAAGTGGCCCAAGTCCAGTGCAGTGATGGTTTCCGCTCAGTTCAGTGACATCCAATGGAACCATTCATAACCGACCTAATTATCACCTAGCAACCGCTGGCTCATGTGCTTGATGACCTGTCGGTGCTGGGAGATGTGACCAGGCCGGAGTATGTGGACCCTGCCGGCTCAGGCCTGGACTGTCATTGTTATCATCCCGCCTGAAGGCTGATTCTCACAATCCCACTGCAAGTGTGCCAAATGTCCTGATTGTCCCTCAACTGCGCCTTATTTTATGTTTAGATGTGAAGTTGTGCGTTATTTCTTTGCATATTTTCCTACTAAAACGAAGTGGATTAATTTCACTGCTGACGAACATAGAATCATAGAATGGTTACGGTACAGAAGGAGGCCACTCGGCCCTCTGTGACGGTGCTGGTTCTCTGCAAGAACATCTCTGTTAGTCCCACTCTCCTGCCTTTTCCCCATAGTCCTGCAATATTTTCTCTTCATAATTATCCAATACCCTTTTGAAAGACATGATTGAAGCTGCTTTCACCACACTCTCACAGTAAATAGGAGCAAGAGTAGACCATATGGCCCTCGAGCCTGCTCCACCATTCAATACAATCATGGCTGATCTTAGGCTTGAACTCTTTTCCTGCTAACCATGTCCCATGATTCCCTGAGACTTAAATGTACTCATCCACAACCCTCTGGGGTACAGAATTTCAAAGATTCACAACCCTTTGAGTGAAGTAATTTCTCTCCTCTCAGACAGTGCATTCCAGATCCTAACCACTCGCTGCAAAAAAATGTCTTTCCTCATGTTGCCTTTGATTCTTTTGCCAATCATTTCAAATCAGTGTGATCTAGAAATCCCCCATCCCTGGCACCCTCTCTGATGCCTTCACATCCTTCCTAGTGTGGTGTCCAGAATTAGACACCAATACTCCACTTGAGGCTGAACAAATGTTTTATAAATGTTCACCAACTCCTCCTTGCTTTTATAGACTATGCCTCTATTGAGAAAACCTAGGATCCCTTGCTCAACCTGCCCTGCAACATACAACGAATTTGTGCACATATACCCCGAGGTCCATCTACTCCTTTAGGATTACATCCTTTATATTGCCTCACCTCATTCTTCCCCGCCACCCCCCCCACCACCACCAAATGTGTCACTTCACCTTTCTCTGCATTAAATTTCATCTTCCATGTGCCCTCCCATTCGCCAGCCTGTCTATGTCCTCTTGAATTCTATCTCTATCATCCTCACAGTTCACAGTACTTCGAAGTTTTGAGTCATTACCAGATTTTGAAATTGTGCCCCGCACACCCAAATCTAGGTAATTGATATAGATCAAGAAGGTGGCGCAGTGGTTAGCACTGCAGCCTCTCAGCTCCAGCGACCCGGATTCAGTTCTGTGCAGAGTTTGTAAGTTCTCCCTGTGACCACATGGGTTTCCTCCAGGTGCTCCGGTTTCCTCCCACATGCCAAAGACTTGCGGGTTGTTAGGTAAATTGGCCATTGTAAAACTTTCCCCAAGTGTAGGTAGGTGGTAGGAGAATTGAGGGAAGGTGGGGATGTGAGAGGGAAAATTGAATTAATGTAGGATTAGTATAAATGGGTGACTGATGGTCAGCGTTGACTCGGTGGGCTGAAGAGCCTGTTTCGGTGCTGTATCTCTATAAGCAGTGGTCCTGTGTTTTGAAAGTACATCCATTTTTTGTTAAATTTTGAGGACGTGTTTTATTTGGGAAAACATGGATTTTTTTTCACTGAGGTCATTGAAAGGACTGAGGTCTTGTTTGCAAACAACATGTATTGGAAGTCATCTGTCTTCAGATAAATACCCAGCAGGGGGCTTTTTTGACTTGGAGAAGATGTTTACAGAGAAGTAATAGGTCAAGATTTATAGGGATCAGGAGGCTTGACTCTTGAGATATTGTTTTGGTTCGCTTTGGACAGTGTGTGGGAGTTTTAAAAAACAGCCAAGAGAGCAGTCACCCCAGCTTAGTCTTTTACATTTCTTTGAAAAACCTGCCAGTTTTTTCATTTCTTTGAGAAGCTCTTTGAAGCGAGTGTAAGAAATAGAGAAATTGATGCTACATTTGTCCCAAAAGACCTGCTTGAAACACCGGTTGCCGCATTTCTCCTGAGATGCTGCAAAAATCTGTCGGATAAATCCTTGACGCTGCCTGAACGAATTGCTCCAGAAAATGATCCCAGTGACAACTGTCTACGCGTATTTGGGTCGCCAAACCAAGAAAAGGGACATCTGACATCTTTCCATACCTTTTTTTCTTCAAGAATTAGCAAGTATTTGGCCAAAGTATTCTTTTTTTGTCTTTTATTTGTAACAGAGTTCTAAAAAGAAAATCTTTATCTTTTTCGGTTAACCGGGGTGGGGTGCGGGTGAGGGGCTAAGGTAAAAAGGGAACTTTCATATTTTAATCTTTGTGTTAATGCTTTGCTTCATTACTGATTAAATCTTGTTTTATAATAAACTGATAATTTTGTTGTTTATTAAAGAAACCTGGTTGGTATCTTTTATTCTGGGATAAAAATAAAGTGTATGGTTGACCGTATCGGTAACTGGGTAAACATTTAAATATATGATGTGACCTATGGAGAAGTGGAACTAGAAACAACAGTGCACTCCTCCCGCCTCGCTCGTAAGGGTTATGGAGAACGGGCAGGAAAGTGGAGTACAGGCCGAGATGAGATCAGCCATCATCGTATTGAATGGCGGAGCAGGCTCGAGGGGCTGAATTGCCTACTACTGCTCCTAGTTCTTATGTTCTTAAGTAACATCTAATACCAATCCCTGGGGAATCCCACTATATATCTTCCTCCAGTTCGAAAAATAACTGTTCACCACACTGTCTGTTTCCTGTCTCTTAGCCAATTTCGTATCCATGCTGCTCTGTCCCTTTTATTCCAGGGGCTTCAACTTTGATGACAAGCCTGTTATGTGGTACTTCATCAAATGTCTTTTGGAAGCCCATGCACACCACATCAACCTTCTGTGTTACTTCATCAAAAAACGCAATGTGAATTGGTTTTTTTATTCTTTTCAAAGGATGTGGGCATCGCTGGCAAGGCAGCATTTGTTGCCCATCCCTAATTGCCTTTGAGTCATAGAGTTATACAGCACAGAAACAGGCCCTTCAGCCTATCATGTCTGTGTCGGCCATCAAACACCTAACTATTCTAATCCCATTTTCCAGCACTTGGCCCATAGCCTTGTATGCTATGGCGTTTCAAGTGCTCATCTAAATACTTCTTAAATGTTGTGAGGGCTCCTGCCTCTACCACGCCTTCAGGCAGTTTGTTCCAGATTCCAACCACCGTCTGGCTGAATTTTTTTTTCCTCAAATCCCCTCTAAACCTCCTGCCCCTTACCTTAAATCTATGCCCCCTGGTTATTGGCCCCTCCGCTAAGGGAAAAAGTTTCTTCCTATCTAATCTATCAATGATCCTCATAATTTTGTATACCTCAATCAGGTCCCCCCTCAGCCTTCTCTGCTCTAAGGGAAACAACCCTAGCCTTTTCAGTCTCTCTTCATAGTTGAAATGCTCCAGCCCAGGCAACATCCTGGTGAATCTCCTCTGCACCCTCTCCAGTGCAATCACATCCTTCCTATAGTCTGGTGACCAGAACTGTACACAGTACCCCAGCTGTGGCCTAACTAGCATTTTACACAGCTCCATTATAACCTCCCTGCTCTTATATTCTATGCCTCGACTAATAAAGGCAAGTATCCCATATGCCTTCCTAACCACCTTATCTACCTGTGCTGCTGCCTTCAGTGATCTATTGACAAGTACACCAAGATCCCTCAGACTTTCTGTACTTTCTAAGGTCCTACCATCCATTGTATATTCCCTTGCCTTGCTAGTCCTCCCAAAATGTATCACCTCACACTTCTCAGGATTAAATTCCATTTGCCACTGCTCCACCCATTTTACCAGCCCATCTATATCGTCCTGTAATCTAAGGCATTCCTCCTCACTATTCATGACACCACCAATTTTCATGTCATCTGCAAAATTACTGATCATATTTCCCATATTCACGTCTAAATCATTAGTGTACACTACAAACAGCAAGGGTCCCAGCACCGATCCCTGTGGTATACCACTGGTCACAGGCTTCCACTCGCAAAAACAGCTCTCGACCATTACCCTCTGCCTCCTGCCACTAAGCCAATTTTGGATCCAATTTGCCAAATTGCTCTGGATCCCATGGGCTCTTACCTTCTTAACCAATCTCCCATGCAGGACCTTATCAAAAACCTTACTGAAGTCCATGTAGACTACATAACTGCTTTACCCTCAGCTACACATCTAGTCACTGCCTTGAAAAATTCAGTCACGTTAGTTAGACACGATCTCCCCCTGACAAAGTCATGCTAATTATCTCTGATTAATCCCTGCCTCTCCAAGTGGAGATTAATCCTGTCTCTCAGAATTTTTTCCAATAGTTTCCCAACCACTGATGTTAGACTCACCGGCCTGCAATTACCTGGTTTATCCCTGCTACCCTTATTTGCTGTCCTCCAGTCCTCTGGTACCTCTCCTGTGGCCAGAGAGGATTTGAAAATTTGTGTCAGAGCCCCTGCTATCTCCTCCCTTGCCTCACATAACAGCCTGGGATACATCTCATCTGGGCCTGGGGATTTATGCACTTTTAAGCCCACTAAAACAGCTAATACTTTCTCCCTTTAAATGCTAATATGTTCAAGTGTATCACAATCCCCCTCCCTGATCTCTACACCTACATCGTCCTTCTCCATAGTGAACACAGATGAAAAGTAATCATTTAAAACTTCACCTATGTCCTCCAGCTCCACACACAGATTGCCACTTTGGTCCCTAATGGGCCCTACTCTTTCCCTGGTTATCCTCTTGTCCTTAATATACTTATAAAACACCTTAGGATTTTCTTTTATCTTTCCCGCCAGTGTTTTTTCATGTCCCCTCTTCGCTCTCCTAATTACTTTTTTAAGTACCCCCCCCCTACACTTTCTATACTCCTCTAGTGCCTCCACTGTTTTCAGTGCTCTGAATCTGCCATAAACCTTTTTTTCCCCTTATCCAATCCTCTATATCCCTTGACATCCAGGGTTCCCTTGACGTGTTGGTCCTACCCTTCACCTTAACGGGTGCATGTTGGCTCTGAACGCTCACTATTTCCTCTTTGAATGATTCCCACTGGTCTGATGTAGACTTTCCTACAAGTAGCTGCTCCCAGTCCACTTTGGCCAGGTCCTGTTTTATCATATTGAAATCGTACTTCCCCCAATTCATTACCTTTATTTCCGGTCCGTCTTTGTCCTTTTCCATAACTACCTTAAATCCTACAGAGTTATGGTCACTATCCCCGAAATGCTTCCCCACTGACACTTCTACCACATGTCCAGCTTCATTCCCTCGGATTAGATCCAGTACTGCCCCTTCTGTTGTAGGACTTTCTACGTACTAGCTCAAAAAGCTCTCCTGTATACACTTTAAGAATTCCGAACCCCTTTAAGCCTTTTGCACTAAGACTATCCCAGTTGATAATAGGGAGGTTGAAATCCCCTACTATTATTACCCTATTATATTTACACCTCTCAGATTTGCCTACATATCTGCTCCTCTATCTCTTCCTGTTTGGAGGCCTGTAGTACACACCCAGCAAAGCGATTGCCTCCTTTTTGTTTTTAAGTTCTACCCATATGGTCTCATTTGAGGAGCCTTCTAAGATATCATCCCTCCTTACTGCAGTAATTGACTCCTTCATCAATAGTGCAATGCCACCTCCTCTTTTATACCCTCCCCTGTCACACCTGAAGATTCCATATCCTGGAATACTGAGCTGCCAGTCCTGCCCTTCCCTCAACCATGTCTCTGTGATAGCAATAATATCATAATCCCATGAGCTAATCAATGCCCTCAATTCATCTGCCTTACTAGTAAGACTCCCTGCATTAAAATAGATGCAATCCAGCCTTGCATTTTTTACTTATGCCTTAACAGGCTATATTTGCTCTGCTTTCCAAACTGACTCACTTTCTCTTCATATTTGACTGTGCATCGCCCCCTACTGTACCTCCACTCTGTATCCCACCCCCTACCAAATTAGTTTAAACCCCACCCCCAACAGCACTAGCAAACCTCCCAGCAAGGATGTTGGTCCCGTTCTGGTTCAGGTCCCACCTTTGCCAGAAACAGACCCAGTGATCCAGGAAAATAAAGCCCTCCCTCCTGCACCATCTCCTCAGCCACGCATTCATCTGCTCTATCCTCCTATTCCTATACTCACTGGCACGTGGCACCGGGAGTAATCCAGAGATTACAACCTTTGAGTTCCTGCTTTTTAATCTGCTACCTAGCTCCCTAAATTCTTGTTGCAGGACCACATCCCTCTTCTACCTATGTCGTTGGTACCAATGTGTTCCATGACCTCTGACTGCTCACCCTCCCCCTTCAGAATGTCCTGCAGCCACTCCGTGACATCCTTGGCTCTAGCACCAGGGAGGCAACATACCATCCTGGAGTCACGTTTGCGGCCACAGAAACACCTATCTGTACCCCTGATAATAGAATCCCCTATCGCTATAGCTCCTCCACTCCTTTTCCTCACCTCCTGTGCAGCAGAGCCATCCTTGTTGCCACGAACTTGGCTGTTGCTGCTTTCCCCTGGGAGGCCATTCCCCCCCCCCCCCCCACCAACAGTATCCAAAGCGGTATATCTGTTTGAGAGGGGGACGGCCACAGGGGACTCCTGCACTACCTGCCTGCGCCTACTACTCCGCCTGGTGGTCACCCATCCCTTTTCTGCCTGTGCAGCCATTACCTGCGATGTGACCACCTCGCTAAACGTGCTATCCATGATGTCCTTAGCATCGTGGATGCTCCACAGTGAATCCACCCACAGCTCCAGCTCCGTAATGCAGGTAGCCAGCAGCTGCAGATGGATACACTTCCTGCACACATGGTCGTCAGGGACACTGGATACGTCCCTGATTTCCCACATAGCGCAGGAGGAGCATATCACGGGTGCGAGCTCTCCTGCCATGTCTTACCTTTGGATTAATTAGTTACTCCCTTTAAAAAATACTAATTACACTAGGGGCCTTGTTCTACACCAAATAATACCCACTACAATCTAAATTTCTTAATAAATTACACCAGTTAAAAAAAAAACACACTTTAGTCGTACTCACCTTATCACTTGAGGTTTTTTTTAAAAAAACTTGCCCCTTCTTTTTTTAAGCTATTTAAATGCACTAACAGCTGTTATTTACCCAACCAATCACCTTGCAGATTTCCTGTGATGTCACTGTAAGTTTTTTCCCCCCCTCTTTCGAATCTCAGTGCACACCAGCAGTAGTGGTGGGCTGCCTTCTTGAGCCATTGCAGTTCATCTTCCTTCTTGAGCCATTGCAGTTCATCTGGTGTAGGTACACCCACAGTGCAGTTAGGGAGGGAGATCCAAGATTTTGATCCAGTGACAGTGAAGGAACAGTGATATATTTCAATGTCAGGATGGTGCGTGACTTGGAGGGAAACTTGCAGATTGTGGTGTCCCCACGTGTCTGCTGTTGAGGTTGAGGTTGCAGATTTGGACGGTGCTATCGAAGGAGGCATGGTGAGTTTCTGCAATGCATCTTTCAAATGGTACTGCTGCATCTGTGCGTCAGTGGTGGAGGGAATGAATGTTTAAGTGGTGGATAGGGTGCCGATCAGTGTCGCGCATGGTGTCGATCTTCCTGAGTATTGTTGGAGCCACAATTATCCAGGCAAATGGAGAATATTCCATCACACTTCTGACTTGTGCCTTGTAGATTGGGGACAGGCTTTGGGGAGTCAGGAGGTGGGTTACTCACTGCAGAATTCCCAGCCTCTGACCTGCTCTTATAGTCACAGTACCTATGTGGCTGCTCCAGTTCAGTTTCTGGTCAGTGGTAACCCCCAGGATGTTGATAGTTAAACATAATTTGCCCTTAACAAATCTGTGCTGGCTTTCCTTAATTAATCCATATTTATCTAGGTGACTGTACAAGTAGCAACTTTAGTTCCCCACATGTTATTGTGTTCATATTGACTTGAAAATTGGACAGGGTGCATTACAACGGCCGAATCCTTAACATCTATTTTGTGCCCTGAAGTTGAATTTCACCCCGTGATGCCCCTATATTCAGCTAGGATTTAAGTTTACCATTGTTGGCAAGCACCTTTTATAATTTATGGGCTTCACTTATTCTCTGCTTGAAAGGAGTTGAGTTTAATTATTCCAGTAAATAGAGGCATGGCAGGGCATCTCATGTGCATCTGCATATCCTGTTCCATGTAGGAAATCTAGGTCGCTTCTCGTGTCCTGAACAACTACATGTGCAGGAAGTTCTGTAAGCTGGAGCAGCTCAAGCTTTGGGTTTCAGAGCTTGAGCAGCAGCTGGTGCCACTGTGGTGCATCCGCAAAGCTGAGAGCTATGTGGATAGCACGTTTCTGGATGTGGTCACCCTGCAGCTTAAGTGTGTGCAGGCAGAGAGGGAATGGGTGACTGTCAGACCATCAAGGAGGACCAGGCAGGTAGTGCAAGAGTCCCCTGAGTGCATCTCAACTGGTGAGAGTAATGGTTCATCTGGACAGTGCAGCCAGAGCCAAATCAATGGCACCACAAGTGGCTCAGCCTCAGCTGTACAGTGGAGCAGGAGGAAGGTTGGAAAGTAATAGTGATAGGGATTCTATAGTTGGGGGAACATGCAGATGTATCTGCAGCCACAGACTTGAATCCAGGATGGTATGTTGCCTGCCTGGTGCCAGGGTCAAGACTATCATTGAGCGGCTGCAGAGCACTCTGAGTGGGGAGGGTGAACATCCAGAGGTCGCAGTCCATATTGGTACCAATAACATAGGTAGAAAGAGGGATGAGGTCCTGCAGGCAAATTTTAGGGAGCTAGGAACAAGACTAGCAAGCAGGACCTCAATGGTAATAATCTCCACATTATTCCAGGTGCCATGCAGTAGTGAGTAAAGCAATAGGAGGACAGAGCAGATTAATGTGTGGCTGGAGAGATGGTACAGGAAGGAGGGTTCAGATTCCTGGGACATTGGAACTGGTTCTGGGGGAAGTGGGATTGGATTGGTTGCATCTCAACAGAGGCAGGACCAATGTCCTCACAGGGCAGTTTGCGAGTGCTGTTGGGGAGGCTTTAAACTAATTTGGCAGGGGGATGGGAACCAGGATGTAGCATTAGACAGAAGAAACAAAGTGCACAAAGAATTAAGAGAGACAGATAGCACCAGAGTAAGAAATAGTGAACTATTAAGTGCAGTCAGAGTCCGATGGAATGCAGTAAGGTCTAAATTAAGTTTACAGTGCATGTATGTAAACACACAAAGCATGGTAAATAAGATTGGTGAGCTGAAGGTGCAGAAAACCACATGAGAATATGACGTGTCGGTAATGGAGACCTGACTCCAAAAAGGGCATGACTAGATACTAAATGTTCCTGGATGCAAGATGTTCAGGAAACATAGGGAAGGAAAGCAAGAATGAGAGATGGCAGTTTTGATTAAGGAGAATATTGCAGTGCTGGAGAGAGAGGATGTCCTAGAGGGGTCAGGACGGGATCTGTTTGGTTAGAGTTAAGAAACAATAGATACTGGATATTCTATAGGCTACCAACTAGTGGGAAAGATAGAGGAGCAACTTTGCAGGGAAATTACACAGAGGTGCAAGAACTATAGAGTAGTGATAATGAGGTACTTTAATTATCCTAATATAATCTGTGATATTAGTGTAAAGTGCAGAGAGGGTGGACGAGTTTTTGAAGTGTGTTCAGGAGAATTTTCTAGATCAGTATTTTTCCAGCCCAAAGAGGAAGGAGGCATTGCTGGATGTGATTCTGGGGAATGAGGTGGGTCAAGTGGATCAAGTGTCAGTAGGGGACCATTTAGGGAACTGTGATCATAGTATCATAAGGTTTAGATTAGCTATGGAAAAGGACAAGGAGCAATCTAGAATAAAAATACTTCGTTGGAAGAGGGCCAATTCCAGTGGGGTGTGAATAGATTTGGCCAATGAAAACTGGAATCAAAGATTGGCAGGTAAAACTATAACAGAACAATAGACTACTTTTAAAGAGGGGATGGTTTGGGTACACTCAAGGTACATTCCCACAAGGGGGAAAGGTAGGACAACTAAAGCCAGAGCTCCCTGGATAATGAGAAAGATAGAGAGTAAGATGAAGCAGAAAAAGCGTGTGTATGCCAGATGTCAGGTTGATCATACAAGTGAGAACCAGGCTGAATATAGAAAACTCAGAGGGGAAGTGTAAAAGGAAGTAAGAGAGGCAAAGAGAGTCTGAGAAGAGACTGGCAGTTAACAGCGAATCTAAAAGTCTTCTGTAGGCAGATAAATTATAAAAGGGTAGTGATAGAAGGAGTGGGACTGATTAGGGACCAAAAAGAGGATCTACCCATGGAAGCAGACAGCATGGCTGAGGGATTAAATGAGTACCTTGCATCTGTCTTTACCAGGCAAGAAGACACTGCTAAAATCATAGTGAAAAAGTTGAGACACTGGATGGGTGAAAAATTGATAAAGAGGAGGGATTAGAAAGTTTGGATGTACTTATTGATAAGGCACCAGGACCCGATGCATTCAAGGATACAGAGGGAAGCAAGGGAGGAAATTGCAGAGGCACAGGCCATTATCTTCCAATCCTCCTTTGATACAGGGACAGTGCTAGAGGACTGGAGAATTGCAAATGTGACATCCTTGTTCAAAAAAAGATGTGAGGATAAACCCAGCAACTACAAGCTTTTCAGTTTAACCTCGGTGATGGGAAAGCTGTTAGAAATGATAATCCAGGACAAAATTAACAGACTCTTGGACAAGTATAGATTATTCAAGGAAAGCCAGCATGTATTTGTTAAAGGCAAATTGTGTTCAACTAACTTGACTGAGTTTTTTTATGAGATAACAAAGATGGTTGACAAGGGTAATGTAGTTAATGTGGTGTACATGGACTTCCAAAAGGTGTTTGATAAAGAGCCACATAACAGGCTTGCCAGCAAAGTTAAAGCCCATGGAATAAAAGGGACAGTGGCAGCAGAGTGACAGGAAACTGAGTAATGGTGAAAGGTTGTTTTTCAGACTGGAGGAAGGTTTACAGTGGAGTTCCCCAGGGGTCGGTACTAGGACCACTGCTTTTCTTTATATATATTAATGACTTAGACTTGGGTGTTCAGGGCTCTGTTTCAAAAATTGCAGGTGATACAAAACTTGGAAGTATCAGAAACTGTAAACAGGATCGATGATAGTCTTCAAGAGGACATAGACACGCTAGTGGAATGGACGGACAAGTGGCAGATGAAATTTAATGCAAAGAAGTGTGAAGTGATACATTTTGGTAGGAAGAATGAGGAGAGGCAACTTAAGATAAAGGGTGCAATTCTAAAAGGGGTGCAGGACAGAGGGGCCTAGGAGTTTATGTACACAAATCGTTTAAGGTGGCAGGGCAGGTTGAGAAAGTGGTTAAAAAGGCATACGGGATCCTAGGCTTTATAAATAGAGGCATAGAGTACCAAAGCAAAAAATTGATGATGAACCTTTATAAAACACCAGTTCGTCCTCAACTGGAATATTGTGTCCAGAGGACATAAATATAAGGTGAATGGCAAAGGAACCAATGGCAACATGAGGAAAAACATTTTTATGCAGCGAGTGTTTAAGGTCTGGAATACACTGACAGAGTGTGATGGAGGCAGATTCAATCATGGTTTTCAAAAGGAAATTGGGTAAGAATCTGAAGAGAAAAAAGTGCAGGGTTACAGGGAAAGGGCACGGGAATGCGAATAGCTGAGTTGTTCTTGCAGAGAGCTGGCATGGACAAAACAGGTTGAACAGCCTTCTTCTGTGCTGTAACCATTCTATGATTCTATGACTTTAGTGCCCTTGCAAGGTGGCAGTAAAGGTATTGACATAAAAAAATGTTCAGACAGAACGAATGGTGTGAAAAAATATAAAGGAACGCCGGTTCAGGTTGTTCCATTTTTGTTTCAGTCTGTCATTGTTTTATTTTTGTTTGATGTTTTGTCTTCTTGCATAGATATTAGTTATACAAGTTTATTGTTACATGATTTGTGAACTTCGCTCTTAATTTTACCAAGATCAAATGCCATGGTTGGAACTGAGCACTAGAATATGTTAGATGTGTGGTTTCACACAATGGGGTTGTTCTGTGAACCAGGATGCAGGAAAAATAACAAACCCCAGCTGTCAGTGCTTAAATGCAGTCAATCATAGTGGATTTACCTGACTAATCTACCAGTTCCAGTGCTACTCTAAAATTAAAAAAAGCAAGCTGAATTGCAGAATATAAGTCTACATAAAAAACCTTGCAAATATAAAATAAAAACAAGAAATGCTGGAACCACTCAGCAGGTCTGGCAGCATCTGTGGAAAGAGAAGCAGAGTTAATGTTTTGGGTCAGTGACCCTTCTTCGGAACCCTTGCAAATATAATACTTTCCATGCACTTAGGATGCCTGCTCCACAATATTTTACAAGCATTGTCATTTCTCTTTAGTGGGGAGACATGGCAACCGACTTGAACACAGCGAGGTCCCACAAATATAAGTGACATTAATTTGTTTTAGTGGTGTTGGTTCATGGAGTAATATTGGCCAAGACACAGAGTAAACTCCCTGTTCCTGTTTGAAAAACTACTATGGAATGGTTTAATGTTCAATTGAACAGGCAGGCTGATTGACTCCCACTTTCTATCAAGCATCATTCCTTGCTTCCTACTTGCCCTCACCCTGCCTGAAACCATCCGCATATTTGCTTCTGGTCCTCTAATCGGGCTGCTACTATTGATTCAGGAGATGTACAAGTATGAATGCATCCACCTGCCTCTATAAACTGGGTAGTTAGACAGGTCCTTCTGCTCTCACCAGGTAATATGTATTGAACTGGTTTAATGCCCAAAAATCTTCTTATTTTTCCTAGTTAACCTGTTAGGTTATTAATCCAAAGTCTGTTTCCAGGAAAGGCACAAAGTAAATATATTTGAGGGTTACTATTTGTACGCTGCTCTCATTCTCTCTCACTTCAATGTTTTGTTTTTCTCTGCTTCATTCCCAATCTTTGTGATTTGTTCTTCAGCCAGTTCCTTTCTAAATTCTGGACTTGCCAAAACCCTATTGATGGCTGAATTTGCACTGGCTGCAGTCTCTGCACCAGAGCAACGATGGATGCTGACACTCTCCCCAAGAATCTCTACCCCATTAACTAGTTACCATGGATGGACAATAATTGAAACCTTGCCAGTGTTGCTCACATCCAAGGGAAAATATGTTTAAAAAAAAGTTCTCTTTAATGTCAGTTTCTTCTGGCTAAAGTTCTAATAATGATTTTTGTTCAGTGCTTTGTGTAAGAGCCCTATTCATCCAGAATTAGCTTTGAAAGACTAAGAAGCCAGTAATAAAAATAATATGCTATGGATATCTTATTCTTCCAATAGGAAAGCTCAATATTGTTAGGGATAACTGATCTGAATCTAAAAGATAGTAAATAATAATATTTACTATTTTGCTTGAAAATTTATTCCCTTTTGTAGTTGTTCTGAGAACCAGTAAAGTCCAAATATTGGCATACATGCCAATCTAAAATATCAAAGTTGCCTCAAACCTCAAAAAAGCTGTCAGCTCAAGAATGACCCTGATTATAAATAAGAAGAAAAAAAGTAAACAGTGACATCACAGGCAAGGTGATTGGTTGGTGAGTAACTGCTGTTAGGGAATAACTCTAAATAGCTCGGTAAGTAACCAAAGTAAAGAGAAAGGTCTACAGTTTAAAAAATATAATAGGTAGTTTTTTTTAGGGAATCAAGGTCCCGAGTGTAAATAATCTAATTTTGAGTAATTTAAGGGAGTAAATTGAGAGTGAGTCATGGCAGGGCAGCTCGGCAGTGTGGAATGCTCCTCCTGTGCAATGTGGGAAGTCAGGGACACTTCCAGTGTCCAGGGCGAACACATGTGCAGGAAGTGTCTCCAGATGCAGCTACTCGAAATCCACGTTTCGGATCTGGAGCAGTGGCTGGAGACACTGTGGAGCATCTGCGAGGCTGAGATCATCGTGGATAGCACGTACAGGGTCACACCGCAGGTAAAGACTGCGCAGGCAGAAAGGAAACGGATGACCACCAGGCAGCGTAGAAGTACTAGGCAGGTAGTGCAGGAGTCCCCTGGGTCCATCTCCCTTTCTAACAGATTTTCCATTTTGGATACTGTTGGGGGAGATAGCTTCTCAGGGGAATGCAGCAAGTCTGTGGCACCACGGGCGGCTCAGCTGCACAGGAGGGGAGGAAAAGGAATGGAAGAGCTATAGTGATCGGGGATTCTATCGTAAGGGTTGCAGATAGATGTTTCTGTGGCCGCAAACATGACTCCAGGATGGTATATTGCCTCCCTGGTGCTAGGATCAAGGATGTCACGGAGCGGCTGCAGGACATTCAGAAGGGGGAGGGTGAACTGTCAGAGGTCGTGGTTCACATTGGTGCCAATGACATAGGTAGAAAGAGGGATGAGGTCCTGCAACAAGAATTTAGGGAGCTAGGTAGCAGATTAAAAAGCAGGACCTCAAAGGTTGTAATCTCTGGATTACTCCCGGTGCCACGTGCTGGTGAGTATAGGAATAGGAGGATAGAGCAGATGAATGCGTGGCTGAGGAGATGGTGCAGGAGGGAGGGCTTCAGATTCCTGGATCACTGGGTCTGTTTCTGGCAAAGGTGGGACCTGTACAAGTTGGACGGGTTGCACCTGAACCGGAACAGGACCAACATCCTTGCTAGGAGGTTTGTTAGTGCTGTTGGGGGCGGGGGTTAAACTAATTTGACAGGGGAATGGGATACAGAGTGGAGGTGCAGTAGGGGTTGATGCACAGTCAAATATAGAAGAGAAACTAAGTCAGTCGGGAAGGCAGAACAAACATAGACCTGTTAAGGCACAAGTGAATAATGCAAGGCTGGATTGCATCTATTTTAATGCAAGGAATCTTACTAGTAAGGCAGATGAATTGAGAGTGTTGAGTAACACATGGGAATGTGATATTATTGCTATCACAGAGACATGGTTGAGGGAAGGGCAGGACTGGCCCCTCTATATTCCAGGATATAGAATCTTCAGGCGTGACAGGGGAGGGTGTAAAAGAGGAGATGGATTTGCACTGTTGATCAAGGAGTCAATTACTGCAGTAAGGAGGGATGATATCTTAGAAGGTTCCTCAAATGAGACCATATGGGTAGAACTTAAAAACAAAAAGGGGGCAGTGTACTACAGGCCTCCAAACAGGGAGAGATAGAGGAGCAGATATGTAGGGAAATCTCAGAGAGGTGTAAAAATAATAGGTAATAATAGTAGGGGATTTCAACTTCCCCAATATCAACTGGGATAGTTTTAGTGCAAAAGGCTTAGAAGGGGCGGAATTCTTAAAGTGTATACAGGAGAGCTTTTTGAGCCTGCACATAGAAAGTCCTATAAGAGAAGGGGCGGTACTGGACCTAATCCGAGGGCATGAAGCTGGACACGTGGTAGAAGTGTCAGTGGGGGAGCATTTCGGGGATAGTGACCATAACTCTGTAGGATTTAAGGTTAGTTATGGAAAAGGACAAAGAGGGACCAGAAATAAAAGTACCGAATTGGGGGAAGGCCGATTTCAATATGGTAAAACAGGATTTGGCCAAAGTGGACTGGGAGCAGCTACTTGTAGGAAAGTCTACATCAGACCAGTGGGAGTCATTTAAAAAGGAAATAGTGAGAGCTCAGGGCTAACATGTTCCCATAAAGGTGAAGGGTAGGACCAACAAGTCCAGGGAACCCTGGATGTCAAGAGATATAGAGGATTGGATAAGGGAAAAAAAGAGGCTTATGGCATATTCAGAGCGCTGAAACAGCAGAGGCCCTAGAGGAGTATAGAAAGTGTAGGGGGGTACTTAAAAAAGTAATTAGGAGAGTGAAGAGGGGACATGAAAAAACACTGGCAGGCAAGATAAAGGAAAATCCTAAGGCATTTTATAAGTATATTAAGGGCAAAAGGATAACCAGGCAAAGAGTAGGGCCCATTAGGGACCAAAGTGGCAATCTGTGTGTGGAGCTGGAGGATATAGGTGAGATTTTAAATGATTATTTTCATCTGTGTTCACTGTGGAGAAGGACGATGTAGGTGTAGCGATCAGGGAGGGGGACTGTGATATACTTGAACAAAATAGCATTGAAAGGGAGGAGGTATTAGCTATCTTAGCAGGCTTAAATGTGGATAAATCCCCAGGCCCAGATGAGATGTATCCCAGGCTGTTATGTGAGGCAAGGGAGGAGATAGCAGAGGCTCTGACACAAATTTTCAAATCCTCTCTGGCCACAGGAGAGGTACCAGAGGACTGCAGGACAACAAATGGGGTACCATTATGCAAGCAGGGTAGTAGGGATAAACCAGGTAATTACAGGCCAGTAAGTCTAACATCACTGGTAGTGAAACTTTTGGAAAAAATTCTGAGAGACAGGATTAATCTCCACTTGGAGAGGCAGGGATTAATCAAGAATAGTCTGTATGGCTTTGTCAGGGGGAGATCATGTCTAACATACTTGATTGAATTTTTCGAGGAGGTGACTAGATGTGTAGATGAGGGTAAAGCAGTCTACATGGACTTCAGTAAGGCTTTTGATAAGGTGCCGCATGGGAGATTGGTGAAGAAGGTAAGAGCCCATAGGATCCAGGGCAATTTGGCAAAGTGGATCCAAAATTGGTTTAGTGGCAAGAGGCAGAGGGTGATGGTTGAGGGTTGTTTTTGTGAGTGGAAGCTCACTGTGACCAGTGGTGTACTGCAGGGATTGGTGCTGGGACCCTTGCTGTTTGTAGTGTACATTAATGATTTAGACGTGAATATAGGAGGTATGATCAGTAAGTTTGCAGATGATACGAGAATTGGTGGTGTCGTAAATAGTGAGGAGGAAAGCCTTCGATTACAGGACGATATCGGCGGGCTGGTAAGATGGACGGAGCAGTGGCAAATGGAATTTAATCCTGAGAAGTATGAGATGATGCATCTTTGGAGGACTAACAAGGCAAGGGAACATACAGTGGATGGTAGGACCCCAGGAAGTACAGAAAGTCAGAAAGACCTTGATGTACTTGTCCATAGATCACTGAAGGCAGCAGCACAGGTAGATAAGGTGGTTAGGAAGGCATATGGGATACTTGTCTTTATTAGCCAAGGCATAGAATATAAGAGCAGGGAGGTTATAATAGAGCTGTATAAAGCGCTAGTTCGGCCACAGCTGGAGTACAGTGTACAGTTCTGGTCACCACTCTATAGGAAGGATGTGATTGCATTGGAGAGGGTGCAGAGGATATTCACTAAGATGTTGCCTGGGCTGGAGCATTTCAGCTATGAAGAGAGACTGGATAGGCTAGGGTTGTTTTCCTTAGAGCAGAGAAGGCTGAGGGGGGACCTGATTGAGGTATACAAAATTATGAGGGGCATTGATAGGATAGATAGGAAGAAACTTTATCCCTTAGCGGAGGTGTCAATAACCAGGGGGCATAGATTTAAGGTAAGGGGCAGGAGGTTTTAAGGGGATTTGAGGAAAAAAAATTTCTGCAAGTGGGTGGTTGGAATCTGGAACAAACTGCCTGAAGGCGTGGTAGAGGCAGGAGCCCTCACAACATTCAAGAAGTATTTAGATGAGCACTTGAAACGCCATAGCATACAAGGCCAAGTGCTGGAAAATGGGATTAGAATAGATAGGTGCTTGATGACCAGCACAGAGACGATGGGCCGAAGGGCCTGTTTCTGTGCTGTATAACTCTAAGACTCTATGACTCTAAGTGACATGTGATAACAAGTGATTATGCAGGTCGGGGGCTGATAATTCTGCATCAAGTGACTCACCTCTTGATACCCCCACCAGATGCCTTTTCACCATCTACAAGGCACAAGTCAGGAGTGTGATGGATTACTGTCCACTTGCCTGGATGAGTGCAGCACAAACAAAACCCAAGATGCTTAAGACCATCCAGGACAAAGCAGCCCGCTTGATTGACACCCCATCCACCACCTTAAACATTCACTCCCTCCACCACCACACCATGGCTGTGGTGTGTCCCATCTACAAGATGAACTGCAGCAAGTCATCAAGCCTCTTGGACAGCACGTCCCAAACCCGAAAACTCTACTGCCTAGAAGGACAAGGGCAGCAGTTTCATGGGAACACCACCACCTGCAAGCTTCCCTCCAATTTTATTTCCTCCACTATTAGTGGCCACGTTTTGAGTTGCCTAGGCCCTAAGCTCTGGAATACCCTTCCAACACCGTTCCATCTCTCTACCCCGCTTTCCTCATTTAAGACCCTCTTTAAACCTACCTCTTTGACCAAGCTTTTGACCTAATATCTGCTTATGTAGCTTGGTGTTATATCTTGTTTTATAATGCTCCTGTGAAGTACCTTCGGACATTTTATTACGTTAAAGGCACTATATAAATATAATTTGTTGTTGTTGTGAGTCACTCACCATCCTGACTTGGAAAGATATTGCCATTCCTTCAGAATCCTGGAACTCCCTCCCTAATGGCGCTGTGGGTGAATCTACACTACATTGACAGTAGTGGTTCAAGAAGGTGGCTCACCACCACCTTCTCAAGGGCAATTAGGGATGAGCAATACCGTGATGCCCACATCCTGTGAATGAATTTAAAAGGTAGGCTGTACATGTATCCAACTGTCCTTCACTGATTGGGGGGGGATAGAAAAAAAACATATGTTTCAGACAAACATGAAAGTAGTTTTATATTTCACAATCGATACATTTTTAATCTAAAAATAAAAAAAACAAAATGAAGATTTAGATTTTCAACAGGTTAACCAGTCAACACTTCTCCAAAAAATACTTCAACAGTCACTCTCCCACATCCAGCACCCCTGCTCAGACACAGAGGCACTCTAAGTCCTTCAGATCGAGTTCATAGACTACATCTAACTTCCCAGCCTTTTATAGAAACACCCTTACCTCCGCCAACCTTCTCAGTTGTACTGGCACTCCCCCTTTCTTCCCCCCACCCCCATCTCCACTTCAGCCTGGCACTTTCTCCCAACTCCAACCCAGTTCATGCTTCCACTTTCCTTAAATCCCACGACATTATTCCTCAGACTTTTTTTCCCAGACACTAGTCCCTCTTCAATAGGGCAATGGCCTGTCCTCCTGCACCATCCTTGGTATTCTTTGCTGCATCCACCATGGCACCCATCACTGGCTCACCCAGAGCAGGGACCTCAAATGCCTCATATGGTATTTCCAGTCGACTGTCTCACCCAGCTCACTTCGCTGCGGTTAACCTCTCTTGCCCTCACCCCATCCTGCTAACCTCTTCCACTGTTCCCCCTTCTGAGCCTGCTTGCAGTTCAACAATTGCCACCCACCCTGTATTGTCATCCAGAATATATGGTTCCTCAAAAGCAAGGCTCTCGATGTCCTGGCACTGACAGAAACCAGACTTACAGGTGGTTAATCCTTCCCCATGACTGAAGCCTCCTTGCTTGGCTATGCATTCTGTTATTTACCCCACATGCACTACTGTAGTAATAACATAGTTCTTATTGCTTCTATCCCTATTTCTCTGGCACCTTTTTCCCCTTTGAACATCTCACACTCTTCCATTTATTCCAGCTCTAATTCAAAAATCTGTTATGTATTGCCTTCCCAAGATCCATACTGACATTCCCAAAATATCCCTGTTCTCTGCTCTCCTTGTCTCTGCAGTAAACAATTTCTTACCCTCACTGAATTCAACCTACATCTAAACTCCCCAGCCCTACTCCTCTGATTCTCCACTCTCTTGCCTGGGGAATCCAGAACTATGGGTCACAGTCACAGAATAAGGGTATGTCATTTAGGACTGCGAGGAGGAGAAATGTCTTCATTGAAAATGTTGTGGATCTTTGGAATTCTCTACCCCAGTGGGCTGTGGATGTCCAGTCGTTAAGTATATTCAAGACAAAGAATTTTGGAGACTAAAGGAATTAGAGGATCTGGGGATAGTGCAGGAAGGTGGAGTTGAGGTAGATCAGCCATGATTGTATTGAATAGCACAGCAGGCCTAAAGGGCCAAATGGCCTACTCCTTCTCCTATTTCTTATGTTCTTAATCTCATTCATCCTTCATATAAACTTCACCACCCATTTCCACAACTAGCTCCTAGGCCATACCATCTCTCATGCCCACTAACAAGGTTTTGGTCACCAGAAAGGCTATCTGTGGTTATTTTTTCATCTCTCTTACCACCCACATCCCCTTATTTGTCCCCCCCCTCCCCCCCCCACCCCACCTCAAAACCAAGTAAAGAGCTCATAGACTTCCTTGTTTCTAAGACAGTTCTCTCCAATTACCATCCTGTCTTTAGTTCCTCCCTTAACTTTACAATGTCACCAAACATGTTGCTTCCCAGCTTCATGCCTAACTGTCCCAATGCTACCTGTTCAAATCCTTCCAGTCCTTCTTACCCACACAAAAATGGTGCAGCTCCCTGCACTATCAAGCAGGTTGGTCAGAATTGATAAAGTAAATTAACTGAGGTTCAGGTTCACAGGCATAATTCCTCACAGCAAGGCAGTCATCTCAATTTGGTCATTATGAGAGGAGCTGAGGTGAGCGAGAAAGAAAAATCCCACCTCCTTCGTACTTATGGATTGAAAGAGAGAGCTCCAGTATGACCGTTTATCCCTCAGCTGGCTGAGGGAAATATGAGTCATTTCACCATTGGTACTGTATTCAGCTTTAAAACACAATGAAATGGTCTGATCAGTTCATTATAAAACATGTGGTGCATTATGAGTATATCCTGATAGGACAAAATCACAAATACAGCAGTCCTGTCAAAGGCAGGGCTCCCAAGTGTGTTGGCACTAATCAAACAAAGGTGGCTTCGGTGGATCGGACACATCTGCAGGATGGAAAACGGTTGCTTACCCAAGGACTTTCTGCATGGTGAGGTAGCCAGGGACATACGACCAGTGGGGCGCCCAAAGCTCTGCTTCAAGGATGCTTGCAAGCATTATATGAAGGCCCTAAATGTTGACTATCGCACCTGGGAGTCATAAGCTGGCAAAAGAGGGAAATGGCGACACATCCTGTGGACTCATGTGCACTACCACGACGACCAGTTGCTACAGCAACTTAGCAACAGGCGCCAACATCAAAAACAACTCACAGCGTCACCTGGCAGCTTCACATGCGGCACTTGTGACAGAACCTGCTTCTCAAGAATTGGCCTTCACAGCCATCAATAAAGTGAAGACAACCCACCTAATGGATTGTTTACTACGTGTCCATCATCTTTCATAGATGGAAGGATGCCAACCAACCAATGGAGCCCTACAATAGAGACGAGAATGTAGGTTTGAAATTGTGAATAATATTATGACACTTGTCTCTCTATTTTTATAACTAAATTACCTTTTTAAACAGTGCTTAGTTTTTCCAGCTGATGTTTGGTGCAATCCCACTGTAAAAGATCGAGGGTAACCTACTAATGTCTTTTGTATACGGAGATTAAACTTTGTATATTCAGCAGTACAGTGTGGCATGGGTATATAGTATTGTTTGTATATTGAAAATAAAAGGCATTCTTAGTGAAGCAGGTCGTTTTTTAAGTGTGGTAGAATAAATTGCTGAAAACTAAATTCGCCACCAAGAGGCACCAAAGAGCTAAGCAAATTATTTGTTCTGCTGTTCTGATGAATTTCCAAGACACAGATAAGACGTTCAAAGAGGCTGGGCAATCATAAAATTAATAACACAAAAATATATTAAATATAATTACCATTCTTACAGTGTTGCCCTTAATTTCTATCAGCACAAACTAATACCTGATGTGTTACTATTTGTACAGTATCTGAAGTTCTTTAGATAGGTATGTAAGCTGAGCACTGTCAGATATTTCAGAGACAAGTACACCAGGGATTCTGTTTTACTGGCACATGGGGGCGCTTTAAACTCTCCAGACTTAAAAAAGAACGGATTTCTACAAGTTTCTGGAACGGGTGAATGTGAAACAAACCGATGAATAGCACATTTTGAATTACATTGTATAATGTGGTCCTTATAAAACAGTATATCATCGAACTTACTTTGAACAGTGCCTAGGAGCACAGGTAGTTTAACATTGGTATAATAGAATGCTTTTCACGCCTACCATATCGTACATCTTGAGTCACACTTTGGTGACATGCTTTTTGGTTGGCTGAAATAAAAATTCCAACTCTATCAGAACTCGAGAATTGGCCAATCAAAACAGACAATTGAATTAAATAAAAACAGAAAGTGCTGGAAATACTTAGCAGGTCTGGCAGCATCTTTAGAGAGAGAAACAGAGTTAATGTTTCAGGTCTGTGAATTAGGGATTAGGGATGGACAACAAATGCTGGCTTTTCCAGTGACACCCACATTAAATGAAACAAATAAAAAAAATTAGCTATTTCACAATGATAAACCTCATGATATTCCCTCTTGTGATCCATGCCCAACACCTCCCCCTCCCCAGTATTGTTAATCTCCACAACTTCTTGGTGCCAAGCTCTACAACTATCTCTCATTCTGTCAAACCCCAGGATCTCGTCTTCCATAGTTCCCTCAAATCCCAGCATTCCCTCCACACTGCTGTAGAAATAAGGATATTTTCCCTCGCCTGTCCTAGCAAAACCCAAGATCTCCTTTATCAGCAGTATTTATCTGCAATTCACCATGAGCAGCACCATAGCAGATCTACTAGGAACATATCAAAAGCAGTCAACCATTACACAAAGTTGACATACTGCTAATCTCATATTGCAGATGCAAAACAATCTTAAAATGTGTGCTTCCCATCTGGAGCATGGCACTTTTAAGCATATTCCAATTAATGAAGTTCCCTGACCTAGACAAGAATAAAACTCAATGTCCTAAGGATCAGTTCAATTAAAAATTAAACTTTGTTGCCTATGCTCTGTGACTGTAGTACACTGTTACTCCTTACCTCTCTGAAACTCTCTGCAGCTTGTGACGTGGTTGGCCACACCATCTTCCTCCAACATCTTTCCTCCATTGACCAGCTGAGTGGGACTGCACTCGTCTGGTCGCACCCTTATCTACCCAGTTAAAGCCAGAGAATCTCCAGCAATTACTTCACTTCTCACTATTTCTAGAGTGTATCAAGTATCTGTTCTTGTTCTCCTCCTATTTCTCATCTACATGCTGCCCCTCGGTGACATAATTTGAAGACATGGCATCCAGTTCCACACCCAGCTTTACTTCATCACCACCTCTCTCAATCCCTGCACTGCCTCTGTGTTGTCAGATTGCTTGTCCTACATCCAGTCTTGGATAAGCCACAAATTCTTCCAATGAAATACTGGGAAGACCGAAGCCATTGACTTCGGCCCCTGCCACAAACTCCTTTCCAATGCCTCCAATCCAAGCTCCTCCCTGGCCAGCTTCTCAGGTTGAACTAGACTGTTCACAACCTTGGCTTCTTATTTCACCCAGAGCTGAAATTCCAACTGCACATCCTCTCCATGACCAAGACCTTCTAAGTCCACCTCTGTAATATCTCATATTTCCGACCCTGCCTAAGCTTATCTCTACTGAACCCTTCATCCATGCTTTTGGTACCTCCAGGCTAAAACGTTTCAATGCTCTCCTGGCTGCCTTTCCTTCTTCCACCCCTATAAATTTGAGCTGATCCAAAAGTCTGCTGCCCCAGCTTCAATGTAAAAATTCCTATCCTTATGTTCAAATCTTTCTATGGCTTCACCCCTCCCCATCTTTGCAATCTCCAGCCCTACAACCTACCAAGACCTCTGACTCTGTCCTTCAACTCTGGGCTCTTATGCACCCCCAATCCCTTCATCTCAATTTTGGCAGTTGTGCCTTCACCTACCTAGGCCCTAAGCTCTGGAATTCATTCCCCAAGCTTTCTGTTTCTCCACCTCTCCTCCTTTGAAGACCTTTCTTAAAACTTGCCTCTTTGACCAAACTTTTAGTCACCTGTCCGAATATCGCCTTCTTTGACTTGGTGTTAATTTTTGTCTTATTATACACCTGTGAAGCATCCAGGGGTGCTTTCCTGCATTAAAGGTGCTATATAAATACAAGTTGTGAAATAGGGACAGAGCTTGACCGTACCAGCCAGACAACCTGCACAATGTTGTCCTTATTAAACAGCATATTATCTGACTTATCAAGAACAAAGCAGTGGGCGAGTGGCTTGTAATATTATAAAGCAAGTTATGGCTTTATGGCTGGCACATTATTTTGTCCATCGCACCACATCATGCTGTCTATATGGAAAGTTTTATGTCACACTGTCACCCAATTTTATCTTCATGAAGCAATGATAAATCAAAAATAGTTGTGCATAATGACATAAATGGATCAATTAAGAAAAAGCTGAATCTTAATCAATTAATCGCTCAAAAAAATTCTAAATCCTTTCGGGCAATAATAAATCAAACTCAACTTTGACAAATGATAAAAATCTAGCAATTAAAGAAGGCAAAAGTTTTGAATTAGTAACTCAAAATGTTTTCCAAAATCTTCCATCTGTTATATCACACGCTGAATTATCTAGGGCTTAAAATGAGGTTTTTAACATGATAAAACATGAAAAATTGTAATTTTGCAATATCTTAATTAATCTTACCTATAAAACTGTCTTTTATGTTTTTAATGCTTTTTATTTGGAGGCCTCAGCCTCTTTCAAAAGCCTGTGGTTGGAACTGGGAATCTTCCCAGAGCTATCACTCTATTAGGTGAAGAGAGTTATCAACAACACACATACTTTGTGATTCCCAGGGTGCCACAGTCTGAATATTAATGGTATAGAGAAGCTTGTAGCACGCATCAGCCTCATTCTCAGTGCAACTAGAAGTGCATCTTTCCATAACCTATAATATTATGTTTTGTTCTTCTAAATAATTTGAAAACAAGCTGCAGAGTGAATTTTAGAGCCTTTTATGAGTTAACAATTTTGAAATTCTTAGTTTTTTTACTTCAGGGACACAAGATTATAACACATTTGTTTTGTTTATACTGATAATTCAAAAAATGACAATTATTTACATAAAAAGTTAAACTCAAAGTTTGTCTATAACACGACCAATTGTCTTGATTTTCTGAAATGAACTGAAAACAAGTTACTATATGAAATTATCAGTTCCAGTTTCAATGAATTTTCTATAAAATATCTATCAAAGTAATTGCAAAGGTTACATGTAGTGGTGCAAAGAGGATCCGGTTAAATCAGCACTAAGTGGGGTCAATAATAGTACTTATTTATCAAAAGACTTCAGATGACATCAAAATCCACAGTCGAAAGGCTTCACTGGCTTATGAAGGTCATTTACCCTCAGGATCAAATAATAGTCCCATTATTTATACTCATTATAGTCTCAATAAGGATAATGACAATAATAATTGAAGACTAGAGGCTACTGCAATATTGTTATTGCATAATAATATGACATGATTTGCAGGGGAGTGTGATATTCAGGATAATGAACGCTCAGGAGTGATTTTAAAGCAACAGTTTCATCAAAACATTTAGATGACCTATTAAACAATAAAAACAAAACCACAGCAGACTATGGTGTTCCTATTTAGAAGCCCAGGTGAAGGTCCAAGGCCCACAATGCAGAGATTACAAAGGCTGAAAAGTACAGAAGATGGGGCAAATTAGGTAATAGTGATTATGTTTTAAATGCCTGTAAGTGATAGGAGGAACTGAAGACTGAGGGAGGTAAGGAGTTCCAATGTTGAATGAGAATGAGTTAGAATAGAAGGTGATCAATTGGGGGTACTTTTCACCTTCACTGCTTGGGCAGTAAACTTGCAGGAACAATTGCTCGCTGTTATGGAACCTATCCAATTTTCATTTCCATTGATTCTACTCCATGGGCTGGATTTTACCAATCCCTCGACTTCGGGCTCCGTGGCGGGGGGGATGGCCGAAAGATGGGGCCGGCAGCGGAGACCAACCCCGGGAGGGCCCGGCCCGATCTCCCAGCGGTGTCGAGGCTCTGTGGTGGCCCCTTCACCACCGGGCGTCAGGACCTGGATTTCAATATTTAAATTAATGACATAAATTCAAATGAACTTACCTTCAATCTTCCAGAACCGCCACGATCTTTGGCGCAGCAGCGGCATTCCCGCGCCTTCAATTCCCCGTCCGGGGAAAGCTGGTGTGATACTGATGGGGGATGGGGGAGGAGTTAAGATTTTCAGTGCCGGGGGGTGGGTGGGTGGGGACGGGGTCAAATAAAGGTGTAGGGGATGATGAGAAGGGGTGAACTTCAAACTTTGTGCAGTCTGTAGGGGGTGGGGGGAGGTCAGATTTAAAAGTTAAGTGTTTTGGGGAGGAGTGGAAAGGGCAAATAGTTAATGTAATTATTATTGTGGGGTGGGATTTGCAGGTTGTACCTTTAAAATTTCAAATTGACCAGGAGAGCTGGCTGCCCTTTAAAAATGGCACCAGCGCCTGTGCACAGGGAGCTGATTCCATTGCCGGGGACGGACAGCCCGCCTCCTTCATGAGATTTGGGGGGGTGGGCCGCACTGGCTATTTAAATGAACCGCCGCGTGTGAGATCGCAACGACTCTTTGGCACATGGCCAGCACGTGTGGGCCACCATTCTTTGAGCTTGCCACCGGGCTGTTAAAATCCAGCCCCATCAGTGTATTGCCCATCAATGAAGGTGAAAATTCACAGAATAATACAGCAAAGAAGGAGGCCATACAGCCCATCGTGCCTGTGCTGGCTCTTTGAAAGAGCTATCCAATTAGTTCACTCTCTTGCTGTTTTTTCATAGCCCGGCAGATTTTCCTCCTTGAAGTATTTATCCGATTCCCTTTTGAAAATTCTTATTGAATCTGCTTCCATCTCCCTTTCAGGCTGTGCATTTTGTTACGACCGGAGGTGGGAGGAGTGCACTGTCTTTTCTAGTTCCACTCCTCGACAGGTCACAGCATATATTTAAATGTTTACCTAGATACCGATGCAGTCAATCATATGCTCTATCCTTTATCCCAGAATAAAATACACCAACCAGGTTTCTTTAATAAACAACAAAATTATCAGTTTATTATAAAATAATACTTAACCAGTAACAAAGCAAAGCATTAACACATAGATTGAAGTATGAAAGTTCCCTATTTACCTTATACACACACACACACACACACACACACACACACACACACACACACACTCACACACTCACACACACTCACACTCACACTCACACTCACTCACTCACCGAAAATAAAGAGATTTTCTCTTTAGAGCTCTGTTACCAAAAAAAACCCAAAAAAGAATCCTTTGGCCAAATGCTTGCTAATTCTTGAAGAAAAAAAGAGATGTGGAAAGATTTCAGTTGTCCCTTTATTCTAGGATCCCAAATACGGCTATCACTGAGATCTTCCTAGAACAGTTCTTTTCAGGTGACATTGAAGATCACTTTGGCAGGCTTTCCAGGAGAAATGTGTCAACAGGGGTTTTTGGCAGGCCTTTCAGGAGGAAAGCAGCATCAATTTCTCTATTTCTTACACTCGCTTCTAAGAGCTTCTCAAAGCTATGGTAAAGCTGGCAGGCTTTTCAAAGAGATGAAAAAAGGCTGAGCTGAGGTTTTGTCCTTGGCAGGTTGATTTTTTAACTCCTCTCAATACACTGTCCACACCCTAACTGTCCAAAGCAAAACCAAAACAATGGGCTGAATTTTACAGACACCACCCCCCCCCCCCCCACCCCCGACATTGGGGTTCATGGTGGGGGTGGCCGGAAAATGCCTCTGGGAGAGGGCTGCCATGCACCCCGACGCCAGGAAGGCCCAGCCCGATTGCTGGCGACGGTGAGGCCTCATGGTGGCAGCCCCCGCCGCCACCCCCCCACCCCGGCTGCTTGGCGATGGAACCACCATTTAAATATTCAAATAGATTAAAATTACTGAATTAATTATATTTACACTGCTGCTTTCCATCCCGCTGCGATCTTCGTGCAGCTGGCCGGCACCCTACGCCTTTGTGCCTTTGGATCCCCATCCAGGGAAATGAGGTGGAACACTTGTGGGGAGGGGGGAGGAGGTACGTTTCTCAGTGCAGGAGTGGGGGGAATGGGGTCAAAGTAACATCATTTGGTGTAGGAGATTGTGGGAAGGGTTTTAGGTTAAAGCTTATGCACTTTGAGGTGGGGAAGGTCAGGTGACAAGGTAAGTGTTTTGATGGGAAGAGGGCAGGTAATTAATTTTATGGTTATTGGGGGTGGGAGAGGGGCAAAATAAATGTATTTTTTTAACTGCACCTTTAAATATTTAAATGTAACAGTAGGGCTCAAAGCCCTTTAAAATCCATGGAATCCTTTTCAGTTTTAAAACACAAGTACTCGAAATGTAATAAAAATTGGAAGTACTTTTGTAACAATTTCAAAACATGATAATGAGCTGCATAAAAAGAAATTCTTTATTGATGGGCCGAATGGCCTTCTTCTGTGCCATAATGACTCTATGTTGTCTCTGGTTCTTTTATCAGCTGCCTGCGCACAGGCGCTGATGCTATTGCCAGGGACGGACAGCCTGCCCCCTCCACATGATCGGGGTGTGCAGCGCACTCCGGCTATTTAAATGAGCCACTGTGCTTAGAATTGTTGTGGCTCTGTGACGTGCGGCCCGCCATTGTTTTCACCGCCACTGGTTGCGACAGCATAATTGTAAAATTCAGCCCAGTATCTCAAGAGTTAAGCCTCCTGACCCCTATAAATCTTGACCTGTCACTTCTCGGTAAACATCTTTCGCAGGTCAAAAAGCCCTTACTGGGTATTTACCTGAAGACAAGTGACTTCCAGTAAATGTTATTTTCAAACAACCTCTCAGTGACCCTTTAAAAAAAAAATCCATGGAATCCTTTTCAGTTTTAAAACACAAGTACTCAAAATGTAACAACAATGGAAGTACTTTTGCAACAATTTCAAAACATAATAATGAGCTGCATAAAAATAAATTCTTCACTAATGGGCCGAATGGCCTCCTTCTGTACCATAATGACTCTATGTCGTCTCTGGTTCTTTTATCATTTACCTTAAATCTGTGCTTTCTGTTTACTGACCTTCTGCCACTGGAAACAGTTTCTACTTATTTACTCTGTCAAAACCCTTCATGATTCTGAACAACTCTATTAAATCTTTCCTTTACTTTCTCTGCTCCATGGAGACAACCCCAGCTTCTCTAGTTCTGATGAAAGGTCACGACCTGTAGAGTTAACTCTTTCTTTCTTTCTCCACAGATGCTGTCTGACCTTCTGAGTATTTCCAGCGTTTTCTGTTTTTGTCCCAGTTTCTCTGATCTCTTCGTGCAACTGAAATCCCACACCCCTGGTTTAATTCTAGTACATCTCCTCCGCACCCTTTTTATAGCCATGACATCCTTCCTGAACTATGGTTTCCAGAATTGGACACGATACTGCAGCTGGGGTCTAACCAGCGTTTTACAAAGGTTTAGCATAACTTCCTTACGCTTGCACTCTGTGCCTCTGTTTATAAAGCCAAGGATCATATATGCTTTTTTAACAGCCTGCTAAACTTATCCTGCCACCTTCAAAGATTTGTATATGTTCCCTCCCAGGTCTCTCTGTTACTGTATCCCCTTTAAAACTGTACCATTTAGTTTGTATTGCCTTCCCACAAAAATGAATCATTTCATATTTTTCTGTGTTAAAATTCATCTGCCATGTGCCTGCCCATTTCACCAATCTGTCAATGCCGTCCTGAAGTCTGTTACTATCCTCCTCATTATTTACTACATTTCTGAGTTTCATTCCATCTGTAAATTTTGAAGTTATGCCCTGTATACCCAAGTCTAAGTCATTAATTTAAATCAAAAAGAGCAGTGGTCCCAATACCAGCCCCTGAGGAACACCACAGCAGCCTTCCCTCAGTCTGACAAGCAACCGTTCACCATTACTCTCTGCTTTCTGTCCCTAATCCAATTTTGTATTCAAGCAGCCACTGCCCCTTTAATTCCCATGGGCTTCAATTTTTCTATTATGCTGTACTTTATCAAATGCCTTTTGAAAGTTAATTTACACAACACCGACCTCATTACCCTCATCAAACCTTTCAGTTGCTTCGTCAAAGAACTCAATCAAGTTAGTCAAACACAATTTGCCTTCAGCAAATCTATGCTGGCTTTCATTTATTAACCCATAATTTTCTAAATGCCAATTAATTTTGTCCTGGATTATTGTATAAAAGTTTCCCCTGCACCAAAATTAAGATGACTGGCCTGCAGTTGTCAGGTTTGTCCATTTCTCCTTTGTTAAACAAGGGTGTAAAGTTTGCAACCTCCAGTCCTCAGGCACCACTCCCATATCTAAGGAGGATTGGAAGATTGTGTCCACAGCCTCCACAATTTCAACTCTTACTTCCCTCAGCAACCAAAGATGCATCCCATCCAGAGCTGGTAATTTTTCTACTATAAGTGACGTCAATTTTTTAAGTACCTGCTCTTTTTCTGTTTTTTTCCTATCCAAATTCTCTACTACCTCCTCCTTTACTGTGATATTGAAGCATCCTATTCTATTATGAAGACAGATGCAAAGTACTCATTTACTACCTCAGCCATGCCCTCTGTCCCCCACAAGAAGTTCTCCTTTTTGGTCTATAAACAGCCTCACAATTCCTTTAACTACTCTTTTGCTGTTTATGTCCTTATAAAAAGACTTCTGCATTCCCTTTTATGCCACACGCTAATCTGTTTTCATGTTCTTTCTTTGCCCCTCTTATTTCCTTTTTCAGTTCTCCTCTGCACTTTTTGTATTCAGCTTAGTTCTCTACTGAATTATGAACCTGACATTTATCTTAAGCCTCCTTTTTCTGTTTCATTTTAATATCTATACCGGTAGTCATCCAGGGAACTCTAGCTTTGAATGCCCTTCCTTTCATCCTTATGGAAATGTGTCCAGCATGTACCTGACTATCTCCACCTTTGAAAGCCTCCCATTGTTCATTTGCTGTTATATCTGCCGATCTTTGATTCCAATCCACAAGGGTCAGATCCCTTTTCAACTCACTGAAATTAGATTTACTCCAGTTGAGTATTTTCACATTTGATTTTTCCGTGTCCTTTTCCATAACTACTCTAAACTTAATTATATTGTGATCGCTGTTTCCCAAAAGCTCTTACACAGAATCATGCTCTATTTCCCCCACTTCATTCACCAGAACTAGATCTAGCACTGCTTCTTTCCTCTTTGGGCTGGAAACGAACTGATCAAGAAAGTTCTTGTACATCTCTCAGGAAGTCCTCCCACTCTTGGATCTTTACATTGCTATTTTTCTAGTGTTTCTGTACTAAATTCCATCTACTATGGGCTGGATTCTATAGGCCTGCTGCCGAAATAGGCGGCGGGTGAGATAAATGGGGGCCCGCACACTCGGAACGAACGTTGCAGAGCCACCGCGATTCCAAACGCGGTGGCTCATTAGCATGGCCATGGCAGCTGCCCGCCCCAGTGACGCAGAGGGGGTGGGCGAGCCATCCCCAATAACGGCATCTGGCACCAATGCGCAGGCGCCGGCACCATTTTTAAAGGACTTAGAGCCCTTGCCAGTAAATCCCCGAATGGGGATCCGAAGGCGCGTTGATGCCACCGCCAGGATGAAGATAGCAACCTGTTGCATGAACCGCTGCAGCCTGCATGTTAATGTATGGTAAGTGCCCATCTGCATATTGTAATGCAGGTCCCGTCACCGAATGGCATGGAGGCAGACACGAGTCCTTGCCACCGCTGCCAAGATCGGGGTGGACCCTGCTGGCGCGAGGTTGGTGGCGGACCTCATCCAGAGCAATCTTCATTCCCACCCCCGCCCCTGCCGCCACTGTTCCCAACATCGAGGGCTCTATTAAATTCAGCCCTAAGTGTCTGCCCATTTCACCAATCTGTCGATGTCCTCCTGATGTTTGTTACTTCTTTTGCTTATTCCCAGTGAGTCTTGATTTCAACACAGTGAGGGTGTAGGGAAGGATGTGTATGACCTCTTCTGTCCTGAATTCATTTCCAATGTCCATTACTTTTTCTTATATCTCAGGCATTTTGGGAAAATATTTTATTCAATTTGTTTTTGCTTCTTATTGGTTGTTGTTGATATGGCAGGTGTATGCGTAATGGTGTTCTACTCAGTACGATTTCTTCTCCTCAGCAGTTTCCTCCCTTCCCCTCCTGAGCATGTCAACTGTCTGCACTCTACAGGTGCCATTTGCCCTCTGGTACCTTCTCCAAGTCCCCATTATTTGTTTCTGAGTCTTGCCAGTGAGTGTAAACAAACTATATTCGAGTCAAAGCTGATCTCTACCACCACCCAAGTTGAGGTCCGCTGACACAGCACAGACTGGAGATGAAATCAGGGAGCTGTCTAGTTTGTATGAGTCAGCATTTACTGGATAACCTTGCCAAGCTATCGGGCCAACTACATATAAAGTGTTTACTGCCATTTCTTCAGGAGGATGCTCAGAGTGAAGGATTGATGATTGTGACATCTAAATATTATTGAAAGTCATATGTAAGGCATCTGTTTCCTGTCCACAAACGTCTTAACACACAGAATATATCTCACAAAGAAATCACAAAAGATATACTTTTAAACTGAAGAAAATCTTTTTCATTTTAGTGCAATCATCAGTCACTGGCCCATTGAAGTCAGTTATGGAGTCATAGTTTCATAGAGTCATTTACAGCACAGAAGGAGGCCATTCAGCCCATCATGTCCATGCTGGCTCTCGCGGAGCAATCCAGTCAGTCTCACTCACCTGCTCGCTCCCCGTAGCCCTGCAAGTTTATTTCCTTCAAGTAGCCATCCAATTTCCGTTTGAAATCATTCATTGTCTCCCGTTGCATCACTCTCGTGGGCAGCAAGTTCCAGTCATTACCACTCACTGCGTAAAAAAGTATTTCCTTATATTCCCCCTGCTTCTGTCACCCAAAATCTGTGTCTGCCAGTCCTTGTACCATCAGTTAATGGGAACAGTTTTTCCTGGTCTAACTTATTTAAGCCTGTCATAACCTTGTACACCTTTATTAAATCTCCCCTCAATCTTCTTTGTTCCATGGAGAACAATCCCAATTTTTCCAACCTAACCTTGTAACTAAAATCCCCCATCACTGGAACCATTGTGGTAAATCTTTGTCATCATTTTTGATCAATATTCATTTAGTATATCAAAATATTCTGTTGTTAAATGTTTAGCACAGTTTGTTCTTGAAAGCAAATTTTTAATATATATATATTTGTATTATAAATATATTTCTAATTATACTATTACAAAGAAAAAAGCAGTGCATAAATATTGTTAAAGTAGAGTGTCAACAGCAGCTTTTTGGCAAAAGAAGATCAAAATTTAGTAGTCAGAAGAGTTACATTGACAAGCAACTGATAAAATAAAATTGAAATTGAGCAGCACCTGTGCACATCTATATAGGGTGGATGAGACAATCCATATCTCATTCTGCATCTGCCTGGTTGTCACTCTCCTTTCAATGTTTGTTGCTGTCACTCTAATTAGCACTCTAAGAAGGTTTGACATTGGCATACCACTCACCTTGGCCTTTGATACAAACTGAGTACTTATACCAATGATTTATTCAGTATATAAGATTGATTGAATAGTCAAGCCAGAAAATAGTAAGGAATATTAAATCTAAGATCCCGACAGGGATCAAGGAGGAGCAGATGAATCCTTATCCACCTTTTTTTCATACATGCACATTGGAGAATTGGGTTACAATTTACCATTTGCATCTAAGGTTAAAATCGCTTTTAAACCATCTTGCATAAACTAGTCTGAATAAAATCTGATCTTTGGCCTCCTTGTCTCGAGAGACAATGGGTAAGCACCTGGAGATGGTCAGTGGTTTGTGCAGCAGCGCCTGGAGTGGCTATAAAGGCCAATTCTAGAGTGACAGACTCTTCCACAGGTGCTGCAGATAAAATTGGTTGTCGGGGCTGTTACACAGTTGGCTCTCTCCTTGCGCTTCTGTCTTTTGTCCTGCCAACTGCTAAGTCTCTTCGACTCGCCATGCTTTAGCCCCGCCTTTATGGCTGCCCGCCAGCTCTGGCGATCGCTGGCAACTGACTCCCACGACTTGTGATCAATGTCACAGGACTTCATGTCGCGTTTGCAGACGTCTTTAAAGCGGAGACATGGACAGACGATGGGTCTGGTACCAGTGACGAGCTCGCTGTACAATGTGTCCTTGGGGATCCTGCCATCTTCCATGCGGCTCACATGGCCAAGCCATCTCAGGCGCCGCTGGCTTAGTAGGGTGTATATGCTGGGGATGTTGGCTGCCTCGAGGACTTCTGTGTTGGAGATACGGTCCTGCCACCTGATGCCAAGGATTCTCCGGAGGCAGCGAAGATGGAATGAATTGAGACGTCGCTCTTGGCTGACATACGTTGTCCAGGCCTCGCTGCCGTAGAGCAAGGTACTGAGGACACAGGCTTGATACACTTGGACTTTTGTGTTCTGTGTCAGTGCGCCATTTTCCCACACTCTCTTGGCCAGTCTGGACATAGCAGAGGAAGCCTTTCCCATACGCTTGTTTAATTCTGCATCGAGAGACAGGTTACTGGTGATAGTTGAGCCTAGGTAGGTGAAATCTTGAACCACTTCCAGAGTGTGGTCACCGATATTGATAGATGGGGCATTTCTGACGTCCTGTCCCACGATGTTCGTTTTCTTGAGGCTGATGGTTATGCCAAATTCATTGCAGGCAGCCTCAAACTTGTCGATGAGTCTCTGCAGACTCTTCAGTGTGAGATGTTAATGCAGCATCGTCAGCAACGAGGAGTTCCCTGATGAGGACTTTCCGTACTTTGGTCTTCGCTTTTAGGCGGGCAAGGTTGAACAACCTGCCTCCTGATCTTGTGTGGAGGAAAATTCCTTCTTCTGAGGACTTGAATGCATGTGAGAGCAGCAGGGAGAAGAAGATCCCAAACAGTGTAGGTGCGAGAACACAGCCCTGTTTCACGCCACTCAGGATTGGAAAGGGGTCTGATGAGGCGCCGCTATGCTGAATAGTGCCTTTCATATTATCATGGAACGAGGTGATGATACTTAGTAGCTTTGGTGGGCATCCAATCTTTTCTAGTAGTCTGAAGAGACCACTTCTGCTGACGAGGTCAAAGGCTTTGGTGAAATCAATGAAAGCAACGTAGAGGGGCATCTGTTGTTCACGGAATTTCTCCTGTAGCTGGCGAAGGGAGAACAGCATGTCAATGGTGGATCTCTCTGCTTGAAAGCCACACTGTGCCTCAGGGTAGACACGCTCAGCCAGCTTCTGGAGCCTGTTTAAAGCAACACGAGTGAAGACTTTCCCCATTATGCTGAGCAGGGAGATCCCATGGTAGTTGTTGCATTCACCGCGGTCACCCTTGTTCTTATAGAGAGTGATGATATTGGCATTGCGCATGTCCTGTGGTACTGCTCCCTCATCCCAGCACAGGCAAAGCAGTTCGTGCAGAGCTGAAAGTATAGCAGGCTTGGCACTTTTGATGATTTCAGGGGTAATGCCGTCCTTCCCAGGGGCTTTTCCGCTGGCTAGAGAATCAATGGCATCACTGAGTTCCGATTTTGTTGGCTGTACGTCCAGCTCATCCATGACTGGCAGAGACTGGGTTGCATTGAGGGCGGTCTCAGTGACAACATTTTCCCTGGAGTGCAGTTCTAGGTAGTGTTCCACCCAGCGGTCCATTTGCTTGCGTTGGTCAGTGATTGTGTCCCCTGATTTAGATTTGAGGGGGGTGATCTTCTTGATGGTTGGCCCAAAAGCTCTCTTAATGCCATCATAGATCCCTCTGATGTTTCCTGTGTCAGAGGCCAGTTGAATATGACTGCATAGGTGTTGCCAGTAGTCATTTGCGCAGCACCTGGCTGTTCTTTGTGCAACGCTTCTGGCAGCTTTAAGTGCTACGGATGTTAACTCGCTGGGGGCTTTCTTGTAGTTCAGCAGTGCAATGCGCTTAGCGGCTATGACAGGTTCCAGCTCTTCAATGTGAGATTGAAACCAGTCTGCATTCCGCTTCACACAATTGCCATAGGTGGTCATTGCTGAGTCATAGATGGCGTCTCTGATGTGGGCCCACTTGGTCCCTGCATCCCCTGTGGGAGTGTTTTGGAGGGCTTTTTCAAGTGACTTTAGAAACTTGCGTAACAGCTGTGGATGAGAAATTCTGCTAGTGTTGATGTGCGGGCGGCCCTTCTGCTTGGAGTGATGCAGCTTCTTTGGTTTGAGGCTAACCTTGCTGCACACCAGGGAGTGGTCGGTGTCGCCGTCCACACTGTGGAAGCTGCGTGTGATTTGAACAAAAGAGAACAGAGTGACTGGGATTTTACAAAGCTCCCGACATCGGGCTCCGTGGCAGGGGGGGCGGGGAGCGGAAGATCGTTCTGGCAGCTGCTCGCCACGGAGCCCGACGCTGAGAGGGCTGAGCCCGATCTTCCCGGTGGTAATGAGGCTCTGTGGCAGCTCCCCCACTGCTGGGTGACGAGACATGATTAAAATATTCAAATCGGCAGATTGCATATATTTAAATAAAATTGACTCCAATCTTACCATCGGGCCGCGATCTTCTGAGCGGTGGCCGGCACTCACGCCTTCACTTTCCCATCTGGGGAAAGCAGGTGCCACAGTGGTGGGGAAGCAGGGAACTTAAGGGGCTGCATTTGAAGAGTCCGCCGCCGAAGTAGACGGCAGATGTAAAATAATTCGGCCTGCCCGCATGGGCACCGCGTTGTGGAGCCGCCACAATTTCAACGCGGGGGCTCATTAGCATGGCAGCAGCACCCAGCCCCCACAATGATGTGGAGGGGGCAGGCAAGCCGTCATAGGCAACAGCGTCCAGGGCCAATGCGCAGGTGCCGCCACCATTTTTAAAGGGCTTATAGCTCTTAATGGACATTTAAAAATTAAAAGGCCAGGTAAGTTACATTGCAACAACACAGAATTACATTATCTTTGAATGCATTTGCAGATGACACAAAACTGGGTGGGAGGGTGAGTTGTGAGGAGGATGCTGAGAGGCTTCAGGGTGATTTGGACAAGTTGAGTGAGTGGCTAATGCATGGCAGTTGCAGTATAATGTGAAATGTGATGTTATCCACATTGGTAGCAAAAACAGGAAGGCAGATCATTATCTGAATGGCTATAAACTGAGAGAGGGGAATATGCAGCGAGACCTGGGTGTTCTCATACACCAGTCGCTGAAGGTAAGCATGCAGTTGCAACAGGCGGTAAAAAAGGCAACTGGTATGTCGGCGTTCATAGCGAAAGTATTCGAGTACAGAAGCAGGGATGTCTTGCTGCAATTATCCAGGGCCTTGATGAGGCCATACCTGGAATATTGTGTGCAGTTTTGATCTCCTTATCTGAGGAAGGATGTTCTTGCTATAGAGGGAGTGCAGTGAAGGTTTACCAGACTGATTCCTGGGATGGCGGGTCTGACGTATGAGGAGAGATTGAGTCGGTTAGGATTATTTTCGCTGGTGTTCAGAAGAGTGAGGGGGGATCTCATAGAAACCTATAAAATTCTAACAGGAATTGACAGGGTAGATGCAGGAAGGATGTTCCCGATGGTGGGGGGAGTCCAGAACCAGGGATCATAGTCTAAGGATACGGGGTAAACCTTTCAGGACTGAGATGAGGAGAAATTTCTTCACCTAGAGCGTGGTGAGCCTGTGGAATTCTCTACCACAGAAAGCGGTTGAGGCCAAAACATTGTATGTTTTCAAGAAGGAGTTAGATGTGGCTCTTGGGTCTAAAGGGATCAAAGAGTACGGGGCGAAAGCAGGAACAGGTTACTGAGTTGGATGATCAGCCATGATCATAATGAATGGCGGAGCAGGCTCAAAGGGCCGAATGACCTATTCCTGCTCCTATTTTCTATTTCGCCCCACCCATCCCCCTGCCCAATGGCATTTCTGGCCATTCATGCCCTTTTTCCCCCCAGAATGCGAATAGCGAGAATTTGCCCTTTCCCCCCTCCAAAGTTCAGCAACTTTGCACTTTACCCCTTCCCATCACCCCCCACGAACAATCTGCATCATTTTAACCTCGCTTCCCCCCTCCAGCGCAGAGAAACAATCCTCCTCCCCGCTCCCCACAGGTGTCGGGCCATGTTTCTCTGAACGGGGATTCGAAGGCATGGCCTTGTCGGCTGCCCGAATGAAGATCGGTGCAGCGATTCAGGAAGCGATGGAACCCTGATTAAATCAGGTAGGTAAATTAGTTTACATATTGAAATGGGATCCTGTCGCTGAGTAGCGGGGCGGGGGGGGTCCGCCATGAAGCCTCGCCGCCACTGCTGAGATCGGCACGGGGCCATTGGCGGGCCTCGACTGCACTGATCTTCATTGTCCCTCCCGCCACCATTCCTGATGGTGGAGGGGCTTTAAATTTTAGTGCGGGGATAGGGGAACGGGGTCAAATTTAGTGTAGGGAATGGTGGGAAGGGGTGACCTGCGCATTTGTTCAGTTTGGGGGGGAGGGGGGAAGGTCAAGTGTGGAAGATAAGTGATTTGGAGGGGGGGGGAAGGGCAAATAATAAATTTTGTTATGGGGTGGGAAATGGGCGGCAGATTTTTCATCAGTACCGGGGCGGGTGGGGGGGGGGGGGAGGTATAACTTTAAAAATTTAAATTAGCCGGCAGGGCTTTAAAAATGGCACCAGCACCTGTGCACAGGCAGCTGACACCATTGCACGCGTCGGACAGCCCACCCCCTCCATATGATTGGAGGGGGGCGGCCGAACCAGCATATTATTGTGGGCCACCGCAATGAAGATCGCGGTGGCATGGTGGAACGGGCCACCATTTTTTCGCCCACTGCTGCTCGCAGGAGCGGGTGCATAAAATCCAGCCCAGTGAGTAAACAATAATTTGAAACTGTGTCGTGCCTTTAGCGTAGAAAACATTGCAAAATGCTTCATGGATATTAACTTTATTTTTTATTGTTCTTTCATGGGATGTGGGAATCACTGGCTAGGCCAGCATTTATTGCCCATCCCCAAGTGCCCTTGAGAAGGTGAGCTGCCTTCTTGAACCACTGCAGTCCTTGTGGGGTAGGTACACCCACAGTGCTGTTAGGAAGGCATTTCCAGGATTTTGACCCAGCGACAGTGAAGGAACGGCGATATATTTCCAAGTCAGGATGGTGTGTGGCTTGGAGGAGAACTTGCAGGTGGTGGTGTTCCCATTGCATCTGCTGCCCTTGTCCTTCTAGGTAGTAGAGGTCGCAGGTTTGGAAGGTGTTATCTAAGGAGCCTTGGTGCATTGCTGCAGTGCATCTTGTAGATGGTACACACTGCTGCCAATGTACATCTTTGGTGGAGGGAGTGAATGTTTGTGAATGGGGTGCCAATCAAGCGGGCTGCTTTGTCCTGGATGTTGTTGAGCTTCTTGAGTGTTGTTGGAGCTGCACCCATCCAGGCAAGTGGAGAGTATTCCATCATACTCCTGACTTGTGCCTTGTAGATGGTGGACAGGCTTTGGGGGGTCAGGAGGTGAGTTACTCGCCGCAGGATTCCTAGCCTCTGACCTGCTTTTGTAGCCACAGTATTTATATGGCTACTCCAGTTCAGTTTCTGGCAATGGTAACCCCCAGGATGCTGATAGTCGGGCATTCGGTGATCGTAATGCCATTGAATGTCAAGGGGAGATGGTTAGATTCTCTCTTGTTGGAGATGGTCATTGCCTGGCACATGTGTGGCGCGAATGTTATTTGCCACTTATCAGGCCAAGCCTGGATATTGTCCAGTTCCTGCTGCATTTCTACACAGACTGCTTCAGTATCTGAGGAGTCATGAATGGTGCTGAACATTGTGCAATCATCAGCAAACATCCCCACTTCTGGCCTTATGATTGAAGGATGGTCATTGATGAAGCAGCTGAAGATGGTTGGGCCGAGGACACTACCCTGAGGAACTCCTGCAGTGAAGTCCTAGAGCTCAGATGATTGACCTCCAACAATCCTTTGTCCTAGATACGACTCCAACCAGTGGAGAGTTTTCTCCCTGATTCCCATTGACTCCAGTTTTGCTAGGGCTCCTTGATGCCATACTCGGTCAAACGCTACCATGATGTCAAGGACAGTCACTCTCACCTCACCTCTTGAGTTCAGCTCTTGTCCATGTTTGAACCAAGGCTGTAATGAGGTCAGGAGCTGAGGGGTCCTGGCGAAAGCCAAACTGAGAGTCACTGAGCAGGTCATTGCTAAGCAAATGCTGCTTGATAGCACTGTTGTCGACACCTTCCATCACTTTACTGATGATTGAGACTGGACTGATGAGTCCGATAATTGGCTGGGTTGGACTTGTCCTGCTTTTTGTGTACAGGACATATCTGGGCAATTTTCCACATTTCCAGTTTGATGCCAGTTTTGTAGTTGTACTGGAATAGCCTGGCTAGGGGCGCAGCATGTTCTGGAGCACAGGTCTTCAGTAATATTGCCAGAATGTTGCCAGGGCCCATAGTCTTTACAGTATCCAGTGCTTTCAGTTGTTTCTTGATATCATGGGGAGTGAATCGAATTGGCTGAAGTTTGGCATCTGTGATGCTGAGAACTTCAGGAGGAGGCCGAGATGGATCATCCACTTGGCACTTATGGCTGACGATTGTTGCAAGTGCTTAAGCCTTATCTTTCGCACTGATGTTCTGGGCTACCCCATCATTGAGGATGGGGATATTTGTGGAGCCACCTTCTCCAGTTTAACTGCCCACCACCATTCACGACTGGATGTGACAGGACTGCAGAACTTAAATCGGATCTGTCGGTTATGTGATCACTTAGCTCTGTTTATCGCGTGCTGCTTACGCTGTTTGGCACGCAAGTAGTCCTGAGTTGTAGTTTCCTCAGGTTGACACCTCATTTTGAGGTATGCCTGGTGCTGCCCCTGGTATGCCCTCCTGCACTCGTCATTGAACCAGGGTTGGTCCCCCGGCTTGATGGTAATGGTAGAGTGGGGGATATGCCGGGCCATGAGTTTACAAATTGTGTTTGAGTACTGCTGCTGATGGCCCGCAGCGCCTCGTGGATGACCAGTTTTGCATTGCTAGATCTGTTCAAAATCTATCCCATAGCACGGTGGTAGTGTCATACAACACGATGGAGGATATCCTCAATGTGAAGACTGTGCAGTGGTCACTCCTACCCAATACTGTCATGGACAGATGCACCTGCAGCAGGCAGATTGGTGAGGACAGGGTCAAGTATATTTTTCCCTCACCACCTGCTGTAGACCTAATCTAGCTGCTATGTCCTTTCGGACTCGGGCAGTAGTGGTGCTACCGAGCCACTCTTGGTGATGGACATTGAAGTCCCCCACCCAGAGTACATTCTGTGCCCTTACTACACTCAGTGCTTCCTCCAAGTGCTGTTCAATATGGAGTACTGACTCATCAGCTGAGGGCGGTCGGGGAGCAGTAGTTGGTAATCAGCAGGAGGTTTCCCACGGCCTCTCCCTCCCCATTGCATACCACTGTGCCACCACCTCTGCTGGATCTGTCTTTCTGGTGGGATAGGACATACCCAGGGATGGTGTCTGGGACACTATCTGTAAAGCATGATTCCATGAGTATGACTATGTCAGGCTGTTGCTTGACTAGACTGTGGGACAGCTCTCCCAACTTTGGTACACGCCCCCAGATGTTAGTAAGGAAGATTTTGCAGGGTTGAGTTTGCCATTGTCATTTCCAGTGCCTAGGTCGATGCTGGGTGGTTTGTCCAGTTTCATTCCTTATTAACTTTATAGCAGTTAGATACAACTGAATGGTTTGCTAGGCCATTTCAGAGGGCATTTAAGACTCAACCACATTGCTGTGGGTTTGGAATCACATGTAGGCCAGACCAGGTAAGGACAGTAGATTAACTTCCCTAAAGGAAGGACATTAGTGAACCAGATGGGTTTTTACAACAATGGATTCATTAATTTCTGTTTTTTTTATTAATTCAATTCAAATTTTTTTTTTGCCATGGTGGGATTCAAACTCATGTCCCCAGAGCTATACCCTGTTTTACTAGTCCAGTGACAATACTACTACGCCACCGTCTCCCCATGTGGTGGTCCCATGCATCTGCTGACCTGGTCCTTCTAGGTGGAAGGGGTTGTGAGTTTGAAAGGAACTGTCAATGGAGGCATGGTGACCTGCTGCAGTACATCTTGTATATGGTACACACTGCTGCCATTGTGCGTGAGTGGCGGAGGGTGTGAATGTTTAAGGTGGTGGATGGTTTGCCGATCAAGTGGGCTGCTTTGTCCTGGATGGTGTTGAGCTTCCTGAGTGTTGTTGGAGCCACACTAATCCAGGCAACTGTCTGAGACTAAACCAAACTGTTCCCAACTGTTAAGTCTTGTGCTTCCCAGATCTTCTTAAATAATTACACTTTAAACACAGATACTGGAGCTTGCATCATTTTTTTTACATCTCCCCATTTGTGGCAGAATGATACAAAGTGTGTTTGGTACACAGGTTGTAGTGCAGTAATGAATGATGTGACATTGTGGAGATAGATATAGATATTCTTGAACATTGAGTTCCTAAGTCAATTTGGATAATATAACAATATAACATCCTTCTTTTTTCAAAAAAAATGTAATTCCTTTTCCTATTATTAACCATCAGCCTCAAGAAAACGAACATCATGGGGCAGGACGTCAGAAATGCTCCATCCATCAATATTGGCGACCACGCTCTGGAAGTGGTTCAAGAGTTCACATACCTAGGCTCAACTATCACCAGTAACCTGTCTCTAGATGCAGAAATCAACAAGCGCATGGGAAAGGCTTCCACTGCTATGTCCAGACTGGCCAAGAGAGTGTGGGAAAATGGCGCACTGACAAGGAACACAAAAGTCCGAGTGTATCAAGCCTGTGTCCTCAGTACCTTGCTCTATGGCAGCGAGGCCTGGACAACGTATGTCAGCCAAGAGCGACGTCTCAATTCATTCCATCTTCGCTGCCTCCGGAGAATACTTGGCATCAGGTGGCAGGACCGTATCTCCAACACAGAAGTCCTCGAGGCGGCCAACATCCCCAGCTTATACACACCACTGAGTCAGCGGCGCTTGAGACGGTTTGGCCATGGGAGCCGCATGGAAGATGGCAGGATCCCCAAAGACACATTGTACAGCGAGCTCGCCACTGGTATCAGACCCACCGGCCGTCCATGTCTCCGCTTTAAAGACGTCTGCAAACGCGACATGAAATCCTGTGACATTGATCACAAGTCGTGGGAGTCAGTTGCCAGCGTTCGCCAGAGCTGGCGGGCAGCCATAAAGGCGGGGCTAAAGTGTGGCGAGTCGAAGAGACTTAGTAGTTGGCAGGAAAAAAGACAGAGGCGCAAGGAGAGAGCCAACTGTGTAACAGCCCCGACAAACAAATTTTTCTGCAGCACCTGTGGAAGAGCCTGTCACTCTAGAATTGGCCTTTATAGCCACTCCAGGCGCTGCTCCACACACCACTGACCACCTCCAGGCGCTTACCCATTGTCTCTCGAGATAAGGAGGCCAAAGAGAATTAACTAAAGAAAATTTACCATCAACTTTTACAATTAAACTTGTAATTCTGAACACTTTATTCATGATATTGTTCCGGTGGTAAGATATTGTGTCTCCATCTCTTGGATTTTGTTGTTGTCATCCCTGTTTTTGATGAGTTGGCATGCTGTACTGGTGGTGTTGTACATGTTGCTCCTAGTGTTGTAGAAGTTGTGCTTGATGTTGGTGATGTTGTTAAGGTTGCACCGCTTGCTGCTGATGTTGTTGATGACCTTCTCTGCTTTACCAGTTCTGGTGTAGGCCGCATATGAACTCTGTTCCTTCTCATCTGCTTACCGGTTTCAGTCTCAATGATGTAGAATCTTGCAGTCTCAGTTTTACTGACAACTTTGGCTGCGTTCCAGCTTTTCTGGCTCTCTCCATAGCTTTATGTTGTCAGTAGTTATGGTCTTTCTCATCTACACCATAGATCTGGATATCATCAGCAATGCCGATTGCTCCTTTGCATCCCCTGTATGCCTCATCTAAATTTTGTTGGAAGACATCCTGGCTCACTTTATGGCCAAAAGGTAGACACAGGAATTTGTACCATCCATAGGGTGTGACGATGTTGTCAATAACGAAGATTCTTCGTCAAGCTTCACATTCCAGTAGCCATTTCTGGCATCAAGCTTGCTGAAAGCCTTTGCCCCTGCCAGTCACTGCTGATCTCTTTAAACAATTCAGTCCAGTAACAGTTTAAAATTAATGTTTCATATGACAAAATTAATATGCCTCATTCATGGCAGCTGGGGTCTTCTTGACAGTGTAATGAATGACGATCACCATTCATTCCCCGCTGACTACAAAATTCGGCCCTTCACTTGGCCTTGATTTCCCATTTCCAATGACACGGTCAACAATTACAGGGTGATGCAGTGCTCCATGTTTTTGTGCATACATACAAGATGAGAGAACACTGGCATTTTCCTTTACTAAAGTTTTTTTTGTAAAGCTATCCACAAATTCTAGGGATTCGAAGTGTGGAATACTCACCGGGCCTTGTTTTGGGAACACAATAAAAAAAACTCAACATAAAGTACAATTCAAATCTGTAATTATGAAGAGTTTGGGCACAATACATTCCAGAGAGTTTGTCATTTTCACTGTTAAATTCATGCTTCTTTAATAATTCCAATAAGACAAATAATATTTTATCAAATTAAAACGATATATACATAAATACAGAAGAAAAATGATTTAAAGTTTTGGCACATGTAATATCATTTAAAGCCTTTGATAATACTCAACCCTAGAATCATCAAAGCATAAATAAATGGTACTTGTTTTCATGTGAGCTATAAATAGTAATGTTACTACAGTACTGTGGTATTGCTTTGTGTTCACAATGCATCCACTCCCTTTGGTTTAAACTGGAATTGTAAACAGATTTACAAAATTTACTCAGCGTGGGAAAGATTTAACAACTTGTATGTTCTTTATGAAATGCAGGGTTCCAAATGGAATTCCTCCATAAACCAATATCACCACAATAATGTGACAGAGACCGATTGGTCTGAAATCGAGTTTTGTGGCCAGAGGCTTGAAATGTCATCTCTTAATTCATAAAAGGTACCAGGACAATATCTCTCCACATTAAAAAGAAAACAAACAAGGAAACTGAATGAACACTGAGTGCCCTGTTGCTCTGGAAACCAACAATAGGTTTTGTGAGCCTGTACAATCTTCCCAACTGTTTAACTGCAGGCTCCAAAGTGAGTTTCGTGAAGTCGGGTGTGAGTCACAAGCTGCGGTGTGGGAATGCTTGAAAGACCTGATTGCAAACAACAAAGCAGCACTCTCTTTCCTGTGTGACCCTATTGTGTGACATTTCTGTTACACACCAAAGACTTGTGTTTTCTCTTTCACAGTGGCAAAAAACAGGATTGTTGTATGGGTCACTGAGATACTGTTAGCTTTCAAACACAAAAGAGTCCACTATAATATGGATTGAATAGGAAAAGCCCCAGTGGCCAGTATTTGAACAGGAATGTTACAATAAAGTGATGGTTTTCACAAAGAAATATTTTTTCACAGTAGAAGAACATCACTTAGAAATGCAGTGACTCAAAGTTTAGGCAGAAATTGCTTTGCATTTTGTTCATCCATATGATCATAAAAATGGGCAGAAATCCAGTTTTGAGCACTTTTTATTTTCTTTGAAGGGTTTTTATGTACAAATTTCAAACGCGCTATTTCCATTCAAATAACATACAGAAGGTTGCTTGAAAGTTCTGCCAACAGCTAAACACAGGAAAGCAAACAAGTCAGATTAATACAGTGGAAGTAAGTTTCAAGGGAGTAAGACCAGGATGGATGGCCTCTACTTTAATGCCAGGAGTATTACAGGTAAAACGGATGAGTTAAGGGCAAGGATTGACACGTGGAAATGTGATATAGTAGCCATCACGGAGACATGGTTGAGGGAGGGGCAGGATTGGCAGCTCAATATCCCAGGATATAGAATCTTCAGGCGAGACAGAGGAGGGGGTAAAAGAGGAGGGGGCATTGCAATATTAGTTAAGGAGTCAGTTACTGCAGTAAGGAGATATGATATCTTGGAGGGGGCATTAAATGAAGCTTTATGGGTAGAGTTTAGGAATAAAAAAGGGACAGCCACATTGCTAGGTGTTTATTATAGACCCCCAGATAGGGCGGCACAGTGGTTAGCACCGCAGCCTCACAGCTCCAGCGACCCGGGTTCAATTCTGGGTACTGCCTGTGTGGAGTTTGCAAGTTCTCCCTGTGTCTGCGTGGGTTTTCTCCGGGTGCTCTGGTTTCCTCCCACAAGCCAAAAAGACTTGTAGGTTGGTAGGTAAATTGGCCATTATAAATTGTCCCTAGTATAGGTAGGTGGTAGGGGAATATAAGGACAGGTGGGGATGTGGTAGGAATATGGGATTAGTGTTAGGATTAGTATAAATGGGTGGTTGATGGTCGGCACAGACTCGGTGGGCCGAAGGGCCTGTTTCAGTGCTGTATCTCTAAACTAAACTAAACTAAACATTAATCATGGATTGTGCATGTACAATCCATCCCAGGACTTCCATTTAAATCTAAAAACTGAAGAAAGTCACTAAAAAATAATGTTCTTTCATGATAAGACTGTCCATTGGGATCTGGATCTGAATCCTGGGAGGTCATGGCTGAGTACACATTGGCATCGAGACTCTAAGGGATGAGGGTAACAGATTAGATCTCTGGAATCTATAAGGGCACACTGCAATTAAATAAGGATATTTCCTTTAACCTGTGTGAGGAATTGTTGTACTGAGGAACTGAACATATTATTTCTTTCAAATGTGGAGCAAATGTGAAATGGGGCCTTCACCATAATGCTAATGTGGAATTAGGAATGTTGATTTGGCATATCTAGAAAGTAATTACAGATTCAGCACCAGGTCTGACAAGTTGTACCGCAAGGATAAAGAGTGAAGATAGGTGGTGATGTCATAAAAAATACTTTTCTACTTTTAAAGTTGGAATGTAGCAAAATGATAATATTTTGAGAGAATGTCCATTTGTGATGTGGATCCAGAGAACCTTCTAAATTAAGGTTAAATGTACGACTCTTTCTTGAAGCCCACTCATTTTGAAATTGAACTTTCCTAATCTTAGTTTCTTGGGACCACAATATTGGTCAAGGTTAAAGTGATCCCCAAGGACTTGCTGCTGTTTAATTCAGTGAATTTGGTTTAAAATTATTGCAGTCACTTTCCTATTACTATATGTTTCCAAAGTGGAATGTGTTGTTAAATATGATGTATGTGTAATTGGGAGGGGGTGGTGTAAATAAAATGTAACATGAAATGATTTTGAATTTAAATAGAAGACATTGAACATTTTATTGGCCCACTGATATTAGTTAGAGGTGTAAAAGCAATGTTACACCTATCCCAGATAGCATATACAAATGGAAATCCTGAATGGGCAGTCTTAAACTTGAGCCATCACATAGAATCATAGAATGGTTACAACATAGAAGGAAGCATTCGGCCCATTGTGTCTATGCCACCTCTCTGAGAGCAACACAGCTAGTGCCTTTTCACCATAGCCCTCCAAATCTCTTCTGTTCAGAGAATTATCCAATTCCCTTTTCAGAGCCACGATTGAATCTTCCACCACCACAATCTCAGGCAGTGCATTCCAGATCATAACCACTCACTGTGTGAAAAGGTTTTTCCTCATGCCACCTCTGGTTCTTTTTCCAGTCACTTAAAATCGGTGTCCTCCGGTTCTCGACCCTGCCACCATTGGAAACTACTCTAACCAGACCCCTCATGATTTTGAACACGTCCATCAAATCTCCTCTCAACCTTCTCTTCCCTAAGGAGAACAACCCCAGCTTCTCCAATCTGACCTCGTAATTGTAGTCCCTCATACCCAGAACCATTTTTGTAAATCTTTTCTGCACCCTCTGCAGTGCCTTCACATTCTTAAAATGTGTTGCCCAGAATTGGACACAATACTCCAGTTGAGGCGGAACCAGTCTTTTATAAAGGTTCATCATAATTCACATGCTTTTAAACTCTATATCTCTACTTATAAAGGCCAGGATCCCAAATGTCTTATTAACTGCTTTCTCAACCTGCCCGCCACCTTCAACGATTTGTGCACATATACTGTCGGGGTCCCTCTGCTCCTGCCCCTGCTTTAGAATTGTATCCTTTATTTTATATTGCCTTTCCTCATTCTTCCCACCAAATGTATCACTTCACACTGCTCTGCATTAAATTTCATATGCTGTGTGTTTGCCCATTCCACCAGCCTATGTCCTCTTGAAGTCTATCACTATCCTCCTTACAGTTCACAGTACTTCCAAGTTTTGTGTCAGCTGCAGATTTTGAAATAGTGCCCTGCACATCCAAGTCTAGGTCATTAATATAGATCAAGAAAAGCAGTGGTCCTAATACCAACCTCTGAGAAACCCCATTATAACGCTCTCCAGTCTGAAAATCAACCATTCACCACTATTCTCTGTTTCCTGTCACTCAGCCAACTTGGTATCCATGCTGCCACTGTCCCATTTATCCCATGGGCTTCAGCGTTGCTGACAAGCCTGTTATGTGGAACTTTATCAACATCTTTTGGAACTGCATGTACACCACATCAACCGCATTACCCTCATTCAGCCGCTTTGCTTCATCAAAAAACTCAAATTAGTTAAACACGTTTTGCCTTTAACAAATCTATGCTGGCTTTCCTTAATTAATCCTTGTTCATCCAAATGACTGCTAATTTTGTCCCAGATCATTGTTTCTAAAAGCTTTCCCACCATCGGGATTAAACTGACTGGCTCCAGTTGCTGGGTTATCCTTACACCCTTTTTTGAACAACGGGGTAACATTTGCAATTCTCCAGTCCTCTGGCAGCACCCCATATCCAAGGAGGAATGGAAAATTGTGGCCAGTTCCTCCGCAGTGTCCCCCCTTACTTCCCTCAGTTTCCCTAAATGCATCTGATCTGGTCCTGGTGATTTATCAAGTTTAAGTACAGCCAGCCTTTCTAATACTTCTTTATCAATGTTTAGCCCATCCAGTATCTCAACTGCTTCCTCTCTCACTACAACTTTGGCAACATCTTCTTCTTTGGTAAAGCCATAAGCAAAGTACTCATTTATAACTCAACCATGCCCTCTGCTTCCATGCATAAATCCCCTTTTTGGTCTCTAATTGGCTCTATTCTTCCTTGTTCCACCCTATTACTATTTATATGCCTATAGAAGACTTTTGGATTCCCTTTTATGTTGACCGCTAGTCCCTTCTCATACTCTCTCTTTTGTTAAACTCCAGAAAGCTTGTTATGGAAATATAATGCTGGAGCCTATCTTTACTCAGTTTCACAATTATTGAACAGAGTAAAAGGATTACAAACATGTAGCTCATCACTCAAACCCTTCACCAGTCTCAGCAAGTGTCTGCTTATAAGGGCTCAAGTAAGACCCCAATTAACACCCACCACCTGCATATAATCAAACAATTGATACACAATTAACAGATTAACAGATTCCCTTCTTTCTATTATAATACAACACGGATCAACGTACTCAAACAACATTTCAAAATAAATTCCATATTATGTACAAATTATTAACATACTCAAAGAACATTTCAAAATAAATAAATATAAATTCCATATCGGGTACAAAGTATTAAATTGTGAGACACCCTTCCTCTAGCACTCCAAACAATTTCTTTGTACTAGCATTTCTTTTTGTGAAACAATTGGATAGCTGATGATTTGCATCTACCCATTTAAGTTTGGAGCTTTCCTTTCCAGCATTTGTTTCAATCCAGCAAGGTCTTTTCACATTCATTTTTTGTAGAGTGCACATTGCCCCACAAAGAATGATTATCCACATAACATTCAATGGGTATCCCATCTTCAGTATGTCCCTTGTTCAGAATTTCACACAAACTGTTTGACAAATAGAAACCCATATCCACTGCCTCCACAAGACCCAGTGTTTCTGCAGCTAAAGTGCTTTTAACAACCGGTTTTATTTTCTTAGCCTCCCAAGCTAAAGGACATTTCCTGTTTTCACCCATCAGAAATGTTATGAAACCAGCTGCACTCGAATACCCATCATCAGGATTAGCATGTGAAGCATCACTCAAAATTATTAGCTTTATGTTCTTTGGGTCACCTAAGAATGGGAACTTCAGTACACATTTTTCCAGATTTAGTTTTTTTAATGTTTTATTTGCCCTTAAAGCATTCTCAACTTTCAGATGTTTCATCATCATGCTTAACTCCAGCACATTAAAACTAGCATCAGGCCTAGTCTGAGAACACAACCAGTTTAATTGACCAATGAAGCTTCACAATTGCTCAGTCTCTGCTTTAGATACATCATCATCTTTCTGTGATGACCTAACAGGATTAACTAGGATGGGAGTAACACTCTCTAAATAGTTATTCAAGACTTAGTCTGCTTAATATCTAAACCAATATATTTAAATCCCACAAGCCTGACTCCCAATCTTAAATTCTGTCCTAATCTTATTAATGACATATTTCTCAAAATCCGCAGTACCACCCAATAAGAAATCATCAACGTGCATCATGAAGGTGCCTGAAGGTTTCCCTTTCTGATACCAATAAAACATTGCAGGATCTGCTTTTAGTTTAACACAACCAATTTTCAACAAGATAGATCTCACCAAGAAATACCACACCCTGGAAGCATCATTAAAACCATAGATGCATTTGCTCAGTTTCCATAGTTTTCCTTCTGCATCTGTTGCCTCTTTGGGTGGTTTCAGAAACACTTCTCTCGGATAAATATCACCCTGCAGAAATGCGGCTTTTATGTCAATGGATCTACATTCCCATGAATGTGTGGTCAAAAGAGCTAAAAAGATTTTCAAGATTACTTTTCCAGCTGTAGGAGAGTCCACTCTAACACTAATCTCTATTATCCTTGTATACACTACATCAATCACACCTGCATCCTTTAGCAGGGTTTTTAATCTCTGACAAGGAGGGTGAGCAAATTGTCTGTGTACCTTTCAGACAATTTGCTTTTTATCTCTCTGATTCTTAACACCTGATGCTATTAATACTTCTCGAACTCTGACTGGAAACATCAGGTTTTGTTAAGGGTATACAATAATGCCCTGACAGGGTAAACTGCAAATTCACTGACTTTCCAAAAACAATTGCCTTATCATGCTCCACACCAAGTTTCATTTGTACCTTTTTCATTAAAGGCTTACTCAACAGTAAAGGTATCTCACTAGAGACTACCTCAGTACTGATAAAGTGGCTTACTCCAGCTATTTTACATGGAATTACTACTCGCTTCAGTGACTTCAATGTGTTGTCATCACCAAACCTAAAGCTGGTAGTACTTTTATACTCTGTTACGACCAGGTGAGAAAGGTGTCTTGGGGTCTTTTACTGTCTTCTCCTGGTCTTATGGTAACGGGGTTTAATTTTAACACACTGTGTTTTGAGCTCCCCTTTGTGAATCCTTGTTCACAGCTTTGCAATGATAAGGCAAAGAAATGAGCATAAACAGGCTTTCTCAAGTTTAAAGAAGAAACGTGAAATTTATTAAACCTTAAACTTAAGATCAATATGGTTAACGCCTATGGATATACGACGCCCCCATGGTAGCATGCACACATGATATACACATGCAATTAGGGGCAGAAAAGAGAAGAAAAAATAAAATGGAGAGGTTTGAGGCAGTCTCTGAAGGGGGTTTCTGGTTCCGGTTTCTGTGGTTCCAGCTCGTTGTAGAGTCTTTGATTGTAGGCAGCTCTTACTTTTCGTTGGGGCTCAGTATTCTTCTTAAACCTTGATCAACATAGGAGACTTTTCTCTCTGTGAGGGTCACAGGTCTTCAATGGTTTCTGAAGCTGGTGAGAGCAAGATGAGAGCAGACAGGAGAGAGGTGTTCTCAGTCCAGGAGAAAAGTGTCTTCTGATGTCTTTCCCTGTTGGAAGTTCAAATTCAAAAATACTCCAACTGTCAGTCAGTCACATGACTAAAACTGGTCTGACCACTTCTTCTTTGTATAGGGGAAGCAAAGACTTCCCCTTGGGTCCCCTTGTTCCAACACTGTCTGTTACAATGCATAAGGTCTTTCCCGTCAGGGGCTTGAAATTTAAGTTTTAATGTTCATGTGGCGAAATAAGGTGTGCTTCCGTCTTGGCAGGTGGGGGTTTGCCTGATAACTCCTTAACCTTGCATCAATCCTCACTACTATGTGAATCCAGATAACATTGTAACCAATCAGTTCCACATACTGTTGACATGCAAGCCCTATCCAGTACAGCACAGTTGAACGAATCCGCAACTAACACATTCATCACAAGACTAAAACTCCTTGTAACTGGTAGAATTTGTTCAGAATAATCAGTATCTTCCTCTTCTGCCTCAGAATTCTCTGCATCATGTGTGTTATTTCATGGACTCTGGCCCTCCGCTTGGGACAGTTCATTGCATAATGATACTTTGAGGCACATCTGAAGTACCGATTAACTGTTCCTTAGACATTCCTGGGCTAAATTCGCCTATGATTACTGTTCCAATTCTGTCTTCCACAGGAATAGTCAGACCTGCTAAAGGTGCTTTCATCCTCATTCCTCATGTCTTTAACTCTGCCATTGTACTTATGCCTGCTTCCAATATCTGGAACATTTCGAAATCTAGTAAACATTGAGTCCTCCATTCTTTGTGTCACTGCAGAATGCCTTGTTTGTTCTACCAGGGCTGCCGGAAATGACTGTTTCCCCAGGAATTTCTTTAAGGCAGTGGACATTTGATCCAACAGCGAGTGGTTGTCCAAGAGCCAAACCCCAGTTAGAACCAATAATAAATAAAAACAAGAAATGCTGGAACCACTCAGCAGATCTGGCAGCATCTGTGGAAAGAGAAGCAGAGTTAACGTTTCGGGTCAGTGACCCTTCTTCGGAACTGACAAATATTAGAAAAGTCACAGGTTATAAGCAAGTGAGGTGGGGGTGGGGCAAGAGATAACAAAGGAGGTGTAGATTGGACCAGGCCACATAGCTGACCAAAAGGTCATGGAGCAAAGGCAAACAATATGTTAATGGTGTGTTGAAATACAAAGCATTAGTACAGATTAGGTGTTAATGCACTGAATATTGAACAGCAGCAAGTGCAAACTTGAAAAAAATACAGTGGGTAAGCAAACTGAACAAACTAAGATGAAATGAAATAAATGCAAAAAAAAGATTGTAAAAAAGAATGTAAAAAAAAAAGAAGAAAAAATAACTAAAAATGAAAGTAAAATGGGGGGCTGTCATGCTCTGAAATTATTGAACTCAATGTTCAGTCCAGCAGGCTGTAGTGTGCCTAATCGGTAGATCGGTTGATTCCAAATTACCTGGGCCAGATCTGTTCTCACCCCATTGAAATCGGCCCTCCCCCCAATTAATTATTTTTACTCTGGATTGCTCCTTGTTCTTTTCCATAGCTAACCTAGACCTTATGAAAATTGATCACTGTCCCCTAAATGTTCCTCAACTGACACTTGATCCACTTGTCCCATCTCATCCTCAGAAACAGATCCAGCAATGCCTCCAGAATGGACCAGAAATATACTGATCCGGAAAATTCTCCTGAACACACTTCAGAAACTGTTCCCCTTTGTGCCCTATACACTATTATTATCCCAGTAATAGTAAATGGGGGACTTTAATTATCCTAATATAGACTAATAAGTCTCCCACTAAAACTAATCTATAGTTTTCGCACCTCTGTAATTTCCTTGCAAATTTGTTCCTTTATATCTTTCTCACTAGTTGGTGGCCTATAAAATACACTCAGTAGTGTAACAATACCTCTATTGTTTCTTAGCTCTAACCAGATAGATACGGCCCTTCATCCCTCCAGGACATCCTCACTCTTCAGTACTATAATATTTTCCCTGTTTCTTCACTCTAACCAAATAGATTCTGAATTAAATTCCTATATAGGGCAAAAATTGTAATGTGGCCCCCCATGCAAAAAGGTTGGACAACCCTGCTCCTTTCTCTCCAGCAGTGTAATATTATCCTGCAAAAAGTGGCCAGCAAAGGGCAATTTTTTGTCACATCTGCCACTTTGGAAGATAGTTGATTTTTTTAAGCAGTTTTGTTGTACACTGTTCAATGGATTGCAATGTTTGGACTGATCAGGCAGAATTTTCTGGACCCCCATTTGGTCTCAATGTTGGGGCCCAGAAGCCGGGGGAAATTCAGTGCATCATTTCAGCCAGTTCATTCAAATATAGGTTTATCCACAGCATCAATACCCTGCATTTCAAAACCAAAAATTTATGATTTTTCCTACACCAAATATACTGAGCCCACCAGCAATCATTCTGTCACGGACTAACTGGCAGCGGCCATCAAAGTAGGGTTAATTCAGTAAATTTGCAATTGCCATTGATTTTATGAGAGGGCAGAGCTTATTATCAGTTTTAAAATATTCCAGCGAGTGTCTCAGTGGAGTTGTACAAAAATCCCAGCAAACTATAACGTGGCGTAAGTAATAGAGTAAATCACTTATGCCATAATATCCGGTGATTTTAGTGCCTTAAAACAATGTTGTAGATGAGCCATTACAACTCCACAAGTCTCCAGGAAATTCAGAGCCCATAATTTGATCTTTCTCTCTCATTCTTCCAGCATGTTCTCAATGAGCACAGGTTGACAGCATAAAACTGCAGTCTAATTCAACAATAATGAAGGTGATTGGTGTAGACATTCACCATTCTATTGTCTCCTAGGATCTGAATTGAAATGGTACCAGTATAAAAGCAGCTTAAAACACATTGGGCGGAAGTGCTCCATCTGTGGGTTTATTTGAATGCAACAGTATTATAACTATATATATTTATAGCTGAATTGGATAGTGAAGTTTCTACAATAGTCATTTACCACTGACAATATGTAAAGCTATGAAATCAGTAATAAGAACAAGAAATGCTGGAAATACTCAGCTGGTCTGGCAGCATCTGTGGAGAGAGAAGCAGAGTTAAAGTTTCAGGTCAGTGACCTTTCATCAGAACTGGCCAATGTTAGAAATGTAATAGATTTTAAGCAAATAAAGTGGGGGTGGAGCAGAGATAACAAAAGGCAAGGTGTTGATTGGACAGAGGGTCACAGAGAATAACTGACCAGAAGGTCATGGAGCAAAGGCAAACGGTATGTTAATGGTGAAAAGAAAGAAAAAAGAAAGAAAAAAAAAAGAAGGACAAAGTGTTAGTACACAGAGGGTGTTAATTGACAGAAAAATGAACAGCCCTGGGGTTCAAAGCACAAACATGAAAAAAACAGTGGGAAGTCACATGGTAAAAAAATGAATGATGAAACAAACTAAAATAAAATAAACAAATAAAAAAGAAAGAAGAAAAAATAACTAAAAATAAAAAAGGGGGGGCCCATCATGCTCTGAAATTATTGAACTCAATGTTCAGTCTGGCAGGCTGTAGCATGCCAAATCGGTAAATGAGATGCTGTTCCTCGAGCTTGATATTCACTGGAACACTTCAGCACGCCCAGAACAGATATGTGGGCATGACAGCAAGTGAGGGCAGGGGTGGGGGGGTGTTGAAATGGCAATCAACCGGAAGCTCGGGGTCATGCTTTCGGACTGAGCGGAGGTGTTCCGCAAAGCGGTCACCCAATCTGCGTTTGGTCTCCCGAATATATAGGAGACCACATTGTGAGCAGCGAATACAGTATACGAAATTGAAAGAAGTACAAATAAATCACTGCTTCACCTGAAAGGAGTGTTTGGGGCCTTGGCTAGTGAGGAGAGAGGAGGTAAAAGGGCAGGTGTTACACCTCCTGCAATTGCATGGGAAGGTGCCATGGGAAGGGGATGAGGTGTTGGGGGTAATGGAGGAGTGGACCAGGGTGTTGCGGAGGGAATGATCCCTTTGGAATGCTGACAGGGGAGGGGAAGATGCGTTTGGTAGTGGCATCACGCTGGACGTGGCGGAAATGGCGGAGGATGATCCTTTGGATGTGGAGGCTGGTGGGGTGGAAAGTGAGGACAAGGGGAACCCTGCCGCAGTTCTGGGAGGGAGGGGTGGGGTAAGGGTAGAGGTGCGGGAAATGGGCCTGACATGGTCGAGGGCCCTGTCAACGACAGTGGCGGGGGGGAATCCTTGGTTGGGGAAAAAGGAAGACATTTCAAAAGCACTGTTGCAGTGACGCTATGAAATCAGTAGTTGCTTTAACCAATTTTACTGAGTGGAAATTAGGGCCTCAGTTCCTAATAGGCTATCTCATGATAATATCAGCATCTTCGATTTGTAGAAAATAGCATGTTTAACTAAAAGATTCAAGAAGCCAAGATTTACAAAACAAGGGGTCATAGTCAGTCCTCTCAAACTTTATCGAAGGACTTAGTAAGAGGTTTCTGCATAATTGTCATAAAAGAACCTGCCAGATGTCAGGAAAAAATCAAACCACAAGTCATGTGGTGCAACCAGAAGAGGAATCCATAACCTGAGTGCTTGCCAAGCTTAGAGTGGGAGATCTCCCCCAAATCCCACCAGTATCTACTCCAGATCCTCCACAAGTATGAACAGAAGAGAATGTACACTGTCACAAGTACAATCTGTACTAACATCACTGTCAATTACCCAAACCTGAGATTATATTATTCCCAGCAGAGGAAGCAGATGCAGACACAAAAGCAACAAAGCCCACGCACACCAGAAGATTGTTATTCAGCCTCCTTGCTTCACTTTTCAGTAAAATAATTCTATTTCATCAACAAGAGATGGCAGAAAGTTTTAGAGACCCTTAATCTTACCTGCATTCTACCTTATACGGTAGTGCAGTGTGGTGTAAAGCCTGGCTCGGGTATAAAATTAAAACCCGACTCAGGCCCGACCTGACCACAGCCAACCCGAACCTAGCCCGAGCCCTTTAATTTTTTTTCGCGCCCGACCCGACCCGACCCGACACAATCTCTTTCACCTGTTCTGACAGCAGACTATTGCACTTGTAATCCCATAGCATACAAGGCTACGGGCCAAGTGCTGGAAAATGGGATTAGAATAGATAGGCTTGATAGACGGCGCGGACACGGTGGGCCGAAGGGCCTGTTTCTGTGCTGTAAAACTCTATGATTCTGTGACTCTATGACTCTATTCCTGCAGCTGGAGTTGTGGGGAATCATGGGTGAGCCTGATCCCGTGACTTCCCGGAAGCAGTGTCCAGCCTGACCTGACCCGAGCCCAAATGTTGGACTCGGAATTTCGACCCGACCCGACCTGAACCCAACACATGTAGTCGGGTCTAGTTGGGTTTGGGTTTGGGTTTGGGTCGGGTAGCCCGGTTTTAGTGTGGTGCACCATTGGAATCCTGCTTTGCAGAACTTCAGCCCAACCTCCATACAGTGATGCTGGGTTGCTTCGAAATCCACTCTGCATTTTGGGTTAGCTGACATTCGGAATGGTTTGGTATGTGTGAGATTACCAGATGCTTGGAATATCAGTCAGTCGGGACACAGCTGTGTAGTTGAAGCCACCACGAGACCATCAACCACAGCGCATTTAATCTTTGCTCACTTTAGGCAGGGCAGTTGTTCACTGGTCATCATCCTGGCTATGGATGGTGGCAACTTTAAGCCTTGAAATTACATTGATGAAAGCAGCACTCTGCGTTCTTCAAACCATAAAAGCTCCATTATATTATTTCTATATAATACGGTGGGTAGGCTAATAGATAATGAATTTAAAATGAAACTCTTTTAAGTTTTCTATGAGGAACACTTTTGTAAACCTGCTGGATTCATTAAACAATGTCCAGGAAAGCCCATTTTTATAAAGCTTTATAAAGAGTGTGGCTGATTGCACAAGACAGGCACTTTGAGAATCAATGACGTAAACAACCATCTGTCATCTATATAAAAGAAGCTCAAGAATTGTACTTGGAACCAGATTATTTGATAGCAAGTTGAGTATCAATAACATTATGAAAACCATCAAAGGTGGAAGGCTGCAATTCATAATCTTAAAAAAAAAAATAATTTATAACAATTTTCCTTGTGACAAAAAATACTTCTTCAAAAAAACAAAGGTTTACCCTGTATTATCAGTCTTCTGTTTCAAGCTGGAAAGCTGGAACTCCATGCCCATATTATGATGAGTTTTAATTTTGAGACTGTTTAAAGTGGTGTTAAACATCTGTATCATTGGATATTGTTTTATATTTGTATAATTATAATCTAAATAAATTTAATTATTAGCTTTAGATTCATAGAATCTTAAAACACAGAAGGAGGCCTTTCAGCTCTTCATACGCCTGCCAGCTCTTTGAAAGATTTATCCAATTAGTTTCACTCACTCACACTTTCCACATTGCCCTGCAAATTTTTCCTTTTCAAGTATATATCCAATTCTCTTTTGAAAGTTACTGTTGAATCTGCTTCCTCTACCCTTTCAGGCAGTACTTTCAAGCTAACAACTTAGCTTGAATGATATTGTTGAGTAGTTTTCTGAAGTAAAATAACCTAGTAAAACAGTAATGGAACACATTAGTACCTGAAGACAGAGGCATCAAATATCGGCTTTATGCCATGTTTTAGTACTACTGAATGTTTTTTATATTTTGTGCATTTGATATAGTTTGGACAAATTATAAGAAACGACAACAATGAGAAAATGTCATTCCACTTAGCAAAGTTTATTCCCCAGTACTCTATACATGCCATAAATTCCATATCCTTGCCATTGATTCCATCCCCTCATCAACAACTTCTTCAGCCAGAACCAAACTATTCACAACCTCAGCATACTATTCAAACTGAACTTTTGACCCTATATCCTCGCCATCACCAACACCAGCAATTTTCACTGCCTCCATCCCTAACTCAGCTCATCTGCTCCTGAAACCCTCATCCATGCTTTTGTCACCTCTAAATTGACAATTCCAATGCTTCCATGGCCATCCTCCCATTTGCCACCTTCCAGAAACTTCAGCTTATCCAAAACTGTGCTGCCTATATCCTATCCCATACCAAGGCCCTCTCACTCAGCACTCCAGCCCTCTCTGATTCCCATCATTTCAAAGTTTCAAACTTAAAATTCTCATCCTCATGTTCTATCCCTTCATGACTTCACCTCTGCCTATATCTGTAACCAGCTCCAGCCCTACAACTATCCCCCCAAACCCTCCATAGCTCTGACTCAGGCCTCTTGTAAACACCCTCCCACTTCACTACACCATTGCTAACCTTGATGGTGGCATAGTGGTCCAGCGGCCCAGGCTAAAGCGCTGGGGACCCGGGTTGAAGTCCCACCATGGCAGCTGGTGGAATTTAAATGCAATTAATTCCTTAATAAAAATCTGGAATTGAAAGCTAGTCTCAGTAATGGTGCCAAAAAACTAAAATCGATTGTCGTAAAAACCCATCTGGTTCACAAATGTCCTTTATGGAAGGAAATCTGGCATTCTTACCTGGTCTGGCCTACATGTGACTCCAGATCCAGACCCACAGCAAGGTGGTTGACTCTTAACTACCCTCTGGTAGTTGGGCCTCTCAAGTCACTCAATTGTATCAAACTGCTACTGAAAAGTCAAGAAGGAATAAAACCAGATGGATCACCCAGCATTGACTTAGGCACCGGAAACAACAATGGCGCATCCGACCCTGCAAAGTCCTCCTTACTAACATCTGGGGGCTTGCGCCAAAATTGGGAGAGCTGTCCCATAGACTAGTCAAGCAACAGCCTGACATAGACATACTCACAGAATCATACCTTACTGCCAATGTCCCAGACACCACCAACATTGCCGGACAGGACATACCCAGCAGATGCGGCGGCACATTGGTATACAATCGGGAGGGGGTTGCCCTGGGAGTCTTCAACATTGACTCTGAACCCTATGAAGTCTCATGGCATCAGGTCAAACATGGGAAAGGAAACCTCCTATTGATTGCCACTTACTGCCCTCCCTCAGCTAATGAGTCAGTTGAACACCACTTGGAGGAAGCACTGAGGGTTGCAAGGGCACAGAATGTTCTCTAGGTGGGGGACTTCAATGTCCATCACCAAAAGTGGCTTCGTAACACCACTACTGACCAAGCTGCCCGAGTACTGAGGGGTATATCTGCCAGATTGGGCCTGCGGCAGGTGCTGAGGGAACCAACAAAAGGGAAAACCCTACCAGACCTTGTCCTCAACAATCTACTATCACAGATGCATCTGTCCATGACTGTGTAGGTAGGAGTGACCACCGTTCAAAGTCCCGTCTTCACACTGAGCATACCCTCCATCGTGTTGTGTGGCACTACCACGTGCTAAATGGGATAGATTCAGAACAGATCTAGCAGCTTCTTTTATTCTTTCATGGGATGTGGGCATTGCTGGCAAAGCCAGCATTTGTTACCCATCCCTAATTGCCCAGCAGATTTCCTTCCCTAAAGAACATTAGTGAGCCACATAGGCTTTTACGACAATCAATGATAGTTTCATGGCACCATTACTGAGACTAGCTTTCAATTTCAGATTTTTATTAATTAATTGAGTTTAAATTCCACCAGCTGCCCTGGTGGGATTTGAACCCATGTCCCCAGGGCATGATCCTGGGTCTCTAGATTACTAATTCAGTTACATTACCATTACGATACCGTTTTCCCGTCAAAATTGGGCTCCCAGAGGCGCTGTGGGCCATCATCAGCAGCAGAATTGTATTCAACCACAATCTGTAACCTCATGGCCCAGCATATCCCTCACACTACCATTACCATCAAGCCAAGGGATCAACCTTGGTTCAAAGAAGAGTGCAGGAGGGCATGCCAGGAGCAGCACCAGGCCTACCCAAAAATGAGGTGTCAACCTGATGAAGCCACAACACAGAATGACTTGCACGCCGAACAGCAGAAGCAGCATGCAATAGACAGATCGAAGCAAACTCACAACCAACAGATCAAAGCTCTGCAGTCCTGCCACATTCAGTCATGAGCGGTGGTGGACAATTAAACAACTAACAGGAGGAGGAGGCTCCACGAATATTCCCATCCGCAACGACGGGGGAGCCCAGCACATCAGTGCAAAAGACAAGGCATTTGCAACAATCTTCAGGCAGAAGTGCCAAGTGGATGATCCATCTCAGCCTCTGCCTGAGATCCACAGCATCACAGATTCTAATCTTCAGCCAGTTCGATTCCCTTCACATGATATCATGGAACGGCTGAAGGCACTGGATATGACAAAGGCTATGGACCCTGACAGCATTCCGGTAATAGTACTGAAGACTTGTGCTCCAGAACTAGCTGCGCCTCTAGCAAAGCTGTTCCAGTACAGCAACAACATATGTCCTATTCTAAAAGCGAGACAGATCCAATCCGGCCAGTTACCACCCCAGCGGCCTCCTCTTGACTATCAGCAAAGTGATGGAAGGTGTAGTTGACAGTGCTGTCAAGCGACACTTACACAGTAATAACCTGCTCACTGACAGTTTGGATTCCGCCAGGGCCACTCAGCTCTTGACCTTATCACAGCCTTGGTCCAAACATGGACAAAAGAGCTGAATTCCAGAGGTGAGGTGCGAGTTACTGCCTTGACATCAAGGCAGCATTTGACCGAGTGTGGCATCAAGGAGCCTTAGAAAAATTGAAGTCAATGGGAATCAAAGGAAAAACTCTCTGCTGGTTGGAGTCATACCTAGCACAAAGGAAGATGGTCATGGTTGTTGGAGCCCAAACATCTCAGTCCCTGGACATCACTGCAGGAATTCCTCAGGGTAGTGTCCTGGACCCAACAATCTTCAGCTGCTTCATCAATGACCTTCCCTCCATCATAAGGTCAGAAGTAGGGATGTTCGCTGATGATTGCACAGTGTGCTGTACCATTCACAACTCCTCAGATACTGAAGCAGTCCATGTCCATATGCAGCAAGATCTGTACAACATTCAGGCTTGATCCACACAAGTGCCAGGCAATGACCATCTCCAAAATCCCCCATTATCGACATCCTGGGAATAACCATTGACCAAAAACTGAACTAGACCAGCCATATAAATACTGTGCTACAAGAGCAGGTCAGAGACTGGGAATTCTGAAGCGGGTAACTCACCTCCTGACTACCCAAAGCCTGTCTACCACCCACAAGACACAAGTCAGGAGTGTGATGGAATATTCTTCACTTGCCAGGATGAGTGCAGCTCCAATAACAAACAGGAAACTTGACACCATCCGGGATAAGGAATCCACTTGATTGGCACCCTATTCATCAACTTAAACATTCATTCCCTCCACCACCGACACACTATGGCAGCAGTGTGTACCATATACAAGATATACTGCAGCAACTCACCAAGACTCCTTCAACAGCACCTTCCAAACCCGCAACCTCTACCACCTAGAAGGATAAAGGTAGTAGACGCATGGGAACACCACCACCTGCAAGTTCCCTTCTAAGCCCTTCCACACACCATCCTGACTTGGAACAATATCACTGTTCACTGTCACTGGATCAAAATCCTGGAATTCCCATCCTCATCCTAGCAGCACTGTGGGACTACCCGCACCAGATGGACTGCAGCGATTGAAGAAGGCGGCTCAGTGGCGCAGTGGTTAGCACTGCAGCTTCACAGCTCCAGAGACCTGGGTTCAGTTCTGGGTACTGCCTGTGCGGAGTTTGCAAGTTCTCCCTGTGACCGCGTGGGTTTCTGCTGGGTGTTCCGGTTTCCTCCCACAGCCAAAGACTTGCAGGTTGATAGGTAAATTGGCCATTGTAAATTGCCCCTAGTGTAGGTAGGTGGTAGGAGAATGGTGGGGATGTGGTAGGGAATATGGGATTAATGTAGGATTAGTATAAATGGGTGGTTGTTGGTCAGCACAGACTTGGTGGACCGAAGGGCCTGTTTCAGTGCTGTATCTCTAAATAAATAAACACAACCTTCTCAAGGGCAATTATGGATGGGCAGCAAATGCTGGCCTTGCCAGTAATGCCCACATCCCATGAAAGAATAAAATAATGCCACCTAGCCATCACATTCTGGAATTCCTTCTCTTCCCTCTTCACATGTCCACCTCCCTCTTCTTCTTTCAGATCCTCTCAAACGCCAGCTTTTTGACCAAGCTTTTGGTTACATCTCCCAATAACCTCTTTATCTCAGTGCCCATTTTTCATTATGTTTCTGGAAAGCATGTTGTGATAATTTCTGATCTAAAAGGCACTATACTGTTGTAAGTTGTTGTACGATAGCTTCCAACTGCATATTGAACATTCTTTTTAGCCTACCTGAAAGCTTATTCTAACCAATTATCACTGTTAGACTAAATAAAATCTTCACTCATTTAAATTTATGTGCTGGCTTACCTCCATATAATCTTTGTTTATGTTATCTGTGCTATTTCGCACTTTATATACCTTGATTAAATTCCCCTTTAACTGCCTTTTCTCTGAACAGTAGAGCTTGAGCATCTTTAATCTATCTCCACAGCTCATCCTTGATAGTTTGAATAAATCTTACATTTTCTAATTAATTTGTATGTTTTATGTGACATAGCAATCAGAATTGAGTGTAGCATTCCAGAGAAATTCTGCTGGATACATTGCGTCACACATTCCAATAAAAATTCTTAAGTGCACTATTTTAATGTTGTTGTTAAACTGCTAATATTAGCCCGTTGGTTTAAAACATTCATGTAAAATTCCTATGTACATTATTTTAACAAAATTGTTAATCCATTTATTTTAAAGGGAGGGGAAATTGTTGTGTAACCCACCCAGGGCTGCTTTCATGCATCTCTGGTATGTGTGTTACTAAATGGTACACATCAAGGCTAAAGAACAGGTTTCCAACTTGCACTATTGCTTAGAAAGTGATTCAAAAGAGGATTTTAAGAAGAAAGAAACAAAAGGAAGGGCCTCACAGTCCAGTTTCTTCTTGGAAACTGAACAGTATGTGTATTTTTAATTAACGTCTTGGTTGTTCTAAGCAGTCGTCACAATCTCTCACATCCTTATTCTCTTTCGCAGGATAGCACAGTCTCTTCAATATAAAATCAGATTGATTAAATCATTTAAAAACTGATTTAGGAAAAAATACTAAATGATTGCAAAACTGTTGGAAGAAACATAAAAACAGCAAAATGAACAAAGGTAAATTATGCACTGGTAATGACCAGCTGACAGTTTGATGTCTCTAATGTGGCTCTGAGTCACTGCATGACAAAGAATTCTAGCATTTATCTACATCAGATATCCTCCCTGGACAATGTCAGGTATTACGCTACCTCAATAGAAACAAAATGTCTCGGATTTACAACATTCTTCTTCTTAGGCAGTCCCTCAGGAACGAGGTTGACTTTCTTCGCTCCAGGGCTCTGGGTCCTTAGGTGACTGAATAGTCCAATTCCGGATCCGCACACTCTGACACAGGGAGGGCAGGTTTGTTTGGTGAGGGGAGAGAATGGGATGCTCGAATTTCCGAGTGCTCCTTCCGCTGTTTGCACTTGGTCACTGCCTGGGCATGTCGACAATGTTTGAACTGGCTGGCACCTTTGCAAATGCTTCTTCTTCATTTTGGGCGGTCTTGGGCAAGAGATTCCCATGAATCAGTGGAGATGTCACATTTTTTCAGGGAGGCTTTAAGGACATTCTCATAGCATTTCCTCTGCCCTCCTGGTAACCTCTTGCCATGACAGAGCTCAGAGTAGAAAGCTTGTTTTGGCATGCATGCAGACAATGTGGCCTGCCCAACGTAACTGACTCGCGATGACCAGTGTCTCGATACTGGGGCTGTTAGCCTGAGAGAGGACACTGATATTGGAGCCCCTGCCACTGAATTTGCGGAGGTGCTGGTGATATCTCTTCGGGGCTTTGAGATATCTGCTGTACAGTGTCAATGTTTCTGACGCATACAGGAGGACAGGTAACACTGCGGCTCTGTAGACGATAAGCTTGGTGCCAGGTTTGAGGTCTTTGTCATCAAACACTCTTTTCTTCAGACGACCAAAGGCTGCACACTGGAGGCAATGCTGAGTTTCATCGTCGATGTCTACCCTTGCTGAGAGGAGGCTCCCAAGGTGTGAGAAGTGATCCACATTGTCCTATGGTTCACCACAGGCTGGTAGAGGACCTTTGTCTTCCGGATGTTTAGCTTAAGGCCCATTCTTTCATACGCCTCCGTGAATGCATTGACGAGGGTTTGAAGCTCGGCCTGAGTGTGCGCATATGCAAGCATCGTCAGCACACTGCAGCTCAATGATAGAGGTTGGAGTGGCCTTGGTTCTGGACTGGAGGCAACATAGGTTAAATAGTTTCCCGCTCGTCCTGCAGAGTGGATCTACTCCAGTAGGGAGCTTAAAGGAGATGAGGTGGAGTGTTGTGGCGAGGAAGATGGAAAAGAGCATTGTGCGATGACACAGCCTTGATGGCCCCAGTTTGGACTTGGATTGGGTCAGTGGCCGATCCGTTGGCAAGGATTACAGCTTCAATGTCATTGTGCAGCAGTTGGAGGATGGTGACGAATTCCTCCGGGCAGTCAAATTTGAGGAGGATGTTCCATAATCCCTCCCGGTTGAAAGAGTCGAAGGCCTTTGTGAGGTCAAAGAAGGCCATGTATAAAGATTTCTGCAGCTCCCTACCTTTTTCTTGGAGTTGTCTTGCTGTGATGATCATGTCACTGTGCCTCTTGATGGACGGAATCCACATTGTGATTCTGGTAGGAGCTCTTCAGTCGTGGGGAGGAGGTGTTTGAGAAGGACTCTTGCGATGACCTTCCCTGTGGCGGACAGCAGGGATACCCCTCTGTAGTTACCACGGCCACATTACTTTTAACATCATAAAAAACAGACCATTCTTCATCTCATCCAGCACATAATATGGCAACATCTTTTCATATAAGTAAACTAATCATGATTTAATTGAAAATAATACATTTGGTGTTTATTTAACTTTTACGACGCAACATCAATTTGCTTTGAACAGAAAGATCTCAGATATGATTTTTCTGGCTGTTTCAAAGTCTCACAGTACTTGAATCTATACTACGCTATTTGCCACAAGTTCCTGAGAATAGAGCTCAAAGAATCTTGTATAATAATAGTTTCTGTCAGTCTACATTTTCTGATTGGTCGGTGGGTTGAATTGGTAGGCGGATCCTGGCACACATGCTTCAGATACTGGCCCTCGGCTCTTGTCACTCCCCAGCCTCGGTTACTGGGTTAACACCCTAAGAGGAAAGTTGAAGGAGTGAACCTCAGAGGCATATAAAGTATAAAATGGATGCTCAGAATGCTACTCTGATGTTAGTCTGATAGAAAATGAGGATGCAAATTTTGGCCTCAGTGACTGGGCTCTGTCCCTCAGCCCCCACTGCTCCCCTGCCTCACTTACTTAGCTACAGCCCCTGCCTTTTGCTGCTCCCCTGCCTCGATTACTGGGCTCTTCACAACGATGGCAAGGGGCATGGTTATGAGATGCACACCATGGGAAGGGGTGGGGGGGCAGCTTGGGAAGGGGCATGGGGGCAGTATAGGGGGGGGAACGGCATGGGAGGTGTGCGGGGGAGCCGTCATGGGAGGGGGTTGGGAAGGGCATGGGGGGAGGGTGGCAAATGGTATGGGGGGAGGAGGGAATGGCATTTTAGTAGAGCACTGGAGGGGGGGGGGAAATGATGGCATGGCGGGGGGAATGAAGGTATGGGAGGGAGGGGTGGCGAGATGACATGGGGGAGAGGCAGCATGGAAGTGGAGGGAGGGAAGATCACATGAGAGGGAGGGGTGGAGGGGGATGGTATGGGAGGAGTGAGACAGCATGAGAGGGGTGGAGGCGTGATGGCATGGGGGCTTTTGGCATTGGAGAGGGTGCGGCATGGGAAAGGGGGGCGATGGGATGGGAGGCGGGGTGGGTGGCATGGGAGGGGTGAAGGGGGATGGCATGGGAGAATGGAGTGAGGGGGGCTTCATGGGAGCAGAGGGGGCAGGGAGGGATGACTTGCATGGGAAGGGGGAAGCACAGAGGAGACGCATGGGTGGGAAGGATGGGACATCCTGGGAGGTGTGGAATGGGGGATGGGGATGGGATGACTTGGGAATGGAGGATAGGGAATGGCATAGAAAGAAGAGGTAGGATGGGGGATGGGATGGGTATGACATGAGAGGGATGAAAGTAACGTGTTGGGAATGGCATGAGAGAGATCATATGGGGCAGATGGAATGGTATGGGATCGGGATTTAAAGAAGTGTCGTTGCAATAAAGATACTAAGTTCACGACAAATGTTTTGCTGGTCTCGGCTAGTTGTCAAATAAAATAAATGGAAAATATTGGTAAGAAGTGTACTGGTGCTTGGATGTCTCGGCAGATAAAAGCAACAGCTTGGATTTTGGGAGATAGATGGTGGTGAATGGCACAACGGAACATGTAGCTGAATGACTAGCTTCCAGGCATTGAGTCCATTGAGTCCAGCAGGACCACATTCATCATGTAGGCAGTGGCTTTGACAAAATACTGACTTATCCTTCAATGAGACACATTGCCCAAATATTTTAAAACTGCCACCCATCTTATAATGGTCTGTCAACTTAGCGTTATCTAGAATTATTCAAAGCTGTTAGTTTAAGAAAGTTAAAGAGTTAATGAACTGTTTTCATTAAAAGGTATTTAGCAGTCACAATTTTTGGGGGGAACAATGAAAGAGGCAGAATAGTTATTTTCATTTATGCCATAGTTGATGCCATAATTCATTTTTACATTATATCTGTCATCATGCAGTACGGTTATGAACAAAGAAAAGCAGGTTTACCAAATAACTTTCATCAAGGCATTGCCTCTAAAACTAAGTAGCTATTTCCACAATTTCATGACAAATGTTTTGCTGGTCTCGGCTAGTTGTCAAATAAAACATTCCACAACATTTTCCAGGAACATTACGTTTCCTAAAAGTATTTTTAGTCTGAAACCATGGAACACATATTTCCATTAAGTGACACAAAATAAATCAATCTATTTATTCTCTTCATTAGTTTATCACACAAGGGAGATTGAAATGGGGGTCAGACAGTGGGGGACAATAGGACCAGCATATGTCCACATAATTCAGACACTATTTTAAGACGACAGGGGGGTGGAATTTTAACATGTGTTTGTGTGTGGGTGGGGGTTGAAATCCTGGAAAAATGCAAGCGGTTCGAAAAGCCAGCTTCTACATTTCATTCCAGCACATTAGGCTTTATGTGGGCAACCCCCTGGGGAGAGGCAGGTTGTCAATTCAATATGTTAATTGCTCAATTACAGTGGTATTGACATGGGTTTTGCAGTTTAACTTTGGCTCCATGGGTTTCTCGGGCAAAAAGACAGCATCATTTGAGGGGCCGAAGCCATGATAGGGAAATATGACAATAAATACTCAGTACTCACAGCTGCTTTCCTACCCATGCTGAAAGGTTATTTTACACACTTTGGAGTTTACATTAGATACTTTGGAGGTCTCATCTACACTTTGGAGGTTTGGTGGTCTGATCTGCACTTTGGAGCGCTGATCTATCAGATCACCATGAGTACACTGTGTTACTTTGGACCTCCAATGAGGACCAAGATAACCAACAGCAGCAGCAGGAGCACCAGCTGCCTGCTGCCCACAGACCTGCAGCTCCATAAGAGCAGCAGAGAGGTGCAGCTCACAGAAGGTCATACCCAGCACACAGGGTGTACAGGTAGAGGACAAGCTTCTTTGACTTGTCGGAACACAGTATCTCTGGAGGCTCAGGGTGTTGAGTCAGGTAGTGGCAGATATTTGCAGCCTGCTGGAACAAGACCTACTGCCACCTGGACCTGGTGGCCACAATTTACCAGTGGCTGCCAAAGTCACAACTGCCTTCAACTTTTTTGCCCCTGGATCCTTCCAGGTCTCTGCCAGAGACATTTGCAGGATTTTGCAGTCAGAGACACACAAATGGATCAAGGCAAGTGACTGATGACTTCTTTGCCAGGGCCGCCAATTATGTCAACTTTGCCTACAATCAAGCCGAGTAGACTCATATTTGCAGCTCTGGCTGACTTCTCTCAGGTGTAGGGCATCATCAGCTGCATGCATATGGCAAGTTATGCATCTCCAGATCACCCAGGCATGTTTGTCAACTGCAAGGGCTTCAACTCCATCAATGTGCAGTTGGTGTGCAAGCACAAGAAGATCTTTATTCAGGTATGCTGAAGATTACCAGGCAGCTACCACAATGCTTTTGTCCTGTGGCAGTCCGCTCTAGCTGATCTCTTTTCACTTGAAAGCAGAGACAAGGGACCCCACTTAAAATATGGCTGATGGTATCCCTCAGAAACCTGATGAATGAGACCCAGGAGCAATATAGTGAATGCCATATGACCACCAGATTTGCCATCGAACAAGTCATTGGCATACTCAAGATGTTCTTCAAGTGCCTGGACAGATCAGGGGCATCCTTCAGTATGTACAAGCCAGGATCTCCAGAATCATTGTGTTGTGCTGCATGCTGCAGTGAGGTTTGTCCTGCAAGAGGACCAAGGTGCAGAGTATTTAGCCTCTTCAGATGATTCCGAAGAGAGGAAGGCAGATCGTGATATGGGCAAGGCACCACTCGTGGTGCATATTCTTGCCCATGATACTGGAGATGCCCTCATTATTGCCAAGTTTACTTGGGTTCCACCACTGCCAACCACTTGCAAAAGGCACATTTTCACCCACCCACCATCACTCAACTGAACATGCCAATTGCCAGCCAGGAACCAAGAATGGGTAAAGTGGAAAAGTGGTGCAAAACAATAATATTTACCATTCTAACTATGTGTAACAGCCATGTGCATACCGTTGTCAACTACAAATTTTTACCTTTTCTTTTCCTAGCATTTCTACATGGGTGGCACAGTGGCGCAGTGGTTAGCACAGCAGCTTCACAGCTCCAGCAACCTGGGTTCAATTCTGGGTACTGCCTGTGCGGAGTTTGCAAGTTCTCCCTGTGACCGCGTGGGTTTTCGCCGGGTGCTCCGGTTTCCTCCCACAGCCAAAGACTTGCAGGTTGATAGGTAAATTGGACATTGTAAATTGTCCCTAGTATAGGTAGGGGAATTGAGGGAAGGTGGGAATATGGGATTAATGTAGGATTAGTATAAATGGGTGGTTGATGGTTGGCACAGTCTCGGTGGGCCAAAGGGCCTGTTTCAGTGCTGTATCTCTAAAATAAATTTAAAAAAATGATACAATCTCTATGGCTTCAGCAGAGGTAGAAACAGGCTTGCTCTGACTGCTGAGATGCCCTTGACTGACATTTTCTGGGTTTTGAAGCCTGTAAGGTTCCAGCCAAAGACTGCTCCAGCTGCACCTGTGCAGAGGCAGACTTGGCCATCTGGACACGAGGCTGTATGAGGGGTACTAACTGAGGGAGGGGGGAGGGTGCAATGGGTGGGAAGTGGAAGCACTTTGAGCCACGTTCCCTCATCCATGTTCCTTTTTTGCCATCATCCCTCTCATAGCCCAACCGCACTTCACTGCTAGCCATGTGTTGGAGAACACTTTGCTTCAGATCAGTGGGTGATGAAAAGCTAAGGCTAGGGTATCATGAATCCTATTTAGGGAGTCATCATAGGGCTGAATTTAATGGGCCCTCCAGAGACAGGCTAGGAGGCAGGGGTGAGGGCCTATAAAACTGCAACAGGAGGCAGATGGCAGAGTGTTACGACCAAAGTGAGAATTCAGTCCCACTTCTCCATAGGTCACAACATATATTAAAATTTTCTCACTTACTGAAACAATCAATCATATATTCTACTTTTCCCCAGAATAAAGCACATCAACCAGGTTTCTTTAATAAACAACAAAACTATCCGATTATAAACCAAGTCTTAACCAGTAATGAGGTAAAGCATGCACGTGAATGAAATATTTATTTATTTATTTAGAGATACAGCACTGAAACAGGTCCTTCAGCCCACCGAGTCTGTGCCGACCATCAACCACCCATTTATACTAATCCTACATTAATCCCATTACCCTCTCACATCCCCACCTTCCCCCTACCACCTACCTATACTAGGGGCAATTTATAATGGACAATTTACCTATCAACCTGCAAGCCCCTTACTTATCCTAGCCCTCACACACACACATACACAACCGGTTAACCAGGAAAAAAAGGGATTATTGTTTACAGCCGTAACAAAAGAAATAGAAGGAATAAAAAAAACACTTAGACTGAAAAGTAGGTGCGGCAGATGTCCTTTGTTTTGGTGAGGTGTCCCAAAGGCGAATAGGCGGCTGTCACTAGGATCTTCCCAGAGCAGTTCCTTCCAGGCGATGTTCAAAATCAGTTTGGGTAGGCTTTCAAAAAGATGCAGCTACAGAAGTCTTCACATAGGTCTTACATCAGGTGTGCAGCAACAAAGGTTTCAATTCTCACACATTCAATGCAAAGCTCCTTCAAAAATGCAAGGTTTCTGCAAACATGCAGGATTTCTTCAAATACAGGAGGCAACAGGAAACACACATGACACAGGATTTGCTTTTCAAGAGAAAGATGGGCTGGCTGGATCTTGTTCTGTTCTCCTGGCAGGTCAAAAACCAAACTCCAACTGAGTCTGGCCAAATACCAAGTGGCTTTTCTCACAGTTCAAAATGAAACTAAAACCCTTTCAGAAACAAGCCTTGTGACAATCAAATCTTGGCTTGTCACTTCCTTGCAAATAGCTCGTCAAGCCAAAAGATAACTCCCTCCCTGCTGGGTTCTTTGCAAACAAGGTGCCTTCCAGTAAAACTTGTTTACATTCAGTCAAAACCATCTGGTAACTTCGTTTAAGAAAAATACCCAAAGTTCAGCTTCTTCAAGATTCCAGCATCCATGGAATACCTTTTCAGTTTTAAAATATAGATTTTCAAGGTTGAACAAGAAATGAAAACCCTCATAACTGGAGGGCCGGTCGCCTTCCCCCGTCGCACTGGAATTTAGTCAGGGGTGGGATAAGCCAAAGATGGCCTTCCTGCCCAGAGGCCAATTGAGGCCCTTAAGAGGCCCATTATCAGTCACTTAAGGGCCTTTTCCCACCGCCGCTGAAACTACACCAGTGGCGGGGTGCCTCCGCCACGCAGGGAGTTTGCCCAGTAAAGTGAGGCAGCCTCCCTGCGGGCTTGGTGGTGTGCTGGAGGGGGGGGGGGAACTATCCTCTGTGGGCAATCTGTGGCTCTGAACGGCCCTGCCAGCTCCACCAAATCCTGCCCATTGTGTGCAAACCATTGATGAAAGCCTGTATGCACTTGTGAATACTAGAAAATACTATTGAGAACCAGGATGAATATGTAAAGTTCAGAGGGGAAGTGAAAAAGCAAATAAGAGAAGCAAAGAGAGAGCATGAAAAGAGATTGGCAGCGAACATTAAAGGAAATCCCAAAGTTTTATATAGGCATATAAATAGTAAAATTGTGGTAAAAGGAGGAGTGGGGCTGATTACGGACCAGAAAGGGGTTTACACATGGAGGCAGAGGGCATAGCTGAGGTATTAAATGAATACTTTGCATCTGTCTTTACCAAGGAAGAAGATGCAACACAGGCAATATTGAAAGAGGAAGTAAGTCAGACACTAGAGGCATTTAAAATTGATAAAGAGGAAGTATTAGATAGGCTGTCTGTTCTTAAAGTGTTCTTAAAGTTCTTAAAGCACCAGGACCAACTGAGATGCATCCAAGGAGACTGAGGGAAGTAAGGGTGGAAATCGCAGAGGCACTGGCCATAATTTTTCAGTCTTCCTTAGACTCAGGGGTGGTGCCAGAGGACTGGAAAATTGCAAACGTTACACCTTTGTTCAAAAAAGGGTGTAAAGATAAGCCCAGCAATTACAGGCCAATCAGTTTAACTTCAGTGGTGGGAAACTTCTAGAAAAACTAATTAGGGACAAAATCAATAGTCACATGGACAAATGTGAGTTAATTAAGGAAAGCCAGCATGGATTTCTTAAGGGAAAAATCATGTTTAACTAACTTGCTGGGGTTTTTTGAGGAGGTAAGAGAGAGGGTTGATGAGGGCAGTGCTGTTTATGTGGTGTACATAGACTTTCAAAAGGCATTTGATACAGGGCCACACAACAGACTTGTGAACAAACTTGTAAGCTCATGGAATAAAAGGGATGGTAGCAACATGGATACGGAATTGGCTGAGTGAAAGGAAATAAAGAGTCGTGGTGAATGGGTGTTTTTCAGGCTGGAGGAAGCTTTGTAGTGGAGTTCCCCAGGGATCAGTGTTGGGACCCTTGCTTTTCCTGATACATATTAATGATCTAGACCTTGGTGTACAGGGCACAATTGAAACTTGGAAGCATTGTGGACTGTGAGGAAGATAGTGTAGAACTTCAAAAGGACATAGACAAGTTGGTGGAATGGGCAGACAGGTGGCAGATGAATTTCAATGCAGAAAAATGTGAAGTGATTCATTTTGGTAGGAAGAACATGGAGAGACAATATAGAATAAAGGGTACAATTCTAAAGGGGGTGCAGGAGAAGAGGGACCTGGGTGTATATGTGCATAAGTCACTGAAGGTTGCAGGATAGGTTGAGAGAGCGGTCAGTAAAGCAAACAGTGTCCTGGGCTTTATTAATAGGGGCATAGAATACAAGAGCAAGGAAGTTATGTTGAACTTGTATAAGACACTAGTTCGGCCTCAGCTGGAGTATTGCGTCCAGTTCTGGGCGCCGCACTTTAGGAAAGACGTGAAGGCATTGGAGAGAGTACAGAAAAGATTCACGAGAATGGTTCCAGGGATGAGGAATTTCAGTTATGAAGATAGATTGGAGAAGTTAGGACTGGTTTCCTTGGAGGAGAGAAGGCTGAGAGGTGATTTGATAGAGGTATTCAAAATCATGAGGGGACTGGACAGAGCAGATGTTGTGAAAGGATCGAGAATGAGAGAGCACAGATTTAAAGTATTTGGTAAGAGAAGCAAAATTGACATGAGGATAAACTTTTTCATGCAGCGAGTGGTTAAGGTCTGGAATGCACTGCCCGAGAATGTGGTGGTGGCAGGTTCAATTGAAGCATTCAAAAGGGAATTAGACATTTATATGAAAAGGAAGAATGTGTAGGGTTATGGGGAGAAAGCAGAGGAATGGAACTGAGGGAATTGTTCTTTCAGAGAGCCAGTACAGACACGATGGGGCAAATGGTCTCCTTCTGCATTGTAATGATTCTGTAATTCTGTGAATGAGGCGCTTGATGCTCCATGCAGTTGGCCATTGTTTCCATGGATGAAGACATTATTGCAATGGCCTGCGACATCATGTCATTCATGCTTGAAACAGACTCCTCCAATCTCTCTGCAAGGGTGCACAGTGTGGCTGGAACACCTGCCAGTACATAGCACATTCTTTGTTGGTGTTCCAGCAGTATCCTGTTTGTCAATGGCCCTTGAGGTACAATATCAGTGTCCAGCTGAGCAGAGCTCAGAGAGTCCTGTGCACTCCAACACCGACTTTCCACTGCTGTCCATATTCTGCTATTTGTTCCTGCTCAATTGTGAAGTGCGAGTCATCATGTGAAACTCCAACAATCTCTCTAACTAGTTCCACCAAAGTGCATGGGTGGAATTTTTTGCTGGCGGCAGGAATCTCAACATTGGGGGAAACCGCACTGAGACCACCGTGTCGGCTCTTGTACGGAAGGCCCACCAAATTTAGTGCCAATCAAGCATTTAACTGGACAGCGGTGGGCTGTCGGTATGATTTAGGATCCCGTCGCCAGAAGTCCCGACCTTGCAGACCTGCCGGCCAATCAGAGACCGGCAGCTGTAGCCCCACCGCGGAGGTGGTGGTGGCTGCTGTAGCTGCAGCAACGAGACACAGAGGGGCGGAGCTGCAACCAGCCTCAAGGTAGGTGGGTGGGAGGGGTCTCACGGGGTGGGGTTCGCAGGGGAATGGGGGAGAGGGGTCGGCAGAAAGGGCAGGGGGGGGTGACCCTCAGTGGGACCCCCGCCTTCCCGAAGCCAGGTCCCTCATTCAGGCATTAAATGCCTTTGAACGAGGGACTCAGTGGAGAGCTGTTTAAATTTGTGTAAGCCCTCCTGAGGTTTGAAGAAAGGGACGTAGAGGCATTTTTCATTTCTTTTGAAAAGTTAGCCAGGCAGATGAAGTGGCTGAAGGAAAGCAGGTTGATGGGAGAGCTCATGAAGTTTATGCCATATTTTCTGAGGAGGCTTCTGCAGATTATGAAATGGCAAAAATGGCTATTCTCGCTGCTCATGAGTTAATCCTCAAAGCGTACTGGCAGAGATTTCAGAACCTTCAGAAACAGCCTTGGCAGACTTAAATGGAATTTGAGAGGGTAAAGCAAATTAATTTTGACTTTGGATGTGGGCAACAAAGGTAGAGGCCACATATGAGAACCTTAGGGAAATAATTCTCCTGGAAGAATTTAAAAATTCGCTCCCTCCGTTAGTAAGAACCCATGTAGAGAACCAGAAGGTTTTAACAGCCAGACAGGCAGCTGAGATTGCTGATGATTGCGAGCTTGTTTACAAACCCAAACCCTTTGTCCGTCACCCCCACAAACCTGAGAAGGATAGAGGGTGAGAGGGTGAAAGGAAGGCAAGTAGCAGGGGACAGGAAAGGACACCTGGGAATGAACCGGGATCTCCTACGCAGGCCAGAAAGGAAGATGCTGAGGGTGGAAGTGAGGTCTGAAAGCGTAAGTGTTACCAGTGTCACAAGGTGGGACACCTTCATGCAGAATGCTGGAAGTTGCGGGGTAAACTCATGGGACTTATTGGGATGCACAAGGCCAATGCAGAGAAAGGGGCCCTGACCGTAAGTATGACAGATCAGGCTGTAGCTCTGATTGCAGCTGTAAGGCCAAGTACAAAAACCGCTGTGAGTGCCGGGGACATGAACAAGATACCTGAGAGTTTTAGGGAGTTCTTGTCAAAAGGAAAAGTAACTCCTTATCCCTCAAGTGAGGCAGTAAACCTATAGTTATACTTAGGGATACAGGAGGCAGCCACACTCTTTTGCTGGGGAAAGGCATAACTTTTCCACCAGAGAGCACATTGAATGCTAAGATTTTAGTGAATGGTATCGGCGGGAAGTATATACCCGGACTTTTGTATCGGGTGCACCTAGAGTGTGACCTAATGTCTGGACCGGTATCTGTAGTAGTTGCCCATAGTTTGCCTGTAGACAGAGTTGACCTACTCCTAGGGAATGATTTGGCCGGAGCGAAGGTAGTAGCTTCTCCAGTAGTCACGGAAAAACCATGTGAAAAAGAGACAGAACAGTTGCAGAGAAAGGTTCCAGGATTTTTTCCTTCATGTGTAGTGACCTGAACAATGGCTAAACAAGTTCCATTGTCAGAGGTAAAATTGGCACCACCGTCAGATAGCCGAATGTCTGAAATTTTCTTTGGGGATTTGGATAATCCGAAAGAAATGTTCAGTAAGTCTTCTCTGATCAAGGCTTAGCAAGCCGATCCAGAGTTAAATAAAGTGGCACAATCGGCTCCAACTGAATCCGAAGCAAAGGGAGTTCCAGAAGGCCACTATAATAAAAATGGGATTCTGATGAGGAAGTGGAGACCTCCTTACAGGCCTGCAGATGAAGAATGGACAGTAGTTCATCAGATAGTAGTACTGCCCAAGTATCGCCAGGAAATATTAAAGATAGCCCATGAAATTCCTATAGTGGGACATGTGGGGATCCGGAAGACCCACTCACGTATAGGTCGACATTTTTACTGACCAGGTCTTTCCAAGGACATGGTGCAGTTTTGTAAAACATGCCATATGTGTCAGATTGTGGGATAATAGCAACCTGCCATAAAACCGACACCTCTAAGTCCCAGTTTTTGGGGAACCATGTAGTAGGGTGTTGGTAGACTGTGTAGGATCTTTACTGAAAACAAAAGTGGGACACCAATATATACTCACTATCATGGATATGGCTACTCGGTTCCCAGCGGCCATTCCCTTGAGAACAATTTCTCTTAAGGTAGTGGACGAGAAGTTAACCCAGTTAATTCACTAGATACAGTGGATTACCGATTGAGATTCAATCAGATCAAGTTTCCAATTTTATGTTCAAAATTTTCCAGGAAGTTAAGAATAATTTGGATATAACACAGTTAAAGTCTTCAGCCTACCACCCACTGACACAAGGAGCTTTAGAACAATACATCAGACCCTCAAAACGATGATCGGGCACACGGTCATGAATATCCCCATGATTGGGATAAAGGGATAGAATTTCTTTTGTTTGCCACTCGGGATTCACCTAACGAGTCTACCAGTTTTAGTCCTTTTTAATTAGTTTATGGACATGAGATAAGAGGTCCTCTAAAACTAATTAAAGAAAGGCTTTTAGAACAGAGGGATGAATCTTCTGTGTTAGATTATGTATCCGTGTTCGGGAGCAGTTCATGAGAACCTGCAAAGTGGCTCAGGAACACCTGAAAGCTTCCCAAACAACCATGAAGAAATAGGCAGACAAGAATGCCAAGAGCCAAACATTTCAACCAGGGATGAGGTGTCAGTATTACTGCCTTTACAGGGTGAACCATTGAAAGCACGGTTCAGTGGTCCATATAAAGCGGTCAAAAGAATTGGTAAAGTAAATTATTTGATTGACATACCAGATCACCGGAAAAAGAATCGGCTGTGTCATATCAAAATGTTGAAACAATATCTTCACCAGGAGGAAAATAAGCAAGCACTTAAGGTAGTATGGACAGTGATGTATGAAAGGGATAGTGAGGATGAAGCAGAAGGAGGCCTAGGCAATTCTCAAATTGACTTCCTACTATTTGGTTGGCTAATACTGAATTGTTAGGAAGATTGGACACTATGCTTTCATATTTAGATACAGAACAACAAAAAGATCTAACAAGGCTACTCACAGCATTTAAAGAAGTCTGTAGGGACAAGCCAGGATGTACAACCTTAGCCACACATGATGTAGATGTAGGGGAATCCTTTCCTATAAAACAGCATCCTTATCACTTAAGTCCAGAGAAACAGGCCCACGTGAAAGCAGAAATCCGATCCATGTTGGAAAACCATCTAATTGAACCCAGTCAAAGCACCGTGAGGTCCTCAGTGGTGTTAGTGCAGAAATGTGATGGTTCAACTAGATTCTGCATAGACTATAGAAAGGTTAATGCAGTAACAAAGGCAGACTCCTGCCTAATTTCTCGCTTGAAAGACTGTCATAGAGTCATACAGCACAGAAACAGGCCCTTTGGCCCATTGACAGAGTGGACAGGGCCATGTTTCTTACAAAAATAGATTTGTTAAAGGAATAGATAAAGGGAAGAGGACTAGAGAATAGCCAATGTTGTTCCTTTGTTTAAGAAGGGTAGCAAGGATAATCCAGGAAATTATAGGCCGGTGAGCCTTACATCAGTGGTAGGGAAATTATTAGAGAGGATTCTTCGGGACAGGATTTACTCCCATTTAGAAACAAACAAACTTATTAGCGAGAGGCAGCATGGTTTTGTGAAGGGGAGGGCGTGTCTCACTAATTTGATTGAGTTTTTTGAGGAAGTGACGAAGATGATTGATGAAGGAAGGGCAGTGGATGTTGTCTATATGGACTTCAGTAAAGCCTTTGACAAGGTCCCTCATGGCAGACTGGTACAAAAGGTGAAGTCACACGGGATCAGAGGTGAGCTGGCAAGATGGATACAGAACTGGCTCGGTCATAGAAGACAGAGGGTAGCAGTGGAAGAGTGCTTTTCTGAATGGAGGGATGTAACTAGTGGTGTTCCGCAGGGATCAGTGCTGGGACCTTTGCTGTTTGTAGTATATATAAATGGTTTGGAGGAAAATGTAGCTGGACTGATTAGTAAGTTTGCAGACGACACAAAGGTTGGTGGAGTTGCAGATAGTGATGAGGATTGTCAGAGGATACAGCAGGATATAGATCGGTTGGAGACTTGGGTGGAGAAATGGCAGATGGAGTTTAATCCGGACAAATGTGAGGTAATGCATTTTGGAAGGTCTAATGCAGGTGGGAAGTATACAGTAAATGGCAGAACCCTTAGGAGTATTGACAGGTAGAGAGATCTGGGAGTACAGGTCCACAGGTCACTGAAAGTGGCAACGCAGATGGATAAGGTAGTCAAGAAGGCATATGGCATGCTTGCCTTCATCGGTCGGGGCATAGAGTATAAAAATTGGCAAGTCATGCTGCAGCTGTACAGAACTTTAGTTAGGCCACACTTAGAATATTGCGTGCAATTCTGGTCGCCACACTACCAGAAGGACGTGGAGGCTTTGGAGAGGGTACAGAAGAGGTTTACCAGGATGTTGCCTGGTCTGGAGGGCATTAGCTATGAGGACAGGTTGGATAAGCTCGAATTGTTTCCACTGGAACGACGGAGGTGGAGGGGCGACATGATAGAGGTTTACAAAGTTATGAGTGGCATGGACAGAGTGGATAGTCAGAAGCTTTTTCCCAGGGTGGAAGAGTCAGTTACTAGGGGACATAGGTTTAAGGTGCGAGGGGCAAAGTTTAGAGGGGATGTGCGAGGCAAGTTCTTTACACAGAGGGTGGTGAGTGCCTGGAACTTGCTGCCAGGGGAGGTGGTGGAAGCAGGTACGATAGCGATGTTTAAGAGGCATCTTGACAAATACACGAATAGGATGGGAATACAGGGATACGGTCCCCGGAAGTGCAGAAGGTTTTAGTTTAGGCAGGCATCAAGATCGGCGCAGGCTTGGAGGGCCGAATGGCCTGTTCCTGTGCTGTATTGTTCTTTGTTCTTTGATACTGGCAGGTTCCTTTAGCACCCTGAGCTAAAGAAATATCGGCCTTTGTCACACCAGACAGTTTTTTCCAATGCCGAGTGATGCCATTTGGGCTAGAAAATGCCCCATCACCTTTCAGAGACTAATGAACCAAGTGGTAGCCAGTGTTCCTAAATGTGTGGTTTAACTTGACGATGAGCTAGTATACAGTGACGCTGGGAAGGACCACTTGGAACAACTAGAAGCTCTGTTTAGAAAATTAGAATCGGCTGATTTAGTGATAAACCTTGCCAAAATTTGCAAAAGCGAGAGTAACCTACCTCAGGCATATAGTAGGGCAAGGACACATGTTGCCAGGGACATCAAAGGTACAAGCATTGGTGGAGTTCCGTACCCCTAAGACGAAGCGAGAATCATAAGGTTTTTGGGGATGTGTGATTTCTACTGCAAGTTTGTACCAAATTTTAGTACTATAGCTGCTCCACTGACAGATTTGCTACAAAAAAAGTAAACCAAGGTAGTGTCGTCAGGGGAGTGCCAAGCATCTTTTGAGAAGCCAAAAGCTATTTTGATTAATGAACCAGTGTTGGCTGCTCCAAATTTCACGAAGCCCTTCAAGATGGCAAGTGATGCTAGTGACCTGGTGCAGTCCTGTTACAAGACAATGAGTCAGGCAAAGAAAGGCCAGTGAGATACCTTTTCAAAAAGCTAAATCGACACCAAAAAAAGATATTCAATCGTGGAAAAAGAAACCCTGCGCTTATTACTAACTCTTAAGCATTTTGAAGTCTATGGTCGGAATTTTATGCCACCCCAACGAGCTGGATGGTGGCGTAAAATGGAGCGGGAGGCTCTGGGAGGCTTTCCCGACCCGCTGCTGTCTCCGCCCCATTTTTCGTAGGGCAGGGGGCTGCAAAATGGGCCTCCCGTCCCAGGCCACTTAAGGGCCTTCACCCGCTTCCATGCAGATTTTACGCGTGGCAAGCGGGCATCCTGGTGCTGGGAAAGGCTGCACGGGAAAAGCTGGTGGCCTCTCAGCGCCCCAGGGGTGGGCCCTGACAATCGGGCACAGAATGCCCAATTGAGGGCTGCCCCCGCTTCCCCAACCATCCCCAGGACCCAAGACGCCACCTCCCCTTCCCCCCAAACGACCACCCTTGTCTTTCCGGGGCTCGATCGATTACCCCCAGCGAGGCAACCCAAACTTACCTGGACTCCTGGCTCAAAGTCCTCGGCTGGGCTGCAGTCCCAGCAGTGGTCACCACTCCCGGTGGCGCTGCTGGGACTAAGAGCGACCGGCCTACTGATTGGCCGGCAGCTCAATGAGGCGGGACTTCTTCCCTCAAGCGGGTGGAAGTCCCGCCTCAGAACACTTAAAGCCTGGGGACACGTAAAATGTGGGACGGATCCCCAGGCTAGGCGGAAATGGGTTTGTCACTGACTTTTATGTCGGTGGCCAGCTCCCGTTGGCCAACGTAAAATCCAGCCCTATGTCCGCCATGACTACAGAAAGACACGGTTCCCTAGTCTTTGTGGAAAAATGCAAAAATTGGAATGCCAGACTATTCCGATGGAGTTTACTTATTACAACTTTATTACTTAAAGATTATCCACATTGTGGGAAAAAAATAATGTAATTGCGGATGCTTTGTCTAGAATCTAACTTTGCTTTGAGTTATCTGAATGCAATGATGGTACAACGCTGGACTGTATTAGCTACTGGTAGACAGTGAATGAGAATGAGTGTGTATATGTGTTTTAATATTTTTCATCTTTTTTTTCACTCTTTGTAATGAAACACATTAAAAAATGGTGTTTCATTAAACCAAGGATGGAGGTGTTCCAAAAGTGCTTCCATTTTTTTCATATTTTATTTTTTGAGGACTTGAAGGATTCCATGGATGTGTTTTTTTTTTACTGGGTTCACCAGAGGGACCCTTGAGATGTTGTTTTAAAGCCACCTGTGCTGGAAATCATGTGCTTTGGGCTCAGTAGACAACAGAACCCTTGGAGACCTGAGGAAAAATGGTTACAGAGAAGCCACATTGTCAAGGTTTACGGAGGTCAGGAGGTCGGCTCTCTGTTTGGGGTTTGGACATTGTTTTCAGCAGCTGGGGTGTGAACTGCTTGAAGACAGTTGGTGTTTTCCTGCCACAGAAAAAAGAAACCACCCAGCTCACCTCCTTCTCTACCTCTTTGAAAAAATCCTACAAAGATCCAGTATGGGAGAGCTAAAATCCCTGGTGCTGCAAAGCTCCTGGGAAGTTTAAAAAAAACCTGCAATTCAAGTGTGTGCTGGTCGAAAACCCTGATGCCACAATGCTCCTGGAAAGCCTACTAGAATAATTCTCAACATCTCCTAAATGGACTGCTTCTGAAATGATCCCGGTGATGTGACCCATCTCCGTATACCCGGATGCCAAACCAAAAAAGGTACAACTGATATCCTTCTATATCTTCTCTTTTTTCATCAAGAATTAGCAAGTATTTGGCCAAAGTATTTTTTTTTTGTCTTTTCTCTGTAACAGACCTCTGCAGAGAGAACTTCGGTATTTTTTTCCAGTGTGTGTATGAATGTAAATGGGAAGTTGTAATGGATTCAAGGCCAATAAATCCCCAGGGCCTGATAATCGACATCCCAGAGTACTTAAGGAAGTGGGCCTTGAAATAGTAGATGCATTGCTGGTCATTTTTCAAAATTCTATGGACTCTGGAACAGTTCCAACGGATTGGAGGGTAGCGAATGTAATCCCACTATTTAAAAAAGGAGGCAGAGAAAAAACAGAGAATTATAGACCGGCTAGCCTGGCATCAGTAGTGGGGAAAATGCTAGAGTCCATTATAAAAGATGTAATAGCAGAGCACTTGGAAAACAATGACATGATTGGACAAAGTCAACATGGATTTACAAAAGGAAAATCATGCTTGCCAAATCTACTGGAATTTTTTGAGGATGTAACTAGTAGAATAGATAAGGAAGAACCAGTGGATGTGGCGTATTTGGACTTTCAGAAGGCTTTCGATAAGGTCCCACATAAGAGATTAGCGTGCAAAATTAAAGCACATGGGATTGGGGATAAGGTACTGAAATGGATTGTAAATTGGTTGGCAGACAGGAAACAAAGAGTAGGAATAAATGGGTCTTTTTCCGAGTGGCAGGCAGTGACTAGTGGGGTACTGCAGGGATCGGTGCTAGGACCCCAGCTTTTCACAATATATATTAATGATATAGATGAGGGAATTAAATGGAATATATCCAAGTTTGCAGATGACACAAAGCTGGGTGGGAGTGTGAGCTGTGAGTAGGATGCAGAGAAGCTGCAGTGTTATTTGGACAGGTTGAGTGAGTGGGCTAATGCATGGCAGATGCAGTATAATGTGGATAAATGTGAGGTTATCCACTTCGGGTGGCAAAAACAGAAAGGCAGATTATTATCTGAACGGCAATAGATTGAGAAAGGGGGAGGTGCAGTGAGACCTGGGTGTTCTCGTACACCAGTCGCTGAAGGTAAGCATGCAGGTCCAACAGGCGGTTAAAAAAGGCAAATGGTATGTTGGCCTTCATAGCGAGAGGATTCGAGTACAGGAGCAGGGATGTCTTGCTGCAATTATACAGGGCCTTGGTGAGGCCACACCTGGAATATTGTGTGCAGTTTTGGTCTCCTTATCTGAGGAAGGATGTTCTTGCTATAGAGGGAGTGCAGCGAAGGTTTAACAGACTGATTCCTGGGATGGCGGGTCTCATGTATGAGGAGAGATTGAGTCGGTTAGGATTATATTCACTGGAGTTCAGAAGAGTGAGGGGGGATCTCATAGAAACCTATAAAATTCCAACAGGATTTGACAGGGTAGATGCAGGAAGAATGTTCCCAATGGTGGGGGAGTCCAGAACCAGGGGTCATAGTCTAAGGATAGGGGGTAAACCTTTCAGAACTGAGATGAGGAGAAATTTCTTCACTCAGAGAGTGGTGAGCCTGTGGAATTCACTACCACAGATAGCAGTTGAGGCCAAAATATTGTATGCTTTCAAGAAGGAATTAGATATAGCTCTTGGGTCTAAAGGGATCAAAGGGTATGGGGGGAAAGCGGGAACAGGTTACTGAGTTGGATGATCAGCCATGATCATAATGAATGGCGGAGCAAGCACGAAGGGCAAATGGCCTACTCCTGCTCCTATTTTCTATGTTTCTATATAGAAAATCTGATACCTTCTATAAAATAACATCAGGAGAGTACTGGACTAGTCAGAGTGCAATGTGGCTGAAACATTTGGCCAGAACAGTGCATTGGTGCACTATACCAGTGCTGGACAGGCCAATTTGCGAAATAAATTCTTCAGTGACAATATTCCTGCAGGTAGTGTGAAGCTACCAATTGTCTTTGTGATGCTTCATATATCGTCTGAACGATGTACAACTGATCCCTCAGTATCAGGTGGAATATTGATCATAGCAGGTCTTTTTAACAGGCTATCTGATTAATTAGATACCATTGATATCAGCCCCTCCATCATGTTACTTGGAAGGACATTGCACTCTGCTCGGGTACACAAAAAACTTTCCCTGTCACCCTAATTGACCAAATGCAAGAGGCCATATTCCACCTGTTGTGCTATATGAAAGGACTTTCCTTCGCAGGTATGGGAATTTTGGATGGATGTGCCATCTATTATACAACCAAGTCTGTGTCTCTGCACAATAGAGGGAAATGTTGCCCCATGTGTTCTGATGTTCTCTGTGTTATTATTGTAAAATACATTCCTGTTACTACACATGCTTGATAATCATAATAAATTTTCTTCTTCTTCCTCCAACCAGTTATACACTTCTAGGCTCCAAAAACAATGCTATAATCCTGGTTGGGTGCTGCATTATTGCCTTTACTTGAAAAATGTGAGTAATAACTTGAAATTTTAACTCTGTTAGTTCACATAATTGCATAAAATTAATTATTTTTCAAAATTTCACAAAGCAAGCACTGTGTGTAAAATGTATTCTATTGTTTCCATTGAAACTTTATACTATAACTGTGGTATTATTATTATAATCCTCCCATATGCATGTGCTTTGTGTATAGTGCAGTATAGCGCCTCTGTGATTCAACTGACCCACAGAGATAAAGGTTCCTTGACACACTGATGGACCTTGAGCGTGGACTCCTGTTATGGTTTAAATTCTCTGTTTGTTACATTGAGAATTTTATGTCTCTCTTGGGATTATTTAGAGTTGGAATTGTAAAGAACATTTTTTTCTTTAAATGGAAACATATAGAACTTTGCCCACAAGATTCCTTCATGGCATCATTCAAATATCCAGAGGCAATTTTATGTAAAAGAATTGCTGTGATGTCTCTGAAGGAAGGAGAGGCTTGTCTATTTCTGTCACTATAATGATTTACTCCTTTCCCCTTGTTTGCTGTGTGACAAATGATGGAAAGTTTCCTGGCAACGTGTAAGAGCAGCTCAATATTCATTCCCACAATAAGCTCTGGCGCTTCAGGGCAGAACTGGATTTTTGAGGAAAAAGCTATATGTGTTTGATCTTTTGTGACTTACAGAGCGACTAAAGAGTTGTAGTAATTATTTTTCCAATACCTCTGTTTCTGAGATAGGCTTGAACCTGCATCGGTTCCTGGGGAAGGCATGAACATCAATGGGCGGCACAGTGGCGCAGTGGTTAGCACTGCAGCCTCACAGCTCCAGGGACCTGGGTTCGATTCTGGGTACTGCCTGTGCGGAGTTTGCAAGTTCTCTCTGTGACCGCGTGGTTTTCGGCGGGTGCTCCGATTTCCTCCCATATGCCAAAGACTTGCAGGTTGATAGGTAAATTGGCCATTGTAAATTGCCCCTAGTGTAGGTAGGAAATATGGGATTACTGAAGGATTAGTATAAAATGGGTGGTTGATGGTCGGCACAGATTCAGTGGGCCGAAGGGCCTGTTTCAGTGCTGTATCTCTAAATCAATATCAAATGTGTGGTTGTTGGTCGGCACAGACCCGAAGGGCCTGTTTCAGTGCTGTATCTTTAAATAAATAAATAAATTTTAGCAAAATATTACCACAAATCAAGTTTACTGCATTGTGTTTGTGTTTTTTTTAATAAATGTTACACATTTTGACTAAAATTCATTCTATTTATAACTGGGTAGATAACCAGGTCAACAAACCTGCTAAAATATCTTTTGGGAAATCATTTTTGGAAATTAAATCTATGGATGGATGCTACATTACACTGAACCACAGAATGGGGGCATGAGGTTTAGTACCTTTGCTTGTGCCATCTGTAGGGAAGGACAGAGGTGCTTCTAGAGAGGGATTTTTTTTTAATTGACACATCTTGCAATAAGATTAATTCGTCTCTGGTTGTCAAAGCTACTTGGGTGGCAAAGATAATACTTTGCCTGTAAAGTTTACCACCGATAGTAAATCAACATAGCATAGAATTATTCACATTAAATTCTTTAAGAACTGAAAGTAAATCACTTGACCAATTTATTAACGATGACATGTTATGCACTGTTGGTAACTGTAGGAAAATGCCAAGCCCCAGAAAGATGTTAAACAAACACATGAGCTTTGCCATTTTATGAAATCATTTGTGAAAAGTAGAGGAAATGAATGGATTGTAAAATTCACTTACGTATGACAACTTGAAGCTGAAATAGAAAGAAATGTGCAAAAGTTACTGAAGTTGTTTCAAAGACTGACGGGTAACCAGAGTAAAGACTCCACATTAGTAACATCTGAAAAGCAATAGCAAGAACTAAACTTTGCCCCAAGGAAATTGAGCTGCAAAAATTGTCCAAGTTGTTCCATCTCAGCAGCAAGAACAGCATCATCTCCTTAGATCCTGAAAAATTATTTTTTCACATTATCTGTTGTGCCATTTGCTGTTAAAATCTCAATTGTAAGTAATGACAGCTAATATGACATGAATGCTAATAATACAATGTACATGTAAAATATATGTATTAAGTATGATGTTCTTTTCTCACATTTATTACCTACCATAATATTTTGGAAGCAGACCTTCAATTCAGTGCCTTTAAAGAAATCTTTTAAAAAGCTCTTTAGTTCAAATAATGTTTTTATATCAATACACATAATTCATCCCGATGGTCAAGAGAAGGAAAACAAAGTGTAAGGGATAGATGCCAAGTAGTATCCAAGGAGCATAACACAGCCAACAAAATAGATAATGTGAAAGATGTCATTGTGCAAAATGATGAGGTGTCCTTCCTTGAACCTAGGAAATACAAGGGGATAGAACAGTCAAAAAGCGTAAGGAATTCTTCCCTACTTCTACACGACAGCAGTAGACAGAAGTGACCTGAGGAGTCAGGACACTGAAATTGACTTTGTTCCGATGTAGATTGACTTTTCAATTTAACTTGACATCATCAGCTGTTTAAGTTGGATATCTTATCTGACTAATCTAGTCTGCTATCTGCCACACTTCTTCACCTGGTCCTGCATATTATGAGTTGATTTCCTTTCAGCCCAATGAAAGGCAGCCTGGTGGGATTATTGGGACAGTCGCCTGGTATTGTGGTTTATGTGTCACGTCTCTCCCAAGCTGACACTGTGGAGGTTTTTCGACTTGTAGCTGCCAAAGTTCAACTCAAGCAGTAATTTATTATTTTGCAAATATAATCATCAATTAAGTTAAGGGCCTTTTGTTAAAGACTTCTTAATAAGGCCATGGGCTATCCAACAGGACTGGAGAGCTGACATCAGGGGTGTCCACCCATATTTCTAGCTTGCTACGCCTCCTTTTCAGGGACTCCTGGGGAGCTACACAGGAATATTATCCCCATGCTGTACAAATCACATTTTCTTCATACACTTTTTTTCTGCCTAAATATAAGGAGGTGATTTATACACCAGTTCAGTTTTCTCTTTATTGCCCAAAACAGCAATTGTTAAGTAACAGTGTGATTTATGGTCCAATATGATTTATAATCCGGCTTCACAGTTATTGTTACAACCATGGAAAATAGAACAAAAAAGGGAAGAGGATTCCATTTAGCATTTCAAATGTCCTTTGTGAAATATCTTGCAAACCGTGGGAGTTCTGTAACTGCAAGAGCAGGTATGCAGATCTGATTTCTACTATTATTGCAGTAAATAAAGCCAGTGTAGTTAAACGGAAGAGATTACTGTTGCTTCAAAGTGGATGACAGGAGGATCTGATTTCTAATCAACAAAGTGGTGATTGTAGGGAAGGTTGTGAAGTTACATTTTCCAACAGTTGTTAAATACAACCCATGTCAGAGCCTAAAAGAGAAAAAGTTTATTGGTTTCAGTGAAATTATATCCTTCCTTTTTCAAACTTCAGTTTTGTCAGTGCCTACAGTCACTAGCCCATTATGCTGGGGTGTTCAACGATTGCCAGAATTATTTGACACCTTGTGGCTTCACGGTTCACTAGACAATATTCCTGTGCAGCTCCCCAGGAGTCCCTGAAAAGGAGGCGTAGCAAGCTAGAAATATGGGTGGACACCCCTAATGTCAGCTCTCCAGTCCTGTTGGATAGCCCATGGCCTTATTAAGAAGTCTTTAACAAAAGGCCCTTAACTTAATTGATGATTATATTTGCAAAATAATAAATTACTGCTTGAGTTGAACTTTGGAGGCTACAAGTCGAAAAACTTCCACAGTGTCAGCTTGGGAGAGACGTGGCACATTAACCACAATACCAGGCGACTGTTCCAGTTCCACAATTCCACAATTTGGTGGACATTGTTGACTTAAAATTCAAGGTAATTGCAGGGTGGTCATGAAGAATTAGACTATCAGTTATGGTCTTCAAAATAAGTTAAAACCAAGTTTAAAAAAGCACAAGACCCTCAAAGTTCTTCTTTAACAAAAAATAGGAAAATGCCTATAATTAGCCAATTGCCAACAATATCAAAATTGAAATAGAATATTCTTACAACAGATTTTCCCATTACATGTCACATGCTGCAGCACAAAAGCCATATTTTCAGCTTACTATAAGACAGTGAAGCACTCAATTTAATATAGTGATAGTCAATCTACTCCCACACTGCTAACTCTTACTCCGATTAGTTTTCACTCATTGTTATGTTCCTCAACCAGAACCCAAACCATTACCACCTCATCAATTCCTAAAAAAAACTGTAAGTCATATCTATGTAAAGTCTTCTGTCTAGCATGTGTCCTTCACACTCCAGACACCAGTCCCCTGGACTCATGTTTTGTTGCAGATACAAAACAATCTTTAAAAAAAAGGGAAAGGAAACGTGAGGACAGAAATTTCGGAGCAATTACAATTAACCTCTTAATGAAATCATTAATGATATTGCTGCCTAGATTTGGCTATTTAAACAACTTCCTCACAGGAATTACTTGACCTGTGACTGTCAAGGGCATGTTAGCAGCTAAATATCACAATCATGCTCTAGATCCCAAACTAACTGTGAGCAATATCACTGGACATTTGCTTGTTATTGTAAAAAAAAAAGTCCCTCCATCTGTAAATTTTCTGGTATTTAATTGGGGTTTAGCTAAAACCATCAACAAAAATCAATTTTCTGTGATTTAATTGGCCTGTTAGGTAAAACCAATGCTGATACCCTGTTTGGTAAATCCTGTTCTCGTCAAAGAAACAGATTGCCAAATTTGAACATGATTTTATTTTTTTGTGGCATGAGAGTCAGGTCTGCAGAGACTAAAGGGTCAGTTTTAACTCTCAACATCAATCCTGTGCAGGACACTGGCTGATTTTAACAGCCAGACCTCATTTGAGAGCTGCTGGACAGCTACATGGCAGTTTCCAGCAAATAACCTCATCTAGCTGACAGGGAATGGCAAATATTGGCATCACCAGAAGACTGCCGGCAGAAAGAATCTCGTGAAGAGGACGCCTGGGATAGCAAAGGTTCAGAACACTCCTCCGCCTCCAAGTCCCACTAAGAAAAGTTTTTTTTTTATTTACTTCAGAAGGGGGCCTCACTGGCTTTACCTGGTGGGACAGCGTGGGGAACCCTATGCAGGAGTGGGTCAAAATTCCATCGGGATCACTTGTACGTTTTGGAAAACTGATTTGCATTTTTTAATAAGGTTGCTTTCAGAGTGCATCATCTGCTACCAAAACCAGTGACATTCAAATCTGAACAGTTGAAATGGAGCATAAAATGGAGCCACTCCACTTTACCTGCTCCCTCCATTCCATTCCCAGTGATAGAGAGTTGATGATCCATCTCGGCCTCCTCCTGAAGTCCCCAGCATCACAGATGCCAGACTTTAGCCAATTCGATTCACTCTGCGTGATATCAAGAAACTGAAGGCACTGGATACTGCAAAGGCTATGGGCCCTGACAATATTCTGGCAATAGTACTGAAGACCTGTGCTCCAGAACTTGCCATGCCCCTAATCAAGCTGTTCCAGTATAGCTACAACACTGGCATCTACCCAGCAATGTGGAAAATTGCCCAGGTATGTCCTGTACACAAAAAGCAGGACAAATCCAACCCGGCCAATTACCACCCCATCAGTATACTCTCAATCATCAGTAAAGCAATGGAAGGTGTCATCGACAGTGCTATGAAGCAGCACTTGCTCAGCAATAACCTGCTCAGTGATGCTCAGTTTGGGTTCCGCCAGGGCCACTCAGCTCCTGACCTCGTTACAGCCTTGGTTCAAACATGGACAAAAAAGCTGAACACAAGAGGTGAGGTGATAGTCACTGCCCTTGACATAAAGGCAGCATTTGACCGAGTATGGCATCAAGGAGCCCTAGCAAAACTGGAATCAAGAAGAATCAGGGGGAAACTCTCTGCTGGATGGAATCATACCTAGCACAAAGGAAGATGGCTGTGGTCATTGGAGGTCAATCATCTGAGCTCCAGGACATCACTGCAGGAGTTCCTCAGGGTAGTGTCCTAGGCCCAACCATCTTCAGCTGCTTCATCAATGACCTTCCTTCAATCATAAAGTCAGAAGTGGGGATGTTCGACACTCAAGAAGCTCGACACCAGCCAGGACAAAGCAGCCTGCTTGATTTGCACCCCATCCACAAACATTCACTCTCTCCACCATCAATGCACAGTGGCAACAGTGTGTACCATCTACAAGATGCACTGCAGCAATGCACCAAAGCTCCTTAGACAGCACCTTCCAAACCCGCGACCTCTATCACAAGGGCAGAAAATGCATGGAAACATCACCAGCTGCAAGCTCCCCTCCAAGTCACACACCATCCTGACTTGGAACTATATCATTGTTCCTTCACTGTCGCTGAGTTAAAATCCTGGAACTCCCTTCCTAACAGCAATGTGGGTGTACCTACCCCACATGGACTGCAGCGGTTCAAGAAGGCAACTCACCACCACCTTCTCAAGGGCAATTAGGGATGGGCAATAAATGCTGGCCTTGCAACCGATGCCACATCCCATGAATTAATTTTTAAAAACTGACTCTTATGACATAGAGATTGAGAGCCAGAGACAGTAGGGGATGGAGCCTAAGAGATATGGGGTTGAGGGAGAATTGAGTTAAGAGTGTGGGATGGAGGGAGGAAGACTAATTAGCAGCACAGGGCCTGCTTCTCAACCTTGGACTGTTCTAGACAGCTAATATTATGATGTATTGAATGAAAATGCATAAAATTGTCCTTCAAGCCTGTAAGTCATTGACAATCAATTGTCATAGTTTATGAACTAATGCAATAGCTTTAACATGTCATAGTCTTGCATTATATCCTGAACTAGAACTTCCTGGTAGTCATGAGATATACCTGCACTGACAACTTTTTTTTTATTCATTCATGGGATGTGGGCGACGCTGGCCAGGCCAGCATTTATTGCCCATCCCTAATTGCCCTTGAGAAGGTGGTGGTGAGCTGCCTTCTTGAACCCCTGCAGTCAATTTGGGGTAGGTATACCCACAGTGCTGTTAGGAAGGGAGTTCCAGGATTTTGACCCAGCGACAGTGAAGGAACGGTGATATAGTTCCAAGTCAAGATGGTGTGTGACTTGGAGGGGAACTTGCAGGTGGTGGTGTTCCCATGTAATTGCTGCCCTTGTCCTTCTAGTTGGTAGAGGTCACGAGTTTGGAAGGTGCTGTCAGGAGCCTTGGTGCATTGCTGCAGTGCATCTTGTAGATGGTACACACTGCTGCCGCTGTGCGTCGGTGGTGGAGGGAGTGAATGTTTGTAGATGGGGTGCCAATCAAGCGGGCTGCTTTGTCCTGGATGGTGTCGAGCTTCTTGAGTGTTGTTGGAGCTGCATCCATCCAGGCAAGTGGAGAGTATTCCATCACACTCCTGACTCGTGCCTTGTAGATGGTGGACAGGCTTTTGGAGTCAGGAGGAGAGTTACTTGCCGCAGGATTCCTAGCCTCTGACCTGCTCTTGTAGCCACGGTATTTATATTACTACTCCAGTTCAGTTTCTGGTCAATGGTAGCCCCTAGGACGTTGATAGTGGGGGATTCAGCCATGGTAATGCTGTTGAATGTCAAGGGGAGATGGTTAGATTCTCTCTTGTTAGAGATAGTCATTGCCTGGCACTTGTGTGGCGTGAATGTTACTTGCCAATCATCAGCCCAAGCCTGGATATTGTCCAAGTCTTGCTGCATTTCTACATGGACTGCTTCAGTATCTGAGGAGTTACGAATGGTGCTGAACATTGTGCTGCCACCTACATAAAAATAATAAAACCCCAACATAAATTGAAACGGTATGTATTGTAATAAAAGTAACCAGGGGCTATTCTCAATTATATAATCTAATATCAGAGTTCAGATGTTAGCTGTAAACCATTCAAACTCTTTTCTTGCAGTTTACAATGTTACATGAACCCCTCAATTAGAATCCTGACAGAATGCCTCCTGGGTATCTATTATTTTCTATGTAATTGCTCCTAGGTATTTGTTATCCTATATATAGTGTAGGAATACTATTGATACCATCTTTGCACTGTTTATAGGTTATAAAATTTCCTGAAACAGTTCTCAAAGCATAGCCCTGTTCAGCTAACTGGCGTACTGTATTTCCAGTCCACTGAGTCCTGAAAGAGAGTGTAGTGTGACTAGAGGCTGTGTCTGAAGAGACTCATTTTACTTTTGTATGAAAATTAATAGCCAGCTCTAGGGGAGTTCAGTTCAGTACACAAACACAGACACTTAACACATCTTTGTAAGCAATGACTGTGAATAGCTCAGCTCACAGAGAACTAACAGAGAATGTGGGAATGAAATATTGTGATTGCACAGTAAAGAGACACTGTAATTGATCAGTCATAATATGATTGTAATGAATCTCATTATTATGTATTGGTAAATAACCATTTGGAAGATGCTTTTCTTCTAGCTGAGTGATTAATATCAGTGAGTGTGGGAATGGAGCTGTGGGACAGGGCGGTTGCTCTCAAATCCTGCCCACACCCAGTCTCTTTCTATTCTTTTACCCTGATGCTATTATTTTTTTCTTGCTGTTGTTTCTGATTTCACATAAGATTGTTTTCCCCACTTGAAAGGGTTATGGGTGTTTTCTCCCCAATGTCAGACTTACACAGCAGTGAAAAAGCAGTGAACCTTACAGATAAGCAAGAGGAATTCAGGCTGTTGTATCAGAACTGGATTAGACCCAGTGGAGTGTAGCCACATAGGGAAGGGCTGGAAGAGGGAGAGGATATATTGTTCCTTTTGACAGCTCTGTCCAAAACACTAGAAATATAGGTGATGACATTTTTTTAATTGTATGAGTCAATTGTTTTATTTTTGGATATTCTCTTACAAATGAGCAACCTTATTAAAGAATTTTCTTCAAAAGACCACATTTAGAGCAGTCCACTTCTAATTCATTAATATTCATGCTTAAAGAAATTCAACGAGAAGCAAGTCGATAATGGAATGCTGTCCTACTGGGTTACTGTTATTAATTTGATCTAACTTCACATAAAATAACATCCATTAACATCCACCTGGGATTCACTGGTGAAATGCTAAACATCCTGAAGCAATCAGCTATTTCCATTCATTCCATAGAAATGATAAGGAGTTATTTCATTTAAATTCTACTTCTCAGAAACAAGAGATTTTAGGATTGCAATTAGCACAAAATTTTATAATGAGATGCTCTGAAGGAATATCACCTTCACTAGGAATGAGGTCCTCCAGCTTTATGTACATTAAGAGACGCCCATAGGCTATCTTGGGTACCGGGGCCACTCCACTTCACTAACCAAGGAAAATAGGATTTGTCTGTAAGTTATAGGGGAGTTGAGTATAGTTTTTTTGTATATTATTACTTATTTGTATTCCAAATCAACAAACATGAACCTTGATGTATATATATTTAAAATGAATCAACACATAACTGCTGTCTTAGTATTGCTATTTTTTGTGAGAGGACCCTTAGGCATGGTGACTGTTTATCAGAGAGACACACATACCAAGACGCGCAACAACAATCCAAGAATCTGATCTCCTCTCAGACTTTAAAAGAAATATGCAGCCACAGAGCAACGGAGCAATGAAATCGCACTGTGCAGGATTAAAACAAATGGATTAATGGGTCTGTATTTAATTCTCTTGTCTAGTATTTAGATAATCTCTTTGTCAAAATAGCAGACAGAGAAATTTCATATAAACACATTCATTACTAATGTCACAAAGCATAATATGAATTGGGGGATTAATTAATTTTTCAAGTATCTCCAGCATGCAAGTGAATCCAAGACAGTAACAGTTGGAGCTCCAGCAGCAGGAGTCAACTACACACAAGTACTACAGCTCTGCCACTTTGCCTGAGTCTTCAACTGAGCACAGACGCATTTACAAACCTGTATGACAGGATATCCTACTAAAAGTACTGCCAAATTGCAAGCAACTGGTCCAGTGAGTTGTTTTCATAAGGTTATTATCTGTGGAACTGCTTAACTGTTTAACGTGTACTTTAAGCAGTAATGTCAGTACAGCTTTAGTATTTATATAACAATACAGTACATGGAATAACAAGTACAATAAACTTTCTGATAAATGGTGTCAATCAATTCTAATTATAGGGCATACATTGATGGAGTTGACAAATATAGTTCAAAGAAATTATGTCTGAACCCTTCCGGAGTATGTCCAACTAGAATTGCCAACCCTGTTCTATTCATGCACAACTGCTGTGTGATCACTGTCAGTGCACAATGCAGGTCTGTGCTTGCTGTCCTGACAGCACTCGTGACACTTTTATCTTACACCACACCTCCATCCACTACCAACACCACCCCACCCCCCTCACTCTTTGCCCCTGCACAGCAAGCACGATTCTGGCTGCTGGGAAAAAGGGCTATTCCCTGCATAACTGACTTATGACTCCTCCAAGAAACTCACACTTGCCACCAAACTGCTCTACAACAAGATCCACGGGTCAACTGGAGCTTTCATTGAGCAGCCTATTGGAGTGCTCGAGCAATGATATCCCTGTCTGGACAGGTTTGGTGGCTTCTTTCAATATAGCTCAAAATGTCCTGTACCATAGCAGGTTACTGGTCTAGAACAGTTACAACACAAGCAGCATCAGGGCCTTCAAACAAATTTTGAAGATGGCACACATGACATCGAGAATGCGAAGAAGTGGGTAGGCACCAACACCAACTATCAGCCAGAGCTCTTCAGCAGCAGCTCTTTAACTGGACAACCCCTCCAACCCTCCACTGCATTAACAGTCTTGTCCAACCTCTGTCCTAGTCTTTCGACCCTCCAACAAATTACTTCTGCTCAAAGACCAACATTGATTTGCACCTGACATCGCAAGGTCACCAGCTACTACAGGAATCCTATGCCCACAAAATAGTTTATCATTTTACTGGATTAAAATAGTGCTTACAAACTTATTATCACATGGTTGTGTGTCCAATGTGATAACTTACCTACTCTACTGCTTCTACAGGAGCACCTCGAGCAGCTTCAGTTATGGGACATGGAAGGTTACTGGGCTTGGATGATGGATTTTGAGATGTTCATGAACTGAGGCTCAAGACTGCATCATCATTACAGCTGCCAGACCAGATTGGCTCATCTGACTTTATGACACCAGAGCAGGCATTGGTTGAAAGGATGGTGAGGGTGCGCTATCAGCCTGAGAGGGCAACATGTTCCACTTCCATTGCACAAATGCTACTGCTATGGGACTGCAGCTAAGTACTGAGGAAAAACAGATTGTAGGGTATTCATGATGTGACGGAAGCCTGTATCCACTTGATTTCCCAGTTAGTTCAAGGAGAAGGAGACAAATGGTAAAACCCAAAGCCTGATGGTACCAGGATAAGCACTTCTACTGGTGCCACGTTCTCCAGCAAGGACAATCCAGCTACAATGCCCATTGAGGTGACCGCATGCACCATGGCTAACTGCAGTGTGTCGATGCCATGCACCACTGGCCCACACATTGGGAGCAGACTCCACCATCTCCTACATATGGTGGTAGTTCCCTGGCAGACTATCCAATACATTGAGCAATTGCTAATGTGCAGAAAACACTTTTCTTTTGAAGCCTGGCCCTAAAGTCTGAATCTTCTGCCCTCTTCAGAAAAGAAAGAACCCAAGCTTGCCATTTGGCAAGCCATTTCCTGGGTTGGCTTTTCTACTAGCACCTGCTCACTTGTGTCGTGTGAACCACTCTTGCAGACCCCTCTAATTCACTATCTATACCACCCAGTTTATCAATATGTGTGCTGATGGTTGAAAAGTACAATCAAGTGACGGTACAATTTAGGGAGGGTGTTCCTCTCTCCGTCTGTGGAATACAGGGTCTGACCCATTTGAATGACCTAGAGAAAGGACAGAGGGACAAGGGTTAGGACCTAGTGGCAAAGGTAGGCAGTAGCAAATGAGTGGCTGTGTAACATGGCCCCAGAGTGCAATGATTTATATGTGTGTGAATATGAACAACAGATAGACAGAGGAAGGGAAAGTGATCAAACACTTGATATGTGTGGCTTCCAACCTTGCCAACTCCAATGCTGCCTGTGTTCCCTCTGCCAATGGTGGTATCCTCCACTGGAGTGAGAGTTTATACTGTGACTGCCTCTCCTCCGGGTCGTTCAGTCTCTCTTCCGTTGTATGCAAGCTTTCATGCAAGAAAAGTGGGAGTGGGTTAGCATTGTGTTACCTGTGAAAAGGTTGTGAAGGTATGTGAGGCAGCCTAACATAATGTGCAGGCTGAGAGGAAGAACTGGCAAATGTGTTCAAGAGGGAGCGTTCACTAGATGAGAGAACATGTAAACAGTGTCAAGTATCAAAGAAGTTAGCAAAAATGTGACCATCAATTCAAGTTTAAACAATATAAAAGCAATATGTTCTTTGTGCTAGTTATGAGTTTGAGGTTAGTAGTAACAGGTGTGTGAGTGTAAGGAGAAGGAGGTATCAAGAAGTGTCCCATTGCGAATGGAGGAGAGACTCGTACAGCAGGGGAGTGAAGGATTAGGGAGAAAGAGTGGTGTTGCTGGGCTGACTACAGACTAAGAGAAATTTGAAGAAGAGTCTTACCCAAATCCTGGGAATGATGGTGCTGGCACTGACTTGTTTCGCCACCTCTCGCTATGCATGCCATCGAAGGGAAACAAGAACTTCATCTTGCCACTGACTTCTTCCTGACATCCATGGCACAATCAGAAAACTGGGGTGCCCTGGCCATGGACATTGTGTCTGCTGCTCCCAGACTTTTTTTTACACATTACAACTCCCCTTCTAAGAGGTGATGGCTGGCTTTAAGAAATGTTAGGCCCACCAGATTTCCCACTATTCCAAATGGCGGGCTGCTTATAAATGGTGCAATTGGCAGTTTGCCGTTCAAATTTAAATGAGGACCAGTCACCAAACTCCAACAGGTCTCCCATTGTCATCATTGATGGGCAGAGTGGATGTCCAACCCACTGTCCAAAATGAAAATTGACGCCAACATTACCATAAAATGCTGAATTGAATGAACATATTTTTTTTAGCCCGACATCTGTCCTATTCAAATCCGAGCTCTTCAGCTTAGACTTTCCAAATGGTGCTATTTCAATTCTGATGTTAGCCCATCTATATTAAATGGTTAACCTCTTTGTTAAAATGGGTGGCACAGTGGCGCAGTGGTTAGCACTGCATCCTCACAGCTCCAGGGACCCGGGTTCAATTCTGGGTACTGCCCGTGCGGAGTTTGCAAGTTCTCCCTGTGACTGCGTGGGTTTTCGCCGGGTGCTCCGGTTTCCTCCCACAGCCAAAGACTTGCAGGTGATAGGTAAATTGGCCATTGTAAATTGCCCGTAGTGTAGGTGGTAGTGAATATGGGATTACTGAAGGGTTAGTATAAATGGGTGGTTATTGGTCTTCACAGACTCGGTGGGCCGAAGGACCTGTTTCAGTGCTGTATCTATAAATAAAATTAAAATAAATAAATAAAATAAAAATAATACCAATCATAAAATTTAAGTTTTCTTCTCCAGTCAAATGACTGACATAGAAGATGGCGACAGTGCCTGGAAAACCCTAGTAACCTTGTCACTTATTTTTTTTTTATTTAGAGATACAGCACTGAAACAGGCCCTTCGGCCCACCGAGTCTGTGCCGACCAACAACCACCCATTTATACTAAGCCTTCAGTAATCCCGTTATCCATACATGGAAATATAAATAAATAATATCTTGGGGTTTGTCAAAATCTTTATAACATACGGTAAAAATTATTCTGGAAAAAAAATTAGGTAAAGTGGTAAAATATGGATCTAATGAGTCTAGTCGTAAGTTGTAGTTCTCTGTGGTTTGAGTACAGTGCAGCTGGAGACAGTGTGGGTGCTTGTAGGGCTATTGTTGTGTGATGTGGGTTTAGCATGTTTATGCTTTGAACAATCTCTTCAAACAATCTTTCAAATGAAAGAGTTCTAGTAATTAGAATCTGATGTGATGTCATCTCCATGAAATATGATAAATATTCCATGCAAATAACACCATCACATATGGTATATGTACTTTTAAAACCAAAAGGCAAATGTGATGTGATGGCTAAAATCTTAAGACACTACTTAAAAGTGAAATAGGTGGCCATACTTCATGCTTTTCTTGGCATTTGTACCCTAAGGATAAGAGTACTTTTCCTTGACTTAACTGTCTTGTGTAGCTTGTTTTCTTTATCATGTTCAAATCTTCAAACATGGAAGGACAAGTTATTAAACCTATATAAAAATGGCATGTGGGATCCTACGTTTTATAAATAAGGGCATACAGTAAATGAAAGAAGGATGAACTTGTATTTATATAGCATTTTCACAACCTCAGCAAGTCCCAAATGAAGTACTTTTGGAGTGTAGTCACTGTACATGGAAACACAGAAGTAATGTTAAACCTGTACATTCATTGGTTAGACAGTAGCCAGAGTATTGCATCCAGTTTTAGATGCCTACTTTAGGCAGGACGTCAAGTTAATGAAGGTTCATTATGATGAAAGTAAAGATGAAAGACTTTAGTTATAAGGAGAAACTAGAGAAATTGCTGTCCTTTTCATTAGAAAAGAGAAAGTTATGAGTACAACTAACAGAAGTATTCAAAATTACGAAAGGTGTTAATAAAGTAAATAGGAAAAGAACTTTGCACTGGTCAATGAGTCCGCAACTCGAGGCTATAGATTTAAAATAAAAGCAAAATACTGTGGATGCTGGAAATCTGAAATAAAAACAGAAAGTGCTGGAAATACTCAGCTGGTCTGGCAGCATCTGTGGAGAGAGAAACAGAGTTAACATTTCAGATCTGTGACCTTTCATCAGACTGAAAGGTCACTGACCTAAAACGTTAACTCTGCTTCTCTCTCCACAGATGCTGCCAGACCAGCTGAGTATTTCCAGCACTTTCTGTTTTTATTATAAATTTAAAATAATTGCCAAAATAACGAAGGGAGAGGTTAGAAGATTTTTTTAAATTTTGCAGAGGGTTGTTAAGATTGAAATGACCTACCAGAAACAGTGGTGATGGAAACTTTTAATGGAAGTGGGGCAAATGTTTAAAAAGGGTGGGAGAATGGGACAGTGGGCTTAGTCCTCCTGGGTTTTGAAATTCTATGATTCTACGCTTTGAAAACATTACAAAAAATACAAAATGGATGTGCTTTTGGTAGATAGTTTTCATGCATCATAAAATGTCACTTAATTATTTTTATATTCAATGTTCCTCTGTGCAAAACCCAGAATCCCACTTGTCTTTTTATGTCCTTTTCCCTGCACAGCTATCTGCACGATCTTTGCACTCCTCTAATTCTGGCCCTTTGCGCGTTCCTGATTTTCTTTGTTCTACTACTGGTGGCTGTGCTTTCAGCTGCCAAGGCACCGGCACTGGAATTCCCTCCATAAACATTTCACCTCTCGACCTCTACACCGCTTTTTTCCTCCTTTAGGATGCCTCTTAAAACATAACTCCTTATGTGATTCAGTGTTTGTTTGATAAAGTTCCTGTGAAGCACCTTGGGATGTTTTACTGCATTAAAGATATTACGTAAGTGCAAGGTGTTGTTGTTGAATGATCTACGTTGCTGTCTTCCTCCATTCTGTTAAGTATTATCAGACTAAGACGTGCCAATGCTATGATTAGAACTTTTCCACTTTTGCTACAGAGTGTCGGTATCAGTTTTTGTTGGTCAGCTTAGTGGTGAACATGTGAGAAAGCCATTACTATGTTTAAGAGTGCCCAAACCAAGGTGTTGAAATGTGCACATAGCTAGAATCTCTTTTCACTTGATTATGGAGCTGCCACGTTTTCCTCATACTGATACTGTCCTAATTGCCTAAATCCAAAGAACTTAGGCACAGGTTGGTGATGGTCAAAGCTTTAAAAGACTTATTGCGCTTACCCTTAAAATCTATAGGCCTGTTAACAAGCCATGCCGCCTGCAGGTCTGCCCGAATCCCACACCTCCACCAGGTTTCATTGTTGAGCTGGAGGCTCAGTGTCCAGTGTGCCTGTGGGCCAGAATATGGCATGGCACCATTTCCACCCCTTTTGCATAGGTTATTGGAGCTCCCACCAGCTTTGGGCAGGAGCTTCAGCTGCCTACCCCAGACCCAACCAGAAGTTAAAGCGGGGCCTAAAAGCAGTGGGAATCTGATGGAAATGAATGCCGCCAGAATAAACCCAGGGAGAGTTTAAACTAAAATGGCAGGGGGATGGGAACCTTTGGAAGGAGTCAGAGGAGGGGGGATCAAGGACAAGAAGGGTGGCACAGTGGCGCAGTGGTTAGCACCGCAGCCTCACAGCTCCAGCGACCTGGGTTTGATTCTGGGTACTGCCTGTGCGGAGTTTGCAAGTTCTCCCTGTGTCTGCGTGGGTTTCCGCCGGGTGCTCCGGTTTCCTCCCACCTCCAAATGACTTGCAGGTTGATAGGTAAATTGGCCATTGTAAATTGCCCCTAGTGTAGGTAGGTGGTAGGAGAATGGTGGGGATGTGGTAGAAAATATGGGGGTAGTGTAGGGTTAGTATAAATGGGTGGTTGTTTGTCGGCACAGACTCGGTGGGCTGAAGGGCCTGTTTCAGTGCTGTATCTTGAAATAAAAATTAAAAAAATAAAAGACAGTAAGGGGAATAAGAAAAGTGATAGGTAGAGAAATCAAGGTCCAGAATCAATCAGGGCCACAGTGAAAAAATAGTGGGAAGGGGACAGGTAATGTTAAAAAGACAAGCCTTAAGGCTTTGTGCCTTAACGCGCGTAGTATTCGCAATAAAGTGGATGAATTAATCACATAAATAGATGTAAACGGGTATGACATAGTCGGGATCATGGAGACATGGCTGCAGGGTGACCAGGGCTGGGAAATGAACATCCAGGGGTATTTAGTATTTAGGAAGGACAGACAAAAAGTAAAAGGCGGTGGAGTTGCATTCCTGGTTAAAGAGGAAATTAACGCAATAGTGAGGAAGGATATTAGCTCTGACGATGTGGAATCTGTATGCGTAGAGCTGAGAAACACTAAGGGGCAAAAAACGTTAGTGGGGATTGTATGTAGACCCCCAAACTGCAGTGGTGATGTTGGGAACAGCATTAAACAGGAGATTAGAAATGCATGCGATAAAGGAGCATCTGTAATTATGGGTGATTTTAATCTGCATATAGATTGGGCAAATCAAATTAGTCACAATACCGTAGAGGAGGAATTCATGGAGTGTATATGGGATGGTTTTCTGGAACAATACATTGAGGAACCAACTCGAGAACAGGCGATCCTAGACTGGGTATTGTGCAATGAGAGAGGAATAATTGACAATCTAGTTGTGCGAGACCCCTTGGGGATGAGCGACCATAATATGATAGAATTCTTCATCAAGATGGAGAGTGACGTAGTTGATTCTGAGACTAGATTCCTGAATCTTAATAAAGAAAAACTACAAAGGTCTGAGGCGTGAGTTGGCTATGATGGATTGGGAAACATTACTTAAAGGGATGACGGTGGATAGGCAATTGCAAACATTCAAAGAGCGCATGGATGAACTGCAACAATCGTTTATCCCTGTCTGGTGCAAAAGGAAAACTGGAAAGGTAGCCAAACCATGGCTTACAAGGGAAATTAGAGATAGCATTAGATCCAAGGAAGAGGCATACAAATTCGCCAGAAAAAACAACAGACCTGAGGATAGGCAGCAGTTTAGAATTCAGCAAAGGAGGACCAAGGGATTTAAGAAGGGGAAAATAGAGTACGAGAGTAAGCTTGTGGGGAACATAAAAATTGACTGTAAAAGTTTCTATAGGTATGTGAAGAGAAAAAGATTGGTGAAGACAAATGTAGGTCCCTTACAGTCAGAAATAAGGGAATTTATTATGGGGAACAAAGAAATGGCTGACCAACTATATGCATACTTTGGTTCTGTCTTCACAAATGAGGACACAAATGACATACCAGAAATGTTGGGGAACACAGGGTTTAGTGAGAGGGAGGAACTGAAGGAAATCAGTATTAGTAGAGAAATGGTGTTGGGGAAATTGATGGGATTGAAGGCCGATAAATCCCCAGAGCCTGATAATCTACATCCCAGAGTACTTAAGGAAATGGCCCTAGAAATAGTGGATGCATTGGTGGTCATCTTTCAAGATTCTATAGACTCTGGAACAGTTCCTACAGATTGCAGGGTAACTAATGTAACCTCATTATTTAAAAAGGGAGATAGAGAGAAAGCAGGGAATTATAGACCAGTCAGCCTGATGTCAGTAGTGGGGAAAATTCTAGAGTCCATTATCAAAGATTTTATAGCAGAGCACTTGGGGAACAATGGTAGAATCGGACAGAATCAGCATGGATTTACGAAAGGGAGATCATGCTTGACAAATCTACTAGAATTCTTCCAGGATGTAACTAGTAGAGTTGATGAAGGGGAGCCAGTGATGTGGTTTATTTGGACTTTCAGAAGGCTTTCGACAAAGTCCCATATTAGAGGTTAGCGTATAAAATTAAAGCGCATGGGATTGGGGGTAGTGTATTGCGATGGAGAGAAAATTGGTTGGCAGAAAGGAAACAAAGAGTAGGAATAAATGGGTCTTTTTCTGAATGGCAGGCAGTGACTAGTGGGGTACCGCTGGGATCGGTGCTAGGACCCCAGCTATTCACAATATATATTAATGATTTAGATGAGGGAACTAAATGTAATATCTCCAAATTTGCAGATGGCACAAAACTGGGTGGGAGGGTGAGTTGTGAGGAGGATGCAGAGAGGCTTCAGGGTGATTTGAACAAGTTGAGTGAGTGGGCAAATGCATGGTAGATGCAGTATAATGTGGATAAATGTGAAGCTATCCACTTTGGTAGCAAAAACAGGAAGGCAGATTATTATCTGAACGGCTATAAACTGAGAGAGGGGAATACGCAACGAGACCTGGGTGTTCTCGTACACCAGTCACTGAAGGTAAGCATGCAGGTGCAACAGGCGGTAAAAAGGGCAAATGGTATGTAGGCCTTCCTAGCGAGAGGATTCGAGTACAGGAGCAGGGATGTCTTGCTGCAATTATACAGGTCCTTGGTGAGGCCACACCTGGAATATTGTGTGAAGTTTTGGTCTCCTTATCTGAGGAAGGATGTTCTTGCTACAGAGGGAGAGCAGCGAAGGTTTACCAGACTGATTCCTGGGATGGCGGGACTGACGTATGAGGAGAGATTGAGTCGGTTGGGATTATATTCGCTGGAGTTCAGAAGAGTGAGGGGGGATCTCAGAAACCTGTAAAATTCTAACAGGACTTGACAGGGTAGATGAAGGAAGGGTGTTCCCGATGGTGGGGGAGTCCAGAACCAGGGGCCATAGTCTAAGGATATGGGGTAAACCTTTCAGGACTGAGATGAGGAGAAATTTCTTCACTCAGAGAGTGATGAGCCTGTGGAATTTGCTACCACAGAAAGCAGTTGAGGCCAAAACATTGTATGTTTTCAAGAAAGAGTTAGATATAGCTCTTGGGGCGAAAGGGATCAAAGGGTATGGGGGGAAAGCGGAAACAGGTTACTGAGTTGGATGATCAGCCATGATCATAATGAATGGCGCAGCAGGCCCGAATGGCCGAATGGCCTACTCCTGCTCCTATTCTGTGTTTCTATTTCCCAACTCTACTGCCGTGCTAGTGCTGCAAATCAGTTCACTGACAAGATGAAATTATTCTGTTTACCTGTGCTCTAGAAGTTAACTCTAGGTTTTAAGTGACTAGAGGTGTAGATGAGGGTAAAGCAGTTGATGTAGTCTACATGGACTTCAGTAAGGCTTTTGATAAAGTCCTGCATTGGGAGATTGGTGAAGAAAGTAAAAGCCCATGGGATCTAGAGTAATTTGGCAAATTGGATTCAAAATTGGCTTCATGGAAGGAGGCAGAGGGTGATGATAGAGGGTTGTTTTTGTGAATGGAGGCCTGTGACCAGTGGGGTACCGCAGGGATCGGTGCTGGGACCCTTACTGTTTGTGGTGTACATTAATGATTTAGACGTGAATATAGGAGGTATGATCAGTAAGTAAGCAGACGACACGAAAATTGGTGGTGTCGTAAATAGTGAGGAGGAAAGCCTTAGACTACAGGACGATATAGATGGGCTAGTAAGATGGGCAGAGCAGTGGCAAATGGAGTTTAATCCTGAGAAGTGTGAGGTGATGCCTTTTGGAAGGTCTAACAAGGCAATGGAATATACAATGGATGGTCGGACCCTAGGAAGTACAGAGGGTCAGAGGGACATTTGGGTGCTTGTCCATAGATCACTGAAGGCAGCAGCACAGGTAGATTAGATGGTTAGGAAGGCATATGGGATACTTGCCTTTATTAGCCGAGGCATAGAATATAAGAGCAGGGAAGTTATGATGGAGCTGTATAAAATGCTAGTTAGGCCACAGCTGGAGTACTGTGTATAGTTCTGGGCACCACACTATAGGAAGGATGTGATTGCACTGGAGAGGGTGCAGAGGAGATTCACCAGGATGTTACCTGGGCTGGAGCATTTCAGCTATGACGAGATACGGCATACTTGCCTTTATTAGTTGAGGCATAGAATATAAGAGCAGGGAGGTTATGATGGAGCTGTCTAAAACACTGTTTAGGCCACAGCTGGAGTACTGTGTACAGTTCTGGTCACCACACTATAGGAAGGATGTGATAGCAAAGGAGAGGGTGCAGAGGAGATTCACCAGGATGTTGCTTGGGCTGGGGCATTTCAGTTATGAAGACAGACTGGATATCAGACTGGATATGCTGGGGTTGTAATCCTTGGAGTGGAGAAGGCCGATGGGGGGACCTGATTGAGGTATACAAAATTATGAGGGGCATTGATAGGATAGATAGGAAGAAACATTTTCCCTTAGCGGAGAGGTCAATAACTAAGGGACATAGATTTAAGCTAAGGGGCGGGAGGTTTAGAGGGGATTTGAGGAGGAATTTTTTCACCCAGAGGGTGGTTGGAATCTGGAACACGCTGCCTGAAGGGGTTTTAGAGGCAGGAACACTCACGACATTCAAGAAGTATTTAGATGAGCACTTGAAACACCATAGCATACAAGGCTACGGGCCAAGTGCGGGGAAATGGGATTAGTTAGGACGGGTGCCTGATGGTTGGCGCAGGCGCATTGGGCCAAAGGGCCTGTTTCTGTGCTGTAAAACTCTATAACTCTATGACTATGACTTTAAGCACAACAAATAGCTTCACTATAGAACATTCTGTGGCTGGGATTTTGTTGATTTCCTGACATCGGGCTCCGTGGCAGGGGAAGGCCGGAAGATCGCAGAGACAGAGGCCCGCCACGGAGCCTGACACTGGGATTGCTGGGCCTAATCTTCCCAGCGGCGGTGAGGCTCCGTGGCAAACCCCCACCATTTGGCCATGGGACCGAACTTTAAATATTTAATAAAGGAAATTAATACATTTAAATAACATTCTCCGCAATCTTACCGGCTGTCTGGGATCTTTCATGCGACGGGCGGCACTCAGACGCCTTCACTTTCCCATCCAGGAAAAACTGGCGCCATCGAGGTGGGGAATGGGGAAACGTAGAATTTTTAGTGAAAGGTTGGGGGGAGAGGTCAACTCTGCATTTCTAGTGTTGGTGCGGGGAAGGGGTGATCTTTGCACTTTGTGCAGTTGTGGTGGGGGGAGAGGTCAAAACTTCAATATAAGCGTATTGGGGGGTAGGGAACGGGGCATGCATTTATTTTCATTGTAGTGCGGTGGGGGGGGGAACGGGTCAGAAATTTACAGTGTACTGGGGGGTAGGGTACGGGGTTCAACTCTGTAGTTTCTGTGCAGGTTTGGCAGCCCTATAAAAATGGCGCCAGCGCCTCTGCAGAGGCAGCTGATGCTGTTCACAGTGTCGCTAAGATCGCCCCATCACATGATTGGGGGGGCAGCCTGTCCTATGTATTTAAATGAGCTGCCACACACGAGATCGCAACGACGTGGCAGCCGTGTGTATGGGTTCCCATTTTTTTCACCCAGTGGCAGAATAAAATTCAGCCCAGTATCTTTGTTTATCTTAAGCTATCTGCCAGTGTGGTACCATGCCATTTTTAGGGGTTTAATCCACAGTTTATGTTGAGTTTGCTGAACTCAGCTGGTGTGATGGGGGCGGTGAGTTGGCACCTATAGACTAGGGAGTAGAATAATAAGTCACTTTTGATCTGTAATCAGTGACCATTGATGTGATGTTTGCATGTGTGGGCATCAGTTCAGGTCAGGTTTGGATGTGTTATGATGCCTACACATAGTTGAATACCGAGACTCACACATAGATAATAGTCACATAGGCAAGACACTAGTGGGCAACCAATATTCATGCAACTTATCCTGTCAGCTGTCAGCGCCTTCCTTCATGTCTTCATGAACTGCAGTGTATTATTTCATCCTAAATTTACTAGATTTCAGTTCATCCAAAAGGTAACTTTACTGCATGCGATTTCACGCAACAAGCATTATTTAGTGGGCACAAAAAAAAAGCTGATCATGACAGATCTGCATTAAGCACCCTTCATATTTTTAATCAGTAAACAAGCCACTAATCTGAGTTAAATGGCAAACATTTTGTTAATTCAGTTGTGAAGTTTCCAAAATTTTACAATAATGCCATCTGATTCAAAAAGCATACCTGAGTGACCCGCCAAGAAGATGCTTGTGAATTGCAGTAGAAAGAAACTGAAGGACCTTTTTGGTCAGGCAGGGCAACTCAAAAAACATGGTCCATCAATAAAGAGCTGTCAAAATGGCATGGAATTCAAGCCGAATGATGCCAAGAAGATGAGAGGAGGTCTGGAAGCAGTTTCTTGAATTGAAAAAAAAAACAAGGAAAGACAAGAATACTACTTTAAAGTAGCAGCAATGTATAGAGCTCATTTTTGTTTTATAGGTACTTTCAAAAAAATATACTTATAGAAATTAATGAATTTCTTTGTGCAAAATCCCTTAATATGAAAATGAAGGAAATATATGAAGATTAATTTAAGAGTTGGTTGTTTCATAGATATCTTCAAAAATACCACACAAACATTCAGGTGCCTGCCTCCTCGGGTAGACATAAAACATTCCACGGCACTATTAAAAGAAAGAAAAAAAGATTTTCATTTATATATGCTGAGTGTCCTCTCCTCAACTGGTCTAAGCCTACGAACTGTAATCTTAGCATCTCAAAAGTCTGCTCAGTGAAGGTTGTGGTTTGCATATGTGCCTCACTGACTACAAGGCTTCTCTCCAAGGATTCTGCAGAACTGCCGCCTACCACGTAACCAATATTTCCCAGGAGTCTGCCATTCATCATTTCTTCTCCTTCAAATTCAGTGACATTTAATTGATTCAAAAATGAACCAACTATATACAGTTCCTGTTTATTCAGCATGATCTACTTAAAGTGCTAAAGTCACTTCGAAGAAATAAGAGGATTGGGATTATCTATTTGACATGATCTAAAATGTATCACCAATGTACCATGCTCTTTTCAATTACACTACTTTATAAAAGACGATTTTAATGCACAAACCAGATGGGTGAATAGTTAGAATCAACCAGTGGCTTACTCACCGATCTCCTGACTAGATCCTGTCATCTTGAATCTTCCTCAGAACAGGCAGCAAAGGTGCCTACCTGAAGCTGGCAGGGTCTTTCTTCAGACATGTTGATCGGGTTTGAAGAGATCATCAGGCCTCAGTTGCAATTTCAACTCTGGCTGAGCCGGGAAGCCATTGTGGCTTTTTCACCAGTTGAAGACGGCTAGAAGAGGATCGGGTAGCAGAAGAGGCCATTTAGCAGACGTTTATTTTTACTTTCCTTATAGGAAAGTTTAGGTCACTGCTGCCCCACACTCCCCCTTCCCTCCCTGAGAACCTTTTGAAACTCCCTCCCCATGACTTACTTTCCTGCTAGTGAGCCTTCCTTTGGTACCAGCCAAAAGCCTCATGCCGACTCAACTTCCACACCCGCCTACCAGCCGGCTGCTACTTTCCACTGGGCAGCAGCTGACCAACGGCATGCACGGGCATTAGTCTGGGTCTCATGCTACTGACCTCAGGCTTGTTTGGTGCTCCCAGTGCCCACCCCGCCCACCCAAATCCACTCCCAGTTAAAAATTCCCCAATACAGTTTAAATGGTACAGTTTTTACACCAATGGTCTTTGTTGACAAACTAAAGTGATATACATAATAAAAACAGGAAGTGCTGGAAATACTCAGCAGGTCTGGCGGCATCTGTGGAGAGAGATTGGCTGAGTGGCAGGAGGCAGAGGGTAACAGTCGAGGGCTGTTTTTGCGATTGGAAGCCTGTGACCAGTGGTGTACCACAGGGATCGGTGCTGGGACCCTTGCTGTTTGTAGTGTACATTAATGATTTAGTGAATATAGGAGGTATGATCAGTAAGTTTGCAGATGACACAAAAACTGGTGGTGTTCTAAATAGTGAGGAGGAAATCCTTAGATTACAGGGAGATATAGATGGGCTGGTAAGATGGGTGGAGCTGTGGCAAATGGAATTTAATCCTGAAAAGTGTGAGGTGATGCATTTTGGGAGGACTAACAAGGCAAGGGAATACACAACGGATGGTAGGACCCTAGGAAGTACAGAAAGTCAGAGGGACCTTGGTGTACTTGTCCATAGATCACTGAAGGCAGCAGCACAGGTAGATAAGGTGGTTAGGAAGGCATATGGGATACTTGCCTTTATTAGCCGAGGCATAGAATATAAGAGCAGGGAAGTTATGATGGAGCTGTATAAAATGCTAGTTAGGCCACAGCTGGAGTACTGTGTATAGTTCTGGGCACCACACTATAGGAAGGATGTGATTGCACTGGAGAGGGTGCAGAGGAGATTCACCAGGATGTTACCTGGGCTGGAGCATTTCAGCTATGACGAGATACTGAAAAGGCTTGTTTTCCTTGGAGCAGAGAAGGCTGAGGGGGACATGATTGAGGTGTACAAGATTATGAGGGCATTGATAGGTTAGATAGGAGGAAACTTTTTCCCTTAGTGGAGGGGTCAAGAACCGGGGGCATAGATTTAGGGGAAGGGGCAGGAGGTTTAGTGGCAATTTGAGGAAACATTTTTTCACCCAGAGGGTGGTTGGAATCTGAAACACACTGCCTGAAGAGGTGGTGGAGGCAGGAACCCTCACAACATTTAAGAAGCATTTAGATGATCACTTGAAACGCCATAGCATACAGGGCTACAGGCCAAGTGCAGGAATATGGAATTCGAATAGTTGGGTGCTATATGGCCGGCACAGACACGATGGACCGAAGGGCCTGTTTCTGTGCTGTATAACTCTATGACTCTATGACTGTATGAGAGAAACAGAGTTAACGTTTCAGGTCTGTGACCTTTCAACAGAACCTGCAAAGATTAGAAATGTAATAGGTCTTAAGCAAATGAAAAGGGGGAGGAGGGAAGTAGAACAAAAGGGAAGGTGTGTGATAGGGCAGAGGGCAGCAGAGATTAAATGACAAAGATGTCACAGAACAAAGGCAAAGGGAGTGATAATAGTTATACTAAAAGACAAAGCATTAGTCCAGAGAGAGTGTTAATGGCAGAATAATGAAAAAGTGATATACATTTCTGGTTTCAACACAGTGGAGATATCTGAAAAAGGACGTATGTACAATTAGAGCTTAGAAGGAATAAGAGGCGAAAATTCAGAAGAGTACTATTCATAGTAGTAAGACAGCAAAAAGTTGCCACAGACAGCAAGAGATTTGTGGTTAGATGTGAGAGAGAAATCAGACAACAAGCCTTTCTTTGTGTACTGTAAATAGTGACAGAGTCGCCCCAGTTTGTGAAATTGGACAGACTTGAGCTTTATAAAGAGTTTTTAGTTGTTCAGAAAAGTGTTTGACGTTGTTACAAACTTAGGGTCTGCTTTGGATAAACTCTTGAGCACAGTGGTATTGGTCACTCCTATAAGCAGTCTGAATGTCTTATATTCAAGAGTGTGCCCATACTGCTCATTATCTGATTGTTGAATGGCATAACCCAGGGGTATAACAATATTTGTTGAAAAGTGTTGAAAAACACAGTGAATTGAGCTCAGATACAAATCGTTAAACTGCTTTATTTCACAGACATCTTGGGCCAGATTTTCCCTATGGGGTGGGAAACGGGAGTTGGGACTTTTTCTCGGTCCCGAACCCACTACCACTGGGAAACAGTCACTCATTGGGATTTTCATGGAGGCGCCCCCTTAAATGGCATGGAGACAGGTTCCTGTCCAACAGAGCTGCAGGCAGGCTCTCGAAGCTGGAGGGTCAATCAGAGGCCTTCCAGTATGAGAGGAGCAGTAGGCTGTGATGACAGGCGAGGAATAGAGAGGGTGCTTCAACATGGAGGCGCCCTCTCACCAACTTTTTAAAAATTTTAATTAAAAAATGTTTCTTGCAGTCAGGCCACCACTGTGTGGGGAAGACCTCTACAGAGTGGCATGCGGGCCTCCAGACCCACCTGGAGCACTGTCCCCCGGCCGGCCACTGGGGCACCTAAATTGGCTTCCATCAGTGGGAAATTAGTCAGCCTCCTTTAAGTGGGTTTAATTAGGCTCCTAATGAGCCTTATCGGTTTCCCATAGTGTCAGGAAACTGCCAGGCTAGCTGGCGCTGATATTTTTGGGCACAGCTGCCTTCGTTCCCACTCCAGGTGGGGCTCAAAAATTCAGCTTCAAGTGAACAGAAAAAACCACAGTTAAAGCAAATTCTACTTGCTTAACTCAAATCTCCCTGAAATATGGAAAAAATAATTAAACACATGCCCTATCCCTTCCATAGACACACTTACTTGTTCTTGGCATGCCTTACTCTCTAGACAACTGCTGATTGATCTCCTCAATTCTATCTAAGCTTTCAAAATTGATGAACCCAACGATTGGTTTTCATTTCCCGTCAGTTAATTGTGAGAATCATCCTCACCACAATGGGCGTGAATATTGCTGCAATGAGATGGCTAATTGTTTAAATGTGCCTATTTCTCCTAGATAATGGGCGTGGAATAAAACAATATAGCCTCATTGCTTCAGTTTAAAATAGACTGTGTGTTGTGGCACCCCAGAAACTGGCTCGGCTGACTTTAATGCACATTCTTCAAAGCCTAGAGTCTATGGCTTTTTTTTAAACCTGGGCAGATTCATTTTGTTTTAAAGAAGAATCCTTAAACAGAACTCAATCCTAAAATGTTTTCCTTAAGAAAAAATGATCAAAAATCTCAAAATGTGGCAGGGATGAAATAGAATATTGAGTTTCTTATACAGAAATTTAGCAATGGAGAAGGTGTGGGATTTGCACTTGACTTCAGAGGAGATACTGAGGCCAAAAGCAAACTTGTGTTTATTCATAATCTTTCAGATCCTCAGGACATTGCATAACACTTCACAACCAATGAATTAATTTTGAAGTGTACACACTGCTGTTATGTTAGAAAACATGGCAGCTAATCTGTGCAAAACACAGAATCATACAGCACAGATGGAGGCCATTCAGCCTATCGTCCTCTGGCTTGCTCTTTGAAAGAGCTATCTATTTAGTCCCACTCCCCTGCTCTTTCCCATAAGCCCTCAAAATCTTTCCTTTCTAAGTATGTATCCATTTTCCTTTGAAAGTTACTGTTGTATCTGCTTCCACCACAATTTCAGATAGTGTGCTCCAGATCATAATAACTTACTGCATAAACAAAATTCTCCTCCGGCCCTCTGTTCTTTTGCCACTTACTTTAAATCTTTGTTCTCTGATTACCGACCCTTCTGCCAGTGGAAATAGTTTCTCCTCATCTACTCCATTAAAACCCCTCAAAATTTTAAACATCTCTATTGAACCTCCTTTTAACCTTCTCGTCTCTAAACAGAACAATCCCAACATTTCGAATTGCTCCAGGTAACTGAACTCCCTATTCCCTGTTAGCATTGTAGTAAATCTCCTCTACACCCCACCAATTTCCTTCCTAAAGTGTCATGCCCAGAATTGGACACAGTACTCCAGCTGAGGTCTAACCAGTGATTTATAAAGGTTTAGCGTAACTTTCTCATTTTTATAATCTATGCCAGATCCCACAAACAGCAAATGGGATGAATGACCCATTAAGTTTTGCTTGGTGGTGTGAGTTGGTGTTGGCCAGGGAATGAGGAGAACACTCTGCTGTTCCTCAAATGGTATCAACAACTTGTATATGTATAGCACCTTTAGCTTAATAAAACATTTCAAAAGCATTTCACAGAGGCATGATAAAATAAAATATGACACTGAGCCACATAAGGAGAAATTAGGGAAGTTGGCCAAATTTTTATTCAAAGAGGTAGATTTTAAGGAGTGTCTTAAATTAGGAAAGTGAGGTAGAGAGGTGGAGAGATTTAAGGAGGGAATTTCAGAAGTTAGGACCTAGGCAGCTGAAGGCACGGCCACCAATAGTAGATCGATTAAAATCAGGGTTGCTCAAGAGGCTGGAATTAGAGGAGCACAGGTATCTTGGAGGGTTGTGGGTCTAGAGGAGATTGCAGAGATAGGGAGGGGTCAGGCCATGGAGGGACTTGAAAACAAGGATGAGAATTTTAAAATCAAGGCGTTACTTAACCAGGAGCCAGTGTAGGTCAGTGAGCACAGGGTTGTCACATAGGATGTCACCATGATATCTTTTACATTCACCCGAATAAGCAGATAAAACTGCATCCAAAAGGCAACAGCACTGGTAACACAACACTCTGTCAGTACTATACTGAAATGTTACTCTAAATTATGTGTTCAAGTCCTGTCTTGAGGCTTGAACCCACAACCATCTAACTTAGAGTTGAGTATACTATCAAATGAGACAAACTGATAATATGTGCAGAGGGAGTAATTATAGAATTATCAAGGGTAAGAAGTTGCTGACTAACTTTGCAAGAGACATGAAGAACCTGTGGATGTCATTTTTAACTTTGTCAACTGGGTAACAATGTAGCAGAGTGGTTTGCTTGTCCGTTAAAGCTGATTTTTATCCTAATCAGCAAACCTGCCCTACCACATTACCACCCAGGTGGCAAGGTAAAAAATTATCTCCATGTCTTTGAAGTGTTGTCACATTGACGGACATGGAGCAGTTAAAATGTAATCATTCAGCTATTGCACAGTGAGACGTCTGGAGGTTTATGACTGAATTTGATGTAGATAGAACAGAATCATCTGCAAAAGGCATTTGATAAAGTATCACATAACAGATATGTTAACAAAATTGAAGCCGAGGGAAATGTGTGGTGATGTTCCCTAGGGGTCGGTGTTGGGTCCGTTGCTCTTTTTGATATATATTAATGACCTGGGTTTGCATATACAGGACATAATTTCAATGTTTTCAGATGACAAGCAACTCAGAAATGTAGTAAACAGTGAGGAGGATAGTTACAGACTTCAGCAGGACAGAAAAACTGGTGAAATAGGTAGACATATGGCAGATGAAATTTCACACAGAGAAGTGTGAGGTGATTTTTTTTTGGTCGGAAGAATTAGGAGAGACAATATGAACTAAAAGGTTAAATTTTAAAGGGGTTGCAGGAACAGAGTGTGTATGTACACAAGTCACTGAAGGTGGCAGGATAAAGTAAGAAGGCTGTTAAAAAGGCATATATGAAGCTTGGCTTTATTAATACAACCATAGAGTACAAAAGCAAGGAAGTAGTGCTAAAGCTTTATAAAATTCTGGTTAGGCCTCAGCTGGAGTTTTGTGGCAAATTCTGGGCGCCACACTTTAGGAAGTCCTTAGAGACGGTACAAAGGAGATTTACTTGAATGGTACCAGGAATACCAGGAATGAAAGACATCAGTTACATAGAGAAACTAGAGTTGTTCTCCTTAGAGCAGAGCAGGTTAAGGGTAGATTTGATAGAGGTGTTCAAAATCATGAGGAGATTTACCAAGATTTTGCATGGGCTGGAGCATTTCAGCTATGAAGAGAGACTGGATAGGCTATGGTTCTTTTCCTTAGAGCAGAGAATGCTGAGGGGGGACCTGATTGAGGTATACAAAATTATGAGGGACATAGATAGGGTATATAGGAAGAAACTTTTTCCCTCAGCTGAGGTGTCAATAGCCAGGGGGCATAGATTTAAGGTAAGGGGCAGGAGGTTTAGAGAGGATTTGAGGAAACATTTTTTCACACTGTGGGTGGTTGGAATCTGGAACACACTGCCTGAAGAAGTGGTAGAGGCAGGAACCCTCACAACATTTAAGAAGTATTTAGATGAGCACTTGAAATGCCATAGCATACAATAGATAGGTGCTTGATGGCGGGCACAGAAATGATGGGCCGAAGGGCCTTTTTCTGTGCTGTATAACTCTATGACTCTATGAAGTGTTTATGTAGAGTAAGTAAGGAGAAATTGTTTCCCATGGCAGAAGTGCAGGTGACCAGAGGATACCGATTTAAGGTATTTGGCAAAAGAACCAGAAGTGGCATGGGGAAAAAAATACACAGCAAGTTGTAATGATCTGGAATACACTGCCTGAAAAGTTGGCAGAAGCAGTTTCAATAATAACTTTCAAAAGGGAATTGGATAAATACTTGAAGTGGATAAATTTGCAGGGCTATGGGAAAAGAGCAGGTGAGTGGAACAACTTGAATAGCCCTTTCATTGGGCAAGCATGGGCAAAATGGCCTCCTTCTGTGCTGTGTCATTCAATGATTCTATGAAAAGAGTGGAAAGCGGCATTGATATGAAGAAGAAACAGAGTGGAAGAGAGGACAGGTAATGAATGTAAATTAGTCAGAGTATGAGCCATCAGTGACAGTGCATTGAGATCATATTGTGGACCCTGTTGCTATTGATGGCAATTTAGGCTTTCGCAAATTATTACCACAATCATTCAGACTCCATACCAGTAAACAGAATAAGTAAAGATCCTTTTAAATTTAAGAGCAATAGTTTGGAGTACTCAGGAGGGTGCTGCAGGGGAGGCCCAGTGAGGATAACTTTAGCTCCAGGGAAAAACTGGTCTAAGGTATTTTTATCAAGTTCAAATCTGCCTGAGTAGGTTAAACAAAGAGAAAATCAAGTGAAAAATAGTCCAAGTCCCTCAAAGAGATTATTTCTTGCTTTTCTCCCTCCAGGTCAGGCCCCTCTCCCACCATGAATGAGACTGTGACGGATTCCTACATCCTGATGACAGTAATCATCTTGGCGCCTAACGTTCTAATCAGCAAACTCATCCTCCCTTCAGAATTTCCCACACAGTGAGTTAGAGCTGGCGCTGAGAACGTGTCAACAATGGAAAACAACCAATGTCTCCTTATCTGCAAAGAAATGCTTCTCTGTTTGGAGCTGACGACAATGAACAGAATGGTCTTTCTCCTGTCATATTTTTGTAATTAGAGGATATCTGAAACTGCTGCTGACATTATTAAATTGTGAGACTGATAGTCTTATGGACGTAAGATTGGGCTTCACAATCAGGAAATTGAGTTCTTGGCCAAAGTTCAAATTTTGAACATTTTCTGCACTTTGCAACAAGCTAAACTAGTGATGCATAATAATCATGATTTTAAAAATTCCATGAGTCCGTGGATTTTGTAGATTGTACCAATGTATAATTTGGTTGAGTTTCTAAGTCCCTGAAAACAAAGTAATTACACTCATAGTTCTGTCATATACTGCTCATCAGGGCACTGTTAAAGTTTATCAAATACAAAGTTCTAAATATTTTAAGTCCTATCGCATAGCTGGTGCGTTTATCACAGCAGAGTGAATTCTGTACAATAGCATAAAATCTTCATAATTCCTGGTGTCATTTCAATGAAAGAAAAACTCACTCCCAGCCTTGGGTTTCTCAGCAAATCCAGTGCAGTGTGAACACAGCCTCGGTGTGGTACTGGTGTCTGTCACTTTATCCTTTGGAACAGAAAGGAATAGCAACATGACACGGCAACCTGTCTGATTGGTTCATTTGCAATTTCAATTAGAGTGCAGTGAGCAAAGCGCTCACTGAGGGAGTAAGCTAAAATCACTGTCTTTTAAAAGATAAACCCTGTTACAGCCAAACCAGGAAAGGGGCAATAGGGGAGCCCGAGATCCCTTCCTCACCTAGTCGTAACATTGGTGTTATCCTATGTGCATTTCGCAAGTCAGCCAAAGGTGTTAGCTGCTTTCCCGATGTGTGTATCGAGCTCTGCATGAAAGGACAGATTGTCTGTCAACGTGGACTCAAGGTAGCCGAATTTGCTAACCACTTCCAGTGGGGTATTACTTGGCGTGATCTGGGGCGAATATGCAACACCTTGTCCCATGGTTTTCATGACGTTTATAGTCAAGGAGAACAAGTTACAGGCACGGGAGAGACTGTCCATGAGTCTTTGTAGCTGAGTCTCCGTGTGAGAATCAGCACAGCATCATCAGTGTAGAGGTGTTCTCTGATTAGGACATATGTGTTTTTGTCTTCGCTTTCAGCCTAGATAGATTGTAGAGCTTGCTATATGACCTAGTGTCCAAGTAGACTCCTTCCATATCTGCAGGGAAGGCGAAGGTCAGGAGCATGGAGAAGAAGATACCAAACAGAGTGGGGGGGTAGGACACAACCCTGTTTCACTCCATTCTTCACTCCGAAACTGTCAGAGGTGGAGCCATCAAACTGTACTATGCAGTGCATGTTGTCATGGAAGGAGCGGATGAGACTGAGGAGCTTCGGACAGCTAATTTTTCCCAAATTCTTGTAGGCCCCTGCTCTGCTGACGATGTCGAATGCCTTAGTGAGATCTACAAAAGTAAGGTAAAGGGGTATACGCTGTTCCCTATACTTCTCTTGTAGCTGGCGTATGGAGAAGATCATATCCACAGTGGATCTGCCGAACGGAAACCACACTGTGCTTCCAGGTACACTCAGTCTGCAAGTAAATGGAGTCTTTTAAGTATGCCCCTAGCAAAGGCCTTCCCTGTGATACTAAGGAGTGAGATACCCCTGTAGTTGTTGCAGTCTCCTCTGTCGCCTTTGTTTTTGTGTAATGTGATGATTTTGGCATCATGCATCTCCTGTGGAACAGAGCCTACTTTCTGGCAGAGGAGGAGAAGGTCATAAAGATTTAGCAATAGATGGGACTTTCCATGCTTGAACAGTTTGGCTGGGATTCTGTCCTTGCCCAGTGCCCTTCTTTTCGCTAAGCGGTCTGTGGCCTTCTTGAGCTTCAGTTATGAGGGTTCTTCATCTAACTCATCCATGACAGGCAAGTGTGGGAGAGCGTTGAGTGCAGACTGGGAGATGTCCTACTGAGCAAATTACAGCTCAGCAGGACATCTGTTCACTTCTGTCGGTGAGTACTTCACCATCTGCCGACTTCAGGGAAGCAACTTTGGTGATGGCAGGGTTCAAGTGCCCTCTTGATCCCTTCATACATATCCCGTAGGTTTCCTTTGTCACATGCAGTTTGGATTTCTTGACATAAGCTGATCCAGTGTTTGTTTGTGCATTATCTCCCTCTCCTTTGCACTACTGTCTTGGCCACTTTCAGGTCATGCAGTGTCTCAGCGTTGGGTTTATGTTGTGCATCATGTAGGCTTTGTTTTTTGCATCAATGACAGATATCATCTCAGTTGAGTAGGTTTCAAACCAGTCCTTGTTGCTGGTTCCACCTTTACCAAATGATACTTCTGCTGCTTCATAGATGATTAAGCTTAGTGACTTCCAAGCTTCATCAATGCCGGCATCGGTGCTTCCCATTCAGGCTTTGGTGGGTCACAAGTGTCCTACATAGGGGGCCAGTGAGAAAATTTCGGAAGGATAAAGGCATTATAAATTTATTTTAATATTAATCAAAACAAAAAAGGAGGGACAGAGAAAAAGTGGAACTATAAGCCAGTTAGTCTGACATCAGTCATATGGAAATTGCTAGAATCTATTATTAAAGACCTGTTAACTAGGCACTTAGGAAATCATAATATAATTGGGCAGAGGCAACATGGTTTTATGAAAGGGAAATTGTGTTTGACATACCTGTTAAGTGTGCTTTGAAGTTGTAATTAGCATGGTAGACAAAGGGGAATAAGTGGATGTTGTATCTTTGGACTTTCAAAAAGCATTGAATAAGGTGCCACACAAGAGGTTATTACACAAAATTAGGGCTCATGGGATTAGGGATAATATATTAGCATGATTTGAAGATTGGATAACAGACAGTAAACAGAGAGTAGGAATAAATGGGTATTTTCGGATTGGCAGGTTGTAACAAGTAGGGTACCACAAGGATCAGTGCTTGGGCCTCAACTATTTACAATCCACATCAATGACTTAAATGAGGGGACTAAGTGCAATGTCTCCAAGTTTGCTGATGATACAAGGTGAGGTGGGAAAGTAAGCTGTGAGGAGAATGTAACGAGGATATTGACAGGTTAAATGAGTTGGCAAGAACGTGATAGAATATTATGTAGAGAAGTGTGAAGTTATCCACTTTGGAAGGAAAAATAGAAAAGCAGAATGTTTTATATATTTAATATAGGGCCTTGGTGAGACCACACCTGGTGCAGTTTTGGTCACCTTACCTATGGAAGGATTTTCTTTCTTTTTTTCTTTTGGGCCTCCTTATCTCGAGAGACAATGGATACGCGCCTGGAGGTGGTCAGTGGTTTGTGAAGCAGCGCCTGGAGTGGCTATAAAGGCCAATTCTGGAGTGACAGGCTCTTCCACAGGTGCTGCAGAGAAATTTGTTTGTTGGGGCTGTTGCACAGTTGGCTCTCCCCTTGCGCCTCTGTCTTTTTTCCTGCCAACTACTAAGTCTCTTCGACTCGCCACAATTTAGCCCTGTCTTTATGGCTGCCCGCCAGCTCTGGCGAATGCTGGCAACTGACTCCCACGACTTGTGATCAATGTCACACGATTTCATGTCGCGTTTGCAGACGTCTTTATAACGGAGACATGGACGGCCGGTGGGTCTGATACCAGTGGCGAGCTCGCTGTACAATGTGTCTTTGGGGATCCTGCCATCTTCCATGCGGCTCACATGGCCAAGCCATCTCAAGCGCCGCTGACTCAGTAGTGTGTATAAGCTGGGGGTGTTGGCCGCTTCAAGGACTTCTGTGTTGGAGATATAGTCCTGCCACCTGATGCCAAGTATTCTCCGAAGGCAGCGAAGATGGAATGAATTGAGACGTCGCTCTTGGCTGGCATACGTTGTCCAGGCCTCGCTGCCGTAGAGCAAGGTACTGAGGACACAGGCCTGATACACTCGGACTTTTGTGTTCCGTGTCAGTGCGCCATTTTCCCACACTCTCTTGGCCAGTCTGGACATAGCAGTGGAAGCCTTACCCATGCGCTTGTTGATTTCTGCATCTAGAGACAGGTTACTGGTGATAGTTGAGCCTAGGTAGGTGAACTCTTGAACCACTTCCAGAGCGTGGTCGCCAATATTGATGGATGGAGCATTTCTGACATCCTGCCCCATGATGTTCGTTTTCTTGAGGCTGATGGTTAGGCCAAATTCATTGCAGGCAGACGCAAACCTGTCGATGAGACTCTGCAGGCATTCTTCAGTGTGAGATGTTAAAGCAGCATCGTCAGCAAAGAGGAGTTCTCTGATGAGGACTTTCCGTACTTTGGACTTCGCTCTTAGACGGGCAAGGTTGAACAACCTGCCCCCTGATCTTGTGTGGAGGAAAATTCCTTCTTCAGAGGATTTGAACGCATGTGAAAGCAGCAGGGAGAAGAAAATCCCAAAAAGTGTGGGTGCGAGAACACAGCCCTGTTTCACACCACTCAGGATAGGAAAGGGCTCTGATGAGGAGCCACCATGTTGAATTGTGCCTTTCATATTGTCATGGAATGAGGTGATGATACTTAGTAGCTTTGGTGGACATCCGATCTTTTCTAGTAGTCTGAAGAGACCACGTCTGCTGACGAGGTCAAAGGCTTTGGTGAGATCAATGAAAGCAATGTAGAGGGGCATCTGCTGTTCACGGCATTTCTCCTGTATCTGACGAAGGGAGAACAGCATGTCAATAGTCGATCTCTCTGCACGAAAGCCACACTGTGCCTCAGGGTAGACGCGCTCGGCCAGCTTCTGGAGCCTGTTCAGAGCGACTCGAGCAAAGACTTTCCCCACTATGCTGAGCAGGGAGATTCCACGGTAGTTGTTGCAGTCACCGCGGTCACCTTTGTTTTTATAGAGGGTGATGATGTTGGCATCGCGCATGTCCTGGGGTACTGCTCCCTCGTCCCAGCACAGGCATAGCAGTTCATGTAGTGCTGAGAGTATAGCAGGCTTGGCACTCTTGATTATTTCAGGGGTAATGCTGTCCTTCCCAGGGGCTTTTCCGCTGGCTAGGGAATCAATGGCATCACTGAGTTCCGATTTGGTTGGCTGTATGTCCAGCTCATCCATGACTGGTAGAGGCTGGGCTGCATTGAGGGCAGTCTCAGTGACAGCATTCTCCCTGGAGTACAGTTCTAGGTAGTGCTCAACCCAGCGGTCCATCTGTTTGCGTTGGTCAGTGATTATGTCCCCCGATTTAGATTTGAGGGGGGTGATCTTCTTGATGGTTGGCCCAAGAGCTCTCTTCATGCCATCATACATTCCTCTGATGTTTCCGGTGTCTGAGGCCAGCTGAATATGACTGCATAGGTGTTGCCAGTAGTCGTTTGCGCAACGCCTAGCTGTTCTTTGTGCAGTACTTCTGGCTGCTTTAAGTGCTGCGGATGTTAAATCGCTGGGGGCTTTCTTGTAGTTCAAAAGTGCAATGCGCTTAGCGGCTATGACAGGTTCCAGCTCTTCATTATGAGATTGAAACCAGTCTGCATTTCTCTTCGCACTTTTGCCGTAGGTGGTCAAAGCTGACTCATAGATGGCGTCTCTGATGTGGGCCCACTTGGTCTCAGCATCCCCTGTGGGAGTGTTTTGAAGGGCTGTTACAAGTGAATTTAGAAATTTTCGTAACAGCTGTGGGTGAGAAATTCTGCTCGTGTTGATGCGCGGGTGGCCCTTCTGCTTGGAATGATGCAACTTCTTTGGTCTGAGTCTAACCTTGCTGCACACCAGGGAGTGGTCGGTGTCGCAGTCCGCACTGTGGAAGCTGCGTGTGATTTGAACACTGTTTAAGGCGGCTCGCCTTGTGACAATGAGGTCTAGCTGGTGCCAACGACGTGATCTTGGGTGCCTCCATGAAACCTGGTGACAGGGTTTAGTGTGAAAGAACGAGTTGGTGATGCAGAGGTTATGATAGGTACACAACTCAAGCAGTCTCTGCCCGTTCTCATTCATCCTTCCAACGCCATAGCGTTGGAAATACATAGGATATACTTGCCTTAAAGGGAGTGCAATGACAGTTCACCAGACTGATTTCTGGGATGAAGAGATTGTCCTATGAGGAGCAATTGAGTAGACTAGGCCTATATACCTTAGAGTTTAGAAGAATGAGAGGTGATCTCACTGGAACATGTAAAATTCTTCATGGGCTTGATTGGTTAGATTCTGGGAGGCTGTTTCCTGCCTGGGAAATGTGGAACTATGGGGCATAATCTCAAAATAAGGGGTCAGCCATTTAGAACTGAGATAAGGAGAGATTTCTTCACTGAAATACTCTCCACTTGCAATACTCAATAAGCTCGATACCATCCAGGACGAAGCAACCCACTAGATTGGCACCCCTTCCACCACTAGTGCACTGTGGCTGCATTGTGTTCCATCTACAACAGGGGTGTCCAACCTTTTTGTGTGAGGGGCCATATTACAAAATTTGTCCGACATAGGGGGCCGGTGAGCAAATTTTGGAAGGATAAAGGCCTTAGAAATTTACTTTAATATTAATTAAAACATCAAAAAAATTTACATTTTTGTGAACAAGCTTTAAATGAGAAGGCTAATTTATTAATTTACTATGTTGACCACTGATTTAGTGAGATACCTGGCATTATTTTTGTTTGCACAAGTAGTCAATGTCTGCCCACACACTTGATGCGGCAATGCAGAGTATTCCAGATAGATGTCCATCTGTCAGGAGAGATCGTGATTGCTCTCTCTCTCTCTCTCTCCCTCTCTCCGTCTGTCTTTCTCTCTCTCCCCATCTGTGTCTCCCTCTCTCACTCTCCCACTCTCTTTGTGTCTGTCTCTTTCTCTCTCCTCCTCTCTGTCTATCTGTCTGTCTCTCTCCCCCTCTGTGTGTGTGTGTGTGTGTGTGTGTGTGTGTGTGCGTGTCTGTGTGTCTGTGTCTCTCTCTCCTTCCCTCTCTCCGGGCCTAGGCCGCAAGCCTCAGGCTCACCTTCACTTTAATCAGCATACTGTCTGTTCCTCAGGCTGACCGCAACTACTGTTTCCGTCATGAACCACAACGCTCATTAACCTCCAGGGTCGGGCCACAGCCAATCGCCATGCAGGAAGTGGTGCTCTCTGGGAGTTGTAGTTCCAGATTAAACTTCTGTCCATAGGGACAGGGAGCAGGGGATTACAGGTGCTCACTCATCGAAAACAGCAGGGGCAGCTGATTGTAATAGAAATCTTTGGCAGGTCGTAAGAAATTTCACATCCTGAAGCTGAAAGCAAATGGGCAAGGGCAAAAACCACGCAGCAAGGAAGATGAACGGCCAAGTACAGTTTACATCCGCAGGCCAGATGGAAAACTTTGGCGAGCCGGACTCTGGCTCGCGGACTGTATGTTGGACAACCCTGATCTACAAGATACACTGCAGCAATTCAATAAGAGTTCTTTGAAAGCACCTCCCAAACACTGTGACCTCGACTACCTAGAAAGACAAGGGCAGCCAACACATGAGAATGCCACTGCCTGCAAGTTCCCCTCCAAGTCACCCACCATCCTGGTTTGGAAATGTATCACTTTTCATCGTCGCCGGGTCAAAATCCTGGAACTCTCTCCCTAACAACAATGTGAAAATATCTTCAGCACACGGATTGCAGCGGTTCAAGAAGGCGACTCACCATCTCCTTCTCAAGGGCAATTAGGGATGGTCAATAAATGCTGGCCTTATCAGCAAAGCTCACATCCCATGAATGAATAAAGAAAACCAAAAAAACTTCCATAGCTTGCAGCAATGGTTACTTATATTCTCTTCCTTTATCTACGTCCTGAAACTCAACTCAAGAGATCATTTTTGGTAAAGAAGCACTGGCAGTGGCCTTAGTAGAAGGTCAGCCTTTCATCAGCGTTCAGTGTATCCAGCAGGAACATGAGGGGCTTGGAGAAAAAGAGTGCTTCCTGTGCTCAAAAAAACATGAAAGAGAAACTGGGAGCTAAATTGAATAATGCCTGAAAACAGGTGCAGAGATCATAAGATGCAACTACCCAGAGCCTGTTTAATGTAATGCAGGCAGCACGCCATCTTCATGCTGCCTGCTCTTTAATATGATTTCAGTGTGCAGCCAGAGCAAACTGCACTGTTGAAAGGTTGCATGCATCAGCAGAGGGCCCAAAAATCAATACTTGCGAACACTGTTTAAAACTGGCCTGTACGTCTTAAAGGGGAGGTGCATTATGGCTGGAGCAGGTGCTGGGAGTCTTTTGTGAGCTGAATTTGACCTGGGAAAGACAGAAGATTGGCTGAACATGAGAGAGAGCGAGTACCCGAGTTTTCCATTGCTGCATTGGAGGCCTTGGTGGAGGAGGTGGAAAGGAGGAGAGATGTCCTGCATTTGCAGGGAGCCAGGAGGCCCTCCAGATAGCCACAGAATTCAATGCTAGGAGCCCCAAATACACCAGGATGCATTGCTGCAAGAAATGTAATGATCTTACACGCGTGGTCAAGGTCAGTGAAATCACCTTTACATGACTTATCCTACCAATTAAACCAATAGCCTCAGATGCTGTGCAAATTGCCACATCCTCATCACTCACCTACCAATAATTTCTATCAATCAGGACTCATACCTAATATGCATATGCTTCATCTCACCCTCACAGACATAGCATTGTTGTAAGCCTCACACTCACAGCTTGCACACACTGCCAGTTTTTTAAAAATCCATTCATGGCATGTTGGCTTCGCTGGCAAGGCCAGCATTAATTGCATGCCCCTAACTGCCCTTGAGAAAATGGCAGTGAGCTGTCTTCTGAACCGCTGCCATGAAAGTACACCCACAGTGCTGTTATGTAGGGAGTTCCAGGATTTTGACCGAGTATTCAACCACAACAGCCACATCACCCAAACGTATTGCATGACATTTACTGGAACAAGGTCAAGTTGGAGAAGGCGGCGCGCAACCAAAGGTGACAGGAACTAATCAGAGCAGGGGAGAGGTGCACCTGCATAATCTGACCCCCATGGAGGAAACGGTGCTGGCCATTATTGGGAGGGCCATTGATGAGGCTGTGGCGAATGGCGGGGCTGAATACATTGAAGCTGATGGTATCCTCATATGTAATCCTCCTTCTCACATTCTACTTTCCCAACATTCCACCATCTCTTCTGACTAACACGCTGCTGATAGTGTAAGCATGCACATCTTGTTTTCCCTCCTCCTCTCACCACACTTACCCTTGTGTCTTTTTTCCTATCAGATACCCAAGAAGTGCAACCTGGCCAGGCAGTGGAGGAACACCAATAAGACATTGATCATGAAGGCACATGGTCACTTGATTTCACACTCGCAGCCACCAGCTCAGATTCCGACACTGCGCATATCTTAGAGGATAGATTAGAGATGGCATTTGCATGTGGCGGGACACTGGGCACAAGTGCGCTGCAACCAGGGCATGGGCAAGGGTAGTACAGGTGCCAGCAGGCCGGAGGCTGCAGTGGATTCAGATGAGGACTTTGACAGCCAGGCTACAGAAGAAGCCTGATGGGTGTACACAACAAAATGCTTGATGCATTGGCTTGCCTGCCAGAAAGCCTGCCTTTGATATCAAGAAACATGGAGGACTCTGGCACCAACTTGGCACAGGGGTTTGTACAGAGCTTGGAGCCGATTCTTTGCCGCATGGACATGATAGACAACTTCATCAACATACTTATGCACCCAAATATAAGTTCATGAGTCACTAAAGGCTGGTATGCAGGTGCAACAAGCAATTAGGAAGGAAAATGGTATGTTGATCTTCATTGCAAGGGGATTTTAGTACAGGAGTAAGGATGACTTGCTGCAATTGTATAAAAACTTGGTGAGACCATACCTGAAGTACTGTGTACAATTTTGGTCTCCTTATCTAAGGAAGGATATATTTGCCAAAGAAGGAGTGTAACAGATGTCCACTAGACTAATCCCTGGGATGGCAGAATTGTCTCATTGAAACTTACAAAATTCTTACAGGGCGTGACAGGGTAGATGTGGATAGGATGTTTCCTCTGGCTGGTGAGTCTAGAACCAGGGGACACAATCTCAGAATAAGAGGCAGGCCATTTAAGACTGAGATGAGGAGGAATTTCTTTACTCAGCAGGTGGTGAATCTGTGGAATTCTCTATCCCAGAGGTCTGTAGAAGCTCAATCATTGAGCATGTTCAAGACAGAAATCGATAGATTTCTGAATACTAACAACTTCAAGGGATATGGGGATAGTGGGGAAAAATGGCATACAGGTAGATGATCAGCCATGATCTGTTAGATTGGCGGAGCAGGCTCGATGGGCTGAATGGCCTACTCCTGCTCTTATTTCCTATGATCCTATGATCCTATAATGCAGTGTACGATGGCCGATGTCTCAGCTTCCATTGCAGCACAAGCAACTTCCACTAAAAGGCTGAATGCTGCAGTGGAAGCTCAGATTGAAGTTATGCAAGGTCAGCTTGCTGCCATGCAAGTTCAGACTGCTCACATCATGACTGTGGATACCAATGTTCAAAGGGGCTTGCAGGGTGTCACAGCAGTCCAGAAATCTCTCCCCCAACAGATTACCAAAATTGCTGAGGCACCACCCTGGGAGAGTGGCAGTGGCCCACGAAGCAAGAGTCTGCTGTTGTCTCAGGATGACAGCATTTGTGTTCCTATAACTTTCATTACGCCAGTGCCCTTTATATTGTCCTGTCAGCCAGCCAGGCCAGACTGCTGACGCTCATACCTAAGTGCTACAATCTGAAGTCAGGCACTCTAGATCCACAGTTATTGGAGATCGCCCTCCAAGTCTACCTGCAGTCTCCACCACTGAAAGTCATCAGTATTCCCCCAGTCAGATGCCTAAAGGTTCATAGCCACTGTCACCTTCACAACCACAGGCAATGTGGTCCTTGCCCTGCTCTGAGGTTGGACTTGTGACTGCAGCAGTTGGTAAATTTTAGTAAGGACCTCCTTAGTGAAGCACAGAAGTCTCAAAGGTTGGTCGTCGGTGAAGCTCAGGTAGGGCAATTGTTCCCTGAACACGCTGGGTGGGTATTGGCTCCTGCTCAGAGTCCTCCTTCCTGCCCTCCTCCCTCTTCTAGCAGCATGTCCTGCTCTGCGTGGCATCTGCTCATTTTCCCAGTCATGTTCTATTTCAAGAGGAAGTCCTACTAGTGCACCCATATTTGGGAACAACTGGTTTGTGCAGAAGCCTTGAAGTCAGCACCTGCCACATCAATTCTTGTGTACACTCCCTGGAGACATTTGAAACTTGAAACAACTATGAAAAGTACCAAAAATGTGTAGAATTGTAGCAACAGCCAGAAGAAATTAACCAGCAAATAATCTGTAAGTAGTTGGTGATCCCTTTAAATAGCGCTGGGGGTGGGGGGGGGAGGGTGTGGGGGCGTTCTTCTTGCCACAGAACGCGTGTTCAGCTGTGCAAGGTTAAGGGAGAGTGTTGACTGGAGCATTGAGCTCCAAAATGGTAGCGCCAGCATCAAATCAGCATAACCTGCCTGCTCTGGACGTTATCTGTTGGCAGCCCAGGAAGACGAGAAGATGGTCCTCAATTGGGCCTTTGAATTAGCCTCCAATCAGTGAGCAGCTGAGCCACTGCCCTTCCTGCCACTGGTAAAATGGCCTGGCGTGGGAATACATTGGGGAGCCCTCCAAACACAGCTCACTGGCATTTTACTGGACCCCCGCCTGCTAGCCCACCACCTGGGAGCCAGTAAGATCTCGCCCATACAGTCCAAATGAAAACTCTGTATTAATGGCACCTTTACTGACTCCCAGTAGTGTGCAAATCCATCCAAAAGATGGAGACTTGTTTGGCAGGAGAACAGAAAGCAAATTGCTTAAATTTAATTATGTTAGGCCTGTGGACTAATTCAGCATAAATAGGGAAGTGCTTACAACTCAAGACACAGTTGAGGGTGAACTCAGTTTGGCATTTGTTTGGTGAAATGGATTAATATTAGCTAGGCACATTGAAGAAACTCATGGGGCTGAACTTTCGTAGGTCCTTGGAGATGGGTATGGACGCAGGGGAGACAAGCAAATACTGAAAACAAAAGCATTGGGCTGGTTTGCCGATGAGTTCCCGGCTCCGGCCACTTTTCCAGGGGTGACACTTGTGTCCGCAGTAGAATACCAATTATCATTGTTGAGTGACTAATTATTGACAACTTTCACACCACATGGCAATTTTGCCAGCGTCGGGTGGCCCTCCCGTTGTGTCAGCACTCCAGCAGCTAAGAGGAGGAAGCTTCACAGCGGGAGGTGGGAGCTGCATGAGAACTGAAGGAGTTTTAATGGTTACCATCAGAAAATGGCAAGGCTGCAGTCTTCCCATGCCACAACCTTGCCATTGAGTGAGAATTTCCTGAAGACGGATGTCTCTGATTGTCATGAGACTAATGCAGTGACAGACGCTCTGCAGGTATTGATGGCACCTCCATTATTTCTCTGCTGCTCCTACTGCTTGGCCCTCAGCAGCATTCTCACTGGTGACACAGTGAAGGCTGCTGGCCTCCTTTGCAGTGAGCCATGCTGCAATCATCTGCTGCCTGCGGAGCCCAGCCACAGTCCCTAATTGAATGATGAATGCGGACTCATAAAATTAAGCCAGCAGGCATGATGCGGCAGTGAGCGGGTCGGGACCACAAATGATCCTGTCTCCTGAATATATTTTCAAAGTTGGGAAAATTCAGCCCTTGATATCCTCAATTTGTATTCTTTTTCATGTCTTTTCTTGAATGAATATATTCTCTGCCAATATGTAGAAATAGGCTGTTAAACATTCATCAGATTCCTGATACTGCTTAATTTCAATGACTGTAAGTGGACAACCTTATCAAATGTGGTGATGTGGTGTGGACATGATATTTACAGCCTGAAGGAGTTAAATCTTTCCTGTCACTCTTCAGAAAGGCGACATGAATGTACCTCTGATTTACACAACACTGTTGCAGAGGCAGTTCAAAGATTGAAATTCCTGACATCAATATTTTCTGACAGCTGGAACTCTAGATTGGAAATTTTCCAGACCTTGGGCAAGACTCTTTCAAAAAAGCCTCCTGTAAAGGTCACTATAAATGTTGACGGTTCTTTAGTGATTGTGCCTGAAATAATTCAAATAGTTCAAATCTAAAACAATGAAATAAAAATCGAGGGCAGTTTTAATTGCCAGAACATCATTCCTTAATAATGATCAAGCAAGTAAAGCAGAACGATTTTACTATGCCCAGAATAAACCTATGCAGTCAAACTCATCATTAAGAAGTGAGACATAGTTACAACAAAATCATAGACTTATCAATGGAAAATCAGTAAGAAGGAGATATTGTGAGCTTGTTTTACACTGGAATTTAAGGCAGGTACTTATGGGCCAGTATGATCAATACAACTTGTTGCTGCTCCAATGCATCATTGCTGAATGTGAATTTGTGCCTGTGATGCACCACATATGGTTTTTTTGAGGAGACAGTGGCATAGTGGTAATATCACTGGACTAGTAATCCAGAGGCCCAGGCTAATGCCCTAGGAACATAGGTTCAAATTCCACCACGGCAGCTGGTGGAATTTAAATTCAATTAATTAATAAAAATCTGGAATTGAAAGCTAGTCTCTGTAATGCTGCCATGAAACTATCATTGATTGTCCTGAAAAACCATCTGCTTCACCCATGTTCTTTGGGGAAAGAAATCTGCTGTCCCTACCTGGTCTGGCCTACATGTGATTCCAGACCCACAGCAATGCTGTTGACTCTTAACTGCCCTCTGAAATGGCCTGGCAAGCCACTCAGTTGTCAAGAGCAATTAGGGATGGGCAACAAATGCTGGCTTGCCAGCGATGCTCACATCCCATGAAAGAATTTTTTAAAAGCGCGCCCATTAACAGGTTAATATAAATTCCTGTCTGCAGTGTTTTAATGGGATCATTAATGCATTTACTTTAAAAAAGTTAACAGCCAGGAAAACAATTTATGGAAAAACAGTAAAGGTGGATTAACAATAGCACACAGAGGAGATTAAACATGCAAAAGAGTTCTCAATCTTGGACGTGCTTTCATGAGAAGGCACTAAAACAATGAGAATATTCACCATCTATTTAAACAAGAACTATTAGGTGTTTCTCCAGATTATTTTAAAGTTAAGCTTTATTTTGCCCGCAAGGAGAGTCATTCAAGGCTGCACCTTTTGAGATTGGTGGATGCCTCCTTACAAGCTTGAGAGTAGGACAGACAATCCATGCCAAAGAATTGGGATTTGTGAAGGTAGAGTTCCCAAGGGTGGAGAAAAGAAATGAGGCATGATGGGGGAGGGGTAAAGTGAACAGAGGAAAAGGGAGAGAAAAGGGGAAATAGAAGTGATAGGCTTGGGTCCAGAGCAGCAGCCTAAACGTGCATGCAAATGGACACAGAAACTAAATCACATAGGTGGCATGGTTACATGTTAAATCCATTTGGGGAGTTGAAAATCAATTCCTTCTTGGCATTATTCTGTGACACTACAACTGACCATTATTGGCACTAAGGTGGCATCCTTCGTTAGGGGAATGGAAAAATCCACAGTGGAGCAGCAAGTGTCAAGGCTAAACATATTATTCAACAGTGTGAGAGAGCCAACTACCGTGGAATCTCCCTGCTCAGCATAGTGGGGAAAGTCTTTGCTCGAGTCACTCTGAACAGGCTCCAGAAGCTGGCCGAGCGCGTCTACCCTGAGGCACAGTGTGGCTTTCGTGCAGAGAGATCGACTATTGACATGCTGTTCTCCCTTCGTCAGATACAGGAGAAATGCCGTGAACAACAGATGCCCCTCTACATTGCTTTCATTGATCTCACCAAAGCCTTTGACCTCGTCAGCAGACGTGGTCTCTTCAGACTACTAGAAAAGATCGGATGTCCACCAAAGCTACTAAGTATCATCACCTCATTCCATGACAATATGAAAGGCACAATTCAACATGGTGGCTCCTCATCAGAGCCCTTTCCTATCCTGAGTGGTGTGAAACAGGGCTGTGTTCTCGCACCCACACTTTTTGGGATTTTCTTCTCCCTGCTGCTTTCACATGCGTTCAAATCCTCTGAAGAAGGAATTTTCCTCCACACAAGATCAGGGGGCAGGTTGTTCAACCTTGCCCGTCTAAGAGCGAAGTCCAAAGTACGGAAAGTCCTCATCAGAGAACTCCTCTTTGCTGACGATGCTGCTTTAACATCTCACACTGAAGAATGCCTGCAGAGTCTCATCGACAGGTTTGCGTCTGCCTGCAATGAATTTGGCCTAACCATCAGCCTCAAGAAAACGAACATCATGGGGCAGGATGTCAGAAATGCTCCATCCATCAATATTGGCGACCACGCTCTGGAAGTGGTTCAAGAGTTCACCTACCTAGGCTCAACTATCACCAGTAACCTGTCTCTAGATGCAGAAATCAACAAGCGCATGGGTAAGGCTTCCACTGCTATGTTCAGACTGGCCAAGAGAGTGTGGGAAAATGGCGCACTGACACGGAACACAAAAGTCCGAGTGTATCAGGCCTGTGTCCTCAGTACCTTGCTCTACGGCAGCGAGGCCTGGACAACGTATGCCAGCCAAGAGCGACGTCTCAATTCATTCCATCTTCGCTGCCTTCGGAGAATACTTGGCATCAGGTGGCAGGACTATATCTCCAACACAGAAGTCCTTGAAGCGGCCAACATCCCCAGCTTATACACACTACTGAGTCAGCGGCGCTTGAGATGGCTTGGCCATGTGAGCCGCATGGAAGATGGCAGGATCCCCAAAGACACATTGTACAGCGAGCTCGCCACTGGTATCAGACCCACCGGCCGTCCATGTCTCCGTTATAAAGACGTCTGCAAACGCGACATGAAATCGTGTGACATTGATCACAAGTCGTGGGAGTCAGTTGCCAGCATTCGCCAGAGCTGGCGGGCAGCCATAAAGACAGGGCTAAATTGTGGCGAGTCGAAGAGACTTAGTAGTTGGCAGGAAAAAAGACAGAGGCGCAAGGGGAGAGCCAACTGTGCAACAGCCCCAACAAACAAATTTCTCTGCAGCACCTGTGGAAGAGCCTGTCACTCCAGAATTGGCCTTTATAGCCACTCCAGGCGCTGCTTCACAAACCACTGACCACCTCCAGGCGCGTATCCATTGTCTCTCGAGATAAGGAGGCCCAAAAGAAGAGAGAGCTTTACTCGATACTTGGTCCATAAAAGAACAGAAGTGTGAGCACTTAGTACTAACATTGGATAGCAGGAATGGAATGGTGTATTGTTCCCAATGCTGGTTTACTTCATCTGGAGAAATGTGATTTTTAAACAGGAAAAGTCTCTTTTCTAGGAAGCAATCTATTTAGCAGTCTGAGAACTGAAAATACAGACAGCTAACACGAGAAGTTGATTGAATGACAGGTAGTTTCAGGACCAGAACTAAAATAATTATTTTCCAAAGTGAAACAGCAATCTGTTTCTGATTTTGAAGCTTAATGACAGCCAGGAAGATATTTTTAAAAATAGTCTTGTTATGTAAAAATAGGAGTGAATATTAAATTAGTTTGAATCTCATTGTACCAGAAGTGTCAAGGGCAGATTTATGTGCTAAGAGGGTAGGAATGGATTGTGTGTAAATGAGAGACAAAGACAGTGTACATTTGCAAACAGCAGAGAAAGTGCAACTGCACTATCAGAGAAAATGAGAGAAGCTAATGAGTCAGCTCAAATCTCATTATGGTTCACTTCTCATCCAGCTTGTTAAAATATTTAGTGCTTGTTTGAGTGCCAACATATTTATGGATAACAATGGAAAATGCTGAGAATCAAGCCGTTCATAACTTAGCCTACGCATGAAATGAACTGTGCATCAACCTGTTGTGTATCCGCTGTTAATTATTACTCGTAACATACTGTACTTCAAAGGGTAATACCTTCCTTAAGATCAGTAACAAAATATAAAAGTCATAGCTGGAAATACCTTTTTGTATCAGCACTGTCTACCAGCCGATCATTCTTTCTGTCTTGTGTTTGATTTTACATTTAACCCAAGTTATTTAATCAAGTTTAAAACAAAAATAGGAGTATTTCATTCATGGATATAAATTTATATGTAGTCACCATAAAAACTGAAATTAAAAAGAGTTGTTCTAAATTGACTATTTTGCATGTACTATTATAACTGTGTGGATGATAATCAGGCCTGGCTGATTACGCTAATGTACAGGAGTTTTTTGATTCTTCCCCTGCTTATCCCTGGGAACAGAACCCTGCCCAGTTATTTAGTGGCAGATTTGAGTGCTCTGTGTCTTTCAGCTCTCACATCTTTGCTATTGTTCAAGCCAAAATGAAATAAACAGGGAGGAGACAGAAACAAACAAACTGAGCGTGGGAAAGGAGCACTAACCAGCAAAACAAAAAGCAAATCTAATAAAATATCACTTAACACTGTATCACTGCTCATAACAGCACACTCACATTCTAATACAACAGCTTTTAACAAATAGCCAACAATTGTACACAAATACTACTCTATACATTAAACAGATATACTTGAATATTGAGTAAACAGTCTCACATTTCTGGATGTATTAAACATTTAAAGTATACATTAAATAGCACCCCCACACTAAAATTAGTACAGTCACCTATTTGAAGGCCAGCACACATATTAGGGTATCCATAACAGAGTAAATGCATGTGCACACACACACTTCTTCAAATATTTATAAATCAGTACATGTGCAGAAAATGTCATTACCATTTATAATCCAACGGAAAGTTAAATATGAATAAATCAGTATTCATATGTAAATTGATAACCAATCAGTAACAGGGAATCTGAAATAAATTAAAGTAAAGAGAATTAATTGCCACAACTGCTTTTGCTCAGAGTCTGGTTCACATTTTTATGCTCAATGTTCAAAAAGAACCTTCAAATCTTTGGCCTTACTTGAGGCCTATTTTCTACTGGTCCATTAGCAAGAAAGTGCATGCACATAATCAGTGGCGGACTGCCAATAGAGAGCACTAGCTGATGTTTTTCATTTTTATTGCTGCTGTGAAGATTCTTTCGATTCAACAATGGCTTTACAGAAATTAACAGAAGAAAAGTTTTTTTTTAAACTTGTTAATGCCTTGTTAATGGCAGTTGTCAAAAATGTATGTAGAACTACATAGCTTGTTGAAAAGTGGATATTTCACCCCAGATCAGACATGAAACTTATGGTCATGAAGACCACCACCTGCCAAGAATGAGGCATATTAATTTCATCATATGATCAATTTTAAACTGTTGCTGGAGTGAAGAAATTACTTGTTTAAAAAGAGATCACCAGACACTGGGCTGGAGGACATTTGCATACTAAGAGGCAGTGCTTGGAGAGACAAAGGAATTGCTCACTGATTCAATTAACAGAGATTAGGCTGGGCAATGGTGATCCATATCTTGTCGGGGTAAGAGACAGCACTACACCACCCACCGAGAGCTTTGGAATCCACAAATGCAGGAGTTTGTTTAAACAATTAGTCACATGACGAACCTGCTGGCCAACTTGGAGTTTTGAATTGTGCTCACAGGCAGTTTGGGAACAGACTGCAGAGTGTAACTGAACCTGGAACAAGACAGCCTCTCTCCTGGATGGCTCTCTCTCACTTTCTCACAAGCCTCCGGACCCAAAGAAGACACGTAAACCTCAAGAGAGAAAAGACCCCTACATCGAAAAGTATGCACTGGGCTCCAACGAACAGCATGACTTACTGGCAACCAAAGACTCAACATCAAACTCCAAGGACTGTAATTACAATCCATCTATTGCCTCAAACTTTTCCCCTTTATCATTTTCTACTTTTTATGTCTCTATCTGCATGTGTGTTTATCGCGTATGCATGCTAGGGTGATCGCGTCGCCTATTCGTAGCCATTACCCAAATTAAAGCTTACGATTAATAAACTTCCACCTTTCTTATTTAAATGTAAGAAAACCTGTCTGATTTATTTGCTTTAGAATTGGAAAGCGGTGAACAAGGATTCACTGAGAGGGAGCTAAAACATGGTGTTTCTAAATAGACCAGGCAAAGGCTGAGAGGAAACCCCTAGATCCCTATCTCACCTGGTCATAACACTTAATAAAGGGTAAGGTTTTGAAGTATTGCGCTAGTAGCACTGAGCAGAAATTTACCAACAGGCTGGGAGGCAAGGGGCCACGTTGGGACAGCTCCCTGATGCAATCCCACCACCAGGCTCTTTCCCAGTGACAGGACCGGATGCTGAGGGGCTTCCCGTTCCAAGGAGGTGGTTAGCCTATTTGCATACTTAAAGGCCCTAATTAGGGCCACTTAATGGAACCAATGGCATTTTGTTGATGGCGGGGCAATACCCCATCTTGTGGGGAGGTCGCCAGCTTAATGAAGGAGGTCTCCCTGCAGCAACCCAGGGGGCCATCAGAGCCAAGTCTCCATGGCCCAAAGCAGGGGCCAAGGGAAGGAAAACAGCCCCTGTGGCCCCAACAGTCTCCCCAGAGGGGTTGCCCCTCTGACCCTCTAATTGAGCTGGCAGAATCAAAGCCTGCCCACCATCCTTAATTGGTCTGCAGGCAGCCAATTAGGAGGCCAAATGTGGTAAAATCCCCAAGCTGGTCCGGTTGCTGACAAAATGCAGCTCTGGGCTTGATTTTCTCAATGACGTCAATGTCCTCAAGCCTGTGATAAAATTCAGCACATTATTTCAGTAACATGTGTAAATTGTGTAGTATAAGGGTCTGAAGGGGTTAATAGTAAGAGAATGCAAACAATACCTCCTACCATGATTATGTAAGAGATCATGTGAGAGAGACTCAAGAACAGATATAGTGTGGCTTTTGGAGCAGTCACACAGGCTAGTGTGGAGTGTAAATGGTTATGCTGTAATAAAGATTAATGGTTAACTACTACAGAATAAGAATCTCTCTGGCTAGATTAAATATGGTGGCAGTGTACAGAACCAACATATAACATAGTGATCAGCGGGTTGGGGGAGGGGGGGCGGGGGGGGTGGGGGGGTGGAATCCTACACCCAGAAAAAAAAATTTGAAGCAACCTGCTGAAAAAGCCTGACCTGGAGAAAAGCGCCAAAAAATTGCAGATCTCAAGAAGAGGCTGAGAAAAGCTCTGCAGTTGTAGAGAAAGACAGGCTGCTCCACAGAACAGAAGCTTGGTTTCCTGCCAGTCAATTCCATCAAACGGGTAAGTTATAGTGCCAACAGTTGAGGAATCGCATGAACAGCCTTTGAAGGGCTTAAAGCAATTTTCTGAAGTGGGAAAAACCCAATCCTGCGCTTGGGCTGAACACGAGGGTGAAGAGTGGGAAACCTTCGAAAAGCGCACTAACTTCCAAAACATGCAGGAAACCCCCGAACACAGCAGGGACACTCCCTTTAAGCAGTCAAGCCTGAAGAAGAAAAACAGATAAACTGAAGTTCTCAAAGAAAAGGGAAAACCCTAGAACAGTCTATTAAACCAGCAGGGAACACTCAAACAGCTGTGTCAACTCCATTAAGGCAAGCTGAATAAACAAACAAAGTGAAGTTCTCAAGCAAAGGGGAAAACCCTAAAACAACCTATTAAAAACAGCTAGCTTGAAAAAAAGAGTATCTTAAAGGGGAACACTCTAAAAAAATCTATAAAATAAATCAACATGGATCAAAAATTGGGAATGCCAGAAAGTTTCCAAAGTCAAGAGGGACCCAATCAGATTCAAAACTGGGTATTATGGAGAAAAAGGTTTCTCAGTTACAGAATTGCATCTAAGTTAGACAACCAGTCTGAAGCAGAGCGCTGTTGTATTCCACTGGGGCTATAGCAGATGATGTGATTGCCAGACAAGGTCTTAATGAGAAATCTGCCAAATTCAATGAAGTTTTATAAGGTTTTGATTCTTACTTCAACTTGTGGAGTAATAAGATTTTAGAAAGAGCAAGATTCAACTAAAGGCCCCAGAAAGCGGGCGAAACAGTCAATGGTTTTATTAATGACCTTTACAGACTAACTGAGGGATGTGATTATGGAGACCTTAAAGCAGAATTGATAAGAGATCGTATTGTTGTGCGTATTGCTAATGACACCCTATCAGATTTTTTGCAGTCTAAAGAAGACCTCACCCTGGATAAAGCTATTCAGCGGGTGAGGCAAGCTGAGGTCTGAAAGCAGAGCAGGGCAATCCTGTGAGGTGAAGTAAGAGCTTGGTTCAGAAAACCATCTGCAACTGTTCAGTTCCTTCACCAGAGGGCTGAAAAAGAAGCATCAAGAAAAAAAGTACACTGGGATTGAGGGCGGGGGGGGGGGGGGGGGGGGAGCAAAAGACACCATTAAACCCTGCCAGCAATGTAGTGCCAAAAGGACCCACAGGTGTGAACAATGTCCTGCAAACAGAGCAGAATGCTTTTATTGTAGAAAAATAGGGCATTTCAGTAAAATATGGCAAAATAAAATCTCAACTACCTCAAATTCTAAGGAAACGGCATTTAAGGGTAAGAAGATGAAAATCTTCTTCAAACATAGAAGACATTTTACTATAGTGGATGATTTGCTGGTATAATGGCAAGAGACTGGTGATTCCAGAGTCACTCAGAGTAGAGACCTTGGAGAAAATACACCAGGGCTCAGGTGTCCATGTGGGGGCCAAGAATCCCGAAGGATTTTGAATTGTGACATATGTGCAGTTCACAGACAGGATCAGAGAGAACCTCTAATTTTGACCCAATTCCCAATAGACTGTGGGAATGGTTGGCAATGGATTTATTCTTTTTTGATGGAAGATCCTATCTAATTATAGTCGATTACTTTTCAAGATGGATCAAGGTTAAACTGATGTAGACAACAACAACTGAAGCAGTCATCAGAGTGTTACAAGATGTTTTCACAACACATGGTATACCTGATCAGATAGTATCCGATAATGGACCACAATTTGCAAATGATTACTTCACGCACTTTGCGGGAAATGTGGATTTGTTCATTGGACAAGTTCTCCTAGGTATCCACAATCTAATGTAAAAGCTGAGCGAGCTGTTTAGCCAATATGGTGATAATTTTCTTCGGTCCACTGACTGGAGATCTGAATTTCTATTTGGAAGAAACTTAAAAAGAACATTTAAAACAGGATGACTGTTGGAAGCTTAAGATGATCACCTAGTTTGCTACACTGTATCCTACATTGCAATAGACTGTGAGGAGGGAGAGAAAATGTCTGTGCATTTCCCAGCAAGAACCAAGACCCAGGAAGTTTAAATGAACTCCCTGTTCTTTTCAGCAAGCAGAGAAATACCGCTAACTGTTATGTTTGAATCAGTGAGTGATCCCCATCTGTGGTTTTAAGCTGGTGTTTTTCTCTGCAGCAGAGGAGAAGCAACTGGACTCTGCCATGAGCAGACCCTAAGTGGGGGTCTCTCTCTCTCCATTCCCGCTTGAAAGCTTTCAAATCCTGCTTGTTAACTGACCACCTTTCATACTCCACCTACAATCCGAAACCCCGTTGGAGGAAATCATCTGCATCACTATCTCCAAGAGACTTACCAACCCAGTCATCTACCTCTTCAAACTAAAAGCCTCAGGACCACTGAATTCAGCTAGAAGCCAGCTAAATCACCTAACTCCACAGACTGTATACCCTTTTTATGGACTCTAACTCAACCAATCTACCTTTTCCCACTCTGTAACCTATTTGTGTGTGTGTGAGAGTGAAAGTTGGCACGTTGTTTATTATTTTATTAGTTCGGTTTAGGTACAATAAAGTTAACCTCTTTCTTTGTTAACTCAAGAATACCTGTCTGAATGGTTATGGTTATGATCATAGCAAGTAAGTAATCAAACGCCTACTGAATTGGCCAGTACATCCACTTTAAAAAAGAATTAAACCTGTTGTGGTCAAACAAGGAGAGTGAAAAGAGGGAAACCCTTCAACCCTTCCTCACTTGACCATAACAGAGCAGTCAGGACCATTAAAGCTATGATGAAGAAAAATCAAGATTTCCAATTAGCACTTCTGATCTACAGAACTACTCCATTATTGCACGGATTAGCACCATCCGAACTCTTAATGAGAAAAAAATGTCAAACACATCTTCCTATTCTACCCAAGAAATTACTTCCAGAGTTACAAAGCAAGGATTATCAGAGAGTACAAGACAAAGAAAAGTCTTATCAAAAGAAACAATCCCATAATTATAACAGGAAATACCGCATCAGAAACCTATTGAAGTTGTCAGAAGGGCAAAAGGTATTGATACGAGACCAAAACAGAGGAGTAATTCTCCAGAAAGACGAGAATCAACAGTGATCTTATTTACTAAGTACTTCAGAAGGTACTATAAAAAGAAATAGAAGAACTCTTATTCCTTTACATCAATGACATTAATCGGTCATACATTTAGATTAATCAAATGTTGAACTGGAAATTCAGAAAGCACTGAAAACTACAAACCTTAATGAAGGCCGTCCAAGTCAAGACACAAGAGATCAGAGAAAGACTACCAATCTTCCACATCTGACGACAACAAGATCAGGGAGAGTTGTGAAGCCTCATGACAGATTACGTCTATGAAGTCAGAGACTTGGGGAGAGATGGGATAGTATGTAAATAAAAAAGTGAATGTATGTAAATATATATTTGGATAAAGACTTGGGGAGAAGATTTGGGTTTGAAAGGGTTAATCTTGAAAGACTGTAAAGAATACCTCCTACCATGATGATGTAAGGGAGCATGTGAGAGAGACTCGAAGATAGATGCAGCGTGGCTTTTGGAGGAGTCACATAGGCTAGTGTAACTAGTTATACTGTAATAAAGATTAATGTTTAACTACTACAGACTAAGAATCTCTCTGGCTGGATGAAATATGGTGGCAGCATACAGAACCAACATATAACAAATTGTACAAATGAACTGTCTGACTCAGAGCTTGAATATATCGACCATTATCACATGTCTCACTTTGAAGCAGGAGAACAGAATGGCTGAGAGTGCAGAAGGCAAAGTAAGTGCACACGTCACAACAGGTATTACCCCAGGAAGTGAACATATTACAAAAGAGCCATCTACCTTGGCATAATGGACAAACAGTGCTTGAGAATGCTCAGGCTCAACAAGGAAACAGGGACTGAAGTCTGTTGTCTAATTAAAGAAGGCCTATGATTATCTTTGTAATAGTTTGAAGTTGTCTTTGACTGCTTCATAACATTTCGACTCTAAGTAGCCCACAGTAATAGTTATTTGTGGTCTGCTTTAATGATGTTGCCATTGTAAATGCAGCTGGTGTTGTTAAATGCTTACTTCAATGCCGGCAACTGGTCATCTAAACTTTGTCATATGTATGGCAACAACTGATTGCTGAATGAAAACGGGTCCGCAAAGGTTCTATCTGTCAACAACACAAGAGGGCTAATCAATATACAGCACCTTGATGCTCCTATCTGCCCAACACTACTACTACTGGTAATCTTTCTCTATCAGAACTCACACCTGTGCTTTCTCCTCAACCTTACTAGGAAATATCTAATCTGCTCGAGTGTCTCTAGTGTCTGATTCAAGGATGGATAATGACAGTTTGTGGTAAATTGTGTTTTTGCCTTAAAACCCCCTATTTGTCCTGTGAAGAAAGCAGGTGAGATGCTATGAGTAGATAAGCAAACTTACCTATTCGGCTCTTGTGTTGTCATTACATGCACCATTATGCATTAATGCACCATCAGTTTATCTGGACATGTTAATACTGTGCATATGATTAATATGCTACATACAAATTAGCTTGTGCAATCTTCCAAGATCTACAAGGTCTCCTACATAAATTAACTATCTCTTCACATATTCATGAGAGATATCTGCTGGTGCCATCCACCATTCATTTCATTCTGTACCTGTGTGAGTTTTGCCTTTAGCATAAGAACAGCGTGGATCGAGGTCCATCAAAATTCCTTTCTGCAACACATTCTTTTTGCCATCATGGCTTGCATAATTTGCATAACCCTGCTAATTTCCCTTATAATTACCTTATTTGCTACATCCTTGCAATTACTTGTGTGACCATGTATCAATACTGCATTTTAGACATATATCTTTAACAATGAAAACAATTCCATATGTTCCTGTCTTCTTAACTAAGTAACACCTTCTGCATCTCCTACCAGTTCCTCACAGTGGTGAATATGCAATTCACTTTCTCTGTGACATCTTGTCATGCTTATTGGTTCCAAATTTGGTTATGGGGCCTGCCTTCTGAACTAGGAAGATTCTGTCCTATCTTCAACACAGATAAGAAGAAGATAAACAATTCAAACCTCCACTTAGCCACTTTGCAAAAATATTGCACATTCCACAGCCGAATTATTGAACTAGTCATCGTTTACATGTGTTGAGGTTAATAGACTAAATAAAGTATTGTGAAAGAAATTGACTTTTCCTTGGTTAGGTAAAATATGAGGTTAGGTCACAGATCAGCCATGATCTCATTATGTGGTGGAACAGGCTTGAAGGGCTAAATGGTCTAGTCTTGTTCCTAAAAGAATAAAATTATATTTCATTAACAAAAAAATGTAATTTCTTCTCATTGTCACTTTGTTTCAACCTTCAGTGCTGCATTGCATTCAGTGGCCACGTGCACTACAGCCAACGTGTTCCCATTGTCAGTGTCACTCTGTGATTGGCCACTCTGGTCCCTGAGGGTGGTTAAACTGAATAGGATTTCTTGCTCCACTCCCACACTACTTGTTTGCGGCTAAATCAGATGCATGCCTTTAGGCTATAGTTTCATATGTTCTAACTAAATTACATTTGAACAAAATTTATTTCCCACCATTTTTTAAACATGTCATAAAAAAATCTAATTTTTGAACACGAGAGAATATCTATCTGTTACGTAAATGATCTCACGTTGTGTGAAATGTATACTTGGAATAAGTTAAAGACAAAGGCCGCGACGGCGCCTTTTGAATTCGGCGTCGTGCCAGCATTTAGCAGCTGCCACCGAGCCCCGGCGATATTACACACGGGGGCTCATTATCATCACTGCGACGAGCCGGCACCTCCCCCCCCCCATATTACGTGGGGAAAGGCGGAAAATCTGACGCAGTGAGGAATCTTTTGACAGCTGTGTAGCAGGTGCTGGAGCCCAATTTAAAGCACCCCAGCACCTGCTTCCTGACAGCTGTCAAAGAAATACTTACCTCACTGTTGAAGAGTGGGGCTACTGTCAATGTGGCAGCAAAACAGAAAATGCTGGAGAAACTCAACAGGTCAGCAGCGTCTGTGGAGAAAGAAGCAAGTTAACTTTCAGGTCTGTGACCAAGGTGAGTAGCCATGGGACCATCCGGCGTCAAAGGGAACAATGCTGGAAGGGGATGAACGATCACTCTCCCAGCCAGCCGGGGCCCTCTAAGCCTCGTGCGCACAGAGTACGACCGCCAAAGTCATCCACAGCCAAAGGGCCATCATATCAGCAGCCTTCTCACAGTCAGGCTGCTAGCACAGAAATGGCACCGCATAGGAGAATCCGCAAGTATTTCCAAAAAGCATCATGACGCAAATGGGTCTGCCTGGGTGACATAACAATATAGAAAGGCCTAAAACAAAATCGTCTTCACTAACATGTGCGTTGCTTTTACTGTGTGAACGAAATGTGCCAGCGTGTACTGATTGTGGCTCCTGCAATTACATCATTGGCCTTCCAGAATTGCCAATATATGGAACAACATATTTGCCATGCCAGTATCACTCATGTACGTCTCCACAGATGCAGTAATATGGACAATGGCTGCCAGTAATGGTGGACGCAAAGATGTTGCAGTTGCGGACTGCTGCACAACAGGTAAACAAGGGTGCTGTGTGGTGTGCAGAGCCCACGGTGGTTCCTATGGTGTGGAGAACCTTTGATCAATGAGGCGCTGTTGTGCATCCCTAGCTCACTGCTCACATTGCATGCGGTGCCTGGATGCCCTGTGTCCTCCCGTCTGCCTTTCCTGCTGTAAGTCTGCAGTGTCCTCATCATCCGAGGATGAGTCCTGCTCATGTCGCTCCTCATCCTGCAAGGCTACCCCCCTATTGAGTGTGTAGTTGTGCAGAGCGCAGCAAACAGCAACAATACGAGCTACCCTTTCCAGCTCGTACTGCAGGGCATCACTCGATCGATCCAGGCAGCAGAATCACATTTTCAGCATGCTGATCGCCTGCTCAATGGTGGCTCTTGTAGCTCCGTGGCTGGCGTTGTATCTCTCCTCTGCAGCAGTGCTGGGGTCTCTCACTGGTGTCAGGAGCCATGTCTGCAAGGGGTAGCCCTCGTCTCCAAGAAGCCAACCCTTCATCGGAGCCATTTCAGTGAACAGCAACAGCAACTGCGACTGGTGCAGGATGAAGGCATCGTGGCAGCTGCCTGGAAAGCGGGCACTGATTTGCATGAATCGTTTCTGGTGATCACATACAAGCTGCACATTGCTTGAGTGGAAACCCTTACGGTTTACATAATCAGCTGGTCACCCGGCGGGAGCCTTGATGGCCATATGGGTGCCATCTATGACCCCTTGCACCTGTGGGAATCCCGCGCTGGAGCCGAAACCGGTGGCTCTCTGAGCTTGGCTTTCAGGGTCCGTCGTGAAGCGTACATAGTAACTAGCCCTCCGGAATAGGGCATTGGTGACCTCCCTGATGCAGTGGTGCACGACTGGCTGTGTGACCCCACAAAGGTCTCCAGTGGGCCTCTGAAATGATGCAGAGGCGTAAAAATTGAGAACCGCTGTCACTTTGAGGGCCACAGGCATAGGATGTCCCCCAAAGCTCCTGGGCTGCAGGTCATCATTCAACAGGGCACAGAGATGTGTCACTGCCTCTCTCAATATCCACAGTCACCTCTGACACTGGCGCTCTGACATCTGCAGGTATGTCATGCAGGACCTGTAGATTCACAGTGATCTGTAGTGGCAAGCTCTCCTTGGGTGCTGCTGCTCATGACCTGGGGCCTCTATGTGTGTTGCAACTGCCTGCTGGTTTTGCCTGTGGTGCATTTGGATCCTCTCAAGAAACGCATCAATGAATATAGGGTGAACCATCCCCATCTTCAAGTCGCAATTCAACTCGGTTCCTTTAATTCTTCGAAGGTTCCTGCCAGGGCAGAGATTGATATTGAGTGGTACATCAGGTGCTTTGTGCAGCTATGTGGCATGGCATGGCATTGCCCGTCTTAGCTCCCACTAAGAGTGTCACTGCATGATGACATAAAGATTGTACAAGCTGCATCGATTGGTCCACAAGACATGAGTTTCACACGCCTACCATCTCTGGCACTCTCCCCACTTATAGGGTGACTCGAGTGCCATTGCTCCTTCATTGGCAGAGGCAGTCAATGGCACAGAGCTGACAACCATTATGGAGGGTGTAATCGCAGTGGCTCTCTACACGTCTGCAGAGTGAAACGCCTGAATATCCCCCCTCCCTCCTCCCTTCCTGTATGCAGAGTGAGACCCCTGAAAACGGAACTTACCTTCAGTAGCGAAAACTTCTGCTTCCGATGACCCGCCGGCTTTTCTGGTCGTGAATGGGGCGGCACATGACGGCTGCCCGTTCAACGTAAAATCTGGAGGTGTGCATCGAGAGGTGGCGGGCTGCATAATCTGCTGAGGTAAGCACTGTTTTGAATATGGTAATTGGGGTGCCGCTGCCATGCGTCACGGGGGGGGGGGGGCCCTCACCAAAATCCCCCCGCCACCGGTAATATGGTAATATGTGGCGGGCCCTTCTCTATGTCAGGGGTCGAGGCAGGCCTCTCCCCACAGAATTTTACCGGCCCCCGCACCGCAACCCGTGCTGCCAAGGGGCCGGTAAAATTCAGCTCAAAATATTCATTATAGAGTTCAGGCAAAGTTCATAAATTATTTCATCATTCATCTCAACAACTATCATATGACTGAACCATGTGCTGAAGTAAATGTCATGTATCTTTATTTTTATATTTCAACAATAAAGAAACCAATTTTTCCCTTGTATCAGTTCGCTCTGCTATGTTTTGCATTAACTAGTCTGTATCTTTTTTTTCCATTGAAAATCCTGAATTTAATTTAAACAAGATTCAAATTAGAATGAAAGAAATAACTTGCATTTATATAGTGCCTGTCATGACCACAAGATGTTCCAAACTGCTTCACAGCCAATAAAGTACTTTGAAGTGTAGTCACTGTTTCAGTGATGGCAGTTGAGGGATAAATGTTAGCCAACACACCAAGAGATTCCTTTGCTCTTCTTTGAATAGCGTCAATTGATCTTTTGCATCCACCGGAGAGCAGATACAATCTCATTTTAATATCACATCCAAAAATGTAGCACTCAGTCAGTACTCCAAGGAAGTATCAGTCTACATTATGTGCTCAAGTCTCTGGAGTGGGGATTGAACCCACAACTTTTGACTTAGTGCCATAACTGACACCCTAATTAACCCCTAACACAAGGCTCCATTGTATTCTTGACAATTTACTAATTGCAAACATATTCTCACATCTCTTTCACATCAGAATTCCTAACAAAATGTTACTTTCCAAACTTTTTGACCACTCAAACAATTTCTTTGATTGCAGAGTTAACTTGCTGCATTTCATTAAGTATTTTAGTATCCAAAAATAGTGTGGTGTACAATTATCAAAACTCAACACAATAGAAACTTTGTACAATGAAGTCTGTTCATGATATGAATTTGTTTATGTCATGGTTGTCTGTCTTTAAATTTGAGGGTTTTCATGTAAAGTACATTGCATATTGCAAATCAGAAACAAATATTTCAGTGTGGTTGTTAAATGGGTCATAAACTGAAATTAGCAATATGAGAGCAGGGCAGTCCTACCCTAAGTACTCATGTCTTTCACTTTCACATATAGTGTTCTTGTTAACCACACCTGTATGGTAGTAATTACTGGCGGTGAGCAAATCTGTGCTGTATTTTCACTCTTCTTCTGTCCATGAATGTAAAACAAAGAGAAATTTGTCTGAAGGTCAATGAACTTGAGCAACATCTGGAATCAGTCAATTGTCATGACCAAGCTATCCACAGATTTCCATTGTGATTCTTCCATTTATATTGTGCTGTGTGCAATTGTACTAAGATTTACAGTACTACATTAACAACTTGTATTTACATGACAGGTCATGACCTGAAACGTTAACTCTCGCTCTCTCCTCAGATGCTGCCTGACCTGCTGAGTATTTCCAAAATTTTTTGTTTTTGTTTCAGATTTCTAGCATCTGCAGTATTTTGCTTTTGCACTTACATAGTGCCTTTAATCTAGTACAGCATCCCAAGGCAGGTAATGCAATGTACACCTCTGAAAACTCTTTTGTCTCTTCTAACAAATCAAAATATTTCTCACTTTCTCTCTAGTTTCAGAGCATATCTATGTTCTGTTTGTTTTGTCCAGACCAAGTGTAGCTTTTGCTGCAAGTGACACAAAGCAAAACAAGTCAAAGAATCCCTTTTTCCCATCTTGCTGATCATTTCTAAATAAAATGCGACAATATTTTCTTAGTTTTCATTGATCTAATATATCAAGTGGCTTCACTTCACTCCAGGCTACAACAATAAAGAAATAAAAAGATCAAGCTTCAGTTACCCAGTTCTAAAGAATTTTCACAAGACATCAAATTAATTATACTATGTTACTTTGGGAAGTTTTCTTATCAATTTTTCCCTACCCATCTCTTGTGAAGCATGACTCCTTGTTTCCATAGCCACAGGTCACCCTCCCTTATCTTGTCCAAATGGCTATTAATTATTTGAGAGTTTTGACAGTTCTTAGCCTCAAGTTGTTTAATCGCAGATTATAGCTGAACCTAATTCTGCCTTCAGCTGATGTGTGCACAAATATATTCCAGCAATATTAATCAGAGAATGGGAACAGTGATTGATTTTCTTCTCCTTAACCCCAGGCCAATTGATGTATCCATTCTACTCCACTGAAGAGATCTAAAGGATCATTTTGCAAGGGGAGGATTCTGGCCTGAAGCATATCAACAGGAGTTTGAGTTGCAGAGTGATCATATAATGTTGTAGTCCATCTTTAACTTGCAAGGTTCCACACCAAGACTGGGGCTGGCAAAATTAGTTCACGACTGTGCTTATGTAACGAGAGAAGTGTAAAGGGTATAAGAGGTGATTTTCCACTTCAGTTCTCCCATTGTGAAACTGCTTTCATTAGGAAATTCACTATGGAGAAACTCCTCATCCCCAGCCCATGATTTTTTTGTTCATTCCATCTGGGAGCACTGCAGTGAAAATCTCTCCACTGTAGTTCATTTAATGACATATGATTGATAGAGGATTGAAAATTTTGTTCTTTATAGATGACAGGATTCCCTGAAACTAGAACAGAGTCCTTCCTGACACTCCCTGAGATTTGCAGGTTGCTTTTCAAGTTCTTGATTTCTGAACAAAATGTATAAAAGGTAACTCTGGTTTCCTTTGTGATTGGGATGGTAATGCTTCTTCCCTAGCTGCATTCAAACCTTTCCCTGTACTAAATGAAACAATAGGACTTGTATTTATTGAATTAGTTTTATAAGTAATGTATGAAGGCAAATGAAGTTGAATTGAATACACTAATGCTATTCCTGAGAGAATAATGATTGTTCACTCTGTTTTTTAATGACATCCCTTTTTTTTAACTAATGGATTAAAGGTTATTTTTTAATTACTGTTATTTGGATACAGTCAAACTTTTTGGAACTAAGCAAACAAACGTTTGCAGAGATGGGGCACACATGCATTCATGGAGATGTTAAAGTGGCGCTGAAACTCTGTTAACAGTTTAAATTTTCAATTTCCCATGCATTTTAAGGGTCTATGGAGGCACATCTATTAGGTGTTAGGCCAACATTGTAAAAAAAAATTCAAATGGCGCGCGGCCTAGCTGAGATGCATCCTAGGTTATTGAGGGAAGTAAGTGTGGAAATTATGGAGGCTCTGGTCACAATCTTCCAATCTTCCTGAGATATGGGGTGGTGCCAGAGGACTGGAAGATGGCAAATGTTACAGCCCCTGTTTAAAAAAGGGCAAGGGTTAAACCAGGCAACTACAGGCCAGTCAGCCTAATGTTGGTGGTGGAAAACTTTAAGACACAATAATCCAAAACAAAATGAATAGGCATTTGGAAAAGCATGGGCTAATAAATGAAAGTCAGAATAGGTTTATTAAAGGCAAGTCATGTTTAACTAACTCCATTTAGTTCTTTGATGAAGTGATGGAGAGTTTGATGAGGATAATACGATTGTTGTTGTGTATATGGACTTTAAAAAGGCGTTCAACAAATGACCACATAATAGACTTGTCAGCAAAAACTGAAACACATGGGATTAAGGGAACAGTGGCAGCATGGATACAAAATTGGCTAAGAGCAGAGAGTAGTGGTTGTTTTTCAGACTGGAGGGAGGAGCATAGTGGTGTTCCCCAGGAGCCGGTATTCGGACTACTGCTGTTTTTGATATGTATAATAACATAGACTTGGGTATACAGGGCATAATTTCAAAGTTTGCAGATGATACAAAAATTGGAAATGTAGTAAACAATAAGGAGGATAGTAACAGACTTCAAGAGGACATAAACAAACTGGTGAAATGGGCAAACACATGGCAAACAAAATTTAATGCAGCGAGGTGGACAGCAAAATATTTTGCTAGGAAGAATAAGGAGAGGCAATATGAACTAAACGATACAATTTGAGGGGGGTCAGGGTGCAGGAACAGAGAGACCTGGGGGTGGATATATACAAATCTTTGAAGGTGGCAAGACAATTTGAGAAGGTTGTTAAAAAAGCACACAGGATCCTTGGCTTTATGAAGAGAGAAATAGAGTAGCAAGGAAATTATTCAAAGTATTTATAAAACACTGGTTAGGCCTCAGTTAGCATGTTGTGTTCAATTCCAGGCACCACACATTAGAAAGGATAGCAATACCTCAAAGAGGTTGTAGAATTTACTAGAATGGTACCAAGGATGAGGAATTTCAGTCATGTGGAGAGTCTAGAGAAGCTGGGGTTGTTCTTCTTAGAGCAAAGAAAGTTAAGAGATTTGTTTGAGGTGTTCAAAATCATGAATGGTTTTCATAGAGGAAATAAGAAGAAACTGTTTAAAGTGGCAGAAGGGACAGTAACCAGAAGACGCAGATTTAAGGTGATTGGCAAAAGAATCAAAGGAGATGTGAGGAAAAGTTTCTTGACACAGCTATTTTAAAATTCTCTTTCTTGTTTCCAAATCCCTTCCTGGCCTCGCCCCTCCCTATTTGTGTAAAATCCCTTCCAGCCCTCCAACCCTTTGAGATATCTGCACTCCTCCAGTTCTGGCCTCTTGCTCATCCCAGATTTTAATCCCTTCACAACTGGTGGCTGTGCCTTCAGTTGCCAAGGCCCTAAGCTCTGGAATTTCCTTCTTAAACCTTTCCAGCTCCCTACCTCTCTTTCCTCCTTTAAGGCGCTCCTTAAAACCTACCTCTTTGGCCAAGCAGTCATCCTCCCTAATATCTCCCTTTGTGCCTCAGTGTCAAACTTTGCTTGTTACTGCTCCTGTGAAGTGCGTTGGGACATTTTACTATGTTAAAAGTGCTATGTAAATACAAGTTGTTGTTGTTGTGATCTGGAACGCATGGTTTGAAAGGGAAGAGACTCAATAGTAATATTCAAAAGAGAATTGAATAAATACTTTAAGGGAAACAATTTACGGGAAAAGTGAAGGGGTGTGGCACAAGAGTTGGAACAGGCACAATGGGCTGAAATCCTTCAGTGCTGTATCATTCGATGATCCTATGATTGCCTCAAGCTTGTTTCACAGATAGTTACACAGTCAAAGCAGTAATGGATAAATAGAACTACCTTGATTTAGTTCAACTGGAATTCACATTCCTGCAGAAAATTCAATTTCAGATCTAAGACCACTTAAAACACTCACTTCCTCACTAGCAGATTTTGAAGACTGGCAGTATTAAATAACAGCAGCAAAACAAGCCAACAGCAAGTGTTTTACTTTGATCATCAGAGGTGCCTCATTATTTTGACTAAAAATAAGTTTTCCTTTCTTCTCAGTCTTGGTTTCTATTTCCGGACATCTCATCCTTTCATTCTCTTCAAACCTCTCAGCTTTGCTCATCGGCTTCCAGATCTCCTAAAATCAGACTCCTTCCCACTTTCTTACCGTGACTAACTGTCCCCACTTTATGTGCTTGTTCTCTTTCCCTTATGATTATCACCATCAGTCACCTCTCTCATCCATAGCATGTTTGTCTGTTGATCTATCATTGCTTTACTTTCTCCAGTTCCCTTCCCTTACATTTCTACCTTTCCATCCTCACACTGTCTTCAAGCCATTCTGCTCCTTTTGCATAGTCCTCTATATTATTTGCAGCACATAAACAGGACATTTGGCCCAACAAGTCCAAGCCAGTGCTAATGCTCCACACAAGCCTCCACCCACCTTTCTTCATCTAACCCCATCAACATATCTTCTATTCCTTTCTCCCTTATGTGTTTATCCAGCTTCCTCTTAAATGCATTCATGCTATTCACCTCAATTACTCCTTGTGGTACCAAGTTCCATATTCTAACCACTCTGTGGGTAAATAAGCTTCTCCTAAATTCCCTTTTGGATTTTTAGTGAATATCTTATGCTTATCGCCCCTAGTTCTGGTCTCCCCTGAAAGTGGAAACATCTTTACTATGTCTATTGTCATGCAGACCCCCCACCTGCCAAGAATGAGGCATATTAATTTTGGCATATGGACATTGATTTTAAATTGTTGCTGGAGTGAAGAAAGGACTTGTTAGAAAAATCACCAGCCACTTGACTGGAAGGACATTTGCTTAATAACAGACAGTGCTTGCGGAAACAAAGGACTATTCCCTGGTCCACTTAACACACACTGGACTTTGATCACCAGACATTGAAGGTGTAAGGAAGCACATTTCAGGCCCTGTTAAGATGATACAATCCATAGAGCCAGGACTGGTTAAAGGTTTTTTTCAACTAGCCACAGGACAGTTTGAATTCAGAAGGCTGTTTGAACTGGAAGCTGGAGCAAGGAAGCCTCTCTCTCTCTCTCACTTTCTCCCAAGCCACTGGAGCCACAGAAGACACGTAAACCTCAGGAGAGAAAAGACTCAAACCCTCAAAACAAGTTTAAGCGTGCACTGGGCCCCAGTGAATTGTAAGTCTGACCAGCAGCCAAAGACTTCACAGCAAACTCAAAGGGCAGTAAAAATAGAAACCCATCTATTGCCTCAAACTTTTCCCCTTCATTCTTTTCCATTCTTCTGTCTCTACCTGCGTGTGTTTATATCTCGGATGCATGCTAGTGTGGTCACGTTGCACATTCATTGTGTGTAACCAGATTAGAGTTTAGGATTAATAAACTTCTACCTTTGTTGTTTAAAATCTAATAAAACCTGTCTGAATTGATTTAGTTGCCTTACAATTGGAATTCAGTGAACAATGATTCATGAAAAGGGAGCTAAAACACGGTGTTTTTCTAAAAGTTAAACCCTGTTACCAGGCAAAGGTTGAGAGGGAACCCCCAGACTCCTTCTCACCTAGTCATAACACGATCCTATTAAACCCTTTCATAAACGTAAAGATCTCTATCAGTCACTCCTCTATCTTCTCTTCTCTGGAGAAAGGAGCTCCAGCCTGTTCAATTTTTCCTGATAGGTATAACCTCTCAATTGTGATACCATCCTTGTAAGTCTTTTTTGTACCTTCTTCAGTGCTTCTATATCATTTTTATAATATGGAGACTAGAACTGTTCACAAGATTAGTCAAATAAATGTTCTATACAAGTTTAACATAAGTCCTTTGCTTTTCAACTCTATCCCTCTCAAAATGAATCCCTGCTTTGTTTGCTTCTTCATGACCTTATTAACCTGCATCACTACTTTTAGTAATTTGTGTATCTGTACCCCCAGATCCCTCAGCTCCTCTACCCCATTTAGACACTTATTTTCAAGCTGTATGTGGCTTCCTTATTCTTCCTACCAAAATGTACCATCTCACAATTACCTATATTGAGTTAATTTGCTAAGGATGTGCCCATTCTGCAAGTTTATTAATGTCTTCCTATACTTTGTTGCATTAATTACATCCCTGAATTTGGTGTGTCCAGAAATTTTGAAATTATGCTTCTAATTCCCAAGAACAAATTGTTTATGCAAATGGTGTACAGCAGTGATCCCAGTAACAATACTTGTGGAACACCACTTCCCACCTTTTCCAGTTTTCTGCTTTGTAGCCAGCTTGTTACCCATTCTACTAGTTTTCCCCTGACTCTGCAAGTTCTGACCTTAGTCATGGCTCTACTATGCCTTGGCAAACGACTTTTTGCAAATCTACGTTTATTACATCTACCACATTACCCTTTCTGTTACTTCTTCAAACAATCCAATAAGGTTGGTCAAGCATGATCTTCCCTTTTGAAATCCATGCTGACTAGTCCATTATATTTTCAGTTTCTAGATATTTTTCTATTACATCTTTGAGTAAGGATTCCTCTTTCATTCTGACCACCAACATTAAGCTAATTGGTATATAGTTCCCTGAACTTGTTCTATCTCCTTTTTAAATATAAGAATCACATTAGCTGTCTTCCAGTTCTCTGGCACTATTCCCTTTTTTAATTAAATGTTATATATATATATGTAATAGTGTATGTGCTATTTCTTCCCCAACTTCTATTGGGATCAGGAATTTTATCCTCTTTAGTTTTATGAGCTTATCAATTTTCTAACGCCTTTCTATGTTAAATATCTTTATATCTTTTATGATCTTTTCTTCTAATGTGATGTCCACAATGTTAGTCCCCTTTGTAAATACCATGACAAAGCAATTATTTACTGGCCCAGTTTTTGAGTAAAGAATAACAGTGAAGCTATCAAAGCTCATTGTTACAATGGAGTAAATCAGACAGGAATTTCTGGCATCCATACATGCATAATTAAATGTACAAATCCAGAATTTGATGTCTGATTTGCCCAGCTCCTCCAGAAACATCACTATACTGGTACCTCGCTGATAGACCCTCCATTGAAATCCATGTCAGTGGACGACGTTCCAGCCGTTAGTTACCCACTAACCATGCCAGAAAAAGTCAGTTCTGGTGCATTCACATCTGAGTGATTTTTTTAACAATGTGATAAGTCTTAATTATTACTAAACATACTCTCTGGCCTGGAAAATGTAATTTTACAAGTTCAGAGTCTCATTCCTTCAGAATTTAATTATTGTTGGAGATTTTAAAACATTTAAAATTAAAATCAACATTTTTAGTTTTGTCTTTTTTTATCTCTCTTTCTCTTAATCCCGTCTTTCTTTCCCTTCTTATATTTTGCTTTCAGTACATGATTTTACATTGAATTAAATATTATGCTTCCTGGTTCAGACTCTGTGGGCTGAATTTTCGGGGCCCTTTGCAGATGGGCTGGGAGACGGGAAGACTGACAAAATGGCAGGGGAAGTCTTCGGGAAGGAAGCCCAGCATCTTCTCGCCACTGGCAATGCAGCATAGCGATTTGAAAGTTGGCGGCTGGGCTGCCCACCGTGAGACTAACTGAGCCACTTAAGTGGCCAATTTAGGGCCACTTCCCACCTCTGCGGGCATTTTGCTTGCGTTGGAAGGGTCTGCTGCCACATGGCAGACCGCTGGGTGAAACCTGGTGGCCTTCCTGGGGGTTCTAGAGCGGCGTCATCCTATATGGGCACTCCATTACCCACAGAGGGGCCCCTCCAGTGACAAATGCTGCTCTCGCAGCAACAGCATCACGAGTGCTCAATGACCCCACCCCCAATCAGCAGGGCTTGCCTGCCAGGCCTGGCCCTGGCATCCCTCAATCCAACTTACCTGTCTTTGGGGGTGCCCGTCCATTGAGGCATCCTCTCCCTAGAGGTGCAGCCTCAGCAATGGCCACTGCTAGTGGTGATGCTGCTGAGCTGCTGGCCCTCTAATTGGGCCGGCAGCTCCTGGGGGCAGGCTGTCATCCTTAATTGGGTAATGGCTCCTGGTGGCAGTCTCTTAATTGACCACCGCTTGCAATATGTAGCCCTGGGTCCCGCTTAGAGCCAAAGTGAGGTTGCCTCCTGCTTTCGGCCCTGGCGGCAGGACTTCCCTGTTAACGGCAAAATTCAGCTCCGCATGTCTCAGTGTGGATTCTTGAATCTGATTGGTTGAAGACGCACGCTGTTCCTTGCCCTGCTCACGCATGCCACAAATACCCTGTGGAGGGTGCCACACTGAAAGGGATCTCGAAATACCATAAACTGCCACTCAAAAGCCCACAAAGCCTTTGTGGGCACCTGTAAGTGTAATGAATGATGAGTGCTGTTTCTTTACTGCTGACCACAAAATCCAGGTAAATATTTCTGCTATTTCACTGCCATTACCTGTGAGTTTATTGTGTATATCCCTCAGTGTCTCTACTCTTACCCTGATTTTTCTTTTGTTATTCATGTTTCTGCAGAATTCTTTACTATTTCATTTTATAATCCTTGATAATTTAATTTTGTAGTTTCTCTTTGCCTTCTTTTTCTGCATCTTAGGTTTTAAATTGCCTGTCTCTTCTTCTGCATTCATCTCTTCTTCACACCATCTTTCAATTTCCCAACTTCTCCTCATTTGAGATCTCTGGGATTAGGAGATATCAATCAGAGACCAGCAGCTGCAACGCCACCGCAGAGGCGTTGGCTGCTGCTGGAGGAGCACCTATCAGAGGCCAAGGAGCATCGCTGGATCCAGGCCCTTGGCTCTCAGCAGGCCCCCCTTCCCGATGCCCGGTCCCTTGTTCACCCACCACCCACCACCCACCCCCCCTCAACCCCAGAGACTCGAAGCAGCCCACACGATTTTTCATGCCGTACTTCCTGTTTGCTGCATGGCTAATTGTGGCAGCGGTTGGGTTTAATTGCCCAGTTAAGGGCCTCACTAGGCTGCAGGGCGGGAAGACCTGTGAACGGTCAGATTTTGGCAGAGGCGGGATGGTGGTGGGAACCCCCGCCCCCACCACCACCATCCCACATGATTTTATGCTCTCTCTGCCTCCTCTGCTGCGGGGGAGAGCAAAAATTCCTCCCCATGTAGTCAGTGGCGAGGGAACGGAGCTTGTGATGGCAACTGAAGATAATAGTTTTGGACTTCCGAGTACTCCTCATCAACTGGCAGAAGCACTAAAGGTGGCAAGGGTGCAGCACTTGACCTCACTGTCCATCACCAAGAGTGGCTTGGAAGCACCATTACTGACTGAACAGGCCGAGTCATAAAGGACATAGCCTTTAGACTGGGTCTGTGGCAGGTGGTGAGGGAACCAACAAGAGGGAAAAACATACTTGACCTCGTCCTCACCAATCTAACTGTTGCAGATGCATCTGTCAATGACAGTATTGATTGATAGGAGTGACCACTGTACAGTCCTTGTGGAGACAAAGTCCCGCCTTCACATTGAGGATACCCTCCTTCGTGTTGTGTGGCACTACTATTGTGCTAAATGGGATAGATTTTGAACAGATCTAGCGATGCAAAACTGGGCATCCATGAGGTGCTGTGGGCCATCAGCAGCAGCAGAATTGCACTCAACTACAATCTGTAACCTCATGGCCCGGCATATTCTCCACTCTTACCATCAAGCCGGGGAATCAACCCTGGTTGAATGAAGCGTGCAAGAGAGCATGCCAGGAGCAACACCAGGCATACCTCAAAAAGAGGTATCAACCTGATGAAGCTACAACCCAGGACTATTTGCATGCCAAACAGCATAAGCAGCATGCGATAGACAGAGCTAAGCGAATCCACAACCAACGGATCAGATCTAAGCTCTGCAGTCCTGCCACATCCAGTGGTGAATGGTGGTGAACAATTAAACAACTGAAAGGAAAAGGTGATTCCACAAATATCCCCATTCTCAATGATGGGGGAGCCCAGCACAGTGAAAAAGATAAGGCTGAAGCATTTGCAACAATCTTCAGTCAGAAGTGCTGAGTGGATGATCCATCTCGGCCTCCTCCTGAGGTCCCCAGCATCACAGATGCCAGACTTCAGCCAATTCGATTCACTGCACGTAATATCAAGAAACGCCTGAATGCACTGGATACAGCAAAGGCTATGGGCCCTGACAATATTCCGGCAATAGTAATGAAGAATTAGTCACGCCCCTAGCCAAGCTGTTCCAGTACAGCTACAACACTGGCATCTACCCAGCAATGTGGAAAATTGCCCAGGTATGTCCTGCACACAAAAGCAGGACAAGTCCAACCCGGCCAATTACCGCCCCATCAGTCTACTCTCAATCATCAGTAAAGTGATGGAAGGTGGAAGGTGCCATCGACAGTGCTGTCAAGTGGCGCTTGCTTAGTAATAAACTGCTCAGTGACGTTCAGTTTGGGTTCCGCTAGGGCCACTCAGCTCCTGACCTCATTACAACCTTGGTTCAAACATGGACAAAAGAGCTGAACTCAAGAGGTGAGATGAGAGTGACTGCCTTTGACATCAAGGCAGCATTTGACTGAGTATGGCATCAAGGAGCCCTAGCAAAACTGAAGTCAATGGGAATCAGGGGGAAAACTCTCCGCTGGTTGGAGTCACAAAGGAAGATGGTTGTGGTTGTTGGAGGTCAATCATCTCAGCTCCAGGACATGACTGCAGGAGTTCCTGAGGGTAGTGTCCTAGGCCCAGCCATCTTCAGCTGCTTCATCAATGACCTTCCTTCAATCATAAGGTCAGAAGTGTGGATGTTTGCTGATGATTGCACAATGTTCAGCAGCATTTGTGACTCCTCAGATACTGATACTGTAGAAATGCAGCAGGACCTGGACAATATCCAGGCCTGGGCTGATAAGTGGCAAGTAACATTCATGCCACATAGTGGCAGGCAATGACTATCTCAAACAAAAGAGAATCTAACCATCTCCCCTTGATATTCAATGGCATTATGATTGTTGAATCTCCCACTATCAACATTCTGAGGGTTACCATTGACCAGAAACTGAACCGGAGTAGCCATATAAATAGCATGGCTACAAGAACAGGTCAGAGGCTAGGAATCCTGCGGCGAGTAACTCACCTCCTGACTCCCCAAAGCCTGTCCATCATCTACAAGGCACAAGTCAGGCGTGTGATGGAATATTCTCTACTTGCCTGGATAGATGCAGCTCCAACAACACTCCAGAAGCTCGACACCATCCAGGACAAAGCGGCCCGCTTGATTGGCACACCATCTACAAACATTCACTCCCTCTACCACCAACACACAGTGGCAACAGTGTGTACTATCTATAAGATGCACTGCAGCAATGCACCAAGGCTCCTTAGGCAGCACCTTCCAAATCCGCGTCCTCCCTCAACCACCTAGAAAGACAAGGGCAGCAGATTCATGGGAACACCTCCACCTGCAAATTCCCCTCCAAGCCATACACCATCCTGACCTGGAATTATATCGCCGTTCCTTCACTGTCCCTGGGTCAAAATCCTGGAACTCCCTTCCTAACAGCACTGTGGGTGTACCTACCCCACATGGAATACAGCTGTTCAAGAAGGCAGCTCACCATCACCTTCTCAAGGGCAATTAGGGATGGGTAATAAATGCTGTTCTAGCCAGCGACGCCCACATCCCATGAATGAATAAAAAAAATTTAATTGGAAGAAATTTCAACTCATTCAGTACTGGATGTTGGACAAGTAATGTGAGAATTTAGAGACAGTGGAGGGGTCAAAAGAGGTGGTGGTGAGGTAAAGCTGGGTGTGGTCAGCCTGCATGTAGAAACTGATGTGCTTTCAGATGATGTCGCTGAGGGGCAACACGTCGGTGAGAAATAGGAAGGGGCCAAGGATAGATCTTTGGGGAACACCAGACGTAATGGTGTGGGAATGGGAAGAGAAGCCGTTGCAACCATAATTAAAGCATAATTTAACTCTTCTAGCCCTGATACCATTCTGGTGATTCTGCTTTTCACCCCTTCCAAGGCCAATATATCTTTTTTGAGGTTTGATGTCCAAATCAGAATGCAGTACTCCATATGGGACTGACCAAGTTGCTGTACAATGGAAACATCACTTCCTCACTTTTGTATTCCAACTCCTTTGTGTTAAAGGTCCACATTCCATTAAACTTTATGATTACATTTTGTACCTGTTCACTGATTTTTAGTATATAATATATAAAATAAAAACAAGAAATGCTGGAAATACTCAGCAGGTCTGGCAGCATCTGTGCAGAGAGAAGCAGAGTTAACATTTCAGGTCAGAGACCCTTCTTCAGAACTGGTTTTTAGTGATTTGTGTTCATGGATACCTAAATCTTTTTGTATTAATTTTTGGATTTTGAAGAATTTGGAGGGAAGTTTCTGCTCAAGATTTGTAGTGAAAGCATAAATCTGCTCTTAATAAGAACATAAGAAATAGGAGCAGGACTGGGCCATACAACCACTCAAGACTGCTCCACCATTCACTAAGATCATGCCTGACCTTTTACCTCAACTCCACTTTCCGACCCTAATCCCGTATTCCTTGATTCCCTTAGTGTTCAAAAACACATGCATTAATAAATAGTGAACAGAGGAAATATTTCCTATTCTACTGCCAATCAAAAATCAGTACTTTATAATGGATTTTTTTTTAAACTTAAGGAATAACTGGATAATAGAAATGTTTTCCTCACCAATACCGAAACCCATTTTACGTACATTGAGCTCACACAAACAGATAAGTGGCCAGTTAGTCTGTTTTTGATGGCATTGCTTGAGGGAGGAATGCTGACCACAATATCAGGAGCGCTGGTAATGAAAAATAGCTTCTCATTGCCATAACTGCCACAAACCGTATGAACGTCATCATAATGTGGCTCCCACGTAACCCGTGACCTTCTGTCATTTGTGCACTTGTGTTTTGGGGACAGAGAACAGATATATTTTGGATCCCACAAAGGAACTGATTCATTCAGATTCACAACTTTAGTCTTGCTGGCCTGGATTTTAGCCTGGAGGCAAATTCCATGCAGAGTGGGTGAGGGGATGCGGGGTCGGGGAGTGGGGGAGCTGTTTTGACATTGGGAAACCTGACAGAACATGTATCCTGAATATCCCGCAGTTTTTCAATGGAGGGTTTCTTTAAATTTTTTTCTTTCATGTTCCCGCCCCCAGGCAGCCTGATTGACAGGCTGGACGCCTGTCGGGCGAGGAAACCAGCAGCACAAAGCTGCAGCCAAGAATTGCTGGTAGGGGTAATAAGGGAATGAGAGAGATCGTAGGGAGGCTCCCAATTGCAGGATAGTGGGGGGTCCCGATCAAAGGGACCCGTTCCCATGGTTAGGGGATGTCCGACGGTGGTTGGGGCATGCAGATGGTGTTCGCAGGGTCCGATCATGGAAGGGAAGAGGACAGATTGTGGGGGTGAGGTTTACTAGGTAATTTGTTGTGCCTGGGGGAAACACTCCTGCTCCTCCTGGCCCACAAGCAGTGCTGTAAAGGCACTTCCTTCATGGATTCAGCCCTTCTCACTTCCTTTCAGCTGACGGGTTTCCCAAGGCCTGGGAAACCTGGCCAACATGAGTTAAAAATAGAATGACTGTTAAAATGAGGGCAGGATGCCTCACTATAATATTTAAGTGACCAACCCACCTCCTGCAAGAATAGTAGATACCCGCCTTTCATCCGCTTCCAATAAAAACTGGAAGTGGATGGGTTCAAGGCAGGTTAAGTTCTTGTTTTAGATTTTTGAATTTTAACCTCGAACCCAACACTAATCCATCTGTTTTGGGGAGTTAAACTTCAGTCCGCTGTGTTTGAGAGGAGTATTATTTTATTTTTATTTCTATTCCCCAATTGATAATTATTGTAATTATGAATCAGATGCCAAATTTCCATATTAAGTGGGGATAAAACAAGCCATTGACCTCAAATCATTAATGATCATCTCTCTAACATTAGCATGGTGTGCAGAAGAGGGAGGATGTCCTGGGGGAGCCAAGGTTAGTGTGAAGAGACAATAGAGGTATCATTACACTACTGGGTGTATTCTATTGGCCACAAACCAGTGGCAAAGATATAGAGGAACAAATTTGCAGGGAAATTACAGAGAGATGCAAAAACTGTGATAATGAGGGATTTTAACTATCCTAATAAACTGGAATAGGAATTATGTAAAGGGCAGGGCGGTTGGGGAGAAAAAGTTTCTGAAGTGTGTTCAGGAGAATTTTCTTTATCAGTATGTTTCCAGCTCAACAAGGTAGGAGGCATTGCTGGATCTGGTTCTGGGGAATGAGGTGGGTCAAGTTGATCAAGTATCAGTATGGGAACATTTAGGAAATAGTGATCGTGGTATCATAGAATTGCCATGGCAAAGGACAAGGAGCAATCTAGAATAAAAATAATTAATTGGAGGAGGGCCAATTTCAGGGGAGTGAGAATGGATCTGTCCCGGATAAATTGGAATCAAAGATTGCAGGCAAAACTGTAATTCCCCTAAAGAGTAGATGGTTTGGGTTCAGTCAAGCTAAATTCCCACAAGAGGGAAAGATAGGGCAACCAAAGCCAGAGCTCCCTGGATGACGAAAAAGGTAGAGAATGAAGAAGAAAAAGGGACAGATGTCAGGTTGATAATACAAGTGAGAACCAGACTGAATATAGAAGCTTCAGAGGGAAAGTAAGAAAGGAAATAAGAAAAGCAAAGAGACCACATGTGAAGAGACAAGCAGCTAACATAAAAGGGAATCCAAAAGTCTTCTAAAGGCATATAAATAGTAAAAGGGTAGTAAGAGGAGGGATAGGACCAATTGGGGTCCAAAAAGGGAATCTATGCCTAGTGGCAGAGGGCATGGCTGAAGTACTAAATGAGTACTTCGCATCTGTCTTTACCAAGGAAGAAGATGCTGCCAAAGTTATAGTCAAAGAGGAGGTAGGTGAGATACTGGAAGGGCTAAAAATTGATAAAGAGAAGGTATTAGAAAGGCTGGCTACACTTAAAGTTGATAAGTCACCAGGACTGGATAGGATGCATCCGAGGATGCTGAGAGAAGTAAGGGTGAAAACTGTGGAGGTACTGGCCATAATCTTCCAATCCTCCTTAGATACAGGATGGTGCAGAGGACTATTACACCCTTGTTCAGAAAAGGCTGTAACGAGAAACCCAGCAACTACAGGCCAGTTAGTTTAACCGTGGTAGGAAAGCTTTTAGAAACAATAATCCAGGACAAAATTAACAGTCACTTGGACAAGTGTGGATTAATGAAGGAATGCCAGCACAGGTCTGTTAAAGGCAAATTGTGTTAACTAACTTGATGGAGTTTTTTGATGAGGTAATAGAAAGGTTGGTGAGGGTAATGCAGTTGATGTGGTGTATATGGCTTTCCAAAAGCATTTGATAAAGTGCAATATAATAGACTTGCCAGCAAAGTTGAAGCCCATGGAATAAAAGGGAAAGTGGCAGCATGGTTACGAAGTTGACTGAGTGACAGGAAACAGAGAATGGTTATGAACACTTGTTTTTCAGATTAGAAGGTTTACGGTGGAGTTCCCCAGGGGTCGGTATTAGGACCAACCACTGCTTTTCTTGATACATATTAATGACCTAGACTTGGGTGTACAGGGCACAATTTCAAAATTTGTAGATGACAAAAAACTTTGAAGTATTGTGAACTGTTATGTGGATAGTGATAGACTTCAAGAAGACATAGACTGCTGGTGGAATGGGCGGACAAGTAGCAGAGGAAATTTAATGTGAAGCGATACATTTTGATCAGAAGAACGAGGAGAGGCAATATAAACAAAGGGTGCAATTCTAAAGGAAGTGTAGGAACAGAGAGACCTGCGGTATATGTACACAAATTGTTGAAGGTGGCAAGGCAGGTTGAGAAAATGGCTAAAAAAGCAAACTTGATCTTGGGCTTTATAAATAAAGGCATAGATTACAACAGCAAGGAAACTATGATGAACCTTTATAAAACACTGGTTCCACCTCAACTGGAGTATTGTGTCCAATTCTGGGTACCACATTTTAGGAAGGATGTGAAGGCTCTAGAGCCAATGCAGAAAAGATTTACGAGGAGTTCCAGGGATGAGGGATTTCAGGTATGTGGATAGATTGGTGAAGGTGGGGTTGTTCTCCTTATCGAAGAGAAGGTTGAGAGGAAGGCCTAAACAGAGTGGATATAGAGAAACTGTTCCCATTGGTGGAAGGTTTGAGAACCAGAGGACACCAATTTAAGGTGATTGGCAAAAGAACCAATGGTGACATGAGGAAGAACTTTTTTATGCAGCAAGTGTTAGGATCTGGAATGCATTGCCTGAGAGTGTGGTGGAGGCAGATTAACTCATGGCTTTCAAAAGGGAATTGAATAAGCACCTGAAGAGAAAAACATTTTGCAGGACGATGTGGAAAGGGCAGTGGAGTGGGACTAGTTGAGTTGCTCTTTCAGAGAACTGGCACGGTCATGACGGACCGAATGAACTCCTTCTGTGCTGGAACCATTCGATGGTTCTATGTTTCAATGATTAGCCCATAGAGTACAGTTTCATTGTAATAAATATATAAGCAACCTGCCAGGAAACATTACTTTCAGATTAAGATGTCTGCAGACTGCTTATTAAAGAAGTATCTGGAATATTGTTTATCCTCTTCCCATTTAATTATCCATGTTAAAACCAAATTATTTAAGCCCTTTCATCGTACTAAATATACTGTCTTATAAGAGTTTATGTACAGAAGATGACTAACATGTGCTGGGCTGACAATACTCAGTGCGCAGAGCTGGGAGAATGGAAATAATTGGGAAATATTTTCTGCTTGGATCGGTACTATATATTTAACTGTTAGGTCTGAATAAGGAATTCATTATAATGGGAGTGAACAGAAAGTGATTTGGAACTTTGGAATTCAGTGCTTTGTATTTGTTTTACCCTTGAGTTGGGATAGATTTAGAAATAGGTCTGTGGTCATTCTTATCTTTGTAATTTCCCAATACAGTCATTAACAGATTTGTATTACCACACTGGGGAGTGATAGGGCATTCTCTTTGATAAGTTAAAGTTCTGAAATTAGGCACATAGATCAGTGTTCCCAACGTTTTGTATTTCACAACTAAGAAAATTCCCAACTTATTGGAGACTAGCCTTATTGCCTTTGCAAAATTAACCTAAAATGATCTCATTCCAGATTTCACTTCATTTTCATTGGTTCCTTCCCATAGTACTGCTCATCCATGTCTGGCCTCATCTGTAGCAGTAGGCTTCTTGAAGCTGTGTATCAGTTTTGAGTGTATATTTAATTTTCCATTGAAAAATACTTCACCGTTCATTTCCCACTTTGTGTTGATTCCTGTTGTCATAGAGTACAAGACCTCTCAGTTACCACTCCCTTACATATTGTTGTCTTTCTTACAGCCACGATTTGACTTGCAGCAGAGTCCTTATAGTAGGAACCTAATTGGGTGTCCCAAAGCACCAAGCAACTTAGATGAAGAAAATAAATTCGAGATAGGACAAGAAAGGTAACTGCACTTAAAGCATCATATACCCTCCTGTTCTTACCCTTGTCCCTGCTTGATAACACAGGCATCTGGGGAACTTAGAGAACATAAAGGAGTTGTCACAGACCTTGCTATTCCCTCCAGACTGACTTACAAACAATTTCACTCACAGAGACAGTTCTTTCTCTAACTTTACCATTGCATTTAGTTTCTATGCCACTAAATACCTCCAAGCCACCTCTCAGGGCATATGCCAAATCAGCCAGCCTGCTGTCCACAGTTGCCTCAAACAAGTAGTAGATATCAGTTGACATCATTACCAAGAATGCAGGGCATCTACATGGCCATCTGGACTCCTCATATCAACCACATAGGCTACAAGGATGGAAAAGGTTCTCATTCCATTAATGTATAGGTTTGTCAGACCACAGAAATATCAACCTACAATCCATGACTGGATTATTTGAAGATCTAAGAAGACTAGATGGTCGGCTGCCTAAAGACAAAGTAAACTTCCCTCAAATCTAAAAAAAGCCTGGAACAGCTGTGGAATGAAAATACAGTAGAGATCATTCCTCAGCCAAAATAACTGTTGAAAGCAAAGATTTCACTGCCTAGACCCTTCAAGTTGTATGTGCCAGCAAAAGTCTCCATAGTCATCACCACCTGCAGTATGCTGCAGAACTTTGTGATACAAAGATAGGGAAACAAACAGCAGATGAAGAGAAGGATCAGAATCAACAGTTGGCAGGAAATGGAAAATGAAGGAGAGGAGACAGAAATGAAAAAAGCACATTTAGAGCCAGGAAGCAGCAGGCACTGTTAATTTTCATATATGGGTCATGCAGAATTAACCCTTTCCAACACATAGTTGCTCAATACAAACCATTTTATCTATTTCTATCTACTGTGGCTTAAGTACCATGTTTAGTGCATTTTGCCATCTGCCATCTACCATACAACATTGTTCTTCTTTATTAGTGAACCTATAAAGTGTTTTCCTATTATTCCTAATGTTGTTCTATGTATTTTTACTACTAATATCTTACTGTTTTATTTTGCTTGTGTGCAATCCTAATTCTCATAGATTATGTTGAAGTGTTAGTTTAGTCTGAGCTACATAGTCTGACAATATGATGTTTTTCATTTGTCAGAATGGGGCAAAATACATGGTGGACACTTTGTACAACCCCTAGTGTCAAACAAATAAATAAAAAGGTAATTGTTAATCCCATGGCAAGCTATTTCCATTCACGGCATGCATAAGGATGGCAGTTTCTGATCACAGAAGATGCGGAACAGCCTATGGAAACTGTGTTTTTCTACTAACATGAATAAAGAGAGTTGGAGAAAGCCCACATTGTATTAGGATGACGCTGAGTAGATAGGAATGCAGGTTTGTGTTCATACTTCTCCGCATAACAGGTTCTTAATCTGTCATGGGATGTCAAGCAGGAAGACAGAAAATTGGAGGATGTCACCATGGATTGTTTTTGCACCTTGTCGTGCCAAGCCTGCCAAGAATGAGACACATATTTCGCCACATAAACATTGATTTTTAAACTGTTACTGGAGTAAAGAAACAACTTGTTAAAAAAAAAACCAGCCCCCTTGACTGGAAAGACATTTGCATAATAGCAGACAGTACTTGGAAAGGACAAAGGGGTCACTCCCTCCCCCAATTTAATCCACAATAGACTTTTGATTACCAGACGTTGAAGGTGGAGAGGCTGGCATTCCAGGTTAACTGCTAAGATGGCCGAATACACATAAGATGTGGTCAGACCAGTTTAGTCACATGACAAACTGGCTGTTAGAGTTTTTTGAATTTGAACTTGGCGCAGAAAATTTGAACTCAGAAAGCTGTTTAATCCTGGACTGGAAAAGACCTCACTCCTGTCTGCTCATCTCTTTCTCACCAGTTTTGGAATCCATTGAAGACACAGGAACCCCAACAGAGAAAAGTCTCCTACGGTGAACAAGGTTTAAGAAGAATACTGGGCCCCAAAGAAAAGCAAGAATTACCTACAAGCAAGAACTACCTACAAAAGGACTACATTGAGCTCGAAGAACAGTAACAAGAAACTCTTCTGATATTGCGTCAAACCACTCTATTTTTCTTCTGCTTTTTTCTGTCTCTATTTGCATGTGCATATCGCTATGCATTCTAGCGTGGGGCACGGCATGTATCCATAGGCATTAACCGAATTAGAGTTTAAGTTTTAATAAATTTCATTTTTCTTCTTTAAACCTAAGAAAGCCTGTTTATGTTCATTTCTTTGCCTTATAATTGGAAAGTGCTGAACAAGGATTCACCAAGGGGGAGCTCAAAACACAGTGGTGTTATAAACAAAACCCTGTTACAATAAGACCAGGTGAAGGCTGAGAAAGACCCCCAGACACCTTTCTCACCTGGTCATAACAACCTTTACTCATAACTGCTCTAACGTCATCTTTGCTAAGTTGATAATGCTCTCAACTCAGAAATGGTCTGTAGTGTAGCATGATTTAAAGGGGAAAGTGTACCCTATGTGATTGTAAAGCATTTCTGATTTGGAGTTCGAATATATATTTAAAGAATTGCAAAATGCATACAGAAAACCATTTCTAGGAGATAGTTCTGAAACTCAGCCTAATTTTGCTGTATTTGGGAGTCAACTGTAGTTGGCTTTATTTACAGTTTATTAGGCATGTTTCCTTCATTACTATTGCCTCAGGGAAGAGACAGTTTTGAAATTGTACCATAATCTTTATGAAGAAGCCATGAAGAAGAAAGCTCTACAATGCTTTTTAAATATAAAAATACATTTATACATTGAATCATGGGCTATTTTATTCCTGCATGCATTGATTTAAAATGTTATTTTAGCAGTAAAATTATCTCTATGCATGTCATTTATAGGCAGCCTGATAAGATAACTCAAATGTAATGAAGTTCAAAATGGACAGAAACTTTTTCGATCGGGTTACAAAGCAATATGATTGAATTATTCACATCACAAAAATGCTACTATGCCACCACTCCTTGTGGTGTTATCTTGGTAACAACGGCACTAACTTTTAGACTCCTTCCCTCTCCAAAATGAAAATTGTAGGCCTGATTTTAACCTTGCCTGATGTCATGCGTACGAGAAGTGCGACAATTAAAAAAATATACAGACTCAAACTGAAGAGTTATAAAAACTGACTTTACCTTTTTTTAAAAAATGGACAATGCTGCAAAAGATTCAAACGTTGCCACACTGTCTGTTTAGAACAATAGATGTCTAACCATGTTGAGAAGTGTCAATTACCCCCATCCTGAAACATTCCTGAATTGAATGGGTTCTACTGAAACAAAGAAGGTATGAAGTGGAAACATCATAACCGGATTATGCTTATCCTAGGCCACTGTGTGATTACCATAGGGGAGAGACCAAAGCGTCTCCTACCAGAATCTGATGTGACAAACTTTTACCTTAAAAAGGCAGCCTTTGAGGGAAACAGAGAGAGATATCCAGAAAGAAGCATCACAAAAAAGCTTGTCCAGCTAAGAGCTGGGAAAAAATCCAGCAAACCAGAAGGGAAGGTGCCTGGCTGTAAATTCTACATCTTCAACTTATGCAGCAGTGAATTGGAAGTGATCCTTTGTCTTCAAACTGAACTTTCAACCAAGAGAAAAATCTACAAACACCTCAGGCTTGTAACCAATGAGACCTTGACTTCTGAGAGAATTCAACAGGTTTATCGTGACCCCAAAAACCCAACCTCACCTGAAAACAACTTACCTGTTTTCCTCTCTATCTGTCTCTTCTTGTGTGCGTGTGCGCGTGAATGCGTGAGTGGATGCAACAAGTTCAGGATAAGGCTTATTGCTCAATAAATAATACAAGAAAACCTGTCGCACTCTGTTTATTTGATAAATAAGACACAAAGGTGTTAAATCCTAATAACAAAATATATTTGCTGCAGTCTGGTGGGAGTTGAACAGTGGGAACCCCCAAACCCCTCACCACATGGCTGTAACACTGACTACAGTACTTACTGCTACATTACTGACATTCCCTGCCTGCCTGCATCTTAAACATGTAGTTTTCAGAGTCTGCTGAAGCACCCACCAGAAACAGGTAAGGCCTCATGAATACATGTAAATAGGGGCCTTAAGTACAATTAAGACACCAACACCATTTTTACACAAACTCATGGAAGTCCCACCCAATGTCCACCCATCCCTCAGGCATACCTAGTGAAATTGGTCTCCAATCTACTGAAGCAGTATTTAAAAAGGGGAACTCACCTGCAGGTAATTGCATCAGAGGAGCATTGTGCATTTTGATTACCAGGAGAGTTCCTTGATGACTTGTTTCTCATTTTTTTTCCTTTTTATCCTCAGTAAGCTTTATCTGTTTCTAATTCTGATTCAGAGCCCTGAAAGTCATGCCTTAGACCTTTCCTCATAAGGTATCTGCCTTGGCTTCCTCAAAACACTTCAGCCTATGAGTCAGAAGGTTGTGGATTCAAGCTCCACTGCTGAGATTACAGGCTGCATTTTAAGAGTCCGCCACCGAATTTCAAACGCGGCAGCTCATTTGCATGGTGGTGGCAACCGCCCCCCGCGATGACATGGAGCAGGCGGGCGAGCTGTCGCAGGCAACGCCGTCCATCACCAATGTGCAGAACCCGATGCCATTTTTAAAGGGCTTACAGCCCTGAATGGATATTTAAAAATTAAAGGACCAGGTCAGTTGGATTACCAAAAAGCAGAAATAAATTACCATTAAATTCATTTTCCCACCCCTACCTCCAATGACCCTCATTAAATCAGCTATATAAGTTAATTTACATATTGAAATGGGGGTCCCGTCGCCAAACGGCAGGGCAGCTGCCACGAGGCCTTGCTGCTGCCCCGCCAACGTTCCCGACGATGGAGGGGTTTAAAATCCAACCCCTCGCCTCTATTCAGTAATGAGGGAGTGCTGCATTTTCAGATGCACCATCTTTTGGATCAGACATTAAACCAATGACCCATCTGCCCTCTCAGGTCGATGTAAAAGATTCCAGGGTACCATTCCAAGAAGAATTCCCCCTGTACCCTGTCCAATAATTATCCTCAATCAACAACTAAAACAGGTTATCAGGTCATTTATTTCATTGCTGTTTGTTGGAGCTTGCTCTGGATGAATTGGCTGCCGCATTTCTACACTTCAAAAGTGCTTCATTGGCTGTAAAGATCTTTGGGACATGCCGAGGCTGTAAAAGGTTCTATATAAATGCAAGTCTTTTTTTTTAGTTCCATAACTTGCTATCCTGGTCCCCACCTTGCGTCTACATTGGGCTCGAATGGGCCTCCAGTGTTTCCCTCTGTCTCCGTGTTGAGACTCACTACAGTATCTTCCGTCTAATTATGACCTTCCAACATTACTGTCCATTTGGCTTGATCTGGCCTCAGGCGTTTATAACCAACTTGAGTTTCTTATTATTGTAGTAATATATACTTGTAGGGGTGAGGGGACTGCAGAGCTTTGGGGAAAGAACAGGAGAGTGGGACTAATTGGCAGTTCCTTCTGAAAGCCAGTGCAGGCGCGACGGGCCGAATGGTTGTAAGATTCTGATTATTCTAACGTACACAGTCTGACTTTGACCTTTTTAACCTTTATTTGTATTGGTTGTTGCCCCGTCACTTGTTTATATTGCAGTGTGATTCAACAATATATATCTCTTAAAGCCCAGAACCAAACACTTTCTCTGACAGACCTGGTGCTGTTCAACTGCAATAAAATCGGCAGCCCGTATAAAATAGAAACCGATTTTTTTAAAAATCCACTGCTAAATAAAATGTTGTAAAAGTGCCTTTTGTTTCCAAAACAGACGATGTGCATGTTGCGCCACTTCTGCAGCTGCAGGTAATTTTGCCTTTTTTACTGTTGCAAACGGTCTGATCCCAGGTCAGCGTTCAGTCTGAGTTTTAACCAGTGTGGATGTGGCCGGAGCCCAGGTTTACTCAGACAGCTGAGGAGGTTTATGTTGATGGATCTCACGGATCTCCGGTTCCCTCTTGAAATCGCAGCTGTCGGCTCCTTCTCACCTTTCAGCCGTCAAGGAAATTGTACAACCTGCCAACCAGGTAACTGGGACAGGTGACGGGTGGGGGTGTCAGCCCGGAGGCTCGCATTTGTTCCTGTAGTAAGGTTTCATTTGAAGATTGATCGGAAATCAAAACCCCTCCCAAAAAAAGGGGGCACGGTGGAGATGGAGTAAAATAGAAACTCAAAGCGCGAGATCATGAAAAGAGAAAAACCTCCCACCAACAAGGGGATAGAAAGTGAATGAGCTCGCAACTTCAGAGATCTGGGTCAGAAAGGGAATCGGAGCCAGAGAGACAGGCGCTGAGAATCTGGGACCGAGCCAGGGCGACTTGGTCAGAAAGAAAAAAAACATCAAAGAGACCACATGAGAGAGATCCTGCAACAGGAAGAGCCTCGCCGGGGAAGAAAAACAGCAATCTACAAACAAACCCAAGTCATCGCTTCACAAACTAGGAACAGCAGAAACACACTGGCGGACATAGAGTGGACAGAAACCTAGAACCTGGGGACATTTCACCAGCAGAATGAGCCGTCAAGGTTAAAGGGGAAAAAAGCAAGAACTCTGACCGATCCGCAGAAGAACACTGTCGACATCTGCAGATACTCTGCCCGCACCCATATCCAGAGGAAACAGCACCTTGAACACAAACACCGTCAACATTCATAGAAACTCCACCATCTAGAGAAGTGCCTCCAGAATCCAACAGAAGTACAACAAACAACATCCACAGCATCGCCATTAATTTATTCCATCAAGATTCAGAAAGCCAGGACAGGCGGAAGCCTTGGGTTGCAGTCACGCCTGTGGGTGGGGGTTTTCACATCGCTCCCCGAGTGTTTATAATATATATTTGTTTTTTAAAAAAAATCACAGAATGAAGCGGCTCTATGATGAAACCTCCTCCGACAGTGATCTGGAGGAGATGATAGATGTTGGGAAAGAGGAACATTACTGGTGAGTAACTTTATTTTTTGTTTTACATTCCTATCCTGTTGCACACAATCTCAGGCCCACCTCAGTCTCTTTTCACCTGTTTGGGTTTTGCTGATACTTTACAAATCTGCGATTTTAAACCAGTTTCCATTTTCCAAGAGGACATTAATGGAGTTAATCTTTCAGAGGGTTCAGATCAGCAGAAACCCCAACCTAGTTTTAGGGTCAAGATGATGAGGAACAATAATCTGCAGACTCGCTGTGGTCAACAGAGAGAGAACAGCTGCGCATCACTTTATTGTCTTAATTACATGACACGCAACTGACAGCATGATGTTTATGTAATTCTGCCCTGTTTCAACATATGCCGAACAATTGGTTAAAAAGTATATTTTAATTCTCTTAAAATGTTACAACTTAACAGCTGTGTATGGTTTAATACATTCTGCTGTACTGTAGGAAAGATTACATCCAAATTTATGTTTTTTAAAACGACATTGAAGTTACCATCGTTGGTAATGTGACACATAACTATTTGCAATAACAAACATTTAATTTTGTTTCTGTTTTCAGCCCTGTGACGAGATCAGCTTCACCAACTATAACTTCCCACATTCTGGCGCGAAAGAAGAGGCGTGGAGTAAGTGGGAAATTATAATTTCTGACTGGCACAATACAGACTAGGTTTTATTTAAATAGATATTTAAATATTTTTCTTATAGATTATTGAAAAACGAAGACGGGACAGGATTAATAACAGTTTATCTGAACTGCGCCGTTTGGTCCCAACAGCTTTTGAAAAACAGGTACCTCATGAGCTCAAATAAATATGAATTTCAGAATTTCAATCTCAGTTTGAATTGTGTATTATTACACAAAGTACTTAGATTCGTATGAGTGCAGTAAAACTCTACGAAAACCCATAAGACTGTAACATTTTATTATTTCTTCCAAGAGCTTTGATAATTATAACTGCTTCATAACATGGTAAGATGGTAAGATGGTAAATCACGTTATAAACATACATACGAATTAGGAGCAGGAGTAGGCCACTCAGCCCTTCAAGCCTGCTCCGCCATTCAATAAGTTAATGTCTGAACTGATTACTCCACATTTCCACCTACCCCCGATAAAATTCCACCCCCTTGTTCATCAAGAATCTATCTACCTCTGCCTTAAAAATATTCAAAGACTCTGCTTCCACCGCCTTTTGAGGAAGAGAATTCCAAAGACTCACGACCCTCTGAGAGAAAATATTTCTCCTCATCTCTGCCTTAAATGGGCGACCCCTTATTTTTAACAATGACCCCTAGTTCTAGATTCTCCCACAAGGGGAAACATCCTTTCCACATCCATCCTGTCAAGGCCCCTCAGGATCTTATATGTTTCAATCAAGTCGCCTCTTATTCTTCTAAATTCCAGCAGATACAAGCCTAGTCTGTCCAATCTTTCCTGGTAAGACAGCCCACCCATTCCAGATATTAGTCTAGTAAACCTTCTGTGTACTGCTTCCAACACATTTACATCCTTCCTTAAATAAGGAGACCAGGACTGTACACAGTACTCCATTTGTGGTCTCACCAATGCCCTGTATAGCAGAAGCATAACCTCCCTACTTTTGTATTCAATTCCCCTCACAATAAACAATAACATTCTATTAGCTTTCCTAATTACGTGCTGTACCTGCATACTAACCTTTTGCGATTCATGCACTAGGACACCCAGATCCCTCGAAATCTCAGAGCTCTGCAATCTCTCACCATTTAGATAATATACTTTTTTACTTTTCCTGCCAAAGTGGACAATTTCCCACTTTCCCACATTATACTCCATTAGCCAGGTCTTTGCCCACTCACTTAATCTAGCTATATCCCATTGTAGCCCCCTATGTCCTCTTCACAAGTTACTTTCCTACCTATCTTTGCATTATCAGCAAATTTAGCAACCCTACCTTCGGTCCCTTCATTTAAGTCATTTATATAATTTGTAAAAAGTTGAGGCCCCAGCACAGATCCCTCTGGCATACCACTCATTACATCTTGCCAACCAGAAAATGACCCATTTATCCCTACTCTCTGTTTCCTGTTAGTTAGCTAATCTTCTACCCATGCCAATATGATACCCTCTACACCATGAGCTTTTATTTTCTTCAATAACCTTTGATGTGGCACCTTATCAAATGCCTTCTGGAAATCGAAGTACAATACATCCCCTTTATCCACAGCACATGTAACTCCCTCAAAAAACTCCAATAAATTGCTTAAACATGATTTCCCTTCCACAAAACCATGTTGGCTCTGCCTGATTACCTTGAATTTTTCCAAATGCCCTGCTAAAAAATCTTTAATCATAGCTTCTAACATTTTCCCTAAGACAGTTGTTAAGCTAACTGTCCTGCTTTCTGTCTCCCTCCCTTTTTGAATAAATGAGTTATAGTTGCTATTTTCCAATCAAACAACCTTCCCCGAATCGGGGAATTTTGGAAAATTAAAACTAACGCATCAACTATCTCACTAGACACTTCTTTTAACACCCGAGGATGAAGTCCATCAGGACCCAGGGACTTGTCAGCCCACAGCTCCAACAATTTGTTCAGTACCTCTTCCCTGGTGATTGTAATTTTCTTGAGTTCCTCCCTCCCTTCCATTTCCTGACTTACAGCTAATACTGGGATGTTACTTGTATCCTCTATAATGAAGACAGATGCAAAATATCTGTTCCATTCATCTGCCATCTCCTTATTATCCATTACTAATTCCCAATGCTCACTTTGTTAACTCTTCTCTTTTTAAAATATCTATAGAAACCCTTACTATCTGTCTTTATATTTCTAGCTAGCTTTCTCTCTTACTCTAATTTTACCTTCCTTATCAATCTTTTAGTCATTCTTTACTGCTTTTTATATTCTGTCCAATCTTCTGACCTGCCTCCCATCTTTGCGCAATTATAGACTGTTTCTTTAAGTTTGATACTATCTTTAACTGTTTTAGTTAACCACGGTTGGCATGTCCCACCCTTGAAATGTATCTATTCTGTGTATTCTGAAATATCCCCTTAAATGTCTGTCACTGCATCTCTTATGACTTATCCCTTAACCTGATTTGCCAGTTCACTTTAGCTAGCTCTGCTTTCATGCCCTCATAATTGCCCTTATTTAAGTTTAAAATATATTATGGTGCAGTATAATTTTCATGTAAAAATCGCTTGGCCCATATCATATGGACCAGTCAGCAAAGGCCAATAATGAACATCATAAACTAATTGAGTGAAATTCAACAATACTTCTGCAAACCCACCTCACCCAACCTCACCATCACCCAAAAGAAAAAACTGTCTTCATTTCAACTCGCTGTCTAGAGAGCAGTTGTGCTGTAACATTTATATCACCATGATGCTGTTTTGCAACGCATTTCTACAGTATTACTACAATTAAATTGCATCAGTTCAGCTTTCAGTTCTTGTGTAAGGCCATATTGAGGAGATAGTCTCACACTGCATTGGTTTCAGCTACATAGCAACATAAAGAACAAAGAAAATTACAGCACAGGAACAGGCCCTTCGGCCCTCCAAGCCTGCGCCGATCCAGATCCTCTATCTAAACATGACGCCTATTTTCTAAGGGTCTGTATCTCTTTACTTCCTGCCCATTCATGTATCTGTCTAGATACATCTTAAAAGACGCTATTGTGCCCACGTCTACCACCTCCGCTGGCAACGCATTCCAGGCACCCACCACCCTCTGCGTAAAGAACTTTCCACGCATATCCCCCCTAAACTTTTCCCCTTTCACTTTGAATTCGTGACCCCTAGTAATTGAATCCCCCACTCTGGGAAAAAGCTTCTTGCTGTCTAACCTGTCTATACCTCTCATGATTTTGTACACCTCAATCAGGTCTCCCCTCAACCTCCGTCTTTCTAATGAAAATAATCCTAATCTACTCAACTTCTCTTCATAGCTAGCACCCTCCATACCAGGCAACATCCTGGTGAACCTCCTCTGCACCCTCTCCAAAGCATCCACATCCTTTTGGTAATGTGGCGACCAGAACTGCACACAGTATTCCAAATGTGGCCGAACCAAAGTCCTATACAACTGTAACATGACCTGCCAACTCTTGTACTCAATACCCCGTGCAATGAAGGAAAGCATGCCGTATGCCTTCTTGGCCACTCTATTGACCTGCGTTGCCACCTTCAGGGAACAATGGACCTGAACACCCAAATCTCTCTGTACATCAAATTTCCCCAGGACTTTTCCATTTACTGTATAGTTCACTCTTGAATTGGATCTTCCAAAATGCATCACCTCGCATTTGCCCTGATTGAATTCCATCTGCCATTTCTCTGCCCAACTCTCCAGTCTATCTATATTCTGCTGTATTCTCTGACAGTCCCCTAACTGAACTGGTAGAAAGTGAAATAAAAACAGAAAATGCTGGAAATACTCAGCAGGTCTGGCAGCATCTGTGGAGAGAGAAGCAGAGTTAACATTTCAGGTCAGTGACCTTTCATCAGAACTGGCAAAGGTTATAAATGTAATAGGTTTTAAGCAAATAAAGCAGGATTTGGGGAAAAGAGAACAAAAAGGAAGGTGTGTGATAGGACAGAGGGCCGGAGAGATTAACTGACAAGGAGGCCATGGGGCAAAGGCAAAGAGAGTGTGCTAATGGTGTGGTGAAAGACAAAGCATTAGTGCAGAGGGAGTGTTAATGACAGAATAATGAGCAGCCCTAGCCAAAAGCACAACCATGAAAACCAGTAAAAAAAGGTTAAAAACAAAAAAAAGGAATAAAATAAAATAAAAATAAAAAGGGCATACAAGTACAAAGTACAAAATTAACTTTCTGAACTTTTACATTTAAAAAGTTCCACATCCCTCTATGTTGGTAAAGAGCAGCGAGGACAACCTGCCTTTTACTGACAATAATGTTTTATTATTTAGCAGAATTCAGACATTCTTTTAAATGTACCTGTGCAGCACTGTGCTTTCTCCTAACTATGGAACTGGCAGTATAGTTTGGCACTGCCATTTCACAGCACTCTAAAAGTAGTCAGTTAGAACCATTGTTTACTGTCAGAAGGAACCTGTCGTATAATTGCATCATAAAGATCCTGACAATTACAAGTCAATTTTGCTTTTATAGTTTTTAGTTCATCAGATGTGCTCAGAGTAGATAGAGAGAAACTGTTCCCACTTGTGAAAGGATTGAGAACAAGACGGCACATTTTAAAATATTTGGTAAGAGAAGCAAAAATGACATGAGAAAATTTTTTTTCATGCAGCGAGTGGTTAAGGTCTGGAATGCGCTGCCTGAGAACATGGTGGAGGCAGGTTCAATTGAAGCATTCAAAAAGGAATTAGACATTTATATGAAAAGAAAGAATGTGCAGGGTTACAGGGAGAAGGCAGGGAATGGAACTGAGGGAGTTTCTCTTTCAGAGAGCCAGTGTGGACATGATGGGCCAAATGGCCTCCTTCTGAGCTGTAATGATTCTGTGATTCTGTGAAGTGTACCATATCCCCATAATAACATAATGTAAGAACAATGCAAATGCTACTGAACCCACCTTGTTATTCTGTCATTCAGGTCCTGTTTCTGAAACCAGTGTAACCATTTTTCATCTTTTTCCCGCCAAAGTAGTTATTCTACTAACTAGAGGATCGGAAATCAATCCAGTTACCTTTTGAATGCTTTATCTCAGTCTTTCATGCTCTTGTGTAATCCAGAAGTCACTGACTTAAAGCATGAAGTAGTAAATTTCTTATGTCCAGCTCAGCCTGTGGCTCCTTTAATTCATAGTCTCTAATTCTTATTTCCTATTTTCAACAAAATATCTCTCCAAATCTCTTCAATAAAAACTGGCATTGAATGCTCATTTGTTCTCCCTGCACAGCCTGCTAGAATATTGGTTTCCAATCAATGCTGCATTGAGAACCATTTGGAAACACAATGTCAGTTTCTGCACATACACTGACTTCACCCAGCTACACCTCACCACCACCTCTCCCAACACCTCCACTGGCTCTAAATTATCAGACTGCTTCTCCAACATCCAGTACTGGATGAGCAGAAATTCCCTCCAGTTAAATATTGGGAAGGTTGAAGCCATTGTCTTTTGTCCGCACCACAAACTCTGCTCCCTCGTCACCGACTCCATTCTTCTCTCTGGCAACTATCTGAGGCTGAACCAGACTGTTCGCAACCTTGGTGTCATATCTGATCCCGAGATGAACTTTCAACCACATATTCACTCCGTCACTAAGACCGCCTATTTCCACCCCTACAACATCGCCTGGCTTTGCTCCTGCATTAGGTCTGCTGCTGCTGAAACCCTCATCCATGTCTTTGTTACTCCAGACTGGACCATTCTAACATACTCCTGGCCGGCATCCCACATTCTACCCTCCATAAACTTCAGGTCATCCAAAACTCTGCTGCCCGTGTCCTAACCTGTGCCAAATCACATTCGCCATTCACCCCTGTGTCGCTCACTGTCCTACACTGGCTCCTGGCTAAGCAACACCTTGATTTTAAAATTTTCATCCTTGTTTTCAAATCCCTCCATGGTCTGGCCCCTCCCTCTCTCGATAATCCAGCCCTACGTCCCTCCAAGATAAAAACAGAAAGTGCTGGAAATACCCAGCAGGTCTGGCAGCAACTGTGGAAAGAGAAACAGAGTTGACATTTCAGGTTGATGATCTTTCATCAGACTGGCAAAGATTAGAAATGTAATAGGTTTTGAGCAATTGAAAGGGTGGGAGGGGGAAGAAGAACAAAAGGGAAGGACTGTGATAGGGCAAAGGGCAGGGCAGATTATCGACTAAGCTGTCATGAAACAAAAGGCAAAGGGGCTGGTAATAGTAGTAGTAAAAGACAAAGCATTTGTCCAGAGTGTTGATGATAGAATGATGAATAGCTCTGTCCAAAAGCAAAAGCATGAAAAACTAGTTTAAGACCGTCACATGGTAAAAACAATCAAAATGGAGGCCATGGTCTGAAATTGCTGAACTCAATATTGAGTCCAGAAGGCTGTAAAGTGCCTAATCGGAAGATGAGGTGCTGTTCCTTGAGTTGGCGTTGAGCTTCACTGGAACACTGCAGCAGGCTAAAGACAGAAATGTGGGCATGAGAATGCTCTAATATCTGCCCTGATATCTCCTTATGTGGCTTGTGATCATATTTAGTTTTATAATGCCTCTGTAAAGTGCCCTGGGATGTTTTATTATGTTAAAGGCAATATATAAATATGAACTGTTGTTGTTATTGTGAAAAGGTATATTTGCCTTTCATAAGGATAAAAGTTGTGTCAATGGTACCCATGAATACAGAAAGTCAAAATTCACTTCTTTGTGTGATGATACATTCATTCAATAGTTCATTCATTCACTCACTCATTAAAGCATTGATACATTCATTCAGTCATTCAATGTGGTCAAATCTGTTTCACATTAATTACTTCGTGCATGTTACAATTATTATTCATTTTAACAGATTTTCCTTATTCTATTACTCAGGGATCATCCAAGCTGGAGAAAGCTGAGATCCTGCAGATGACTGTGGACCATCTGAAGTTGCTCCATGCAACAGGGGGTAAAGGTAAGAATGAAATGGTTAGTGCACTATGTTTTGTTCACCTTAAACCATCACTCATTTAAAAGATCAGAAATATCAGGGATAGTGAATCTGCTTATGCTATTATTAGGAAGTTTTTTTATGTTAAATTAATGCTAAGGTTTTGAGGAACTTTATCAAAACTTCATTGAAGCCCCCTAAGTCTGTTTTCAGAGATGTTAAAGCAGCGTGCAATTCCTGTCCTCACTAATGTTAATGAAGAAATGGACATGAGTAAAAAGGTTATTTCATTACTTTGTTCGCAAGCTACATTTTCATTGATGTGTAGCCTATGTGCTACCAATTTGAGCTGGGAGACTCCAGGTTACAGAGGGTCAGAGGTGGATTTTTGCACTCAAACAGAGATTAAGTTTACAATATTGGCTTTTAAGATTGAAGGTTTATTTATCTGAGACTGGGTCTGCTTTCATAGCAAGCCCTACTTCCTAAGAATGCGACTTTATGCATAAAGTATTCAATCATTGAAAGGCAATGTGAACAATGAATTCTTTTTAATGGGCTGAATTTTATCAGCCCTCAAGGGACGGGCTGGGAGGTGGGGGCGGGGGGTTGCGTGGGCCATAAAATAGCGGGGGAAGGCGGGGTGGAGTACCCATTGCTTTCCCAACACCATTCAATTTTGTTGGGAGCAGGGAAGGCCGAAGATGGCTTTCCACCCAGAGGCCAATTGAGCCATTTTGCCAGCAGTGTGGAGGCCACCCAGTAACACCAGGCGGCCTCCCTGTGGGCTGGGGGAGGGGGCATCCTGCATGAGAAATCTGTGGCCCACAGAGGGCTCCTCCTCCAACACCCCACCCCCTCCCCACCCTCAACGACCACCCTCCTCTCGCTGGGCCTGCTGGACTGGCCCCGGCGAGCCCACCCCACGTACCTGAGGTCCAGGGCTCCAGCACTGCTCCTGGTCCTGGACTTCCTGCAGTACCAGCAGTGGCCACCGCTCCCCAGGGCACTGCTGAGCTGCCAGACCTCTGATTGGCCAGCAGCTCTTGGGGGTGGGATCCCCATCCTTGAGGGAATGAGGACGACGACAACAGGCAGTTAATTGGCTGCCCACAGTGGAATTTGGCCGGGGGTCTGAAGCAGGCCTGAAACAGGGTCTGCCCCCCCCTTGGCCTTCTGGCCCATTGCCGGGACCCCCACCGTTGGGGTAAAATGCAGCCCAGTGACGTTTTTCCGACGAACAGACTATAAACTCTTGGCTGAAAACTACCAGTCATGTGAACTAACAAATAAGATTAACTATCGCAAGATAAAAACAGACAGCAGATTTCAGTTAATTGCTTCATGTAACTCACAATGTCTGCTTTAAAGTCCTCCTCAGTATTCTAAATAGCTTGGATTATGTGCCCTTGATAAAGAGCTTTTACATGAGAAATTAACCCCACAGATTCCTTGTTCAGCCTTTGCCTGTATAATAGTGCAACAAGTATACTGAATAAAAGTAACCACCTGAGGCTGTATCCTTCACCTTCACTTTCATATTAAAGAAATAAGGAAATTGCATTTATGTAATACCTTTCATGACCATAGGACATCCCAAAGCATTTCATAATCTTTGATTTACTTTTGAAATGTAGCCATTGTTGTTACCTAGGCAAACATCGCAGCCAATTTGCAGAAAACAAGCTGTTGCAAAATAAATTATTCACACTTAATCAAATTGATCACTTGGAAAATCTCTTCTTGCTGTAACAGACATGTTTTGGGCTAATCTTCCACAAATCAAACAAACAACTAATGTACTGTCATGGTTCAGATAAGCTATGAGAGACTTACCCGGAGGACCCACTAACAGGACAATTGTAAAGGCTACAGATTTATGTCCTTGAACATGCTATTCAAATCCCATATCCATACCTATCTTTCCCGAAATCCATGTTTGAATCCATCCAATCAGATTTTCATCCCCTGTCACAGTACCAAAATGATTCTTTTCAAAGTCACAAATGGCATTCTATGTGACTATGCCAAAGGCAATTTTAAATTATCCCTCCCTGTCTTTCTCAACCTGTCTGCATCTTTGACATAGCTGACCACACCATCCTCCTCCAACACCTCTCTTCCATCATCCAGCTGTGGAACTGCTCTTGCCTGTTTCCTTTCTTATCTATCCAATCATAGCCAGAGAATCACCTGCAAGGCCTTCAGCTACTGCTCCTGTACCATTATCTCTATTGTCCCCCAAGGATCTATTCTTGGTCCTCTCCCATTTCTCATGTACACTCAGCCTCTCAAGTGACATCATCTGAAAACACATCAGCTTCCACATGTATGCTGATGACATGCAGTTCTACTCACCACCGCCTCGCTCAGCCCTTTTACTGTGTTTTAAAATTAATTTTTAACCTGCTAAATGCCAGCAGAAAATTCCCCCAATGTCTTGGTCCCTGCCACACCTCCATTCCTTAGCCACCGAATCCATCCCTCTCACTGGCAATTGTCTGAGCTTGAACCAGACTGTTTGCAACCTTTAGTTGACCCCCAGATGAGCTTCTAACCCCCCACGTATCTGTGCCAATTCACTCAAATCTGCTGTCAGTTTTTTATCATGCTTCAGTTAATTGTATTTGTTAGTTGACATGATTTGTAGTTTCAGCCCATATTTTGTAGTCTCTTAGCATGTTATTTACCATCAATCAGAAAAAAAATCATTAGAGTTCATTGCTCACCTTGCCTTCCGTCATAGAATACATTATGCATAAAGTCACATTTTGTTTTATAGGGAGCAGGACTTACTATGAAATCAGACCCAGTCTCCAATAAATAAATCTTCAATCTTTAATGCCAGTATTGTAACCTTAATCTCTGAGCATGTAATTCCTCCTCTGACCCTAACTGTAACCTGGAGTCTCCTAGCTCAAATTGGTAGCACATAGGACATGCATCAGTGAAAAAGTAATGTGAGAGCAAAGTGATGAATTAACCTTTTTACTCATGTCCATTTCTTCTTTTAGTGGATCCATATTCATGTCTCTAAACTGCCTATTTCCACCCCCACCTTCACCTCTGTCTCAGCTTATCTGCTGCTGAAACTCTCACCCGTGCCTTTGTTGCCTCTAGACTTTACTATTTCAATGCGCTCCTGGCCAGCCTTTCATCTTGCACCCTCCAAAAACCTAAGCATCAAAAATTCTAATTTTCACCAAGTCTCGTTCACCTATCATCCGTGTATTCACTGACCTGCACAGGCATAAGCAACACCTCAAATTTAAAATTCTCATCCTTGTTTTCAAATCTCTCCATGGCCTTTTCTCTTCCTATCTCTAACCTCCTCCAGCCCATAACCCTCAAGATATCTGCGCTCCAATTCTAGCCTCTTGCACATCCCCAATTTTAATCACTCCATCGTTGGCAACTGTGTTTTCAGCTGTTGAGGCCCTAATCTCTGGAATTTTCTCCCCAAAGTGATTACGGACAACGCAGCCGGCAGCTTATGTCATCCGACTGCCCCAATCTGCGCACATGCATAGATTGGTTCCTACCCTCTGCGCATGCGCTGCGTTCCGCAGCGCCAGGACTGGTTGGAGCATGCGCAGATGACGTCATCACGTAACGCAGCCAGATGGTGGGGGGTTCCGGGCCGGAGCGAGCAGGGGTGGGGGGACAGGGGGTCTGGGGAGCGAGCAGGGGTGGAGGGAGAGGGGGTCTGGGGAGCGGGTAGAGAGCGGGTGCGGGGAGAGCGCGGACGAAGACCTTGCTGGTGGCAGGTGCGCTCTCCTCCTTCCCCCTGCCGCCCGCTCCCGACCCCTGCCTGCTCGCGGGCGGCCGGAGGGGAGCGAGCGAGCGAGCCGGGGAGGGGAGGGAGTGAGTGGGCCGGGGCTCACAGTCCTGGCCTGCTCGCTCACCAACCCCCCCCCCCCACCCACGACCGCTAGGTCACGCGCCCCCCCGCTCCCTCCTCTCCCCGGCCCACTCACTTCCTCCCCTCCGCAGCCCGCTCGCTCCCTCCCCGGCCCACTCACTCTCTCCCCAGCCCGCTCACTCCCTCCCCTCCCCGGCCTGTTCACTTCCTCCCCTCCCCGGCCCGCTCCCTCCCCTCCCCTCCCGGGCCCACTCACTCCCTCCCCGGCCCACTCGCTCCCTCCCCTCCCGGGCCCACTCACTCCCTCCCCTCCCGGGCCCACTCACTCCCTCCCCTCCCCGCTCGCTCGCTCCCCTCCGGCCATTGTGTGCTGCCATGTGTTTAGGTTGCCATCATGTGATTATTTGAGCAGTGCCATCTTTAATCCTGGCAGCTACCTGACGTCGCAGAGTGTGACGTTTTAGTGGCACAGGCTGCATTTGCGCATGTGCCATTGCAGCGCCACCTAGTGGTGGCGTTGTCAGCAAACACAGCCTTTTCTCCCTCAACCTCTCCACCTCTCTACTGCGCTTTCCTCCTTTAAGACAGATGTGTCTTAAAACCAACTTCTTGGACCCAGTTTTTGGTTATCTGCCCTAATATGTGGCTTGGTATTAAATTTTGTTTGATAACAGTCCTGTAGAGAGCTTTGGAATGTTTTATTACATCAAATGTGCTATATAAATGCAAGAAGTCATTGTTGTGTAAGTGATTAATAACCCAGTGATCAATATGAATTATTTTGTTTTCCTGGGTGAATTTTATGTCTCCCAACACCTGTTAAGCAATTCACATAAACAATGGTCCTTTTGAAGTGACATCTGCAGGGATGTGAATTTGCTCCCCTCCCCATCATGGAAGCAGGTTGCTCTCAGTAAGGTGCCACAGGAATCTGTTTTAGAAAAAAAACAAGGCATTTAGCAGGTTAAAAATTAATTTTAAAATACATAAATAAAAATGCTTAAGATCTGGAACTGGGCAGATCTCGCAAAAGAGTCCTGAGTGAAATAATTTTGACCATTTCCAACCCAGTAGCATATTTTCCTGATGGTCTTGATTTCAAACAAAAATAATGATCAGGTAAACAATGCCAGTGGAAAGAATAAATTACTTTCATCAATAACAATAGCATCTTGTATTTATGCAGTGCTTTTAATGGAGAAAAATGTTTTCATCGAGGAATAAATAGGCAAAAACGGATGCTGAGTCAGAGACATATTAGGTCATGAGCAAAAGCTAGATCAAAGAGATGAGTTTAGAGCAGGGGTTTAGGGAGGTAATTCTACAGTGAAGAGTATAGATGGCTAAAGGCTACCACACATACACACACACATGCTAGCAAAGAGGCTGGAAAGTGAAAGTAAAAGGAATAAAGAAGAATCCATTGTTTTCAACAGCATGCAGTCTCAGATCTTTTACTAAACTCGGCTAAATCTTATTTCAGTCACGAGAACACCACAGCTGAAGGCAGGACTGTCAACATTGGATAAAGAGAGAAGGGATGCCAGAGTTGGGGGGATGCTGAGTTCTCAGAGGGTTGTAGGGCTCAAAAAGGTTACAGAGTTAAGGAGAGGCAACGTTATAAAGGATTTAAATGTAAGAATGAGAATTTTAAATTCCTCAGATCGCACCATTTCGCAGGCATTATTTTGCTAGAAGCACAACAAAAACCTGAACTGGATTTCCACTATGCTTCTGGCAAAATAACACCAGCAAAGCGTAAACAGATCTGAGGAATGTCTTAGCCACTATGCTACAGTTTAAGCAACTTCACTGAAACGTGAAAAGCTGGCACTTCTCTGCTCGGTTGATGTTGTGAATGAAGTACAGGATAAATGATCCTCTGCAGTCAGAACTAGAATGTGTCTGTGGTCAGGTTGTTTAGGTGCTGAACATGGAGTAATAAATTATCAGGTTGTTTTAAAGGAAGTGAAATCAAAGTATTCTTTATGCAAACATTGGGGACTCATGAATGTAAATTCCATTAATAATTTATTTCTCAATTTAAGATGGTGCCAAGCAGCTACCTGAAATCCAAGCAGGGCAAAATAAACTTTCCAGAAGGGTGCAGAACATTGGACATTAAAGTCATTTTTGAGACCAAAACAAGTTTTTAAAGGAGACCTATTTATCAATTCACTCTAAACATCACACGGATCCAAGAACTCATGAGGACTTTGAAGCAGGGACAACAAAGAATAATTCACAGTGCTGTAGGACCCAGGGCAAAGAACCTTTTAAGGTTTTTGAGGCAGAGTTGGGGAGGGGGTGCACCAACCATCCTCAGCGGCAAGCTTCAAAAATGGCCGCCCACCTGTGCGGATCGCACGCCAAACAGCCACTGCAATTTTAAGTGCGGTGGCTCATTTAAATAGCCAGGACGGATCGCCCACCCCTTGATCATGTGGAGGAGGCGGGCTGTCTGTCCCCGGCAATGACGTCAGCTGCATGTGTGCAGGTGCTGACACCATTTTTAAAGGGATGAGAGCCCTACTGGCCTATTTAAATGTTAAAAGATAATTTGAATTAAATTAAATAAATACATTTCTTTTGCCCCTCTCCCACCCCCCAATAACAAGTAAATTAATTATTTGCCCTTTCCCCCAAAACATTGACCTTTACCTTCCCCTCCCGCCACCCCCCCACCAAACTGCACAAACATTAAACTACAACCCTTCCCACCATCCCCTACACTCATGAAGTTAATTTGATCCTGTTTCATTCCCACCCACCCCCCGGCACTGATAAACTTAACTCCTCCCTCCTCCCCACCAGTGTTGCGCCTTATATCCCCGGACAGGGATCCGAAGGCCACCGGGCCGAAGATCGCGGCGGGCCATCAAGTGGATGCGAGTATTTTTAAATTAAATATTTTAATTGATTTGACTATTCAAATTGTGGTCCCGTCACCCAGTGGTGGGGAGGCCACCACGGTGCCTCGCTGCCGCCGGGAGAATCAGGCTGGGCCCTGCCGGCATTGAGGTCCATGGTGGGCCTCATCCAGGACCACCTTCAGGACCTCCCTCCCCACCCCCCCCCCCCCCCCCCACCCCCCAACCCCACTACAGATCCTGCCGTCAAGGGCTCCTTAAAATCCAGGCTAGTGTCCTTCTTATGATCCCCTATAACCCTTAAACCATTATAACCTCCTCACGCACTCCCCATCCACAAATAACCTGGTCACGCCCTCCCACCAGGAAAACTCTGCTACTGATAATTCAGATGAATTCTATAAATAAATTGTTGCCAAGACATAATCACAGTAATATAATGTTTACTTATTATGTATCTATTACACTTTTGTTACCTTATGTTACCAATCTATGTATAAGTTTAATAATAATTTGAAGCAAATCTACAAATGAATCAATTTCACACTAAAGATTAAAATGCACTGATATGATTTAGGAAAGAAGTGGGCCCAATGTGACTGAATTTCTAAAGCTTTCAAAATCTTTTCCATACATGTGAAGGCAGCCAGAGTAGTTTGAAGAAATCTAAAGTTGTTACCTAATATCTGTGTTTGCCTTTGAGAGAAATAAAAGCTCATAATAGCAATTAATTGTCAGAAAAAATAAGCATGAGGTTGGCAATGTTGCAAAAAGTCATTTTTTCTAAATCATTTAAAAAAGTTTAACTGTGACTGTCATCCTGTCTTTTTCTAAACTGCCCTATCCGAGGCTTTCTCTATATGTTCATATTCAGCTATAATTCTTTTCTGTTTGTACCATTTTTCCAAGTTTATCCTTGCCTTGTTTTGCACATTTATTAGGTCCCATTGTATTTCACCTTTAAAACTCTTGAAATATTGAGAAATGTATTTAGTAACATGTAGAAAATATTTTTAAATATGTAGATATGCCTTGGAAATCTTGCTACTTCAAATATATCAGCATTTTTTAAAAACTAGAAATTTATTTGAATCTCAGATCATGAATTAACAAAATATACAATAGTTCCTAATTTTAAAATAGTGTGGCAAATGTTTTGGAAAAAATGCCATGGCTTTAATCATAGAAATAGTCACTGCATTTTGCCTAACATTATATGACTGGATTGTGAACCTTTTTACATGAGTATTGTAGCACAGCATGTGTAGATCCAGTGCCCATAATTATTTATGCTTAAAATATATCTACATGGAATTTATTTGCTAGTCTTAATCCCCATACAAAAGTTACATTATTGAGGTCATACACACACACAACAGTGGTATAGTTCACCTACCTGGACATTAATTACCATTGCATACTTCCAAGTCATATAAACATATTTATCTATGACCTAAGGGTTGCAAAGCCATATGTTCAGAAATGACACAATTGTCGGTGAGTAAGCTGCCATGCAGATAATTGGAGAAAACTTTAGACTTTTGAAAAAGCTACACTTCAAACAGTTAGGCAAACTCTAAAGTGGATAAGCAATATTAAAGTCATAGAGTCACATAGACCTGAAGACAACTAAAAATGAGTTCTAGTTGTTACCAAATCGATGAATTTCAATATCTTGATCTATCCATAATTAAAGTGGAATGTTGGGTAACAATGGTTTAAAAGGCTTCAATATCCAGCTCTGACAAGAAAAGTCAACTCTTAATAAATGTGACATTAAAATCCAGTTCCTTTCTACTGCATGTGGTTGTATAGTGATAAAATCAGTTTAAGAGAACCAAAATTAGATTAGTTCGTAAAATCTGCAATTAGATTGCAAAATTTATGCTCATCATGTATTCAGCTTTGTAATTTTTTTCAAGCTTTGAAAGAGAGTGCAGTAAATAATATCTTACAAATGATGCATGTTGTCAGCAACTTGTAAACTGCTGAACCTACATGGCATTTCTGTAAAAGAAAATTTGCAGAGGGTAGAGGAAAGGGGCTGAATGAATAAACCTTTTTAGAGAGCTGGCACAGGTGAGGTGGAAAAATATCCTCTCTCTATTTGAACTATCAACGAACTAAAGACTTCCAGTACGATCAGTGAAACGTAGCATGTACTGAATCTGAACATTCACAATTAATAAATGGTTGGGAGGTAAAGAGACAAAGTGAAGGCATAAAGGACTTATTCTCTCATTGCCAAGATGTGACAAGTGGTCGTCTTCAGGGGTCTGTGCTGGGGCCTCAACTTTTTACCATATATATTAATGACTTGGATGAAGGAATGAAGAGTTATATATCCAAGTTTGCAGTTGACACTTGTTAGAATGCACAAGTTGTGTAGATGAGAACAGGAAGTTACAAAAGGGCATAGACAGACTAAGTAAGTGGGCAAAACCATGACAGATGGAGTTCAATGTTGAGAAGTGTAAGGTCGCCCACTCTGGATCTGTGAAAGATGAATTTGAGTATTTTCTTAACAGTGAGAGACTAGGAGCTGTGGAGGAGCAAAGGGATTTAGGTCTCCATGTACACATTAAGAGAATTTAGTGAACAGGTGCAAAAAGTAATAAAAAAGGCTAAAGGAATGTCTGTCTTTATGTCAAGGGAGTTGGGATTCAAAATTGAAGAAGTAATGCTTCAGTTGTGCAGAGCCCACCTCAGGTACCATGTTCAGTTTTGGACGCCAAAATTCAGGTAAAATATATTGGCCTTGGAGGGGTACATCACTGATTCACCAGAATAATACCAGGGCTTAAAGGGTTAAATTATGAGGCCAGGTTGTGTAAATCAACAACAAAAATATGGGTTATGCATTCTGCAAAAGAGGAAAATATGCCACCAAATCCTGCTGAATATGTGCATTCAGCACAAACCAGCTTATGATTCAGCAATAAATTGGGATTCTGCTTTATTTACACAACTGTAGTGTCCATGCAAAGTGGTTTTGCTTTGCAGTAACACTAAAGTTGTAATGTAAATGTCGATTTGAAACTTGACCTAACAGTGCAGCAATCTGGAGTGAGGCTCAAACTTAATCTCATCGTTCTTCAGAATCAGGTCAGGCCCTAACTGGATTTATACCAAAACTCTTTAGCTTTGCACTAGTGCTACAGTTGCATAAATTCAATTTCAACTGCTCTAATTTGGCGATACTGTAAGGATGGCAATCTACTATTGGTAATAGCATGTCACACTTATGCAGTAAGGGGTGCTTTGCTGCAATTGGGATCAGTTCAATGGTTGAGGCAGAGAAATATTTACATTGCATTTAACCATTGCTCTACCTGACCTAAGAACTTTGATGTTGCTGCTGAGTATAAAGAATTGAAAATATTCCTTTTCCCAGCATTGACATCACTGACCAGTGGAGAATAGGAAGGGGATTGGAATTAAAAAGATGGAGCTGCCATGGCGAACATAATGGCAGAGCAGCCTTAACAGACAGCTGGCCTATTGCTGTCCCTACGTTCCAACTTGTGTAACACATTTGTAGATTTATCCAGGAGACCATTCTGAATAATTTTGCCATAGGTTGTATGAAAAGATTAGTCGAATCTCTCAAAATGGATATTGATTATTTTGTTGGATGTTGTAATATCATTGAATTAATATTCAATGGTCAGCCATAATGTGAAATAAATCTAGCCTAGCGTTGCCTCTAAATATATTGTTCAAGCATTCACCATTCAATGCCAAACTCTTATGGTTAGGATTATGTTTAAAGTATGGAATAGGATTACCTTTAGTTATGGAGCTTTAGAAAATGTAGGCAGTAAATACTTTTATAATGCAGCTGGTCAAGCTACTTACCTATAAAATTTGGAAGAACAAATACGTTTGATATATTGATGCAAGAAAGACTGCAAAAACATACATGTACTTTTAACATTCACGCCACTGGGAAATATAATTTAAGAGCAATTATTTCATTGCTTAGTCTATGGAAGGATTGAATCTTGTGTGAAAGAGACTATCACAGAACTTGTCCTTTTGTCGATGGGATTCAGTTTAGGATACCAACCCAGACCAATGAGGGAAAAAGTCTTCTTTCTCCACTTGTTGTAAGGCTCTGACATAAAATGAGTTTGGGCAGACTGTAACCCAGTTTCTAGTAGATGTAGATCCATAGTACAAAATTGGATACAATTTGGCACTTCTTCTTCTTTCATCTTCTTTGGCCTCCTTGTCTCAGGAGACAATGGGTAAGCGCCTGGAGGTGGTCAGTGGTTTGTGAAGCAGCGCATGGAGTGGCTATAAAGGCCAGTTCTAGAGTGACAGACTCTTCCACAGGTGCTACAGATAAGATTGGTTGTTGGGGCTGTTACACAGTTGGCTCGCCCCTTGCGCTTCTGTCTTTTTTCCTGCCAACTGCTAAGTCTCTTCGACTCGCACTAAGTCACATTAAAGTGGCTCAAAGACTGGTGTGGTAAAAGTGGGTTATGGTTCGTGGGGCACTGGCACCAGTACTGGGGAAAGTGGGGGCTGTACCGTTGGGACGGTCTACATCTGAACCATGCTGGGACCAGTGTTCTAGCAAGCCACATAACTAGGGAAGTAGAGAGGATTTTAAACTAAATTGTGGGGGCAAGAGTTCAAATTTGGGAAGATGTGGTAAATCAAAGAGTAGAGGCATGGCAAGAGAGAAAAGTATTAATATGGGAAAAGATAAACAGACCAAGACAAGGGACAGAGTAGAAATCTAACAGTAAATCAGCAGATAAGGCTAGAGGTTACAAAAATAATAAAAGCACAAAACTAAAGGCTCCGTATCTGAATGCACGTAGCATTCGAAACAGAACAGATGAACTGATAGTGCAAATAGAAATAAATAAGTACGATCTGATAGTCATTACAGAGACATGGCTGCAGGATGACATAGACTGGGACCTGAATATTGAAGGGTACCTGACATTTAGGAAGGACTGGAGTCTAGGAAAACGTGGAGGGGTGGCTCTGTTAATTAATGATAGTATTCACAATAGAGAGGGATTACCTAAGTTCAGGAAACCAAGATGTAGAAGTGGTTTGGGTAGAGCTGAGATATGATAAAGGCTAGAAGTCACTTGTGGGAGTGGTGTACAGGTCCCCTAACAGTAACCATATGGTAGGACAGGGTATAAAGGAAGAAATGGTGAGAGATTGCAGAGCTCTGAGATGCAGAGGGATCTGGGTGTCTTAATACATGAATCGCAAAAGGTTAGTATGCAGGTACAGCAAGACATTAGGAAAGCTAATAGAATGTTATCGTTTATTGCGAAGGGAATTGAATACAAAAGTAGTGAGTTTATGCTTCAGTTATACAGGGTATGGATGAGATCACATCTGGAGTACTGTATATAGTATTGGTCTCCTTATTTAAGGAAGGATGTAAATATGTTGGAAGCAGTTCAGAGAAGGTTTACTAGACTAATACCTGGGATGGGCGGGTTGTCTTATGAGAAAAGGTTGGGCAGGCTAGGCTTGTATCCGCTGGAGTTTAGAAGAGTAAGAGGCGACTTGATTGAAATATATAAGATCCTGAGGGGTCTTGACAGGGTGGATATGTAAAGGACATTTCCTCTTGTGGGAGAATCTAGAACTAGGGGGTCTCTGTTTAAAAATAAAGGGTTGCCCATTTAAGACAAAGATGGGGAGAAATTTTTTCTCTCAGAGCGTCGTGAGTCTTTGGAACTATCTTCCTCAAAAGGCGGCGGAAGCAGAGTCTTTGAATATTTTTAAGGCAGAGGTAGATAGATTCTTGATAAGCAAGGAGGTGAAAGGTTATCGGGGGTAGGCGGGAATGTGGAGTTGAGGTTACAATCAAATCAGCCATGATCTTGTTGAATGGCGGAGCAGACTCGAGGGGCCAAGTGGCCTATTCCTGCTCCTAATTTGTATGTTTGTAAATTCATATGTAAACTAGAAACCTCACTCAAAGACAATATAAAGCTGGCTAATGTGGGAAATGGAAAAATTCTCTATAGTGGATGCTTTTCAAAGGCTAAAGTTAAAACACCTTTGGTGATGCAAATTAAAGATTAGAATAATACCCAACTTCAACTGGTGATCTGGCTCAGAACTGGTTAAATTCTCTCCAGTGAAATGTAAGTTCAGTGATAAGCAAACCAGGGAGCCAAGATTATGACCTTCTGAGAAACAGTCAATCAATGGTTTATGATTTCAGTCTATTGTATCATGCCTGGCACATTGTGTCCAGTTATTATACCTAAGCTAACATAGTATGATTTGATTGCCAGACCACCTCTTTGGGATGGTCTTGGTATAAGCAGTGTAACCAAATTACATAAAGATTTAGGTGCTCTGAACTGTGATTTTCATGCTAAACCCATGTCACTATGGACATGCATTGTGAAAGTTGTAATATATTCTCTCTTTGGCCTCCTTATCTCGAGAGACAATGGGTAAGCGCCTGGAGGTGGTCAGTGGTGTCTGGAGCAGCGCCTGGAGTGGCAATATATTATATCTATTGAATCTATATCAAATTTAATTGATTGATTTAAAACTAAAACAATTCAAAACCCACACAATTCAACCTTTATTCAGTTCCCACTTTTCAATGTCTAAGCATAGGAATGAGAAAACACCATTTAGCTCATTATCTCACTGCATTATTTCAAGTTCATGCACAGGAATCACCTCTCCTTTGTGCTGAATCCATATTTATACCTATTGCTTCTTGAATCAGGAATCTATTTCTTTTAACTTTTTAACAAATACATTCAGTGCATTAAATTGTAAACTTATCTATGAAATAGTTACTCCCTAATAGTGGCTATCTCAATGATGGCCCAGATTTTGCAGTTGTGGTGACGGCAGAACCGTCAGCGTTCTCAGTCACTGAACTGCAAAACTGATGGCAACTTCAGGCTTCTGCACATTCACAGTTAAACGTGGAAATCAAGAAGTTGCTGTCAGTGATTCCCCACTCCTCCACAGGGTGCACTGTTGAAGTTCTCGTGGAAATCTTAAAAATTTCTTGAATTGGTGTGAACTTTCACTTTTTACACAATTAGTCTCACTGTAAAAACCTTTGAAAAGGTTGCAGCTTGTTGAATGACATGTAACTGGGTTTTTAACATTGTACTAAGTCATAATTATTGCTGAATAACCTCTCAGGCTCTGAAAAAAGCTAATTTTATATTTGTGGAATGTCAAATGTCTCCATTATGGTAAAAAAATCTTTAAAATAACAAAAAAAAATTTGATTTGTTTATAATGTTTCAGCTTCTACCTTAATCCCATGTGTATGTCCCAATCTTTATTGTGCACTCCGTAAAATGATTAAAAATTGAAGGATAATCAGTGCTTTTTACTTCCTGGTTTGCTGTCTGTGAAAATGCTTCAATGTGATTAGCTGCTTAGCCTGCTTGATGACATCACTGGATGCCAGAGATCCTCTATAGTTGACACCAGAATGAAATTAACATTGGGAATTGTGAAATCCATGTCATAGAGGTTGTTAGATCTTTGTGGTCAGCTTTCTGCGATGACAGTAGTGAGTGCTGTCACTTCACTGCTGACTGCAAACTCCAGGCCATTTTCTAAATTTATAAATGTCTCCTAGTTCACTCCTGGTTCAACACTTAGAGCTTCTTTAAACTGTTGGAACAGTTCAATTTATGATTCCAAAAGTTTACATCCTAGTTTTTTCAGCATTTTTCCAGTTACAGCAAATTCACTTTTGTATCTATTTCAATCTTATTGATGAGACCCAATACAGTTTTCCTCCCCTTTAGATGTCCTCTGTTATTTTTGAATGTTGGTCAAAACAAATCACAGTAGTCCAAATATGTACGTGGTCATCTTTTATATTTTACAAAATGATTTCATTATATTTACGAGTTCTGTAAAAACAGGTGCAAAGCCCAAAGCCATTGATGAACTATAGTAATCAACATCATAGGTGGCCACTCTACAGTACATTTTAAAATGTAACAGAATTAATTAATAAACAAGGCTTTTCTGAGATCTTCTCTGTCATTATGCTAACTATAACTATTTTACCGACAGGTTATTTTGATCCTCACTTGCTAGCAGTGGATTACAGAAGTATGGGATTCAGAGAATGTCTCGCTGAAGTCATAAGGTATCTCAGCTCACTTGAACGATTTCAAGGCTATGACAATACTGATCCACTTAAGGATCGTCTGGTATCTCATCTCAACAATTATGTATCTGAAATAGAGCCTACACCAGTGGCGCCGGCTTCCTTGATCCACCGAGCCTGGACTTGGCCACACCACCATTTAACTACTTTGTTCCCACAGACAGCAGAAGGAGCACAATTACCATGCAGGGACACTGTTCAAAATCCAGCCTTCCTTAGTGGCTCTGCACTAGCATGCTCCACCTCAACTCTGAGAGGAATTCCTCTTGACAAAATAGCAACCACTGCAATGTCACCCACACACAGCCTTCTCCCAAGCATGACATCATCCAGTCTCAATCTCCTGTCAAACCTGGCATCACCTATTCATAGAGTCCTGTCCAACATGACGTGTACATTTCCTGGTGTTCTGCCCAATGTGAGCTCAACCAACAGGATGTTGACTGGTGTTGCTGTATCTCCACAAATTACCTCACCCTTCCTGTCACCAGCTTCCAATTCCAGCGCCATTCATACAACTGCTGCATCCATTCCTGGGTCATTAGGATTTTTTCCATCTGTATCAAACTTCCGACTTAATCCCTCTAGTCAGACAAGCAACCTGAGCACTCGCAAGCCCCAGAGATCATGGACAACTGAGATTGGGGCTTTCTAAATATTGCCTAATCGGGAAAAGATTTTAACTACACTTTTTATTGTGATATATTGTGATATAAGAATATATTGTGCCAGAAAATATCCTGCTAGATATAAGCAGTTTGTATTCCTTATTGAAATGAGGGCAAAAAAATAACTGAAGTTCAGTATCTGCATGTTACACAGTGCAGAAGTTTCCTCCAGCTTTCTAATCTGTGAAGCAATTGTTTTTAGTCTGATAAATGAACTGCTGTATTTTTCCATAACTTACTCCACCCTTCCCTACAGCAGTGCTTTAGTTTCTCATAAGAAGCTTGTTCCTTGTGATACGACCAGGTGAGAAAGAGGTCTAGGGTTCCCTTTTAGCCGTCACCTGGTCTTACTGTAACAGGATTTAATTTTTAAACACATTGTGTTTTCAGCTCCCCCTTGGTGAATCCTTGTTCACCACTTTCCAATTATAAGGTAAAGAAACAAGCACAAACAGGCTTTCTTAGGTTTAAAGAAGAAAGGTGAAATTTTATTAAAACTTAAACTCAAATTCGGTTGATGCCTACAGATACACGACGCGCCCACACTAGCATGCATACATGATACACACATGCAAATAGAGACAGAAAAGAGAAGAAATAAAGTGGAAATGTTTGAGGCAATATTTGAAGAGTTTTTGGCTAAGAGTCTTCGAGCTCACTGTACAGTCCTTGCTTGTAGGTAGATCTTTCTTTTCATTGAGGCCCAGCATTCTCCTTAAACCTTGTTCACTATCGAAGACTTTTCTCCCTTGGGGTTCATGTGTCTTCAATGAATTCCGAAGCTGGTGAGAAAGAGATGGGAGCAGACAGGAGAGAGATGTTCTCAGTCCAGGAGCAAAACTGCCTTCTCCTAGTTCAAACGCTGTCTCTACAATTTAAAACTCCCCAAGTTGACCAGCAGGGTGTTCACGTGACTGACTGGTTTGACCAGGTCTGTTCTGTGTATTGTATGGGGAGGAGGGGGAAGAGATGGAGAGCCGTTAATTCCCAGCCTCGTGTTTTCCCAGATAGATTACAACTGTTGGCCATCCCTCCCCTCCCCCCCCCCCTCTCTTACCCCCCCCACCCCCACCCACCCTCCCTCCTCCCCGGCACCGGATTGAGAGGCTGGCGGCTGCTGATCTCTGCTTGTTCCAGGTCCCGTTTACCGGGTGGTGGCACCCGGTACCCCTCCACCGCCTTTGTTCGGGGATAGCTCCTTTGTTCCAACACTGTCTGCTACTATGCAAAAATGTCTTTCCAGCCAGGGGACTGACAATTCCTTGTAACAGGCCTTCTCTTCTTCCCAGCAACAATTTGAAATTTAATGTCCATGTGACGAAATTAATGTGCTTCATTTTTGGCAGGCAGGGGCCTGCATGACACTAGCATATACCTTTGCTGGAATAAGCAGAGCAGGATTTGTGTTCAATTTTTAGTGATCTGCCAGTCTTCCTTCATTCTTGGTCTCATCCTGCAAGAAAAAAGTTTTTAGTTCATTGCTTGTTTTTGAAGTCCCTAATAAGTGGTAGCAATGTGCTCATTAAGTATAATTCTGCTTTATATTCCCTCACTTTCATTTCTTAATTGTCATCTCCAACACTAGCTGTTTTCTCCAGATGACGGGCAGAGTACGCTGCCCGAAACGTTGAGGCCTGCCAGTTTGTCTAAGAACTGCTTTTTCAAGGAAACCACTGCTCTTTTCAGAGCAAAGTCACATTGTGTAAAACTGTAAAATCATCTTCCTCAACATTAATAGCCTTTGTGTTGTGACTATAGACGATCTGCATTGTATACTTAATTGACCATTGCCCATGCTACTCTATCGTGAATCAAGATACTGCTAAGGGGAAGTTCTTTAATTATGGCACTTATATTGTGCAGTGTTCCATCCCATTGTCTGGAAAAAAAATTTTGTAAAACTTGCCCCAAAATGGCAAATGACAGTTCAACCTGAGACTTCATAAATCAGGATTTAGAATTCAAAGGTATAATTGCAAAAACTACCGGACCGTAGAAATCATGGGTTTTTGTTCTCAATCAGAAATCTATGTGAAATCAAAATTGTCCACGTTTACAGCTCTCGTCAATTCCATAAAGTGTGCAGGAAATGTTGGAACGAATAAAATGTTCATTATATAAAACTCTAATCAGGTTATGAAGTGCTTCCAATACTAGCATAGGTACAGATTCATTAGAGTTGATACATGGATGGCACCATTCATACAGATGAATTGCTCATATTTGCAATGTGTTCAACTAGTAGTAATCATAGTTATGTACAGTAACCATACTGATGCAACACAATACTTGGAATAGAGATGTGGCCCAATAAAGCAATACTTCCACTGATAAAATCTAGTGATGATACTTGTTAGCCTGTACAATTTATTTTAGGTAACCTGCTTAGACACAGAGCATAAATTTAAGGCGAAATCGAGGGGGAATTTTATCCTTGTGGTGGGGGTCTCGAAATCCGAAGAAACCGACGCCGAGATCCCCACATCACCTCTTCTACAAAAGACCCACGGAATTTAGTACTAATCAGGCACTTAACTGGACAGTGGCAGGCCTTCCATGGGATCAAGGACCCTGGCGCCGGAGGTCCCACCCTTGCGGAACTGCCGGCCAATCAGAGGCCGGCAGCTGCAGCGCCACCACAGAGGCATTGGCTGCTGCTGCAAGTGCACCTGCCGGAGGCGCAGTAGCGTTGCTGGGCCCAGGCCTTAGGTAGGTCAGGGCGAGAGGAGTCTTGAGGGGTGGGGGTTGCAGGAGACAAGGGGGATTGGCAGCGAGGGTAGGGGGTTAGCCCTCAGCGGGCCCCCTTTTCTGATGTCGGGTCCCTTGTTCAGGCACTAAGTGCCTTTTAATGAGGGACCCCCTCCCCGAGCCAGGAAGCAGCCCGCACGGTTTATCATGCCGTGCTTCCCGTGTGGCAAAAGGGCCACCTGCCACACTGCTAACTGCGGCTGTGGTGGGGAGAGGCGCTTAATTGGGGATTAATTACCCAGTTAAGGGCCTCAATTGGCGGCAAGGTAGGAAGGCTATTCACAGGCCTTCCCACCAAGACTACAATTTGGCAGAGGTGGGATGGTGGCGCGGGTGGGAATGCCTCCCGCCACCATCCCACCCAATTTTATGCTCTCCCGCCTCCAAACCCGCCGCGCGGGAGAGCATAAAACTCCCCCCCCACCCATGTTTAGACTCATCACCAAAACAAAATATGAATTTTCAAGTAATTTAGACCCAATAAAATCTTAATGATATTTGTTAAATGATAACGAAATAAAAAAAAATTAGTTAATAAAAAATAGTTACAAAACCCTTTGATACTGTGGGGTATAAGTTTATCTTGTGGTCACTGATCTACATTGGCTTCCTGTTGAGCAACACCTCAATTTTAAAATTCTCATGCTGCTTTTCAAATCCTTCCATGGCCTTTCCCCTCCCTATGTCGGTAATCTTCTCCAGCCCCACAACCCTCTGAGATCTCTGCACTCCATGAATTTTGGCCTCTTGAGCATCCACAATTTTTAATCACTCCACCACTGGTGGCAGCCTTCAGCTGTCTAGGCCCTAAGCTCTGGAATTCCCTCCCTATATCTCTCTGTCTCTTTACCTCTCTGTCCTCCTTTAAATGTTTCTTTTTGAAGACACTCCTTAAATCCTACCTCTTTGACCAAGCATTTGGTGATTTGTCTTAATATCTCCTTATGTAGCTCGGTGTCTAATCTTGTTCCATAACACTCCTGTAAAGTATCTTGGGACATTTTATTAGGTTAAAGGTGCTATATAAATGCAAGTTGCTGTTGTTGTAGTGCAAAACAGGCGATAACAGCCCTCTTTGCACTTCACCCAATTTCCCTTCTCATTAATTGTACGGGCTTCTGATTTGTTGTACATGTTGTGCGATCACCCAAAATTAATTTGTACCCCCACCACCACTGTGCCCCTACCCTCTCCCCACCACAGCCCCCACCTTCACCCGGACAAACCTCTCCAGCTTCCCATCAGATCTGCCCATCTCACTCACATAGATTCCCTGAGACCTTCCCCACTTCCCTCCCAGACCTGCCCATCCCTCTTCCATCACACAGACCTGCTTCTCCCCTCCCACTGACATGCCCTCTCCCCCACAACCACCGCTCCCCCTCCCCATAGATCTTCCCCTGCCCTTCACAACCAGACCAGCTCTTGTCCCCTAAGACTTCCCCCTCACATGGACCCTCCCCTCCCTGTCCAGACCCACAACCCCTAATTTTAATTAAAGTTTTATTACAATTTTACTTTTTTTTAAACCTAGAAATAAATATTTGTTAAATCAGCCCCATGGGTTTTTTTAATGAGCATGTAACATCCCAATTTCAAGTACTGGATAACACATTTTACAAAGTTAAGAGTGAAAGTGCAGCTCTCATTAATTATCATGATGGGACCTGAGTGTCTCAGTTCCTTCTGGTCATTGACAGTCAGTGCAGAAGATATCCCTGCACAATGGTAACTTAGGTTGTATTGCCTAAAATTTACCCAAATCTTTTCATTTTCATTAAATCAAACAACGATATCTTGTGCAAAAGTGCAAACTTTATTTTTGTAATCTTGCAAATTTAACACATGGGAAACCAGGACAAATTCATTGGAATATAATAACCTCAACCTTATAGCTTTTAATAAGAGTTTATCTCATATAGTTTTGACCTGTTGTACTGACTGTAACAGAGCTGTTCCTATTACCAGGGAAATATTATTTATAACAAAATTTGTGATACCTAAACTCTTAATTAAATTGTGCCCATATTTTTCAAAAGTAAGTATCTCAGTGTGAAATCAGTAGACTTTTTTTATGGTGAGGGTTGATGTTGAGTGTTAGATCACTGATGTTGGGAACCACGGAGTGCAGACTGACATGGGTTAAATCTCCATTCATTTCCCATCTTTGTTGTGTCAAATTGGGAGTTGTCAGGGAATAATATAATTTCTCCCTGCAGTAGAAAAGCAGAGACAGAAGGAGCGACATGCCTGAGCTGCGACAGGGTGATTGGATGTAATCCGGGAGCAGGAGGAGACCAAAATGGGGCACAATATAAAGAGGGAAATTCCATAAAAAGGAGAGGTTTTTGTGTAAAAGTATGTTGTGTGCCACATTGTTATCGGGCTTCAATTTCTAGACAGCAAGGGACTCTTACCCCCAAATTCCACTAGTTTCTGCGGCAGTAATAAAAAACAGACTTACAGAAGGACTTCGATATCTCAGAGTTTCCTGTTTCTTATTGGATCATTTTTATTTTCTCTTGAATTAATTAAATCAATGTGAAACTGAAGCACTCCATAAATTCCATAAACTCCATAAGTGTTCGTCATTTTATCAAAAGCAAAATACTGTGAACGCTGGAGATCTGAAACAAAAAATCAGAAAGGTCACAGACCTGAATGTTCACTCTGGACTGAATTTTACGCCGCCCCAGCGGGTCGGATGGTGTCGTGGGGGCGGCATAAAGTTGAGTGGGAGGCTCCAGGAGGCATACCCGCCCCGCTTCCGCTCCCAGCCAAGTTTACGGCGTCGGGTGGAGGGGGTAGGAAACGGCCCGCCCGCTCGAGGCCCATCAAGGCCCTAAAGTGGCCACCTAACGGCCACTTAAGGGCCCTCGCCCGCCTCCACAGATATTTTACCCGTGGCAAGTGGGTGTGCTGGGGACGTGAAGGGCCGCCCAGCAATAGTTGCTGCACTTTCCGTGCCCCGGGGGGGGGGGGTGGGGGGGTGAAGTCCGTCATGGAACAGGGTGCTCGATTGAGGGACACCCCCGCCTCCCAACCCACCCCGGGACCCAAGACGCCCCCCTCCCCCCAAACGATCACTCCAGCCTCACCAGGGAACGACTGATCCCCCTGGTTAGGCAGCCCATACTTACCTTCCCTCCAGGCTCCCTGGCGTTGGCTGGGCTGCAGACCCAGCAGTGGCCACCGCTCCCGGTGGCGCTGCTGGGACTAAGAGCTGACGGCCCGCTGATTGGCCAGCAGCTCACTGAGGCGGGACCTCCTCCCTCAAGTGGGTGGAAGTCCCGCTTCGGGACAATTAAAGCCTGGGGACCCATAAAATGTGGGACGGATCCCCGGGCTAGGCGGAAGCGGGTTCGCCATCAACTTTCACGTCGGTGGCAAATTCCCGTCTGCATAAGGTAAAATCCAACCCTCTGTTTTTCTCTCGACTGGTGCTGCCTGACCAGCTGAGTATTTCCAGCATTTTCTGTTTTTGCTTAGTCATTTTATGTCTGTTTTTCTTTCTATTCTTCCACTTTAAACCTCTGCTCATTGGTCATGTACGTCTTGCAAACATGTGATGAGATTGGTCTGTTCTACAGACATCCCAACTATCAGCAGCAATAACTTACATTTAAATAGCCATTCCATACAAAAGAATAGCTCAAGCTGTTTTACTGTTTGAACATTAAGCAAGGAGTGAAGGAATTTTGAATGAATTTTGGCAATGGGGCAGACAGACTGAAGGCACAGTTAAAAAGAGGGGTTTTTAGGCGGCTTTTGAAGAAAATAAGATGGTTTTCTAGAGGGCAGAGAATTATCTTTCCTAACTAGTTGGAAAAAGAGCGATTAAGTCAGGGCAAGTTACAAGAATTGTCAGTGTTTCCTTCAGCAAGTTCGGATAACTGTTTCCCATACAATACTCCACCCAGCAGCATACCGGGGAATGAACTTATCCCATCCTTGTTTGCTCAGTATGAGCAGAGAGAGCACACTGAATTCAAGAAATATTAAAAGCACAGCAGTACTTCACACAGTTGTTTAGAGAAAAGATATAAATAAATCAAACTTTTTGGAAAAAGTTTATATAATGGAATTTTTAATATAATAGAAGTAATGTTATTAAGTAAAATTCTGAAAACTTATTGGAAAATGTAGAAATATTATTAGAAGACTATGCAACTGTTCAGTGGGTAATTTCTGAATCAAATGCACTTAATCTCTCCACTATGTGGAAAAGCCATAAGAAACTCTATTGTAAATCTTAAATATGGATGCTACACAGTATGTATTTTCAAAATGTATTGAATTCTGAATGGTTAATGGTTTAAAATCTAATAAATATGCATTGAGTTTAAAACATGGAAAGCATGAAATAAATTAATTTATTTTTGTCTCATAATTTTTCCCGACAAAGAATTCAACCCGAAATTCTGTCCACACAGCATTTTACAACTTACTGTCTGGGTACAAAGCAATGTAGTTGGCAGTGCTAATGTCAACTGTGACTTAGTTGGTTGCACTCTTACCTCTGCGTCAGAAGATTGTGGCCTGAATTTTACAAGCACACCACAAATCACGGCGGCACACTTTGAAATCGACAGTCCACCCACCCATAGCGGCTGCCGCTGAACCCCTGCGGTATTTCGCGCGGGGCTCATTTAAATGGATGGGGTGGAGCAGCCGCCCCCAATGACGTAAAGGGGGCAGCCGCTCCTTCCCAGGCAATGCACTCCAGCGCAACCGTGCAGGCATGGTGCCATTTTTAAAGGGCTTCAAGCCCTTAGAAGAAATTTGAATTTTTAAAGGTACATTATTGTAAATGGTCTTTAAAAAATTAAAACCTGGAGGCCCAAATGGGGATCTGAAGGCGTGGGACTTCCGACCACCGGCCGGAATATCGGCATGAGATGGCCACCCGGTCTAGGTAAGTTAATTAACATGAATTTGAATTAATTTCAATACGCAAATGAAGGCTCCGCTGCCATGCGGCGGGGGGGGGGGCCCGCACTGAGGCCTCGCCGCCGCCGGTAAAACGTGGCGGGGCCTTCTCAGCGCAGAGGTCGAAGCGGGCCTCTCCCAGAAGAATTTTCCGGGTCCCCCCCACCGCACAACTCCCAACATCGGAGGGTTTTTAAAATTCAGCCCACAAGTCCCACTCTAAGACTTGAGCATAAAAAGCTAGGTTGATGCTCTAGTGCAGTACTGAACAGGTGTGGCACTGTTGGAGGTGATGTCTTTTGGATGAGATGTCAACCGAAGTCTTGTCTGCTCTCTCTGATGGATGTAAAAGATCCCAAGGCACCCTTTCAGAGAAAAGCAGGGGAGTTATCCCTGGTATCCTGACAAATATTTATCTTTCAATCAACATCACACAAAAAATTATCTGGTCATTATTACATTGCTGTTTGTGGGAGCTTGCTGTGCACAAATTGGCTGTCATGTTTCCTACAGTGAAACAGTGATTACACTTCAAAAATACTTCATTAGCTGTAAAACACTTTGGGATGTCCTGTGGTGGTGAAAGGCGCTATATAAATGCAAGCCTTTTGTTCTTTCTGCTATGGGAAAAGGCTAGTGATCAAGTTTGGCTAAACTACCAAGATACGAGCAGAAACAAGGGTTAGGCCTGTGGAGCCCTCTTCTTTATAGCCTGCAAATTTAATTTAAACAAATCGGTGTGTGAAACAACAGAAACAGAGACACGGGTGTATAAGCAGATGTGCATTGACACAAGCACACATTTATAGCCACACAGAGGCACAGACAAATGTGTCCAGATCGATATGCACACACACATCCAAAGAACCATTGAATACATCAGCAGGGAAACAAGCCATTCAGCCCATTAAATCTGATCCACTATTTTTCCCCACATGTGCCACCTAATGTAATCCCACTCTTGCTTTATCCCCACACCCTTTTAAAGATCTTATGGACTGTGCTTCAGAAAATTTGAAATTAAAACCACCATCTGTGTAAACAAATTTTCTCTAATCTCCTGTTGATTTTTTAATGATCATCTCATATTTATACCATCTCACTAACAGTTTTCTGGGAAGTGAGCAATCCTGATAAATCTGACCTGCACCTTTTCCATTGCTATTACATCCTTCCTATAACAAGAGGCCCAAAACTGTACACAATACTTCAACTTTGGCCTGACTAATGCCTTTGTACAAGTAGCAAATGCTTTTTGAAAATCTATATAAACAATGTCCACTGCATTTCCTTCCAGTTATTTCTTCCAAGAATTCAATAAGATTCATCAAAGTTCGAGAAATATATGCTGACTGGCCCTAATTAACTCCTGTCTCTTCAAGTATTTAGTAATTCCATCCCAGATTATAGACTCCTGGTAGCTTACCAAAAACTAAATAAAACTACCTGTCTTTAATTTCCTGATTTATCCCTGTCAGTATTTTGAAGAGGAAAGTTATATTTTTCATAAAAACAGAAAGTGCTGGAAATACTCAGCAGGTCAGGCAGCATCTGTGGAGAGAAAAGCAGAGTTAACGTTTCAGGTCTGTGACCTTACATCAGAACTGACAAAACTCACAGACCTGAAACGTTAACTCTGCTTCTCTCTCCACAGATGCTGCCTGACCTGCTGAATATCTCCAGCACTTTCTGTTTTCATTTCAGATTTCCGTCAACTGCAGTATTTTGCTTTTATTTTAAGTTATATTTTTCACCTTCCAGTCCCGTGGCACTGTTTTCCTTTCTATAGAATCTTGGAAAATTCTAGTTTGAGCCCCTGCTATTTCTTTCTACGTTTCCTTCGGGTCCTGGTGATTCAGATGCCTTTAGTTTGAGTAGCATCTTTGGTATCATTTCTCTTTGAATAATGATCTCCACTAACCTAACAATGGTGGTTCTGCTCCATTGTGAAAATTCAGGCAAAGTACTTATTTAGTATCACTGCCATTTCTTCCCTTTCCACTACAAACATGCCTTTCTCATCTTTTTGTAACCTTACCTGGGCCTTGACCATCCTCCTACTACTAGAACATATCTAATACACATAAATACACACAGAGGCACCACATGCACAGAGACACTGATACAAGTTTTGGGTCTGTCTTAAATACTCTCTCGAGTGCAGTGGTGCTTTTCACTCCCATAAGCAGTCTGAGTGTCGTATATTTTGGTATGTAACAGTGCTGCCCAATGTCTAACTATACAACAATGTAACCAATGGATGTAACAATAGCCTTTGTGGTCTGAACTGTCTTTCACATGTGCCCTCAAGTGCATTTCTCCAAGCATTTCAAAGGCAGTCTGAAGCACTTGGTGAAACCAGGCCAGGTTTGGATTGATAAGCTACTTTATTTCACAAATAGTAAGTGAACATAGAGTAACAGTCAAAGCAAATTCCACATATTTAACTCAGTCTCGTTTCTCTCCTCCAAAACATGGAGGAAAAATAAACCATGCACCCTGTTTCTTGCATAGCTAGACTTGTTTTTGGCATTATCCTTCTTTCAGATTACTTCTAAATGCAATAATTGACCTGCAATTTTAGCCTCCAACATGCAGTCAAGGGTGTGTTTCACAGTTCTCTCCTCTGTTCAAAACCAAACTAGCCATGTGTACCTTTTCTCCCTATTAATTCTTGGCCCAGGAAGATGAAGGATGGTGACCCTTATCCAGGCAAGATTCCTGGTCTGTCATATCTAGCAGGTCTGTCATATCAACTGCCCCCTCTCCCAGGCATATATCCTCAACTCATGTCCATATAAATAGAATCGTCCTCACTCTAATGGGTGAGCATCTTTGTTTGCTAACCTGAGACATGATTACAAATTGTTTAATGTCCCTGATCATCCTAGCAAATGGGCTGGAATTTTACAACCCCCCCCCCCCCACCCCCCTTGCAGGAATGGGCTGGTGGCAGAGGGGTCGTAAAATTGAGTGGGAGGTGGGGGTGCCGTTCCTCATGCCTTCCTGCTCCCGCTGCAATTTTACGAGGAGCGGTGGTGGAAACCATCCACCTCTGCAGGCCAATCAAGACCCTTAAGTGGCAGCTGACGTCCCCCAGCAGGCCGCCCAGTAAAATTTGGCAGCCTCCTTGAGGGCTGTGGGGGGCCCTCCTGATTGGGTACCCTGTGCCCCACAGAGGGCCCCCACCCACAACCCAACCGCCTCAACTACACAACACTCCCCCTCACCCAACCACCCCACTCATCACTTTGCCTCGCTGGGGCCCAGTCGATTGTCCCCGGCGAGGGCCTGGAGATTTACCTTGTTTCCGGGCCAGCGTTCCTTCTTGCTGCTGTGGCTGGGTGCAGTCTCAGCAGTGGCCATCGCTCCCAGTGGCGCTTCTGGGACTGAGACTGCTGGCCTGCTGATGGGCCGGCAGCTCTTGGAGGCAGGACTTCGTTCCTCAGAGGGGTGGAAGTCCCGCCCAAGGCCAATTAAGGGTCTGGGCCACGTAAAATCCTGGCGTGGCTCCCAGGCCTGCCGGAGGTGGGCTCGCCCCCGACTTATTGGCCGGTGGGTGGGGCCTCTCACCCAATGTAAAATTCCAGGCTAGATCCACATTGTGTCAGCTTGCGATAGACTGTGTTTTGTGACATGCCGCAGACTGTCTCATCTGGTTTTACAGCATTTCAGCCTGTGGACTTACTTTTTAAAAATTCATTCATGGGATTTGGGCATCGCTGGCCAGGCCAGCATTTATTGCCCATCCCTAATTGCCCTTGAGAAGGTGGTGGTGAGCTGCTATCTTGAACCGCTGCAGTCCATATGGGGTAGCTACACCCACAGTGCTGTTAGGAAGGGAGTTCCAGGATTTTGACCCAGCGATAGTACCAAGTCAGGATGGTGTGTGACTTGGAGGGGAGTTTTCAGGTGGTGGTGTTCCCATGCATTTGCTGCCGTTGCCCTTCGAGTTGGTAGAGGTTGCGGTTTGGAAGGTGCTGTCTAAGGAGGCTTGGTGCGTTGCTGCAGTGCATCTTGTAGATGGTACACACTGCTGCCACTGTGCATCGGTGGTGAAGGTAGTGAATATTTGTCGATGGGGAGCCAATCAAGTGGGCTGCTTTGTCCTGGATGGTGTCGAGCTTCTTGAGTGTTGTTGGAGCTGCACCCATCCAGGCAAGTGGAGGGTATTCTATCACACTCCTGACTTGTGCCTTGTAGATGATGGACATGCTTTGGGGAGTCAGGAGATGAATTACTCACCGCAGGATTCCTAGCCTCTGACCTGCTCTTGTAGCCACGGTATTTATATGGCTACTCCAGTTTGGTTTCTGGTCAATGGTAGCCCCTAGGATGTTGATAGTAGGGGATTCAGTGATGGTAATGCCATTGAATGTCAAGGGGAGATGGTTAGATTCTCTCTTGTTGGAGATGGTCATTGCCTGGCACTTGTGTGGCATGAATGTTACTTGCCACTTAGCCCAAGCCTGGATATTGTCCAAATCTTGCTGCATTTCTACACGGACTGCTTCAGTATCTGAGGAGTCACAAATGGTGCTGAATATTGTGCAATCATCAGCGAACATCCCCGCTTCTGACCTTATGATTGAAGGAAGGTCATTGATGAAGCAGCTGAAGATGGTTGGGCCTAGGATACTACCCTGAGGAACTCCTGCAGTGATGTCCTGGAGCTCAGATGATTGACCTCCAACAACCACAACCATCTTCCTTTTCGCTAGGTATGACTCCAACCAGTGGAGGGTTTTCCCCGATTCCCACTGACCTCAGTTTTGCTCGGGCTCCTTGATGCCATACTCAGTCAAATGCTGCCTTGATGTCAAGGGCAGTCACTCTCACCTCACCACCTGAGTTCAGCTCTTTTGTCCATGTTTGAACCAAGGCTGTAATGAGGTCAGGAGCTGAGTGGCCCTGGCGGAACCCAAACTGAGCATCACTGAGCAGGTTATTGCAAAGCAAGTGCCGCTTGATGGCACTGTTGATGACACCTTCCACCACTTTACTGATGATTGAAAGTAGGCTAATGGGGCGGTAATTGGCCAGGTTGGATTTGTCCTGCTTTTTGTGTACAGGACATACCTGGGCAATTTTCCACATTGCCGGGTAGATTCCAGTGCTGTAGCTGTACTGGAACAGCTTGCCTAGGGGTGCAGCAAGTTCTGGAGCACAGGTCTTCAGTACTATTGCCGGAATATTGTCAGGGCCCATAGCCTTTGCGGTATCCAGTACCTTCAGTCATTTCTTGATATCACGCGGAATGAATCGAATTGTCTGAAGTCTGGCATCTGTAATGCTGGGGACTTCAGGAGGAGGCCGAGATGGATCATCAACTCGGCACTTCTGGCTGAAGATTGTTGCAAATGCTTCAGCCTTATCTTTTGCACTGATGTGCTGGGTTCCCCCTCATTGAGGATGGGGATATTTGTGGAGCCACCTCCTCCAATTAGTTGTTTAATTGTCCATCACCATTCACGGCTGGATGTGGCAGGACTGCAGAGCTTAGATCTGATCCGTTGGTTATGGGATCGCTTAGCTCTGTCTATCGCATGCTGCTTACGCAGCTTGGCACACAGATACTCCTGTGTTGTAGCTACACCAGGTTGACACCTCATTTTGAAGTATGCCTGGTGCTGCTCCTGGCATGCCCTCCTGCACTCATCATTGAACCAGGTTTGGCCTCCTGGCTTGATGGTAATGGTAGAGTGGGGGATATGCCCGGCCATGAGGTTACAGATTGTGGTTGAGTACAATTCTGCTGCTGCTGATGGCCCACAGCGCCTCATGGATGCCCAGTTTTGCATTGCTAAATCTGTTCGAAATCTATCCCATTTAGCATGGTGGTAGTGCCACACAACACAAAGGAGGGTATGCTCAATGTGAAGGCGGGACTTCATCTCCACAAGGACTGTGCGGTGGTCACTCCTACCAATACTGTCATGGGCAGATGCATCTGTGGCAGGCAGATTGGTGAGGATGAGGTCAAGTATGTTTTCCCCTCTTGTTGGTTCCCAGTCTAGCAGATATGTCCTTTAGGACTCGGCAAGCTCGGTCAGTAGTGGTGCTACCGAGCCACTCCTGGTGATGGACATTGAAGTCCCCCACCCAGAGTATATTCTGTGCCCTTGCTTCCTCCAAGTGCTGTTCAACATGGAGGAGTATTCATCAGCTGAGGGAGGGCGGTAGGTGGTAATCAGTAGGAGGTTTCCTTGTCCATGTTTGACCTGATGCCTTGAGACTTCATGGGGTCCAGAGTCGTTGTTGAGGACTCCAAGGGCAACTCCCTCCCTACTGTATACCACTGTGCCACCACCTCTGCTGGGTCTGTCCTGCCGGTGGTACAGGACATACCCAGGGCTGGTGATGGCAGTGTCTGGGACATTGTCTGTCAGGTATGATTCCGTGAATATGACTATGTCAGGCTGTTGCTTGACTCGTCTGTGGGACAGCTCTCCCACCTATGGCACAATCCCCAGATGTTAGTAAGGAGGACTTTGCAGGGTCGACAGGCCTGGGTTTGCCGTTGCCGTTTCCAGTGCCTCGGTCGATGTTGGGTGGTCCGTCCGGTTTCATTCCTTTTTATTGACCTCGTTGTGGTTAGACACAACTGAGTGGCTTGCTAAGCCATTTCAGAGGGCATGTAAGAGTCAACCACATTGCTGTTGGTCTGGAGTCACATGTCGGCCAAACCAGGTAAGGACAGCAGATTTCCTTCCCGAAAGGACATTGGTGAACCAGATGGGTTTTTACAACAATCGACAATGGTTTCATGGCCATCATTAGACTAGCATTTTAATTCCAGATTTTATTAATTGAATTCAAATTCCACCTTTTGCTGTGGTGGGATTTGAACCCATGCCCCCCAGAGCAATACCTTGGGTTTCTGGGTTACTAGTCCACTGACAATACCACTACGCCACTGTCTCCCCTTTTTGAACCTGAACAAATTCGTTCTGTTTTAAAAAACACCCTTAAAGATAAATCAATCTCAAAATCCTTTCCAAAAAAAATTGATCAAAAATGATCAAAAATGCTGAGACACGATAGATACATATGAGCATACATATGTATACATAAACATGTAAATTTACACACAATTCCAGAGATGCACATGCACAAATCCACATATATGTTTGTGGAATATATATTTAACCTGCATTTCTATAGCATTATCGCATCCTCAGGACATCCCAATTTGCTGATTAATTAATGGTTGACCACATCTCTTGCATGCTCTAGTTTTGAGTTGGTGGGCAACGTTATTGAGTGAATTGTACTACGCATGACACTATATGGTGCAGAAGAAGTTAGAGTCACACAGCTTTCCATCTCCGAGCTTCTTCTGTTTCTTAAAAGCTCCATATCTCTAAATTACTCTCCCTCCTTGCACGGAAGCATGAGACCTAAGCTTTATGCTTGGCTGAGATCAGCAACATAATGCATGGGGAATCATGAAGGTAAACCCACTTCCAATCACTCTGTGGCTTTCTCCACCTTGTGTTATTTCTATAATTTAAAAAAAAATGTGTGCTCAAAATGCAAAAGAGTTCTTTAAGCTCTTCATATTGCTAAATATTTGCACTGTTATTCTGCTTCTGGTTTGTCACCGCCAATTCTACCATTGCTTTGATTATTGTTTATAAACCATCCCAGAAGTCTTGGGTCTGACTTATTAAAGATAACTTCTCATTTAATCTGTTTCATAAACCTAACACCCAAGGAACGCAGTTCACCCAGTGCTCATCAGTTCAAACATAAATACACTTCTCAGAACCTAATTACCATTCATGGCATAGCAACTGACAATGGAGCATTCACACAGATCCACTATCCTCCTCCCAATGGGGAGATCCAGGCATGTGCAAAACATAGTTCAACCACCATGTGTTTCTGATTGCAATCTAGTGTTTCAGCAAAATCTGGGAAACTTTTTTCTCATCTTTTAGGTTTTTCAAAAGGACAAATTAAAGGGCTATTGAACATCAGATGTCAATGACAGGATATTAATTACAGTATAAAAGTGCATACTCAAGCTGGACTCAGATGATCAGACATAAGGATTTTATAAATTAAAATAAAAACGAGAAGCTAATGAAAAATGCCATTACAATAAGATCAGTACTGCTGAGACCACTTTAAATCAAAATTTCAATAGATCTGAAATCTGGCTCCATTTTCAAAAGTGCTCTCTGAGAGCTCTTGATGTTTGTGGGAACAAAAATCATGCAAATATTTGTAGGATCACATCAGCATTAAGAAGAGAAAATGCTGAATAAAAACAATGTGTGGGCAGCAACCTGATGGCACAAAGTGTGGTTGTGGCACAGCACATCGTCAGAGAAGAACAGGATGCAGCTTCTCAGCTGGGAGGGAGGATTTATGAGTCCACAAGTGAAGCCAGGCTGTTCTTACAGACCTCTGCGCGTCCAGTTACAGACAGAAATAGTAAAAGCATCAGAGTGCACCTGAGAAATAGTGGGCTGGATTTTATGATCCCGCCGCCAGAAGTGGCGGCAGCTGTGCGAAATGGCAGAGATCCCACATGTGACATCAGCAGCTGTACCGCCGTGATTACGTGGCAGGTGGCCATTTTGCATAATGGAGTCAGCTGTCCCCCACCCCCCCAATCACGTGGTGGGGCGGCGATGGAGACGCCATTCGCGGCATCACCTGATGTTGGAGCAGGTGTTGGTGCCATTTTTAAAAGGCAGCCAGCCCTGTATATAGTCTCTACAAGAATTGAGCAGCACTGTATTAAAGCAATACCTCTGTGTTATGAATTAAATCTCTCAAGCAAGAAGCAAGCCACCGGACAGCCTTGTCAGATGTCCAAGCAATGGTGGCCCCATGATTCAGTGATGCCTCTCTGCTGTTTATCAATTTTTGTTCTACAGGATGCCTGTGCTGGCTCTAAAGTTGTGACTAATGTTGGTCCTACAACTTTTCCAAAAGCATAAGCCTTCACAACCATACCAACATCATTTAAACTACCCTGTAATGGCCCCTCCCCTGACAAACATACCTATACATTTTCAGAACTCCCCCTTCACACACAATCCCCTTGCAGATTCACCATAGCGGCAATGTCCACTGCAAACCCCATTTCCCCTAAAAAACTACAGTGAAATTACCTTCCCTTTCGAGGCACCAAGAACTCTCGCCTCGGTGGCACTAGCTTTTGAAAGTCAAGAAACTGAAGGCATGTGAGTGCCGCATGGCAAAAAAAAAATTGAGAACACTTCGTTGGATCATGGTGAATGACATTCAAATGCATTTAAATCAGTGTCTAAGTCTAAGAATTACACTGACAACCAATTTAAGATTGTCAATAGGGCTCGCAGTGTGGTGCATTTGCACATACTGGAAGCTACATATATTAGTATACAAGGCCCTGTTCTTTGCAGAGAGAAAGAACATGCACACATATTGCGCCTGTTTCAGCTAAACAAAATAAGTGACAGCCATTCACTGGTTCATTCTTCAGGGCAATGCCTTGACTAATCAGAGTCAAGCTGCCTGGTTTAAATTTCAAACAAAGCTTGGCAGTTAACTGTCAGTCACCATAAACTGGTGCATTCTTCATGGCTACGCCTCTACCAATCAGAGTCCACTTGCCAACTAATCAGCACTCTCTTCTCACACAGTATAAATTTATTGCTTTCCCTTACATTGTTACTCTTGCAGATTGTACTGATGAGTGCAAGATGAAAGGCTTCGACAAAATAGGCCGAATTTTATGTCGGCGGCCGTAAAAGATGGCGGCCCCCAAGTGCGGGTTTTAATCTGCAGAGCCACCGCGATATTATACACAGCAGCTCCTTTACATGACCGAGGCGGACTGTCCCCGCCCTCCCCACCACCCCCCTCCGGCCACATGGAGGGGTGGGCAAGCTGTTCCTGGCAACGCCATCCGGCACCCACTGTGCAGGTGTGGCACCATTTTTAAAGGACTTCCAGCCCTTACATTTAATTTAAATGTTTAACGGGAAAGTTTAATAAAACTGATTTAAAAAAATTACATATAAGTTTCCAGCCCCTCTCCCACTAACCCCACACCCCCATTAACAATGACAGTACCTTCCAAACCCACGACCTCTACCACCTAGAAGAACAAGGGCAGTAGATGCATGGGAACACCACCACCTGCAAGTTCCCCTCCAAGCCACACACCATCCTGACTTGGAACTATATCACCGTTCCTTCACTGTCGCTGGGTCAAAAACCTAGAACTTCCTTCCTAACAGCTCTGTGGGTGTACCTACCCGACAGGGACTGCAACTGTTCAAGAAGGCAGCTCACCACCAACTTCTCAAGGGCAATTAGGGATGGGCAATAAATGCTGGCCTAGCCAGCAATGCCCACATCCTTTGAACAAATAAAAAAATACACTCATTCCTTGCCCTCTCCCCGCCAAAAATACTTACCTTGTGTACCTGACCTTCCCCCACAAAGTTCACAAACTTTCAACTTTACCCCTTCCCACCATCCCCTCCACTAATCAGAATAGTTTGACCCTGCTCCCCTCCTCCCACACTGAGAAACGTACCTCCTCCCTCCAGGTGTTGCACTCCGTTTCCCTAGACAGGAATTCGAAGGCGTGGCAATGCCAGCCACAGGGATGAAGATCACGGTGGCATTTCAGGAGGCAACGGGAATGTCAGGTAAGTTAATGAATTTGAATATTTAAATTACAGTCCTGTCACCGAGCGGCGGGGGAGTGGCAGGTGGGGGGGGGGGCGGGGGGGAGTCGCCACGGGGCCCGCCACAGCCGGCAATATTGGGATAGGCCCTGCTGGCATCGAGGTCCACAGCGGGCCTTATCCGGGGCAATCTTCATGCCCCCTGCCACGGATCCCGACATCGCGGTCTCTATAAAATCCAGCCCAATGTCTTTGTTTTCAGCAATACTTAAATCAATATGTAAAATATTTAAAAGATGATGCCGTCGTGTTGGGGCATCAGTGCCGTCACAGTACTTCCCCTCCTCCAACAAAAATGGAAAAGAGTTATGGCACAGGGTCTGTGGCAGACGGCTCCACGGGGATTCTCCAACCCCCCCACGCCAATGATCTATTTTTATAGAAGCAGTGTGAGGCTCAATTGAAAGTAGCACTTGTGTTTCAGTGAGGCCTCAGCAGCCATCTGCGATTCACAACATGAGGCGATGTCCCCAGTGGAACCGGCCCTTTCTCATTTTTGCTGCATTATCCAAGGTGAAATTCTCACTTTTGATATTTTTCCACAATGCACTTTTCAAGCATTTTTCCAATTGTTTAAGACATTTCTTTCCACAGTCTCTTCTTCACTCTGGCTATTTTTATTTCTTATTTCACTTATCTCCCTCTAGGCTTTACATATTGCACCATTAGCAGACAACTGCAGAGATACATAGTTTTTACCTGCGTCCAAGATTCTACCAATGAGGTTCTTACTATGCAAGTACAACCTAGCCTTTGACGTCAATTTCTCCCTTAGTATAAGGACCTCATGGTGACTCCTGTGAATGGCACAGACATGAACTACTGATTTACCACACTGTACTCGGTCCCAATTCGCAACATTTGGATATTCATTACTGATGATCAATCTCTCTGATGCAAAAAAAAGTTATGGACCCAAAATGTAAACAGTGGCTTCAAGAATAAGATTGTGACAGAACTAATGTTAGAAATTAGACTGGATGATTAAGGCGGAAAAAAAACTCAAATGTGCTTCCAACTGGTAAGTTCTACTTTCCGTTTAAAAGCCTCCCTTTATTCCGCTGCGAAGCATCTGTCCTTGGCAATTTACATTTTTATTCCAGATTTTCAACATTTGCAGTTTTTTTTCCCTTTTTGGATCGTATTGATTGTTTCATTTTCCATTAAGTTTGATAAATAATACGATAGCAATTGACAAAATGCTGGAACATTAGCAGTTTTAGAAGCAGCTGCCAGAACGTAGACAGCAATGAATAAAAGGATGAGTCAGGACTTAAAACATCATCATCTGCTGAAGCTCAAAGCAAAGCTGAATATAAAATAGACACTGGGTACATTAACTCCCAGATATACACACAAATCAGTTCATTATTAAGAGTGGATCATGGCTGTATGTTTATTGTGTTTCATTTATTACAATTTCCAACTGTTCCCCATTCTATCACTAGTCTTTCTGCTCTGTGCTAGAATAATGAAACACTCTGATCTGAAGCCAACCATCTCCTGCATTTTACTGCTTTTCTTGTCTAATTAGAGCTCCTCTCTACAAACACGCTGCCTTTAACAAAAACAGAAAATGCTGGAAATTCTCAGCAATTTAGGAGAGAGAGAAGCAAAGTTAATGTTACAGGCCGATGACCTTTTGTTAGAACTGAAAAAGTTTGAAACATACAGGCTATAAGCAAGTACAGAGGCAGGGGAAGGGGAAGGGCAGGAAGAACAAAATGGAAGGTCTGTGATAGAGTGGAAGGCAGAAGACACTAAATGACAAAAGGATGATGGTGCAAGGCAAACGGAGATGGTAATGGAACAAATAAAGAAACAAAAGATGGGTCTAGAGGAGGTTTTATTGGGAAAAGCAGAATCATCACCAACTGCTGCCATCCGAAAAAAATGGGGGCAGAGGTTATGATCTGAAATTGTTGAACTCAGTGTTGAGTCCAGAAGGCTGTAAATTGCCCAATCAAAAGATGAAATCCTATCCCTCAAGCTTATGTTGAGCTTCATTGGAACAGTGTAGGAGGCCAAAGACAAAGGGGTGGAGAATTAAAATGACAAGTGACTGGAACTAGGAATCACACTTGCAGATTGAATGGTGGTGCTCCACAAATTGTCACCTAACCTGTGTCTGGTCACCCTTGTGTAGAGGAGACTACATTGTGAGCTGCGGGAAACAATATACTAAATTGAAAGAAGTACAAGTAAATCGCTCGTTCACCTGGAAAGAGTGTTTAGGGTCCCGGAAGGAGAGAAGGAAGGAGATGTTGAATGTCCTGCGCTTGCATGGGAAGGTGTTTTGGGAAGGGGTGGGACTGTTGGGGCTAACAAAGGCGAGAACCAGGGTAACATGGAGGAATGGTGCCTTCGGAATGCTGAAAGGGAAGGGGAAGATGTGTTTGGTGGTGGCATCGTGGTAGAAATGGCAAAGGATGATCCGTTGAATGTGGAGGCTGATGGAATGGAAGGTGAGGACAAGGAGCACTGTATCATGGTTCTGGGTAGGAGGGATATGGGTTGGAGCAGAAGTGTGCAAAATGGAAGGGATATGGTCGAGGGCCTTTTCAAACATGGTGAGGAGAATCCTCAGCTGAGGAAAAAGAAACACATATCAGAAGCAGTAGTAAGGAAGGTGGCATCATCATAATAGATGCAATGGATCTGGAGAAACTGGGAGAATGGCATACAGTCCTTAGAGGAAGTGGAGTGGGAGGAAATGCAGTCAAGTTGGCTGTGGGAGTCAGTGGGCATATAGTGTATATTGATCATTAGCCTATCCACAGAAATGGAGACAGAAAAGATGAGGAAGGGAAGGGAAGAGTTGGAGACAGATCATGTGAAGGTGGGAGAAGTCTTAATTACTGTCAACTAACCTCTCTGGCACTGAAAATTAACATTTACAAGCGTGGAATATCATTCCTTCAGATTTAAATTATTGTTAGTGATTTATTTTTTTTCTTTCCTTCTCTTTTAGTTCTCTCTATTAATCCAATCTTTTTTTCCCACTCTTTATTTTGCTTTCCATACATGATTTGACATGGAATTCAATATTCTAACCAGCACTTCCTGGTTCAGATTGTGCACTGCTCATTAAAGATTCAACAATCTTATTGGTTAAGGTGACAGAGTTGCTGGCCCTGATCACACAAGTCCCAAATGCCTGGTAGAGGGCACTGTATTTTTTAACTCAACTTCTCTAATTAGTAGTAAGTTCCTGTGCAAAATCCCACAGCTGGACAAAAGAGCTGAACTCAAGAGGTGAGGTGTGAGTGACTGCTCTTGACATCAAGGCAGCATTTGACCAGGTATGGCATCAAGGAGCCCTAGCAAAATTGGAGTCAATGGGAATCGAGGGAAAACTCTCCACTGGTTGGAGTCGTACCAAGTGCAAAGGAAGATGGTTATGGTTGTTAGAAGTCAATCATCTCAGCTCCAGGACATCACTGCAGGAGTTCCTCAGGGTAGTGGTCCTAGGCACAACCATCTTCAGCTGCTTCATCAATGACCTTCCCTCCATCATAAGGTCAGAAGTGGGGATGTTCGCTGATGACTGCACAATGTTCAGCACCATTCACGACTCCTCAAATATTGAAGCAGTCCATGTTGAAATGTAGCAAGACCTGGACAATATTCAGGCCTGGGCTGATAAGTGGCAAGTTACATTCGCACCACACAAGTGCCAGGCAATGACCATCTCCAACAAGAGAGAATCTAACCATCTCCCCTTGACATTCAATGGCATTACGATTGCTAAATCCCCCACTATCAACATTCTGGGGGTTACCATTGACCAGAAACCGAACTGGAGTAGCCATATAAATACCCTGGCTACAAGAGCAGGTCAGAGGCTAGGAATCCTGCGGCAAGTAACTCACCTCCTGACTCCCCAAAGCCTGTCCACCATCTACAAGGCAGAAGTCAGGAATGTGATGGAATACTCTCCACTTGCCTGGATGGGTGCATCTCCAACAACAGTCAAGTAGCTCGACACCATCCAGGACAAAGCAGTTCACTTGATTGGCACCCCATCCACCACCTTCAACATTCACTCCCTCCACCACGGAGCACAGTGGCAGCAGTGTGTACCGTCCAGAAGATGCACCGCAGCAATGCACCAAGCCTCCTTAGACAACATCTTCCAAACCCACGACCTCTAACACCTAGAAGAACAAGGGCAGCAGATGCATGGGAACACCACCTGCAAGTTCCCCTCCAAGCCACAGACCATCCTGACTTGGAACTATAATCGCTGTTCCTTCACTGTTGCTGGGTCAAAATCCTGGAACTCCCTTCCTTACAACACTGTGGGTGTACCTACCCCATATGGACTGCAGCGGTTCAAGAAGGCAGCTCACCACCACCTTCTCAATGGCAATTAGGGATGGGCAATAAATTCTGGCTTAGCCAGCGATGCCCACAACTGTTGAATGAATAAAAAAAAAAGCTGTAAGTGTAACTAATGACTGGTGCAAAATTTGGTTCATTATGAGCACTAGTTGTTTCCTTACTATCAGACTGATAACCAATTCTGTTTTTTACACATCACTAAATCTAGTATGGCCTTATCCCTTGTCCATTCTAAAACACACAGTTCCAGAAAAATGTCTTGAATGCACCCTAGAAATTTGTTGTTTTTACTACTTATGTTATTCTGCTCCTCCCAGCTTATGTGAAAATTAAATCTCCCATTATAACCAAATTGTTTCTGCTACATGCTTTCCTGCTGTCCATATTTATACAGCCCCATTACATTGTTACTGTCAGGAGGTTTGTTGATCAGAGTGCTGCGTCCTTTATTGTTCCTTAATTCAACCCATACTGTTCACCCTTACTTTCTTATCACTGCATTACATGTGTCATTTATCAATACTGCTACTCATTTTCCCTAAATTGATCCTAAAGCTTCCCAGTCAAGCCCAGCTTGTAGCCATGTCTCTGGAATCACTACTACATCACACCCTGAATTTGTGCTCCATACTTATTTGTTTCATTTCTTATGCTACATACATTCGTGTACATAATTTGTATTTGGGTAAATGTCCCCACCTTGCCCATATGTCCTGATGGTGTATTTCTCACTTTTTGACTTATCATACTTTTGGTTGCTGATACTCTGTACGTTCCTTACAAATGATTTTATTTAGAGATACAGCACTGAAACAGGCCCTTCGGCCCACCGAGTCTGTGCCAACCAACAACCACCCATTTATACTAATCCTCCATTAATCCCATATTCCCTACCACATCCCCACCATTCTCCTACCACCTACCTACACTAGGGGCAATTTACAATGGCCAATTTACCTATCAACCTGCAAGTCTTTGGCTGTGGGAGGAAACCGGAGCACCCGGCAGAAACCCACACGGTCACAGGGAGAACTTGCAAACTCCGCCCAGGCAGTACCCAGAACTGAACCCAGGTTGCTGGAGCTGTCAGGCTGCAGTGCTAACCACTGCGCCGCTGAGCTGAGATGTGCTCAAGATAACAGAAGATAAATGAGGGTCCGTTTCCCATTTATTTTTCGCAGCAACAAAGTTTCTTGAGAATTCATTCTCCATGTTATTCCAGCAATGGGCTTTTGTTGCAATCTCTAGAGTTTAATTAGCAACGTTTCTACCACCAGAATGAAGGGATAAAATTCATCCATCTTGCACCCGAATAAAAATTCACCAAATTAATCTTTTTGCTTTTCAAGTTGGCACCGCTGACATAGCTTCCCATTTCTCACCAGTAGGTTTTTACTTGGTTTAGTTTATACTGCAGGTGAACATTGTGAAGCTGATATGCAGCCAAATATATACAGTTCAGCATGTTTTACCCTGGTTACTGGTGAGAGTAATTACTCCCATCCCTTAACATTGGATTTGACCTTGACTATGAAGAAAGATCTTCCCATCCAACTAGTGCAACTGCAAAGCCACTGCTATTTTTCACAAGCCAGAAAATACTCAGCACAAAAGATATATGGGGTGGCAATTCAATACCTCCTGGCACACAATCTGTGTCAGGAAAGCCTTAATAAGTAAGTTCTATCAGTAGCCCCTTAATAAACTAAACCATAGCAAAGAATTATAATGAACCCTTTTTGTTTCCTTCAGTTTGTGTCCATTGTTCTTTTTTATTTAAACATTGAGTGCTGATGAGTTTGACTGCAAAATTAGCTTCAAGGAGTGACCGAACTTGGTACTATGATGAAGTGATCAGTAGAATTACGAACTAAACTGGGGTGTTTCAACTTTCATCTGCAAATGTTAACTGTAGGCTGTCACTCCTTTCACCCAGTGCTCTGCCAGCAATGGAATCAGTGCTTACCTCAACAAAAATGTAATCTATAACATTTATATTCTTAAGTCAGTAATGCTGTCACATTCCCAGTATGTGTAACAGTGAATGGTCCCAGTAATGCCAATTATTCATACTTGCTCCAGAGATGGCACTACATCTCTAAAAGAAAATGGGGCCAAAAGAGTGCAGCCATTCCATGGGATTCCTGCTGTATTTCCGGTGGGAGTCCAGGTTGGGGTGTTGACAGTGGCACTCGAGATCCACTCCCTAGGCACCAAAGGCCTACTTTTCATGACCCATTCCCTGATCTTGTGAACACTTTGGCAGAGTCAGGGATGAGGGCACTTCCTGCACTTATTCCACCTGCTCATTTTTGGGATCAATATTAAAGGAAGTCAAACAGACCAAATTCTACAAATAGAGCTAAAAACATACCATTTCATCTGATTAACAATGAGCAATACTATAGGAGATTCACAAGTATTTTACAAGATAATCAGCAGACATGGAGAACTAGACAAGTATATTGAAATGAATCAGCATTTTGCACCACCATTTAATTTTCTTAAAATACATTCAGTTCAGCTGTTGATGCTCTGAATTGAATGTAAGATGTATGAAGTTGCAGAAGGAATATTGTTTTTATGATAGCTGAATGCAAAATATTAACTGAAATTGAGAAAAAATGTTTTACACCCAAAATAAATAAAATGATTAATATTTTTAAAGATGTGTGTCCACAAAATTTCAGGAAATCTTCAGCAGATGGACACAGCGGTTCAGTTTTATGTTGAAATTTGTGGGAGTCCAAGCCTTCCAGCAAGAATAGTGAGAGACATTCACCAGTACATTCAAGGGCAATTGGGGATAGGCAATAAATGCTGGCCTAGATAGCAACACCCATATCTCATGAATGAATAAAAAAAAAAATCACAGTTATATTCCTTAAAGGATTGATTCACCAGTGGTCATTTTCAGGATCCTGGAATTTAAAAACTTTTAAGTTAAGTCTGCAGAACAGTCACAAAACAGTAAACAAAAAATTTGAAAAATATGTTAGAAACGAATTTTATAAATAACATTGTCAAAATACGTCATTTAACAATCTATTTGCCTCAATTACATGATGATCACGAAGAGAGATGGTAAAGAGCATAAACTGAAAAAAATTAAATAAAGGGTCCAGACATAGATCTATTCCAGCACAGGCCAAATGGCCTCCTTCTTAACTGTATAATTCTATGATTCTAGTGCATGATAGAACTTGGATGGCAGCAGCAAGATTTGAGGATTTTTCTCCCAGCGCACCTGGTGACTTCATTTTCGTCCCTGGCAGCACAGTGGGTGTACCTACAGCACAAGGACTGCAGTGGTTCAAGAAGGCAGCTCACCACCACCTTCTCAAGGGCAATTAGGGATAGGTAGCAATGCTCAGATCCCATGAATGAAAAGTAATGTAACTTCTTGGAGGCTAATTTCCACTGTGTACTAGAGTTAGCATAGTAATATTTGTGTCTTAAGGTATAGTGTTTTTGTGTGTGAGCTGGTGTTCCATGTGTGCAGTTAGGAGCAGGAGATGACACAGATCCATCTGCGTGCAGCTCCTCGTTTCAAAATAACATTCACCACCTCATGGAATAGGAGAAAAAAAATTCAAAACTGTAAATGCCAGGCTAGACCTCAACCCTTACTTCATCTTCACTTTTCTTCTTATTCCCTGTCTACCCCACTTTCTACCAACCTACTACAGAACAGCCTCAGCAAAAGCCCAAGCCACCCAAGTCTTCAATTCTGCACTGTTCACCCATCTGAAGCCTCTTAGATCCCCAACTCCTGTCTTTATTTTAACACAAATGGATACACCATTCCTTAACACAAGCTCGGACCTCTGCATTTGTGAGGTGCTAACGGGAGGAGAGTGCCTGGCCTGATGCATGGTAACTCAGAACCATAACCTAAAGACACCATTTGTGCAGGACAGAGACCCCTGCCTGTTTCTTACCCACCCTTCACCTGGTAACAGACACAGCCCAGAGGCCCATATATGCATGGTATGACTTTAAATAAGGAATATTTCATCACTTAATTCTGACAACCTGTTAGTGAGAGATTAACACAGTGGGTAAAAATGAGGTCCTCCAAAAGTCTGCTGCCTGTGCCTTAACTCATATAAGTCCCATTCACCTATCACCCCTGTGCTCGCTGACCTACTTTGGCTCCCAGTCTAGCAACACCTTGATTTTAAAATTCTCATTGTTGTTTTCAAATCCCTTCGTGGCCTTGCCCCTCCCTATCTCTGTAATCTCCTCCAGCCTCACAACCTCCTGAGATAACAGTGCTCCCATTAAGTCTGGCCTCTTGAACATCCCTTATTTTAATCGCTCCACCATTAGCGGCCACATCTTCAGTTGCCTAGGCCCGAAGCTCCGGAAAACCCTCCCTACACCTCTCTGGCTCACTACCTCACTTTCCTCCTTTAAGACACTCCTTAAAACCTATGTCTTTCACCAAGCTTTTGACAATGTCACTGATAGTGAAAGTAACTTAATCTGACTGGCCAACAGATGTTCGTTCCTCTGAGCACATCACAGCTGATATATACCAGCCCAATCCTGCAACTCGAGTACTCAGATTGAGGGTTGTCTACATTCTTCTTCTTTTTAGGCAGTCCCTCAAGAACGAGGATGACTTTCTTCCACTGCAGGGTTGTGGGTCCTTAGGTGACTGAATAGTCCAATTCTGGATCCACACACTCTGCCACAGGTGGCGCAGGTGGTGTTTGGTGAGGCGCGTGAATGGGATGCACGAATTTCCGAAAGCTCCTTCCGCTGTTTGCACTTGGTCGCTGCCTGGGCATGTCGACATTGTTCGAACCGGCTGGCACTGTCACGGATGCTTCTTCTCCATTTTGGGCAGTCTCAGGCAAATGATTCCCATGAATCAGTGGAGATGTCACATTTTTTCAGGGAGGCTTTAAGAACATCCTTGCAGCATTTCCTCTGCCCTCCTGGTAGCCTCTTTTTGTGACAGAGCTTGGAGTAGAAAGCTTGTTTTGGGAGTCTTGTGTCAGGCATGCGGACGATGTGGCCCACCCAGCGTAACTGACTAGCCATGACCAGTGTCTGGATACTGGGGATGTTGGCCTGAGAGAGGACACTGATATTGGAGCGCCTGTCCTGCCAGTGAATTTACAGGATCTTGCGGAGGCACTGCTGGTGACATCTCTCCAGAGCTTTGAGATGTCTGCTGTATAGTGTCCATGTTTCCGACGCATACAAGAGGGCAGGTAACACTGCGGTTCTGTAGACCATGAGCTTGGTGCCAGGTTTGAGGTCTTTGTCATCAAACACGCTTTTGCTCAGATGACCAAAGGCTGCGCTGGCACTGGAGGTAATGCTGAGTTTCATTTTTGATGCCTGCCCTTGCTGAGAGGAGGCTCCCAAGGTATGGGAAGTGATCAACTTTGTCCAGTTGTTCGCCGTGGATCTTAGTTGGGGGACAGTGTTGCGCTGCAGGAGCAGGCTGATAGAGAACCTTTGTCTTCCAGATGTTTAGCTTAAGGCCCATTCTTTCAAACGCTTCCATGATTGCATGGACGAGGGTTTGAAGCTCAGCCTCGGAGTGTGCGCATAAGCGAGTGTTGTCAGCATACTGCAGCTCGATGACAGAAGTTGGAGTGGCCTTGGTGCTGGACTGGAGTCCTTGTCTCCCCATACATTACCAAGCAGAAGAAAAGTCAGTGAAGGGAGGATCGATAAAGAAAGAAGGGAGAAATGTAGATAGAAAGAGAAGATGCAATATGATCCTTTGAAACAAGGTGCATTCATCTGAACCGAGATAGGATAAGAACTGAACTTGATCTGAGACTATAAGCAGAAAATGAGCCAGTGGTGATATTCCAGATAAAAAGGGCTAAATTTTATAGAGCCATTGACGTCGGGAACAGTGGTGGTGGTGGGGGGGGGGTGGTGGGCATGAAGATTGCTCTGTTGAGGCCCACCACCGACCTCGACGCCGGCAGGGCCTATCCCAATCTCAGCAGTGGCGGTGAAGCCTCATGTCGGCTCCCCCGCCGCTCGGTGACATGGCCCGTATTTCAATATGCAGATGGGGACTGAGATTCAGACAGCAGGTTGAGATCTTCATCCTGGTGGACAGCATCGACACGCCTTCGGAAACCCATCTGGGAAAATGAGGCGTGACTCCTGTCGGGAGGAAGAATTTTTCTCAGTGTGTGACTGGGGGAGCGGGGTCAAACTCTTTGGCTTGGTTTGGGGGATGGTGGGAAGAGATTGAGGGTTAGAGTTTGTGAACTTGCTGGCCTAGCCAGCAAATCCCACATCCCATGAATGAATTTTTAAAAACTTGGTGCTGTTGGGGGGGGGGGGGGGGGGGGGAACAGTCACGTAGTCAAGTATTTTGGGGAGGGGGTGAGTGGGCAAGGAATTAAAAATAAGGCTATTGGAGAGGTGGTAGACTGGATGGAAAGATTTTAAAAATTATTTTTAAGACTTTTAAATGAAATTTGCCTTTTGAAATGGTCATTTGGGGCTTAAGCCCTTTAGGAATGGCACCAGCGCATGCACAATGGCACCAGATGCCATTGTGGGGACAGCTCACCCACCCCCTCCGAGTCATTGGGTGGGGGGGGCGGCCGATCCAGGCATGCTAATGAGCTAATGAGTCACCGCGTTTAGGGTCACGGCATCTCCACGACATGCGGCCCGTGTGCGCGGGCCACCATTTTTCTCGCCCGCCATCTATTTTGGCAACGGGCCTATAGGATCCAGCCCAAAGCTTCTTTAGCAAGATCCCTAAAATAAAAAATAAAAACTGAAAGTAAATTATGAGCAAATTACAGCAAAAGGGCCATTTTGAAATCGTACTAGCTCCAACAACCAAAAAGACAACTTATTAAATCACCCAAGTCAGTAAATTCTGATCCCTGGAGCCAAACTTTTCAGTTTGGTGTCAAAACCAGTCAGCAAGTTCTTGCTAATTCCTGACACCTCCTCTTCTATGCAATTTAGACAGGCAGTGACCAAACCATTCATGATTAATTTGAGTGAATAACCAATTGTGTGAAATGCAAACCATCAATCAAATTTTCAGCTCTAACTCCAGGGAACCTATTTATAGAAAAATAGTTTGGATGCAGACTGTAAACATAATTGGCTTCAACATAGATACCAACCTAGAAAATTATTAAGAACTGACCAACAACTTCAAGAAATTTGGCTCATTCCCCCTGAAAGCAGACAGTTTAAAAACAGAAAAAGAAAAATATTGCAGATGCTGGAAATCTGAAACAAAAACTGAAAATGACCTTTCACACAGACCTGAAATGTTAACTCTGTTTTTCTCTCCACAGATGCTGCCTGACCTGCTGAATATTTCCAACATTTTCTGTTTTTGTTCCAGCTTAAAAACAGCATCTGATTTAGGGATTATGACAAATGAAGTCATGATAGTTTGAAAGGGCACTGGAAAATAGACTGGGCATAATATAAGCTGCAGGTTTACGTGACTGAGCTCTGCACATACACAGCCAACAGGAGAAAAAGTCTCAAATACACAAAAGCACATTGTGCAGTAGTGGTGTGTTTAGAACTAGCTGAAAGGGGAGGTAAGTGCTGAAAAAATGAGGTTTATTTTGTAACAGACTCTAGGGGCAAGCTCAACCACCACTACTACTGTGCCACCACCAACTCCCACAAATAAAGTTTTGAATTTTGACACTTTTTTTCATACATCTTCTAGCATTTTGGAGCCTACTGTAACACTACATTTTAAAGCAAAAACAATTTTTCTGGAAGGGTTGGAGATATTTCACATTTATAAATAAAAGGGGATGAATTTCCCCAGGCCATATTTTTCATTCATTCAGGGGATGTGGGTGTGCAATCATCAGTGAACATCCCCACTTCCGACCTTATGATGAGGGGTACATCATTGATGAAGCAGCTGAAGATGGTTGGACCTAGGACACTACCTTGAGGAAGTCCTGCGGCAATGTCTGGGACTGAAATGATTGGCCTCCAACAGCCACAACCGCCTTCCTCTGTGCTTGGTATGATTGCAATGTGTAATGATTATCATTTCCAGTACAAGAAACTAAATCTTTTTGGCAAGGTCAAGCGATCAGTATACCTTTGCGCTCCACATGTTTCTGCTGAACTTTCCACAAAGTCATGGTGGCAGAGTTGGAAATTCATCCCAAGTTGCTCTTCATATTTAAATACAATTTTATAGGGTACAATTGAAACAAATGGGTAATTGGCACCCATTAAAATAATGGATAGGCAAAAGTCAGATGTACACATTAGGCATTATCGTCAGCAGTAATTTTTAATCTATATTGATCTTTTGACCTTGTCAAAACAGGTCACTTTCTTGCACTGGAAATAAAAATCATTACACACTGCAATCATTTAAAGATATACTAACGTGGTGTCTGCAGTATTCAATTAAAACTAATTATTGCATTCACATCAGATATCATCCTCATTATTTTGAAAACGTGGTTGCAACTAGTCTTACAGGAAATAAACCTTCCAAAGCGACATGTTCTGTTTCTTCAAGGAAAATGCATTTTAGAAGCTTATTTGTTATATATAATTCCTTTAGAGGCAAATATTAAATAAGCACACCTATTAGTGTGACTCTCTAAAACCATCAACTCACCTTAAAACTTTTCTACTTCAATTTGGTGTTCAACCATGAGTGGGAGAAAGCTATGTCTGATTAATTGGCTCTAACAGCCTTCAATCTTGCCCTGCAACTGATCATATTGATGGCCTCCAATCCAAAGAGAAAAAAAAAAGAGCTGGCAACCTCCAATTCCAGTAAAAGTTGATTTTACTTGTGCAATGCTGACAATTTGGAACAAGGAATGAGACGGTAATGGTCAGCATCAACACAGACAGTATGACTGCAAAGTGACAACATAATGAATGTTGGGGCTAATGCTGGTACCTGCATGATACCAATCATGTCCACTGCTGCCCACTGTAGTAACCACTAGAAGGTCAGCATTCCAGAGAGACCACTGCAAGACAGGCCCTACTGAGTTCTGTGGTTAACTGTTCCCATCACCATAACCACATTGCCATTGTCATCTTAAAATGAACTCAGTAAATTACTGTTTGCGCAATAGGTTTTAGTAAGCTTGGCTCAAAATGGGTTGATTTTTGTTTTTCACAGTACAATTGCCACTTTGTTCCCTATCCCATGGGATACATTGACTCAACATTCTGAGTAAAACAGTTTTCATAACTTCACTAAAAATTGAGGTTACCGTTGCCTGGCTTTTTTAATACTTTCATGGGATGTGGGCGTCGCTGGCAAGGCCAGCAATTGTTTCCCATCCCTAATTACCCTTGAGAAGGTGGTGGTGAGCAGCCTTCTTGAACCACTGCAGTCCATAGGGACATAGGAAATAGGAGCAGGAGTAGGCCACTTGGCCCCTCGAGCCTGCTCCACCATTCAATACGATCATGGCTGATCAATGCCTTTTTCCCTCATTATTCCCATATCCCCTTATGTCATTGGAATTTAGAAATATGTCAATCTCTTCTTTAAAAATACTCAATGACTGACCTTCCACAGCCCTCTGGGGTAGAGAATTCCAAAGATTCACAACCCTCTGAGTAAAGAAATTTCTGCTCATCTCTGTCCTAAGTGGTTCCCCCTTATTTTGAAATTGTGTCCCCTGGTTCTAGTGTCCCCAACCAGGGGAAACATCTTACCTGCATCTACCCGTATAACCCTTAAAGTATTTTGTAGATCTTCTACCACAGTGGTATATCCCTTGATATCTTTAATATATAGAAATCTATCAATCTCTGTTTTGGATACACTCAATGACTGAACCTCCACAGTTCTCTGGGATAGAGAATTCCAAAGATTCACCACCCTCTGAGTGAAGAAATTCCTCCTCATCTCAGTCCTAAATGGTCTACCTGTTATTCTGAGACTGTGTCCCATGGTTCTACGCCCCTCACCACCACCCCTGCCCCTCCCCCCCAGTCAGGGGAAATATCCTTCCTGCATCTATCCTGTCAAGCCCTGTAAGGATTTTGTATGCTTCAATGAGATCACTTCTCATTATTCTAAATTCTATAACTAATTCTATAACTAACTCTATCACTATCTCTAAACTCCATCTGGAGCAGGTACACCCACAGTGCTCTTAGGAAGAGAGTTCCAGGATTTTGACCCAATGACAGTGAAGGAACGGTGATATAGTTCCAAGTCAGGATGGTGTGTGGCTTGGAGGGAAACTTGCAGGTGGTAGTGTTCCCATACATCTGTTGCCCTTGTCCTTCTAGATGGTAGAGGTCGCAGTGCTGTTGAAGGAGCCTTGATGAATTGCTGCAGTGCACCTTCTAGATCTTACACACTGCTGCCACTATGCTCCAGTGGTGGAGGGAATGAATGTTTAATTTAGTGGATGGGGTGCCGATCAAGCCAGCTTCTTGAGTGTTGTTGGGGCTGCACTCATCCAGGCAAATGGAGAGTATTCCATCACACTCCTGACTTATGCTTTGCAGATGGTGGACAGGCTTTTGGGAGTCGGGAGGTGAGTTTGTCGCCTCAGACCTGCTCTTGTAGCCACAGTATTTATATTGCTGGTCCAGTTCAGTTTCTGGTCAATTGTAACCGCCAGGATGTTGATAGTGGGGGATTCAGCCCCATTGAATGTCAAGCGAAGATGGCGAGTTTCTCTCTTGTTGGACATGGTCACCTGTGTGGCGCAAATGTTACTTGCCACTTATCAGCCCAAGCACTCCCCCCAACCTCCAGGAAAACAAAACAACCCTTCAATAGTACTTCTTGAGAAGAAATGTCTTGGAATAAAATCCACTGCTTAGGATCCACTGTACTGCTGAAGGGAGGCGAGGATTTTTAAGAAAGAAATATATTTAATTTTGTTTGGAATGAAAGCTGCAATAGGGATGAAAGAGGACAGCACAGACCAGAAACCACAGTAGAACTAAAATGATTGTGCAACTAACTAGAACTTTGACTCCCCTTCATTTTGAATATTTGAAAAGTACAAATACAAACTTGTTGATGGTGTTACATGTGCTGTGTTGTTTATTACAAGCACTCGTTTAGAAATTACCATCCATGACATCAATGAACAAATACTTAACACACTAACGTTATACTCCTTTTTTCTCTATTTTAGTGGAGGTGTTAGCTCATTTAAGATAAACAGGATGGCTCCAAAAACAATTAACAGAAAAATGTCATGTAAATGGATTGAGTATTCAACAACAGTATTTTCTAGACAATTGCCTTTATCGTTGCAGAATTTAAACTTTGAACACTGTTATGCCATTAGCAGAGAAGATTCACCTTCATCTTTTGCATTATAACATCAAGCTTATCTGTCTTAGTCATTACCACACAGCCACTGGAAATGTTTTACTCACATTTCTTCCTTTTCCCATTATCACTAATACATGTTCCAGGTTCCAAACAACTGTTATTCATAGGGCAATCGTCCAATACCGAGCTCTAGACAAAAAGGACTTTTAACCACTTAATTTATGCAGTAAAAACAGGTAGCAAAATCAGCATTTCCCTTACTATTTCTTACTCATCCAGGAGATGTGGGCATTAAAGCATGGCTACTCGACCCGCACCCGACCAGACCCAACGACATGTGTCAGGTTCCAGGTCCGGCATTCGGGCTCAGGTTGGGTCGGGCCGGACGCGGACACAGTGCTGCTTGCTCAGGGAGGGAACTTCTGCATGATTCTGTAGGAATAGCCTGCTGCTGGAACGGAGGATTGCAACATTTGGACAAGGTATGTTTGATATAATTAACTTTATTACGGCAGTCGGGTCAGGCACAGGAAAAAATCAAAGGACTCGTGCCTGGGTCAAGTTCGGGTTGGATGTGGTCGGGTCGGGCCCGGGTCGGGTTTCAATTTCATACCCAAGCATGCCTTTAGTGGGCATTGCTGGCACAGCCAGTATTTATTGCCATCCCAAATGCCCTTGAAAAGGGGGTGGTGAGCCGCCTTCTTGAACTGCTGCTGTCCATGTAGTGTAGGTACACCCACAGTGGTGTTAATTAGGGAATTCCAGGATTTTGACCCAGACATTCACTGCTTTGGGGGAATGTTGTCAGACTTATTAATACAAGGGAGTAAAAGGGTAAGTCGTGGCAAGGCAGCTCGGCAGTGTGGAGTGCTCCTCCTGTGCAATGTGGGAAGTCAGGGACACTTCCAGTGTCCAGGGCGAACACGTATACAGGAAGTGTCTCCATCTGCAGCTACTCGAAATCCGCATTTCGGATCGGGAGTGGCGGCTGGGGACATTGTGGAGCATCCAAACGCTGGAAGATGGGATTAGAATGAATGGATCATTTTTCAGCTGGCACAGACACGATGGGCCAAGTGGCCTCTTTCTGTGCTGTAAACCTTCTATGATTCTATTCTATTCTAGCTGCAAGGCTGAGAGCATCGTGGATAGCACGTACAGGGAGGCGGTCACACCGCAGGTAAAGACTGCTCAGGGAATGGGTGACCACCAGGCAGAGTAGAAGAACTAGGCAGGTAGTGCAGGAGTCCCCTGGGTTCATCTCCCTCTCTAACAGATTTTCTGCTTTGGATGCTGTTGGGGGAGATAGCTTCTCAGGGGAATGCAGCAAGAGCCAGGTCTGTGGCACCATGGGTGGCTCAGCTGCACAGGAGGGCATGAAAAAGAGGGGGAGAGCTATAGTGATAGGGGATTCTGTCGTAAGGGGTACAGATAGGCCTCAAACTTGACTCCAGGATGGTATGTTGCCTCTTGGTGCTAGGGTCAAGGATGTCATGGAGTGGCTGCAGGACATTCTCAATGGGGAGGTTGAACAGTCAGAAGTCGTGGTTCACATTGGTACCAACGACATAGGTAGAAAGAAGGATGAGGTCCTGCAACAAGAATTTAGGGAGCCAAGTAGCAGATTAAAAAGCAGGACCTCAAAGGTTGTAATCTTTGGATTACTCCCAGTGCCACGTCCTAGTGAGTATAGGAATAGGAGGATAGAGCCGATGAATGTGCGGCTGAAGAGATGGTGCAGGAGGGAGGGCTTTAGTTTCCTGAATCACTGGGTCTGTTTCTGGCGAAAGCGGGACCTGTACAAGTCGGACGAGTTGCACCTGAAACGGAACGGGACCAACATCATTGCAGGGAGGTTTGCTAGTGCTGTGGGGACGTTTTAAACTAATTGGGCATGGGGATGGGATACAGAGTGGAGGTACAGTAGGGGTGATGCACAGCCAAATATAGAAGAGAAACTAAGTCAGTCTGGAAGGCAGAGCAAATATAGACCTGTTAAGGCACAAGTGAATAATGCAAGGCTGGATTGCATCTATTTTAATGCAAGGAGTCTTACAAGTAAAGCAGATGAATTGAGGGTGTTGATTAACACATGGGAATATGATATTATTGCTATCACAGGGACATGGTTGAGGGAAGGGCAGGACTGGCAGCTCAATATTCCAGGGTATAGAATCTTCAGGTGAGACGGGGGTGGGGTGGGGGATGCCGGTGTTGGGGGGGGTGGTGTAAAAGAGGAGGTGGTATTGCACTGTTGATCAAGGGGTCAATTACTGCAGTAAGGAGGGATGATATCTTAGAAGGTTCCTTAAATGAGGCCATATGGGTAGAACTTAAAAACAAAAAGGGGGCAATCACTTTGCTGGGAGTGTACTACAGACCTCCAAACAGACAGGGACAGATAGAAGAGCAGATATGTAGGCAAATCTCAGAGAGGTGTAAAAATAATAAGTAATAATAGTAGGAGATTTCAACTTCCCCAATATTAACTGGGATAGTCTTAATGCAAAAGGCTTAAAGGGGGTGGAATTCTTAAAGTGTATACAGGAGAGCTTTTTGAGCCAGCACATAGAAAGTCCTACAAGAGAAGGGGCGGTTCTGGACCTAATCCTAGGGAATGAAGCTGGATATGTGGTAGAAGTGTCAGTGGGGCAGCATTTTGGGAATAGTGACCATCAGTCTGTAGGATTTAAGGTAGTTCTGGAAAAGGACAAAGAGGGACTGGAAATAAAAGTACCAATTTGGGAAAAGGCTGATTTCAATATGATAAAATAGGATCTGGCTAAAGTGGACTGGGAACAGCTACTTGTAGGAAAGTCTACATCAGACCAATGGGAGTCATTCAAAAAGGAAATAGTGAGAGTTCAGGGCCAATATGTTCCCGTAAAGGTGAAGGGTAGGACCAACAAGTCCAGGGAATCCTGGATGTCAAGGGATATAGAAGATTGGATCAGGAAAAAAAAGGAGGTTTATGGCAGATTCAGAGCACTGAAAACAGCAGAGGCCCTCGAGGAGTATAGAAAGTGTAGGGGGGGTACTTGAAAAAGTAATTAGAAGAGCGAATAGGGGACATGAAAAACCACTGGTGGGCAAGATAAAGGAAAATCCCAAGGCATTTTTATAAGTTTAGTAAGGACAAGACGATAACCAGGGAAAGAATAGGGCCCATTAAGGACCAAAATGGCAATCTGTGTGTGGAGCCAGAGGACATAGGTGAGGTTTTAAATGATTACTTTTCATCTGTGTTCACTATGGAGAAGGATGATGTAGGTGTAGAGATCAGGGAGGGGGACTGTGATATACTTGAACAAATCAATCGGCTTAAAAGTGGATAAATCCCCAGGCCCAGATGAGAAGTATCCCAGGCTGTCATGTGAGGCAAAGGAGGAGATTGCAGGGGCTCTGACACAAATTTTCAAATCCTCTTTGGCCACGGGAGAGGTGCCAGAGGACTGGAGGACAGCGAATATGGTCATTATTCAAGAAGGGTAGTTGGGAAAAACTAGGTATTTACAGGCCAGTGAGTCTAACATCAGGAAACTGTTGGAAAAAGTTCTGAGGGACAGGATTAATCTCCACTTAGAGAGGCAGGGATTAGTCAAGAAAGTCAGCATGGCTTTGTCAGGGGAAGATCATGTCTAACAAATTTGATTGAATTTTTCGCGGAGGTGACTAGATGTGTAGATGAGGGTAAAGCAGTTGATGTAGTCTACGTGGACTTCAGTAAGGCTTTTGATAAGGTCCCACATGGGAGATTGGTTATGAAGGTAAGAGCCCATGGGATCCAGGGGAATTTGACAAATTGGATCCAAAATTGACTTAGTGGCAGGAGGCAGAGGGCGATGGTCAAGGGTTGTTTTTGTGATTATAAGCCTGTGACCAGTGGTGTACCACAGGGATCGGTGCTGGGACCCTTGCTGTTTGTAGTGTACATTAATGATTTAGACGTGAATATAGGAGGTATGATCAGTAAGTTCGCAGATAACACGAAAATTGGTGGTGTCGTAAATAGTGAGGAGGAAAGCCTTAGATTACACGATGATATAGTTGGGCTGGTAAGACGGGTAGAGCAGTGGCAAATGGAATTTAATCCTGAAAAGTGTGAGGCATTTTGGGAGGACTAATAGGCAAGGGAATATATAATGGATGGTAGGACCCTTGGAAGTACAGAGGGACCTTGGTGTACTTGCCCATAGATCACTGAAGGGAGCAGCACAGGTAGATAAGGTGGTTAGTAAGGTATATGGAATACTTGCCTTTATTAGCCGAGGCACAGAATATAAGAGTAGGGAGGTTATGATGGAGCTGTATAAAATGCTAATTAGGCCATAGCTGGAGTACTGTGTACAGTTCTGGGCACCACACTATCGGAAGGATGTGGTTGCACTGGGGGAGGGTGCAGAGGAGATTCACCAGGATGTTGCCTGGGCTGGAGCATTTTGGCCTTGAAGACAGACTGGATAGGCTAGGGTTGTTTTCCTTAGAGCAGAGAAGGCTGAGGGGGGACCTGATTGAGGTATACAAAATTATGAGGGGCATTGATAGGGATGATAGCAAGAAACTTTTTCCCTTAGTGGAGGTGTCGATAACCAGGGGGCATAGATTGAAGGTAAGGGGTAGGAGGTTTAGAGGGGATTTGAGGAAAAACTTTTTCACCAGAGGGTGGTTGGTATCTGGAACACACTGCCTGAAGGAATGGTAGAGGCAGGAACCCTCACAACATTTAAGAAGTATTTAGATGAGCACTTGAAATGCCATAGTGTACAAGGCTACGGGCTAAGTGCTGGAAAAAGGGATTAGAATAAATAGGTGTTTGATGGCCGGCACGGACATGATGGGCCAAAGGGCCTGTTTCTGTGCTGTGTAACTCTATGACGTTTGGGGCTTCTCACATCGAGCCAGTGCAGGTCGGTCTTTTTAATCAGGAGCTTTTTCATAAAATCAAGTTTCTGCTTTTGGCTGGCTGCTACAATTTAATGGGGAGGACAGAACCTGATTTAATTTGTAAATGTAGCAAAACAAACCAGGAAATCACTGAGTAGGCGTAGACACAGGACTATGGTCAGTATTGGCCCTGTTATTAAGGAAACCAGGGGAGTATAGCATAAGGGAACTCCAGTGTGTTCTTCACAGAATTGGTAACTGTGTTTTAGAGAGTAACCCATGGGGAAAGAGGCCAAACGGCTGCAGACTACTTTCTGACACCTCCTGTTATTCAGTTATAGAGCAGAGTTGGCTGAATGCATTCTGTGGGAGAAGATTCACTCTCTGAGTTCTGGTGTAGGGTACCTTGGAGGGGTCGGGTGGGGCACAAAGGGAGAACAAAATAAACTATAGAACACCCTATAATAATGAATGCAGTAAGTCCTATTATCTTGCTTAAACTTAGGCATAAGACAAGATTCCATCCTCATTTACTTTCATTATTTAAAACAGCAAAATCACCCAGTAGTCAAATCCTTGTGAAATGTTTTGACAATTTCTGTCGGCTGTCAGCAAAGTGTTTGCTTCCTGCCCCACTGTGGCCATTATCAGGTACTGTTCATCCACTTTGACTCACTGGCTGATATTTGGATCAAGCTATTATTCCTTGGAAGGATTTGCCCCTGCATCAAAATGAGCTATGACTTCATCCAATGAAATTGAAACAAAAATATCAGCTTTCAAAACCTTGATAACCAACTCTATGGTTATCATATAAAGAATCTATTGTAATTATAAAGGAATGACATAAAAGTTAAACCAAAGATATTTCATATTTACATAGTGGCTTTCATATCCTCAGGACATCCCACAGTCAATTAATTATTTTAAAAGTGTTCTGTAGCTTAACATGGCTCTCAATCTGCACATAGCCTAAAACTTGCTTACAAAATGCAGTAAGATTGCACAGAACTGCTTCATGGTTCAGGTTTCTACCCTATTACCTGTGTTTGTGCGGAGTGCAGCTCTACGGGCACTTCAAAGTCTATTTATTTCACTCTAAGTGATGCATAAACATCTTGGGGTAGAGTTTCCACTTTGGGTGCAATAAGGAAATTGTGGCCAATAGCATTGAAATTGCACTGGTTAGGTTGCTGTGCAAGTTTCTGCTGAAATTAATTTCAATAATCACAAAGATAAGATCTTCAAGGAACTAACACAATCAGGCAGCATAATAGAACCAAATCATATTTTTCCATTAAAAAGTATTCCTTGATTTATTTAAGAATGGTAACCAAGTGCGGTTTTATTAATTCAGCTGAAAATAGGTTTAGCACCAAAAATAAGCAATTTAGAAAAGGGTGTTCAGTCCTTCAACTGAGTAAAATCACTGAAAATGTCTTTTAAAAGTATACTGAATGTTTTAATCATTTAATAGATGCACAATAGTCAGTTTCTTAGTAAATTAAATATTTTTACATGAAAAATCCTTTAAAGCGTGCCTGTTAGTGGCTGCATGCCTAAAGAAAATGAGCACAATTTTAAGAACCTTCCTAAACCAGTGCAATCATAGAGCCATAGAAAAGTTACAGCACAGAAAGAGGCCATTCAGCCCATCGTGTCTGCGCCAGCTGAAAAAACTAGCCACCCTTTCTAATAACCAGCGGAATCTCGCAATTTTGACCTGGAGGCGTGGCAGCGGAAAAGGTCACAGAAAACTCAAATGTTAGTGGCTTTGGACATAATTTATGGTGAAAATTCTCATCCTTTGTGCTGGTTTGGCCGACTCCGCCTGGATTTTATTGATATTACCATAACTGAGCGGAAACTTTCCCCTATATCCTTATCTCAGGCAATTATCATTTATAAGAAACTGTCAGCTAGTAAAGTGGTTTTGCACAAAGAGGCATATTTAAAACAATTCTTCTTCTAGATATGTGTGAAATTTGAATACAGTTGCTTTGAAAGCTCCATGTGAAACTACATCTCTTCCTAATACAGTGCTGTGGATAGTGCTTATATTTAGAAAGAAATAAATCAAACCCAAGTAGTTACAATCCCATTAGCCTTACATTAATGGCAGAACAATACTGAAACTATACTACTGAATAGGTCAGAGGGGTGCCTGTATATTAACAGCTTTATAATTAACAGTCGGCATAGATTTTGAAGGTACGGTCTTGCTTTGTCAAATCTCCTTGACGTCTTTGAGAACGTTACAAGTAACATCCTATGATTCCAGAAGACTTTTGACTAAGTTTTACATGAAATAAACTGAATGAATGAAATCCAAGGGAGGTCAGGGTCATACTTCCAAATAAAATAAAGATAATTGGCAAATGCAGACCAAGTGACTGATTTGGCATATATCTCCACTCTGATCCCATGTACTGGCTGCTGGGGATAGAGCGATCAGTATTTGGGAGGGGAGGTGGGAGATGGCTTTGGGGAAACACAGTTTTGACGGGGGTGGGGTCCTGCACCCAAGGTGCTGACCTGTATTTTTTATTTTCAGGATACACCTAGTGTGCTTTTGCTTTGTTTCATTCAGAACTGCTGCAACATTTCCCCTTAACTGTCCTCCAACATACCCCATTTTCTGTTTTCTTTTTGATAAATAAGGTTACTCTAGAATATTTTTCAAGGTCCAGAAAATAAATGTAAATTTTAACTCACAAAAAATTTCTTCACTCAAAACATTTGGAATAATGTGCGGTAGGTTGCGTCAGTTGAAATATTAATAATAATAAGAAGTGGGTGGGACTGAATGATATTTTCTCCCAGACTTGGTCTTACTTTTCCCATTCAGATGACCCATGGCAAGTTGAACAAGCTCAGACCAGACACCAGTGCGCAGCTGCGCTCATACACTTGGAGGCAGCAGAGTTCCACCACTGACGGCAAAACGTGAAGGTCGTAAACTCCACGGCTGTTTTATGGCAGGCCGCAAAGTGAGGCTGTGTGTGTGTGGAAGGACGGAAGACGGTTGGGAGGTGAGAGGGGACGGTGGGAACTGGGGTCTGACCCGAGTCAGTCTCCTTTTGCTGCAGTCGGTTTGGGATCGGGCCAGTGCAACGGGAGGTCACTGAACTCAAGCAGTTGATGAGGCGCCTGTGCTTTAATATAACAGCTGCCCAGCCTTTAGGGGTCAGAGGCTCCCATTGAGTTTATGGGGTGAGGGAGGCTTTTGAAGGTGGGGGTTTGAGGAGTGAGCCCCAGACTGGGGGCCACTGGTAAAAGAGGAAATGTCCAGTATACCCGAGTTGCAAAAGCAAAGGATGTGAGGATGGGGTAGGTTGTCTGGTTATATGAGGATTTTTGAAGTCAACTCACTGAAGGACAGGAAGCTAATTGGATGGGTTGTATCCGTGTATATTAAAATAAGTTAGGGAAGAGATAGTATGAAATATTAGGAGATATATAAAAATAGTTTGACTGGTAGATGACTAATGTGATTCTTATATTTAACGTGGGAGATAGATTCCGGGATTTATTCTGTCACTCTAGAATTGGCCTTTATAGCCATTCCAGGCGCTGCTTCACAAACCACTGACCACCTCTAGGCGCTTACCCATTGTCTCCCGAGACAAGGAGGCCAAAGAAGAAGAATAAATCCCGGAAACTATAGACCACTTATTGAATTATTTGAAGTAGCAATAAAAAGAATAGTTAAGGGTAATGCAGTAGATGTAACATACTTGGATTTCCAAAAGCCTTTGATAAGGTACCACATAAACTCATGACAACAGTCAGAGGATAAGTAGTAGAAAGGACAGCAAGCTAGCTAGCAAATGGGGATTAAAGGCATTTACTCAGACTGGTGAGGTGTGGGAAGTGGTGTTCCATAGGGATTGGTACTGGAACAGCTGTTCACTGTTTACATAAACCATTTGGGCTCTGGAGTCGGAAGTACAATTTCAAAATTTGCAGATGATGCCCAATTGAACCTACTGTTAATACAGAGCAAGATTGTGACAAAATGCAACAAGATGTTAATAAACTTGCAGAATGAGTGCATAAATGGCAAATAAATTTCAATATGGATAAGCAGATGTATTTTGGTAGCAGGAATAGGAAACAATACATACCTGGGAAAATAAGAGTCTAGATGGGATAGAGGTTTACAGAGACTTAGGAGTACAGTTTCACAAATATTTTCATTATTTTAAAAGACTTCAATTAAATGCTCTCAAAATCTACACTCTTCTGCAATAGAAAAAAGCCCAACTCAGCCTGTTGTGCTAATTGAGGACCTTTGAACAAAGTATCCATCTTCTGGCCCTCCACTGAACTTTTTCTCTACCACCTGGCAGACGATCGATCCAAAATGGGATGCAGTATTCTAGTTGAGGCCAAGGTCTTATGCAGTGACAATATTATTTCTTGTTTTGTATGGTCTTGACAGTATCTTCCAACATTTTACTTTTTCAATAGCTTCATGGCACCAGTCATGGATCTCTAATGACTCATGAACCCCTCAATTCAAGTAGGGGGGGAGGCAGAAAACAGGTAATTATAGGCCAATTAGCTTGACGTCTGTCGTGGGGAAGGTGTTAGAATCGATTATTTAAGGAGGCTATAGCTGGGCACTTAGAAAAACTGAAGGTAATCGGGAATAGTCAGCATGGTTATGTGAAAGGGAAATCATATTTAACCAATTTATTGGAGTTCTTTGAAGGAGTAACATGTGCTATGGATAAAGGGGAGCCCATTGACATACTGTACTTTGATTTCCAGAAGGCATTTGACAAGGTACCACATGAAAGGTTTTTGTGCAAATTAGGAGCCCATGGTATAGGGGGTAACATATTGGCATGAATAGAAGATTGGCTGGCTGGCAGAAAACAGTATGCATAAATGGGTCCTTTTCTGAGTGGCAGGATGTGACAAGTGGAGTCCCACAGGGGTCTGTGCTGGGGCCTTACCTTTTTACAATTTATATCAATGACTTAGATGAGGGGGTGATGGTATGGTGGCTAAATTTGCAGTTCACAAAGGTAGGTGGGAAAGTATGTTGTGAAGAAGTCATAAGGAGGTTGCAGACTGATAGCTTGAGTGAGTGGGCAAAAATCTGGCAGATGGAATATAATGTGGGAAAATGTGACGTCATTCACTTTGGCAGGAAGAATAGAAAAGCAGAGTATTACTTAAACAGAAAACGACTGCAGAATTCCGAGGTGCAGAGGGATCTAGGTGTTCCAGTGTATGAGTTACAAAAAGTTAATATGCAGGTGCAGCAAGTAATAAAGAGGGCTAATGGAATGCTATCCTTTATTACGAGAGGAATTGAAAATAAAAGTAAGGATGTTATGCTTCAGTTATACAGGGCATTAGTGAGACCACATCTCGAATACTGTGTACAGTTTTGATCTCATTTAAAGAAGGATGTGAATCCATTGGAGGCGGTTCAGAGGAGGCTTACTAGATTGATAACTGGAATGAGTGGGTTGTCTTATGCGAAAGGTTGGACAGACTGGGCTTGTTTTCACTGGAGTTTAGAAGAGTGAGGGGAGACTTGATTGAAGGATATAAGATCCTGAACTGTCTTGACGAGGTGGATGTGGAAAGGATATTTCCTCTTGTGGATGAGTCCAGAACTAGGGGGCATGGTTTTAAAATTAGGGGTCACCCATTAGGACAGAGATGAGAATTTTTTTCTCAGGGTTGTGCAACTTTGGAACTCTCTGCCTTAGAAGGTTGTGGAGGTGGGGTCATTGAATATTTTAAGGCAGAGGTAGATAGGTTCTTGTTAGGCAAGGGAATCAAAGATTATCGGGGTAGATGGGAGTGTGGAATTCGAGACACAAACAGATCAGCCATGATGTTATTGAATAGCAGAGCAGGCACAAGGGGCCGAATGGCCGCCTTTTGTTCCTAATTGGTATGTTTGTATGGGCCCATCCTCCTCCTCTAAATGGTGTAAACATACTGCTTGGAGTTGTCCCTACCAAGTGCATAATGCTACATTTACTTTCATCACTTAATTCATAAGTGTCCTGTGTTTGCAGTCTCACAGCCATGCCGTTGATTGATCTCCAGGAAAAGATAGGTATCAATATTGATAAATGGCTACTGGTCCAAAGTGGTGTACAACCCAGTGGACAGGCAGCCCGTTGCCATGTATTTGAAAAGGAGTGGATTGAATGTGCGCATGGAATTGGGAAAACGAGAGCCAAAAAGGAGTGTAAACTGGAACTGGAAGATTTCCATGAATGTATGCACCGCCAGAAATTGGTGAGTTGCCAGATGCCATGAGGTAGGAATCACAAACTGGCTTGTCACAAAGATTTCAGTAAAGTGTAATTGTGGGTATGAAATTTTCTTGCAATGTTGAATGGTGCAGCTGTAGAATTGGTCCCTCAAACATAGGTTATGTATCAAAACTTGTTTTAAATCTCACATCCAGACTAAGCACTGCTTACTGTTAGTAGTGGTGGAAGTAATCTAAGATGTGAGTATCACACTAACTTGGTTCAAGTACAGATATTTTCCTTTTGCGCACAGACTCCGTACCCATTTGCTAAATATACATGACAGTGCTGCCATGTTGTAAGGATGTTACGCCATTGCCTGTAGCAGATTAAATCTCCATGGACTCCAAGTGTTTTGCTTACATTGCTTCTGCATCTTGCCTTGTTCACAGCAAAAGAGGCTTTATGAAATCAGAATGCAAAAGGAAAAGCTGATGAAGGAAGGCAAGTACACTCCTCCAGACTACCACACTGGCAATGAAGATCCACGTCCATAGGTGCTGCTCTCTGCTTCATCACACTGTGAAAGCAACCATCAGAGGATCCTCCCAATAGTTCCAACTAAAGACTGAAACATTGCAGTAGGTCTGCTAAAGATTATTGTGGAACAATGTGTATCAGTTTAGTTGTTCTGGGTATGGCTATTAGCAGGCAATAAATCTGTATAATTTACCATCAGAGAATTAAATTCTAATAAAGTCTGTCACTGCTTGCTATCTGTGTTTTTAATCTCTTTAAAAATACTGTAACTTCAATCTTGTTTTATTAATACTCCCTGTATTATTGGTGCAGTCTGGAAAATTTCCATGTCAAACCTGACATGCTAGAGCACTGTGCATTGGAATTGTTGTCTAGCCACCTAACACCATCCCTCTTCCTGACCACTCTGAGGCAGAGCCAGAGAATTCCCAAGCTTGGCATCTTCTTTGACCCTGACCTGAGCTTCCATCCTCTTATCCTATGCATCACTGAGACCACATACTTCCACCTCAGTAACATCACCCGTTTCTACCCAATCTCATCTCGTCTGCTGCTGAAACCCTCATCCATGCCTTTGTTACATCTGGACTCAACTATTCCAATGCTGTCCTGGCTGGCCTCCCACTTTGCACCATCCATAAACTTGAACTCATTCAAAACTCATCCAAATTCATGCCAAGCCCTGTTCCTCACCCTTTTGCTTGCTGATCCATACATGCTCCCAGTCCAGCAACGCCTCATTTTAAAATAAAATTATCCTTGTTTTCCAATCCCTGCATGCCCTTGCCCCTCTCTATCTCTGTAACCTCCTCCAGACCTACAACCCTCAGATCTCTATCATCCTCGAATTTTGGCCTTATGTGCATCCCCAATTTTAATCATAGAATTATTGAACGTTTAAGGCACAAAGAGGCCACTTGGCCTATCGTGTCTGTGCCGGCCAAAAAACGATCCACCTATTCTAATCCCACCTTCCAGCATTTGGTCCGTAGCCCTGCAGCTTACAGCACTTTGAGATGCATATCCCGACTCCTTTTGAATGAGTTGAGGGTCTCTGCTTCAACTACCCTTTCAGGCAGTGAATTCCAGACCATCACCACCCTCTGGGTGAAAAGGATTTTCCTCATCTCCCCTCTAATTTTTCTACTAATCACTTTAAATCTATGCCCCCTAGTCACTGACCTCTCTGCTGAGGTAAATAGGCCTTTCCCATCCACTCTACCCAGGCCACTCAAAATTTTGTACATTTCAATCAGATCTCCCCTCAGCCTTCTCTGTTCCAAGGAGAACAACCCCAGCCCATCCAATCTGTTCTCATAACTGCAGTTTTCCAGTCCTGGCAATATCTTCTGTATCCTCTCTAGTGCATTTACATCCATTCTGTAATAAGGTGACCAGAACTGCGAACACTGTTCAAGTTGTGGCCTAACCAATAAGTTGTACAGTTCCAGCATAACCTCCCTGCTCTTGTATTCTACACCTCTGCTAATAAAGAAAAGGATTCCATATGCCTTCTTAACCACCTTATCCACCTGTCCTACCTTTAGGGATCTGTGGACATTCACTCCAAGGTCCCTTACGTCCTCTACACTTCTCAGTATTTTCCCATTAATCGTGTATTCCTTTGCCTTGTTTGACCTCCCCAAGTGCATCACCTTAGACTTTTCCAAGTTGAATTCCATTTGCCACTTTTCTACCCATCTGACCAGACCATCAATATCGTCCGACAGCTATCCTCCTCACTATCTACCATACGGCCAATCCTGGTGTTGTCTTCAAACCTCATGATCATGCGCCCTACATTTACATCCAAATTGTTAATATATACCACAAAAAGCAGGGGACACAGTACTGAGTCCTGTGGAACGCCACTGGAAACAGCCTTCCAGTCGCTAAAACAGCTGTCAACAATTAGCCTTTGTTTCCTGCCAATTTTGTATCCACCTTGCGGCATTTCCCTGGATCCCATGGGATTTTACTTTTTTAACCAGTCTGCCATTTGGGGCCTTGTCAAAAGCCTTGCTAAAATCCAAGCAGACCACATCAACTACATTGCCCTCAGCTATCTTCCTTGTTACTTCTTCAAAAAATTCGATCAAGTTGGTCAAACAAGATCTTCCCTTAACAAATCGACACTGACTATCTTTGTCTTAACTTTAACTTGTGCCTTTCTAAGTGACAGTTTATCCTGTCTCAATAAATTCCAATAATTTGCTCACTACTGAGGTTAGACTGACTGGCCTGTAATTATTTGATCTATCCTTCACTCCCTTTTTAAACAGAGGTACAACATTAGCAATTCTCCAATCCTCTGGCACCACACCTGTATCCAGTGAGGACTGGAAAATGATGGTCAGACCCTCTGCTACTTCTTTTGCTTCTTTTAACAGCCTAGGATACATTTCACCTGGCACTGGTGATTTATCAACTTTCAAGGATACTAATCCCATTAATACTACTTCTCTCCCTATATTTATCACATCCAATTCTTCACACTGTTCCTCTTTAACTACTATATCTGCATCGTCCCCCTCTTTTGTGAAGACAGTTGCAAAGTGTTCATTAAGAACCATACCAATATCTTCCGCTCTGACACATAGGTTACCTTTTTGGTCTTTTGTGGGCCCCACTCTCTCCTTAGTTATCCTCTTACTCTTAAATGTATTGATAAAACATCTTTGGGTTTACCTTGATTTTGCTTGCCAATATTCTTTCATGCCCTCTCTTTGCATTCCTAATTTCTTTTTTGATTTCACCCCTCCACTTTTTATACTCTCAGCTTTCTGTAGTATTGAGTTCACGGTGTTGGACATAAGTTTTCTTTTTCTGCCTTATCTTACCCTGTAGGCTCCTTGACAGCCATGGGGCTCTAGATATGGCCGCCCCACCCTTTTTCTTTGTGGGAACATGTTTACCCTGAGCAACTAAGACTAAAATTTCGCCCTCTCTTGTTGGACTTGCTACATCCTGAGCAAAAATGTTCTTCTGAATGCACCTCAAGAATTCTGCTCCCTCAATTCCTTTCACACTAAAACTATTCCAGTTAATATTGGGTTAATTAAAATCCCCTACTATTTCTGCCCTATTGTTCTTGCACTTCTCAGAGATTTGCCTACATATCTGCTCTTCTATCTCCCTCTGACTATTTGGGGGTCTATAGTACACTGCCACTTTTTTGTTCCTTAGCTCAATCCATATGGCCTCATTTGATGAACATTCCAACATATCATCCCTCCTCATAGCTGTAATCTTTTCCAAAATTGGCACTCCCCCTCCTTTCTTATCCCTCTCCCTATCGCGTCTGAAAACCCTGTAACCAGGAACGTTGAGCTGCCATTCCTGTCCCTCTTTAAGCTATGTTTCTGTAATAGCTATGATATCATACTGCCACATGTCTATCTGTGCCCTCAGCTCATCTGCTTTATTTGCTATACTCCTTGCATTGAAATAGATACCCTTGAGCACTGCCAAACTCTTTTTTTATTTTCTAACCCTCGTTTCCTCTGTCTTCCAGATTCATCCATTAATTTTCTGCCTTCAGGTGCAATCCGTCCAGTCTGTACAGGTCCCATCTCCCCCAGAGCTAGTCCCAATGTCCCAGGAATCTGAAGCCCTCCCTCCTGCACCATCTTTCCATCCACACATTCATCTATCTTATCCTTCTATTTCTATACTCACTTGCACGTGGCACTGGGAGTAATCCGGAGATTACTACTTTTGAGGTCCTGCTTGCTAATTTCTTACCTAGCTCCCTAAATTCTGACTGCAAGACAACATCCCTCTTTCTACCTATGTCATTGGTTCCAATGTGGACCACTACTGCTGGCTGTTCACCCTGCCCCTTTAGGATGCTCTGCAGCTGCTCAGTGACATGCTTGACACTGGCACTGGGGTGGCAACACACCATCCTGGATTCACGTCTGCAGCCATAGAAACGCCTGTCAGTTCCCCTGACTATTGAATCACCTATCACTATAGCTCTTCCAGTCTTCCCTGTACTCCACTGTGCAGCTGAGCCATGGTGCCATGGACTTGGCTCTGGCTGCACTCCCCAGGTGAAGCATCACTTTCCTCAGTATTCAGAACTGAATCCCTGTTGGACAGTGAGATGCACTCAGGGGTCTCCTGCACTACCTGCCTGATTAGTTTTGACTGTCTGGTGGTCACCCATTCCCTCTGTCCTTGCATACTCTTGAGCTGTGGGGTGACCACATCTATAAATGTGCTATCCACATAGCTCTCATCCTCATGAATGCACCGCAGTGTCGCGAGCTGCCACTGTAAGTAATCGTTCTATCATTGACAGCTGTGCCTTCAGCTGTCTAAGCCCAACGCTCTGCAATTCTCTCCCTAAACCTCTACACCTCACTACCTCTCTTCCTTTAAGAGACTTCTTGAAACCTACCTCTTTCACCAAGATTTTGGTCACTGTCCTATTTCCTTATGTGGTTTAATGTCAAATTTTGTGAATGCTCCTATGAAGCACCTTGGGACATTTTTATTACATTAAAAATGCTATATAAATGCAAGCTGTTAGTACACATGAAAATGATGGAAGTGATGTAAACATACTGCAGTGGATACAGTACAGTCCACAGGATCTTCTGGTTGCTCCTCGTTCACAGGATATATTGATGTTCGGTCTCTTGATCTCTCCACATTTGAAGAATTGGGCTGTTGGCTGGGAGTCACTCCAGCTCTATCTGTTTAGATCAGGGGGGAAAGTGTCTTCCATCCCTGTAGTGAGAACAGTCAGAACATACTGAGTGGTGATAATGGTAACATTGGTTCACGTTTCAACCTACTCCCCAAAGCACTTGGTGTCCCCACATTAAATGCCAGCATGCGCCACAGATTTGCCACAACACCAGCATCCTGAAAGTGCTGACTGGTGGAAGTGGAGCCACTGTGAATTTGTTTTTAATGGTTGATCACGTTGAACTATAAATGTGCATGAATTAACTTTTCAGTTTCTATCGAGGATTCTCCCTGGATCTGTTTCCCATTTGCTGTATTCTTCAACTTCAGGAAGAGAATGCTTTTTGCCATAAAATCTATTAAGGGGATTGTCACTGATTCAATATGTGGCAGTGAAAGTTACCTGTCTGGTGATGGGGGAGCAAGGAACATAACAGACTAGTGCACCTGAAGCCTATTTTAATTTTTAAAACAAAACAGACACGGTTCAAAATCACTTTCAACTATTCCTTGACTTTAATTATCCTTTATGTAAAAATCAGTAAAAATATATAATGTGGGAATAATTAACCAGTCAATTTATTAATGAAACCATTGAGTTGGATCAGAACTCAAATTACTTGTTGCTTTGCTCATCCTTAACTTTAGTGAGTACAGTATTTCTGTTGGCTGAACAGTGAGCTAAAATCATTGTCAATCATTTATAGTTTGAGTAATTCTTGCTCATTCCACCATCTTACCATATTCGCTTGCAGCTTCCTCTGTTCCTCAAAATTTACAATATCTCCTACTTTATCATCTGCAAATTTGAACGCTATTCCCTCCAGCCCTATATTCAAGTCATTACACACAGTAAATAGAAGCAGTCCCAGTCAGAGCATTTTGAGACACTACCACATACTTCCAACTACTCTCAATTCCTTGTCTTTCATTCCCTCTAACAAGTTTTAAATACAATTTTCTACTTCCCCCTAATTCCATACCCTTATTCCTCCTCAGTAGTCTTGTGTGTGATCCTTTGTCAAAGGCTTTCTGAAAGTCCACATACACATCCACTGCATTTGCCTTGCTACCTCCATCCACCATATTTGTCATCTTCTCTTAGAGTTCAATTAGGTTTGTCACATACAATCTATTCTGAAATTATGCTGCTCCTAATTATTTTCACCATCTAGATATTAAGTAATTTCATCTTTAATTACAGATTCCAAAATTTTCCCTATTGAGATGTTAAACTAACTTTAATTACTTGAGTTAGCTTTTCACTCCCTTTTTTAAAATGGTAATACATTTTCTGCTCTCCAGCTCTCTGGCACACACCCACACTCAATAGAACCATAAGATATAATTTCTAAGGTTTCCGCTATTTCTTGCCCCATTTCCCTTGGGATGCTTGGATACATCCTAGAAAGTCCAGACATTTTGCACTTCTTAAACTGAAATAACCTATGTAGTATTTGTATTTATTATATCTTTCCAATGGATTTTTAATCATTTCAAGATTTACCTCCTCTCCAGTATCCTCCATTGTAAAGATTGATGTGGAGTATTTAAGCGTCCCCGCCAACTTCCATTTATCCACTACAAAGTTAACTCTTTTCAAATGTTACACCTCACATTTAAAATTTATTTTGTATAGAAATACTTAAAGAATACCTGGAACAAACATAAATGCTTTAGTTAACAGAAACAAGTGTAAATCTACGATGCTAAATATGTTTAAGATAGATTAATGTTCCGCTTGAGGGTTGAAGGATAGCAAATTTATAGTTTTCTTCGGTCTTTAATCATTGTTTGTTGTTTTTTTTTAAAAGGCTGAAATCCAGTAATAGTCCTTGAATGCTCCATCAATCTGAATTTACAAAGTACTATTTCAGTAATTAGCCCACTGCAAGTGGGAAACTAATTAGTTGTCTGCTTGCGTTTCCCTGGTCATTGTTCCAGCTGTCAGTATTATTGTAAACCATGAGGTTGTATTGTGCAGACAAAATTGAGATGGCTGTTGGTTCCTGAAACCTGTTTCAAAGTTGCAAATTAATAGATTTTTAAATGCACTTTGACTTTTTCCTTAAATAAAACATGAACATTCAATTCATAACTTCATGATCAATACATGTTTTTTTTCCCAAAAGGAACAGTTACGAAATAATGATGGATAATCTATAAAGTATTTATTTTATCTGCTGATCTCTCATGGTATAACCCAATGGGATTCTGTGGAAAGGTAATTGTGGTAATTATTAACCGAATTGCATTTATTCTCGGTGTCTACCATTACTCTGCTAAGAACCTTTCCCCTAATCCTCATGTCCTCTGGAAAGCTTTCCTTGGGACATTAACTGAAATTTGGAGCTCGCCAGTAGATGGCCTCACATTGTGTTACTCACTGATTCAGCAGCAATGCACTGAAACATTGGGCCACCATGAGGCTTAGCATGAGAAGCCTCAGTTACAAACTTTAAAAATAACGTGCCAACTTTGGCATTGCCCATCCCTAGTTACCCTGAGAATGTGGAGGTGGCTCTTCCCCTTGAACAGTTAGAAACTTTGTGGTGATAGTGATCCCACAATGGTGTTAGATGGGGAATTTTAGCAACGATGAAGGAGTCAAGATGGTTTGTGATTTGCAGGGCAACTTAAAGGTGATGGAGTTATCACAATGCTCTTGGCCTACTTGGTAGTACAAGTCTTGGGAGGGAGATGCTTTTGCCATAACTTTGGGTAAATGCTGCAGTGCATCTTGTAATCGTACAAATTGTAGCCACAGTTTGCTTATGATGCAGGGAGTGGATATTGAATCTGATGACTGTTGATTGATACCAAAGAGAAACCAGCTTAGAGGAATTGTCTCTGCCAGGAATTAAGGGTCTAAATGCAGAGCCTTAGTTTTGCAGATTTTATCATGGGAATGATACAGACAACACACATGGCAATGTGGAGGCTGTCAGACACCTTGCATTACAGATTTTGAGCTGAAACCACAGGCTGGCCAATCCTCGCATGGTCTCGCTTTGTAAGATCATATAAAAGGCCATTACACCATGTCCCTTCCATGAAACTAACTTATTCCTGGTTGACATTAGGTATTATTCGCACAAAATACCAAAGACTGTCACATGATCATGAGGTAAAAGGCTTCACAGCACAGTCTCAGAACATAACAGACTGCCTTATCTATTTACATGTACAGAAAAGAAACATTTAGTTACCAACCAGATAGATATATCCATGAAAAGGTCAGCTTCCAAATCAATTGTCGATACAGACTGTGGTACGAATCTTGCAGATTAGACTCTTATTGACATTCGCCATATACCAGCTGTTCAAGCACATCTCTGAAGAAGTTGCCTTTTACCCACAAAAATGAGTCTTTATATAAAAATGGAATCCAAATGCAACTTTACCAAGCATTGTTTCTCCAACAATGACTGATACCAATCAAGTGAAGTGCTCTTCGCTGAATGGTATTGCGTCATCGTCATTTATAGCACAGAAGGAGGCCATTCAGCCCATCGAGTCCATGCCGGCTTTCCACAGAGCTATCCAGTCAGTCCCACTCCTCTGCTCGATCTCTGGGGTCCTGCAAGTTTATTTCCTTCAAGTACCCATCCAATTTCTTTTTGAAGTCACTGATTGTCTCTGCTTCCACCACCCTTGTGGGCAGCGAGTTCCAGGTCATTACCATTCACTGCATAAAAAAGTTCTTTCTCATATTCCCCCTGCATCTCTTTCCCAAAACCTTCAATCTGTGTCCCCTAGTCCTTGTACCATTAGTTAATGGGAACTATTTTTCCTTGTCTAAATTATCTGAGCTTCGTATATTTTGTTACAGCTGCACCCATTGGGCAATTAGTTTTTCATCACACTCCTGACTTGGACCTTGTAGATGGTAGAAAGGGTTTGAGGGGTCAGCAAGCAATCCAATCTTCACATGGTAGCCAGCCTTAGTTTTGCAGCCATGATGTTGTAATACATAATACAGTTGAGTCTGATTAGCATAATGTTGATGGTGGGAAACTTGGCAATGGTGGTATCATTGTAGGTCAAGGGAGATAGCTGGCCATTCTCTTATTGGACATGGTCATTACCTGGTATTTATGTTGCACAAATGTTACCTGCCATTTGTTTCTACACATCTCCCTCCAAAATGTCCATTCACTTGTGAACAAGGCCCAGCCATCCATGAACTTATTGTGGATGATTGCATCGACATCATGGCCTTAACAGAAACTTGGCTGAGAGGTGATGACACCTTTCCATTTAATGAAGCCTCCCCGTCAAGATCATTGCAGTAGTGGTGTAGTGCTTAAAGGCCTGCTCAGGTCGGGAAAAAGAACCCAACCCGAACCCAACCAAAGCACAGCGGACCCGAGCCTGACCCGGCCCAAGTCCCTCCGATTTTGCCCCGAGCCTGACCTGGCCCAAGCCCGACCCCAACTCAACCCGACCCAAGCCCGACCATCCCTCTACTTACCTTCCTGACACCGAACCTGCAGGAAGCTGCAGCGCATGCGTGGTTACGTCATAGTGATCGCAGGGATCAGTGCTAGGACCCCAGCTATTCACAATATTTATTAATGATTTAGATGAGGGAACTAAATGTAATATCTCCAAATTTGCAGATGACACAAAATTGGGTGGGAGGGTGAGTTGTGAGGAGGATGCAGAGAGGCTTCAGGGTGATTTGGACAAGTTGATTGAGTGAGCAGATGCAGTATAATGTGGATAAATGTGAGGTTATCCACTTTGGTAGCAAAAACAGGAAGGCAGATTATTATCTGAACGGCTATAAACTATAGAGAGAGTAGAATCTGCAACAAGACCTGGGTGTTCTCATACACCAGTCACTGAAGGTAAGCATTGAGGTCCAACAGGCGGTAAAAAAGGCAAATGGTATGTTGGCCTTCATAGCGAGAGAATTCGAGTACAGGAGCAGGGATGTCTTGCTGCAATTATACAGGGCCTTGGTGAGGCCACACCTGGAATATTGTGTGCAGTTTTGGTCTCCTTATCTGAGGAAGGATGTACTTGCTATAGAGGGAGTGCAGCGAAGGTTTACCAGACTGATTCCTGGGATGGCGGGACTGATGTATGAGGAGAGATTGAGTCGGTTAGGATTATATTCGCTGGAGTTCAGAAGAGTGAGGGAAGATCTCATAGAAACCTATAAAATTCCAACAGGACTTGACAGGGTAGATGCAGGAAGGATGTTCCTGATGGTGGTAGAGTCCAGAACCAGGGGTCATAGTCTAAGGATATGGGGTAAACCATTCAGGACTGAGATGAGGAGAAACTTCTTCACCCAGAGAGTGGTGAGCCTGTGGAATTTGCTACCGCAGAAAGCAGTTGAGGCCAAAACGTTGTATGTTTTCAAGAAGGAGTTAGATATAGCTCTTGGGGCAAAAGGGATCAAAGGATATGGGGCAAAAGCATGAACAGGTTACTGAGTTGGATGATCAGCCATGATCATAATGAAAGGCGGAGCAGGCTCGAAGGGCCGAATGGCCTACTCCTGCTCCTATTTTCTATGTTTCTATGTTTCACTGCTTTCCTTCCTCAGCGTCTGCACCGAACAACTTCTTATCCTCAGTCATTTCAATCTCCATCTCAACTCATCATGTTCTTTCTCCTCTGAGTTTATTGCCCTTTTATCCTCCCAAAATCTCTTCCTCCATGTAAATTCCTCAACCCATATTCATGGCCACCCCCTTGACCTTGCCACCTCATATGGTCTTGCTAGTCCTATTGTATCAATTACAGATAGGGCCATCTTTTGTCACTTCCTTGTATCAATCACTACACACATCCCCCCTTCCACATCCCAACCTGATCTCATTCTGTATCCATCACTGGAAAAAACTATCCCCCCATTCACTGATAACTATACTTTCAAAATCTCAACTATCTAACTTTTATTCTTCCATTCGCCAAACATTTCTGCAACTACTGATCTGTGCAATTGTATGCTGATCCTCACCTTTGATGCCCTAGTCCACTATTTTGACCTGAGGGCATGGCTAATTTTGTGGGCGGGGCCTGCTTCAGATGAAGTGATTTTTGAACCAGCATAAAAGGTCACAGGAAACATGTGCGTCAGTGGTTTTAGGCGTACCTCATTTATGATTTAAATTCTGTGATCGTTTGCACTGATCCCTCTGATTCTGCACAGGTTGTGTGGATATAACAAGTGGAAACTCAGCTCCATTATGCTTCATTTCAGTTGCAGATTATTTGTTTGGAGGAGTTCACTCATTTCTACTTTAGGGTGATTTGCCCACTCCATTTTAACCTCCACATTAAAGTGACTTACATTTGTAGTATACGTTTCTGTTACAGGGACTCTAATTTTAATCACAGGAAACAGCTTTGATAGGGTTTTAATATGGTTCAAGATTATAAATGATCCCATTGTGGCCTTAATTCCACTTTCCTCCCTGCCCCATCTCCCTTGTAGATCAAAATCTGTCTAACCCAGACTTGAATATATTCATTGACCCAGCCTCCATTGCTCTCTGGGGAAGAGAATTCCAAAGATCGATGACCCTCAGAAGAAATTCCTCCTCATCGCCATCTTAAAAGGGAGACCCCTTATTATGAAACTGTGTCTCCTAGTTCTAGATTCCTGAGGGAAAACATCCTCTCAGCATCTACCCTGTCAAGCTCCCTCAGTTTCAACAAGATCACCTCTCATTCTTCTAAACTCCAATGAGTATAGGCCCAACCTGCTCAACCTTTCCTCATAAGACAACCCCTTCATCCCAGGGATCAGACTTGCGAACCTTCTCTGAACTACTTCCATTGCAAGTAAATCCCTTCTTAAGTAAGAAGAACAAAACTGTACACAGTAGTCTAGGTGTGGTCTCACCAATCTGGTCTCACCAATGCCCCTTATAGCTGTAGCAAGACTTCTCAACTTTTATACTCCATCCCCCTTGCAATAAATGCCAACATTCCATTTGCCTTCCTAGTTGCTTGCTGGGCCTGCATGCTAACTTGTGTGTACAAAAAGTATTTTTTACAGTGTAATGCATTTGCTAGAATAATGGAACAGTCCCATTAATACCATAATTTCTGCTTTTACATATTTCTCAGCCTCCCACTTCAGTGTCTTAATCATTGCAAATGTTCCACTCACGATTACATTTACCTTTACCTTTATAATATATACCTGGAGTTAAAGGCCTGCTCAGGTCAGGAAAAAAAAACCCGACCCAAACCCAACAGAACCACATCGGACCCGAGCCCGACCCGGCCTGAGTCCTTCCATTTTTTCTCGCGCCCAACTCGACCCGAGCCTGGCCCGAGTCCGACCCGACCCCCAGAATGTTCACTTTACCTACCTTCCGATTTTGAATCCGTTTTTCACTTTTTCAGTTTGTGCAGATAAGCAACAAAAACTGTAATTGGACTTGAAAGGTTGTTTAAAAAGGTGAAGATTGGAGCCACAAAGTCATTGATTGTTTGGTTACAAGTTAAACAGAAACCCATGGAGTTGTGCCCAGACAGGTTTAACTCTGAACTTTTCACTGAAAAAAGTGAAAGATATTAAGTGCTTTTAACTTCCTGGTTTGCTGTGTATGAATACTTCAATTTGACTGGTTGAACAAAGAAAGAACAAAGAAAATTACAGCACAGGAACAGGCCCTTCGGCCCTCCAAGCCTGCGCCGATCCAGATCCTCTATCTAAACATGTCGTCTATTTTCTAAGGGTCTGTATCTCTTTGCTTCCTGCCCAGTCATGTATCTGTCTAGATACATCTTAAAAGACGCTATCGTGCCCGCGTCTACCACCTCCGCTGGCAACGCGTTCCAGGCACCCACCACCCTCTGCGTAAAGAACTTTCCACGCATATCCCCCCTAAACTTTTCCCCTCTCACTTTGAACTCGTGACCCCTAGTAATTGAATCCCCCACTCTGGGAAAAAGCTTCTTGCTATCCACCCTGTCTATACCTCTCATGATTTTGTACACCTCAATCAGGTCCCCCTTCAACCTCCGTCTTTCTAATGAAAATAATCCTAATCTACTCAACCTCTCTTCATAGCTAGCGCCCTCCATACCAGGCAACATCCTGGTGAACCTCCTCTGCACCCTCTCCAAAGCATCTACATCCTTTTGGTAATGTGGCGACCAGAACTGCACGCAGTATTCCAAATGTGGCCGAACCAAAGTCTTATACAACTATAACATGACCTGCCAACCCTTGTACTCAATACCCCGTCCGATGAAGGAAAGCATGCCATATGCCTTCTTGACCACTCTATTGACCTGCGTTGCCACCTTCAGGGAACAATGGACCTGAACACCCAAATCTCTCTGTACATCAATTTTCCCCAGGACTTTTCCATTTACTGTATAGTTCACTCTTGAAATGGATCTTCCAAAATGCATCACCTCGCATTTGCCCTGATTGAACTCCATCTGCCATTTCTCTGCCCAACTCTCCAATCTATCTATATTCTGCTGTATTCTCTGACAGTCCCCTTCACTATCTGCTACTCCACCAATCTTAGTGTCGTCTGCAAACTTGCTAATCAGACCACCTATACTTTCCTCCAAATCATTTATGTATATCACAAACAACAGTGGTCCCAGCACGGATCCCTGTGGAACACCACTGGTCACACGTCTCCATTTTGAGAAACTCCCTTCCACTGCTACTCTCTGTCTCCTGTTGCCCAGCCAGTTCTTTATCCATCTAGCCAGTACACCCTGGACCCCATGCGACTTCACTTTCTCCATCAGCCTACCATGGGGAACCTAATCAAGCGCCTGACTGAAGTCCATGTATATGACATCTACAGCCCTTCCCTCATCAATCAACTGTGTCACTTCCTCAAAGAATTCTATTAAGTTGGTAAGACATGACCTTCCCTGCACAAAACCATGTTGCCTATCACTGATAAGCCCATTTTCATCCAAATGGGAATAGATCCTATCCCTCAGTATCTTCTCCAGCAGCTTCCCTACCACTGATGTCAGGCTCACCGGTCTATAATTACCTGGATTATCCCTGCTACCCTTCTTAAACAAGGGGACAACATTAGCAATTCTCCAGTCCTCCGGGACCTCACCCGTGTTTAAGGATGCTGCAAAGATATCTGTTAAGGCCCCAGCAATTTCCTCTCTCGCTTCCCTCAGTAACCTGGGATAGATCCCATCCGGACCTGGGGACTTGTCCACCTTAATGCCTTTTAGAATACCCAACACTTCCTCTCTCCTTATGCCGACTTGACCTAGAGTAATCAAACATCTGTCCCTAACCTCAACATCCATCATGTCCCTCTCCTCGGTGAATACCGATGCAAAGTACTCGTTTAGAATCTCACCCATTTTCTCTGACTCCACGCATAACTTTCCTCCTTTGTCCTTGAGTGGGCCAATCCTTTCTCTAGTTACCCTCTTGCTCCTTATATATGAATAAAAGGCTTTGGGATTTTCCTTAACCCTGTTTGCTAAAGATATTTCATGACCCCTTTTAGCCCTCTTAATTCCTCGTTTCAGATTGGTCCTACATTCCCGATATTCTTTCAAAGCTTCGTCTTTCTTCAGCCTCCTAGACCTTATGTATGCTTCCTTTTTCCTCTTGGCTAGTCTCACAATTTCACCTGTCATCCATGGTTCCCTAATCTTGCCATTTCTATCCCTCATTTTCACAGGAACATGTCTCTCCTGCACGCTAATCAACCTCTCTTTAAAAGCCTCCCACATATCAATTGTGGATTTACCTTCAAACAGCTGCTCCCAATCTACATTCCCCAGCTCCTGCCGAATTTTGGTATAGTTGGCCTTCCCCCAATTTAGCACTCTTCCTTTAGGACCACTCTCGTCTTTGTCCATGAGTATTCTAAAACTTATGGAATTGTGATCACTATTCCCAAAGTAGTCCCCTACTGAAACTTCAACCACCTGGCCGGGCTCATTCCCCAACACCAGGTCCAGTATGGCCCCTTCCCGAGTTGGACTATTTACATACTGCTCTAGAAAACCCTCCTGGATGCTCCTTACAAATTCTGCTCCATCTAGACCTCTACCACTAAGTGAATCCCAGTCAATGTTGGGAAAATTAAAATCTCCTATCACCATCACCCTGTTGCTCCTACATCTTTCCATAATCTGTTTACATATTTGTACCTCTATCTCACGCTCGCTGTTGGGAGGCCTGTAGTACAGCCCCAACATTGTTACCGCACCCTTCCTATTTCTGAGTTCTGCCCATATTGCCTCACTGCTCGAGTCCTCCATAGTGCCCTCCTTCAGCACAGCTGTGATATCCTCTTTGACCAGTAATGCAACTCCTCCACCCCTTTTACCTCCCTCTCTATCCCGCCTGAAGCATCGATATCCTGGGATATTTAGTTGCCAATCATGCCCTTCCCTCAACCAAGTCTCAGTAATAGGAATAACATCAAACTCCCAGGTACTAATCCAAGCCCTAAGTTCATCTGCCTTACCTACTACACTTCTTGCATTAAAACAAGTGCACCTCAGACCACCAGTCCCTTTGCGTTCATCATCTGCTCCCTGTCTACTCTTTCCCTTAGTCACGCTGACTTCATTATCTAGTTCCTTACAGGCTTTAGTTACTACCTCCTTACTGTCCACTGACCTCCTCATTTGGTTCCCATCCCCCTGCCACATTAGTTTAAACCCTCCCCAACAGCGTTAGCAAAAGCACCCCCAAGGACATTGGTTCCAGTCCGGCCCAGGTGTAGACCGTCCAATTTGTAATAGTCCCACCTCCCCCAGAACCGGTCCCAATGTCCCAAAACTCTGAACCCCTCCCTCCTGCACCATCTCTCAAGCCACGCATTGATCCTGACTATTCTTTCATTTCTACTCTGACTATCACGTGGCACTGGTAGCAATCCTGAGATTACTACTTGCTGACATCGTTGCTGCTGCGCGCAAAGAGGTCCCCTTGACTTGGCACCAGATTTAAACTGTCGTCAAGAAAAGGGAAATTCCTGCTACAGAGATCGCTAGAACTTTGTGGGCAGCTTTCTTCGAGGTCAGCAGTGAGCGCCCTTGATTTGCCACTGACCACAAAATCCAGGGCATTACGCATATAGTGCATGCAATAGTACTTATGCATACACTTAAAATAGTAATTATAACCGCATTGGATGGTTGGGGACTGTAACGCATTACAGTTCTGAGCTCCTTATTACTATTGACCAAACTCTTAAAATCCAAATTCTAACTACAATTTGCCACCTTTTATGCCTTCTCTTATATCTGGTACATGTCCCTGAGCTGTCTCCACATTACATAATTACAGCAAAAGGTAAAATTGCTCCATATAAGAAAAAAACTAATTAGTTTTAAAATTAATTTATTTAATCAATAAGCTGCTTTCCTCATGAACTAGCTGTTTCTCCATTGAACTAAAATAATTACTATTATTCCCTCTTCCTTATTCAGATTCTTTAATTGAAGTTCCACCAAGTAAAATTTGGCACTGGTCTAATTTTAAACTCTAATTTAAAAATGTTTTAACAAAGAAACAAAAAAGATCTCATGACAACCCAAACTGAAAAGTAAGCACTTTTTAAAGTATTGTCACTGTTGTAATGTAGGAAACGTAGCAGCTAAATTGTGCACACCAAGCTCCCACAAACAGCAATGAAATAATGACCAGATAATCTGTTTGCACTTTAGTAATGTTGGTTGACGGATAAACATCCACCTCCTTCTGGAATGTGACTTTGCAAAGCAGGTCTGGAAAGAGATGCAATCATTTTTGTAGAGGTTCATCCCAAGCAGCTCTGTAACACAGAGTCTGTGCTCTACAGGCTGTTCCCAGGGACGCACACCAAGATAAACATCAACTGCTGCTAGAGGACCATCAACTCGGTGAAAGACGCTCTTTGGTCTGCCTGAAACTTGCTGGTCTTCCAGTTGTGACGGAAACCACACCTGTCAAATGGAAGCATATTAATTTTGTCATATGGAACACTGTTTTGAACTGTTACTGGACATTGAAATAACTTGTTTAAAAAGACCACAGGACTGAGTGGCTGAAAACATGGCTGCACATTTGCATTCTGAGAGACAGTTGCCCAGAGAGACAATGGAAGTACTCCCGGATGCAATTAGCCAGGTGGGTTTTGTCAATAGTGATGGTGAAGAGACATTGAGAGTCATTGAATGTGTAAGAGCCAGCATTCCACCCCAATACCACCACCGCCACCCACCACCCCCCCCCCACCCCACCCCCCCACAACCACTGAGAGTGTCAGGTAAGCTTGGAGGAATCCCCAAACCTCACAGGCAAGGCTGTTTCAAATAAAATGCTAGTCACATGACTAACCTGCTGGTCAACCTGAAGTTGATTGAATTGTGCTCACAATAAAGTTTTAAGACAGACTGCAATTGAACTTCATGAAGTGAGCACCTCTCTCTCTCTCACGCAAAGTTCCAGGGACCCACAGAAGTAACTTAAGCCTCAAGACAGAAGACCCCTGGAAGCCTTCTGGTATGAGCGAAACAAGTTTGAAAATGTGCACTGGGCCCCAACGAGAACTGCAAAACTTATCTTCAATCAAGACTTCACAGCAAACCCAAAAACAGTAACTGAATTCTATCTACTACTTCAAACCTTCCCCCCTTTATTTCTTTCTCCTCCTCTGTATCTATTTCTGTGTGTGTTTATCGCATATCCATGCTAGCGTGGTCGCATCGCATATTTTTAGTAGCTTTAACTGAATTAGAGTTTTAAGGTTAATAAACTCACACCTTTCTTGTTTAAACCTAAGAAAACCAGTCCAGTTGATATCTTTGCAATTACAATTAGAGAGCAGTGAACAAGGACTCACTGAGGGGAAGCTAAAAACACGGTGTTTTAAAAGTTAAACCCTGTTACGGCCAAACCAGGAAAAGGCTGAGAGGGGAGCCCTAGACTCCTTCCTCACCTGGTCGTAACACAGTGCAAAGAGGTGTCCATGACCGAGTATTGCAGACTGGCACATTCCAAGGTCCAGGACTACGTGCAGAGGGACACATTAAAGGGGCTGAAACCCACGTAAAACCCCTCGGGCTGTATGCACCAAAATATGTTTTTTCTGTGTAATGCAAATTAAAGGCCTGCTCAGGTCTGCAAAGAAAAACCTGACCTGAGCCCGACAGAACCACATCTGATCCGAACCCGATCCAGCCCAAGTCCTTCCATTTTTTCCCGCGCCCGACCCGACCTGACCCAACCATCAGTTAACTTTTTGGTCCCCTTACTTGAGAAAGGATGTAGTTGCATTGGAGGCAGTTCAGAGGAGGTTCACTAGATTGATTCCAGAGATTGGGGGGACGGGGGGGCTTGTCTTATGAAGAGAGATTGAGCAGTTTAGGCCTTTACTCTCTGGAGTTTAGAAGAATGAGAGGAGATCTAATTGAGGTATATAAGTTGATTAAGGGGATTGACAAAGTAGACATAGAGAGGATGTTTCCTCTTGTGCAGCAATCTAGAACGAGAGCTCATAGTTTTAGGATAAGGGATAACAGATTTAAAACCGAGATGAGGAGAAATTACTTCTCTCAAAGGGTCTTGAATCTGTGGAATTCACTACCCCAGTGTGGTGGATGCTGGGACATTGGGTAAATTTAAGGAGCAGATAGACAGATTTTTAATTAGAAATGGGTTGATGGGTTATGGAGAATGGGCAGGAAAGTGGAGTTGAGGCCAAGATGAGATCAGCCATGATCGTATTGAATGGTGGAGCAGGCCCGAGGGGCTGAATTGCCTACTCCTACTCCTAATTCTTATGTTCTAACTTACCTTCCGTTTTTCACTTTGTTGCTGATCTGCACAAGCTTAAAATAACTATAACAAAACCACCTTTCTAATCAAAAAATTACATTAACAGTGGAGCCACTTACCTGTGATACGGTGTGTGCGACCCGACCCGACCTGAGCCCGAATCCCAGACCTGGAAGTGCAACCCGACCTGACCCAAACACGACACATGTCGTCGGGTCCCGTCGGGTTCGGGTCGGGTAGCAGGCCTTTAATGCAAATGGACATTGCATATAAAATGGAATGGCAAGAGTTGTGAGGCAACTCATGTTCTGTATCAAAGGAAACACCCCTGTTCTTGGAAGTACTGCCATGGCATATTTCATGTCCACCTGAAAAGGCAGACAGGGTCTCAGTTTAACATCTCAACTGAAAGACTGCACCCCCGACAGTGCAACACACTTTCAGTACTGCACTGAGATGTCAGCCTAGATTATGTTCTCAGGTCTCTGTAGTAGGACCAGAACTCCCAACTTTCTGATTTAGGCAAGACTGCTACCAACTGAGCCACAGATGTGCACTGGAAAATCTCACATCCACTGTCTGTGATTTTCTGATGCAAGCTTGCATTTTACACAGATATTCTGTCTTTGCAACAATAACATCTTACATTTATATTGCACCTTTAAAGTAGTAAAAATATCCAAAGACACTTCATAGGAGCACCATCAGACCGACAGATCAGTACTGCAATGATTGACATGGGTCAAAATGACTCAACATTCAGTCATATTTGTTTTTAATTCCCTTAATTTGGCAAAAGTAGGCACATATGCACTACTTATCTATCTCAAAGTCATCAGTTAAATTATTATGCGGTCAGAGCCAAACAGTCTCTCGTGGTCCATGCCATGTTTAAAAAGGAGATGGTTTATTTCTGTTCAGCTCTTTTTGTCTTTGGTAGAGAGAGATCCTTTCTGCCTGTGATACACTGTGTTTCACTGTGTGCTGAAGTTAGTGCTTACATTTTAAGTCTTCCTACCCATGTCTCCTAGTAACGTCTTATTAAGGAGGTGGTTATTTCAAATTAGAACCTGCTGGTGTTGTGAGGGTAATTCTCAGATTAATAATTCATTGGTCACCAACTTAAAATTGTTCTATCAATGCACAATTGTAACCTTTTTCAGACAATACAATTAAAGAATCAAACTTCCCTATTTAGCAAAGAACAGCTGAAAGCTAATATTACAATGCAAAGACAAATCAATAGCAGTGTTACATTAGCATATCATGTCAGTGTGATTAACCTTTTCCTTACACTCATGTTTTGTCCAGTCTCAACACCTTTTTTTACAACAATAAAAGCAAATCTAATTGTAATGTGACAGTAATAAGTCGATGTGCAGTCCACTCCTGAGAATTTGAAGGCATTTTAGCACTAACATTGAATTATACAATAATTTGAATTAAGTTACATAACCTGGTAAAGTGGGAATCTAGTGCTTTAAAAATGAATTATCTGGTCATTTGAATTTAGGGAAGTAAACTGTGTAGGTTTTCTCACTAAAGAGTTTTTTAGCACATCATCCTCTCATATTAAAAGCACTACTGTGCCAGAATCATAATAAACATACTATAAAATAGTCCAAATAGAATTCCTTCTGAATTGTTATATTCTCAACTTCTGAAAATAATTTATGGAATTCATTAGTGTGATAATGGCAGTCATGAGAGCTTGGTATTGGTATATGATGATCCTGTTACAAGCAGTGCTAATTGCAGTTGCTGAACTGCCCCATTCAGGGCCCTGGAGCATGTAATTTGCCATATTTTACTCTTTTTGTTTTGACTCCACTCTGCTACCTTAGTCATCTTTGTATTATATGTGAGAAACATGCTGCATCTGTCCATAAAGCTCATTGTTTACTGTCCTATAATTTGTTTCTGACTTCTCATATCCTTTTGGATCTTCATCTTTGTCTTACTCAGATTACAAATGGCAGCTCATTGTATAGTGAATAATGAATAGCAAAGAGGAAACTGCAAGGCAGGAATGCAGTTGTGGTTTATGATGTCATCTGAAGCCCTCATGGAGCAAAGTTCTGACAATCACCTTGAACCCAGATTGTATTACTGCCTTCAGCATCCTATCACCTAATCTACTTTTATCTCATGGAATCTAACATCCACTGTTTCCACAGAAGGTTGGACTCAATGACAGGCCTTGTTACAGAGTTGTCAACATTAAACTGATGTAGGTTATGTCAGAGTCATTGAATTCACTGGAGCTTTATTCCATTACAAACTCAGTTTTCAGCATCATATAGTGGTGTAACGGCAAAAGGTGGTTGGATATAGACTCTGTCCAAGCTTGCTGATCTGTTCATGTCAGGTATTTCATTGTGGAATAACCAGCGCAGAACTGAAGGGTTTCCCCACATCAATGGAGAAAAATTGGAGAGATGGCAGTCACCTCTCAGTTGGCTTCAGAGCAACATTGACAATGGTCTGTTTCTACTTATCCACCTCAATGGGGAGCAAGTGGGTAATTCAACGAGACCAGAAGAGTGGAGAAATAGAGTAGCATGATTTCCACTCGTTATTTAGCCCAATACATCTTTTCTAGATTATTTCACTTTGCGCCACTGGGTCAAAATCCTGGAACTCGCTTCCTAATAACATTGTGCATATACCTACACGACATGGACTATAGCAGTTCAAGAAGGCGGTTCACCACCACCTTCTCAAGGGCAATTAGGTTTGGGCAACAAATGCTGGCCTTGCCAGTGATGCCCACATCCTGTGAATAAATTTTTAAAATTATCAATTTCCTTCAGATTACACATTTACATAATTGTGAATCACTGGTTCGTGATCTCCATTCTCATCAATAGGCATTAAATCTTGTTTCTTTCAGTTCTTCAAAGAAAGTCACCATATTTTTTGGATAATGAACCACCTACCACCTGATTGATAGCTTCAACCTTTGTCATTCTAGCCATTCGTAACCTCACTATCTGATCTCAAATGGAACTTGCACATCTCTCCATTGCTAAAGCTACCTTCAAGACATTTGATTTCCTCTTTCATGCCATATAATTCTTTTCCCCTCAGCAACTCTTAATTCTGTATTAAACCCAAGTGTGTCCAAGACTTAAATAATTCCCCATATCATAGGAGCTTCCTCTAACACCTCCCACACCTGCACAATCTACTGATGAAGATTGTTGTCCGATAGGTGATTTGTCTCATCTCTAATTCTTTCTCTGTGTATTTTGTTCTGTCTATCATAATTTTTCTTGTCTCTATCAATATTACTGTAATCACTGTTGCTCTGAACTTTTCTCCCATGTTCCTCCTAAGCTCTGGACACACCATATTTCCCTTACTCTCCCATGTGTTCAGGTTGAGAGTTATTGCATGATGTACTACTCTGAAATCAAGACTTATCATGCAGTCTCCTACTATTTTTACTCAGGAGCTCAAAAATCTTGAACTCGTTACCTCCCTCAGTCTTCCCTTCCTCATAAAATTACACTATGAAATATTACTTCCTGATTTTCTCCTCTTCAACTTTGATTGTGTCTTGCACCTTGATCCTTCGCCATTTACTTAGTTTTCTCAGTAAAAGTGGCTTTTTTATTATTGAAATATAAATGAAAAGATCTCGAGTTAAGATCTCAAATTACAAAACACAAATTCAATCAAACGATTCTGGTAATATTGTAAACAGGAAGAGCAATGTTTGGGCAGTCCTAAATGTAAATACTATAGAACAAAATTACTACCTAACCCACTGCCAGACATTTATTATATTTATATGTATTCCACATTTAATCTTTTAAAAAAAACCTTTTTAACCATTAAGTGGCAATACTGAGCTAAGTGGGTATACAGTGTCACAAGGTTTTATACACCTTCATTGCTACATAGTGCTATTTGGAAGAAGCAATTTATCAAGACATAACCTATACAACAATGCATTATATCTCAAATACAGAACAAACTAATATTTACTCAGGATGCAGAAGATTAATTACACTTGGGAGTCCCCACATGGTGAGGGACTGATTTCAAGCACAGTGTCAGGTGTAGACAGATTCTTGATGTTTATTCACGTGGAAAGAAAAGTGAATACAAAAACACAGATGCAAATCACCCAGGGCAAACCATGCATACCTCCAAATAGCTGGCTGAAAAGCCATAAAATACATTTTCATAGCTTTCAGCCAGGTATTGGGGGAAAAGAATCCTACTGCCCCTCCCAATTTATGTGCGTTACAAAGATGTCCACATTTCCCATTATTAATTTCGAAGTGAGAGAAAATGGAAGAAATATGTAAAAGAATAAATAGTAAATAAAAACAAGAAATGCTGGAAATACTCAGTGGGTCTGGCAGCATCTGTGGAGAGAGAAGCAGAGTCAACGTTTCAGGTCTCTGCTTCTTTCTCCACAGATGCTGCCAGACCTCCTATTTCAGTGCTGTATCTCTAAATAAATAAATAATATATATTATGCACATGTCCATCGTCCATTCAGCAATCAACATTCTAGTCAGCAATCAACATTCTATTTTACAAAATTACATTCCTTGATTTCTGACTTGAGTCAGTGTATGCATGCAGAAACAAAGAGAAATGTATTACAGGACAGAGGAGCTCAGTTTACTCACTCTGACCCCAGTATTTGGCTACAAGGCTAAACAGTCACAAATCATCCCAATTCCACACATCCATTTTATTACTGTAGTTATTTGAAAAAAAAATGTTCTCTTTTTATTACAAAAAGTAGTTTGTCTAAACTCTGCCAGCATCTAAAGCAGAAAGTAATCTCGAAATACTTGCCCCTTGTGTAAGAGATAAAACTTTTATAATTCACAAACAGAAAACAATCCCCATATGTTTTCATTTAGTTGAACTACAGTCAGTAATAAAGATTTTCAAATGCTCAGGCATTTCCAAAAGTAAAAAATAGTTATCCTGAGGTTGGCTTCTAATGGTCACAACATTCATTTTGTCATCACATTTCAACAATTGGATTTGATTGTGTGTGAACATATTTTGATTAATGCCCATATGCCACTTGTCAGACTAAAGACTGTGGGCTGGATTTTATGGGCCTCCCTGAGGCAGGGCCAGAGGTGGGGGCAGCACGGAAAATTGTGAAGGGTAGCGGGCTAAGGGAGGGCCCATTGCCAAGCCATCTTACTAGGGATGGGATAGGCCGATGAAGGTCTTCCCACCCAGAGGCCAATTGAGGCCCTTAAGTGGACTTTTAACAGCCAGTTAAGGGCCTCTACTTGCCGCCGCTGGAATCTTACCAGTGGTGGGTGGGGTGGAGCCTCCGCCATGCAGGAGGGCGCGTTGTAAAACGAGTCAGCCTTCCTGCGGGCTTGGAGGGGTGGGGTTCCTCCATAGGCAATCTGTGGCCCACGGAGGACCCCTCTGGGAACCACTTCACTCTAGAGGCCTGCTACTAGACCCGAACCCGACCCCCGAATACATGTGTTGGGTTCGGGTCGGGTTGGGCCGAGTCCAGGTCGAGTAGGGTCGGGTCGGGCCGGACACACAGGGTAAGTGCTCTGCTGATAAGTATTGAAATTTTAAAAAATCTTACCTGAGCTGGGAGTCCAGAACCAAACTGAGTCTGCGCAGTGAGCGAGTGATGTCACTATAACGTCATCACGCACGCGCTGCAGCTTCGTGGAGATTCCGAGTCCGAAGGTAAGTAAAGGGATGGTTGGGTTGGGCTCGGGTCGGGTCGAGTCGGGGCGGGTCGGGATCGGGGCAAAATCAGCGGGTCTCGGGCCGGGTCGGGCTCGTGTCCGCGGTGGTTCGGTTGGGTTCTGTTGAGCAGGCCTCTACTTCATCTCCCCCAGGAACACCACCCCCCGCCCCCCCCCCCACCGGACTGCACAATCACCCCGTCACCACCACCCCCTCCCCCACTTGCCGGGGCCTTCCAGGCTGGTCCCAGCAACCCAGCCTCACTTACCTCTGGTCCAGGGTTCCAGCGTTGAGCCTGGGTCCAAGGCCTCTGCAGTATTTGCAGTGGTCACCGGTGGTGCTGCTGATACTGCTGAGCTTACGGCTGCCTGATTGGCCAGCAGCTGATGTAGGAGGGATCCTGGCTCATGAGACTTTGATGTAAAAAGACCAGAGGCTCGCACCGGAGGTTGGGGACGGAGAGTAGATACCGGGATACTGGAGAAGGTCAAGTTGGGGATCCCCCTGCCTTTTCGGCCTGCCACTGGGAGCCCCGCCTCCTACACAAAATGCAGCCCTGTATGTTCTTTCTACTACCCTGACTCCACCAGTGTGAGGCATGACTCCTGGGTTGCTCTGCTGGTGTGTTTGCAGTAACATCTGATCTACCTATTACCAAGATATCATACAAATCACTGTCATCTATTCATCCTCTATTAATGACATAAAACTTCAGTTATTTTTAAGGGTAGAACAAAAACATTTCGGCCTGAATTTTACTAGTGCGCTGTGAAGATGCTTAACTTCTCACACGGAAGTGCTGCTGCAGAGCCCCTGTAATATTACGCGCGGGGGCTTATTTAAATGGGGATGGAGTGACCGCCCCTGATGACATAAAGGGGGTGACCGCCATGTCCATGTAAACAGCGTCCAGCGTCATCGTGCAGGCGCCGGCACCATTTTTAAAGGGCTTGAAGCCCTTCAGGAGATGTTTACATTTTTAAAGTGACACGTTTTCAATTCAATTAAAATAACATTTTATTAAAACTTCAAATCCCCTCTCCCACCCCCCAATGCATAAATAATTAGTTTTATGCCCTCTCCCCCACAAAAAAGTGAGTTCTCTCTTACGACCTTCCCCCCCAAACTTTATTCCCTTTGAACCTAAACCCCTTCCCACCATCCCCACAGCCAAAAAGGATTGTTTTTTTCTGTTCCCCCTTCCTGCCCTGATAATTTTATTCCTCCCCGCTCTCCACCGGTGTCTCACCTCGGAACTCCGTACAGAGTTGCAGCCAGCGGCCATAAAATCGGCGTGGGACAGCCGCCAGCAGCAGCTAAGTTCATTTACATGTTAAGTGAGCTCATTTCAATATTTTAATGAAGGGCCCACTGCCAAGTGGCAGGGGTTGTGGCGGGGGGAGGTGGTGCCGCACCACGGCCTCGCTGCCACCACTAATATCCAATGTTGCCTTCTTGCATTTTCAGCGTCGTGGGTCATGGCGGGTTGCTCCCGCAAGAACTTTACAGGCCTCCCCGCCACGATCCACAATGCTGAGGGGCTGGTAAAATCCAGCCCTTCATGTGAGAACAACTTTATGATAAGATTGTTGTCCAGGAAGATGTTGCTTTTTCAACTTCTATATTCAGGTGCATTGAATTACTTCCAGGACCCTAAGGTAACCAGCAACGGCAGGAAACATCAATCTAAGCAATGATGTTCTCTTGTACAAGTATTGAGAAACAAATATGCCAATTTACCATCCTAGACAAAGAAGCTGTCATCTGGTTTTCACAATTAAGATTGAGTGGACCAGCTGGCAGTATCAATTACAAAGATCTGAAAGACCAAAAAGCAAAAGAAGAAATCTTTTGTCACATTCACTGCCGCCATCTTAATGTAGTGAGCACTGAAAATCTGCTTCTGAATTAGGCATCAACTCGATAATCATGTGGTTTCTCTTCCATGGCTTCACCCTCTCCTCCAGCACTTCAAAGGACAAAAGTCAGCCATGTTTTCTGTCAATTTGTCTGTTGATGTATTACCCACATTTAATATTGAGAGCTAACTAGTGCCTACAATTTGCATTTGAAATGTAGCTTATACATGAAAGTGAGATCAAAATGAACGTATTCATTAGGCACAGAGGCAGTTGTGCTCAATAATTTTGCTCATAGGGAAAGTTTGGCATAGAATAACAATAATAACAAACCTTAATTAGTACTTGTAAGCATGGCAGAATGTAGTTTTTATATGTAAACAGTGACTGCACCAAAGGAAAAAGGACCCTTAAGTATTTTTGTTGGTAAAGATCAAAGTAATATGCTGTAAGACGTATAAATGTTTTTGACTCTATTTCTTGCTTAGATGATACTAGTCTAAACAGTTCCTTTCCTCTTAGAATGAATATCATCAACCTTGAAACTTATGAGTGTTTTGAAATATTTAAACAATTAATAGAATAGATCCAATATACCAAGTGGCAACTCTTCAAATGTTTTTTCAAGCATTATGGTATTAGTTTTGCTGCAGTGTTTTACACTACTCAAGCACATTTTCAACAAAAATAATGAAGAACATTGTGTGCATGAAATGCAACAGCAGAGGTGCCAAATCATTGAAAAATAATCTACATGAGCTCATGTGAGATCTGGAACTTATGACATTCAAATTTAAAAATGTACAACAGACTAAGTTCTTTACATTGTTACAAAGTAGGTATTTTCCTTCAAGGTTTCATGCAGTAATTATTTTTAAATAATCACATTGAATTCAATCACTTTTATGACTTTGGTCAACACAAAATAATTATGAAATTTTATACTGAATCATACCTCTTGAGATTTGGAGAAATATTTTCCTCTGTGCTGAGTCAGCTAGTCTTAGCTGGGGCAACAATGGGAACACTATGAATTGCTTCTGTGCTTTTATGTTTGGAGTGGGGGTGGGGTAAAGGCCTGCTCGGGTCTGCAAATGAAACCCGACCCGAACCCAACAGAACCACATCCGACCTGAGCCCGACCAGGCCCGAGTCCTTTAATTTTTTCCTGCGCCCGACCCGACCACCAAAATATAATCAACCTTATTGAAGAGGTTGTGCTCTACCTTGGATGGAATCGCTCACTGCAGACTAGTGTGAAGTGTCTCCCGCCTTGATGTCCTGGCTGTCACTGTGTCCGACCCGGCCCGAGCCTGAATGCCGGACATGGAAGTGCGACCTGACCCAACCCGAACCCAACACATGTCGTTGGGTCCCGTCGGGTTCAGGTCAGGTAGCCATGCTCTAGGGTTGGGGGAGGCAAGTGGGTGAGGAGGGAAGAGAACATCAACCAGATTCCCACTGCTGATTGTGGCATTTGCTGGAAAATGGCTTGTGTGGAGCTCGGGTGAGTACAACATCAGGCTAGCTGTGATGCCATCCACAGTGGATTGGTCTGCTGACTTATAATGAAGGCTCACATGGAAAGAATGTCCATTGGGTAAAATACTAGCGGACAATTGGTTACCGTGAAATCATACTCCAGCATGAATAAGCGCTTTCGTGAAAGGAGTTGAGAAATTTCCCCATAAAAAGTTGAAAATAAAAAGTTACAGTAAAAGATTATCGAAAAATGTCAAATAGCATTGCCTCTCCACAACTTATAATGTTGGTTTTATGTGAACATTAAATTGAGCTACTCAAAGGAAATCCATTTTATAGTTCTGCTTTATGGAAAAGGACACAAAAGTATAAATGAGAAGTTATGGTTCTTCAGATCAGTTCGATCAGAGTAGTCTCCCCTAGCTCCTGTACTAAATATCCTCCAGAATATCCATGGAGAGCTTCCCTGACAGTCTGATTGTGTGATATGGCACAGCAGACTCAGACATTATCCTTTCATTGCTGGGAACTGGTCCAAACACAGCTCAGACTGATGGGATAAAAATCTGTTCTTTCTGATCACAGTAAGGATCAAATAAAATGAGTTTCTAGCAAATGTCACTCGTGTGCAGTAGGCAGCATTTCTCTTGAGGCTGGGATTAAAGAATGTTGCTGAGACAGCATGTCGGCTTTTAAGCTATGCTATACTTACCTGGAAGTGCAACATATTGACATGGTGTATAAAATATTCCATTTCCAGTGCTCTCATCACTTACATTAAAAAGAAATCAGTACTGTATTTATTTTAGCTTAATGTAAAAATCTATGCTGTGCCTTATCAGCATCTGTGCCTTTGACCTCAGAGGAATGTTTCTCTTCATCCTAAGTATTAGTGCGATCATTAATCATTTATATTTTTGTAAGTAATTGCTGTCTTCTGTCACATCCACTGCATCACAGCATTCAACATCACACTATGGTTCAGAAAGGTCAGCACCATGTATCTCCTCAATCTTAACAGACTTTAGCATATGATATATTTCTATGATCTGAATACTTTGAACAGTTTCTGTGTCTGGAAGGTCATTCGTGTTTTCAGTTTGAGGAATTTGCTGTTTAGAAAAGATCATTTGATTGTATTCATCAGTTCTTAAATGAACCACATATTTCCTTCAGTCAATTTCTCTGTGTAGTAAAGTTTAAAATATTGATTCATCAGTAACTGCTGTATGTCGCAGACGGTGAAGATTGCATTTTCTGAGAAATAACTCAAAACATCTGCAATGGGTACCAATGTCCAGGACATTTGCAATTCTGGACTGTATTTTAATTAAAATTTGTTCTGACAGTTTTTAAATAGCAGATATGTAATCCAGGAATTGTTTCAGGGAGTGAACCACAATGAGATAATTTCCTGTCTCTGACTGAATGTCCAATGTTAACCATCCCCTGGTCTCTTTTCTCTCGCTCTTTTCAACCTTACTAAAGATGCATAATTTTCAATTCTCGATTCTGATGAACAACAACAACTTGCCTTTATATAGTGCTTCTACCATAATAAAACATCCCAGGGGCCTAAATTCTACATGCCCCTGGGAGGCGGGAGATCCAGTAAAATTGTGGAAAGCCGCATTGGATTGGGTCCTCGACGCAGTCCCGCTGTCAGGACATTTTACCCGCCGCGGGACAGGAAGCAAACATGCTGCCTGCACCAAGGAGAAAACATGGGAATAGGAAGGGATTTTGGGTGGTCAGCAGTTTAGTGGGAATAGGATCGCGGGAGCAGGAGGTCAGTCCCATGGAAAATGAGTTTGGCGAGGGTATGCACCAGAAGCATTAATTTGTCTTTTCTCTTTAAAGAAACTGACTGACCCTGTATTTACAGTATTTTTTGTTTTGTTTGCAGATTTTTCTCTCTTGTTTTTCTTTTTACTTAATTCATGAATATAATACCTTGACATAGCACATTGATGAACAACTAAGCAAAAGTAATACTTTCCCATATCCAATAGTTCAGAGGATGACAGATTATGTTTCTTTTGAAAGTATTACACTTTTTAGTTCCCTTTACCAGATGGTATGGAGCAGATATTTCTCTTAGGAAAAATTCAGTTATAACTTCTATTGGATAATGGTCTCACCAGACCTGGCCTGGCCTTTTCAAGTCATTTTCCAATTCATGACAATCTTACCAAAAGACTACAGTGCACATTCAAAAAAAACAATTAATTCATTTCCCTAACTGAATATTTGTCATTATTCATTACCATTATACATGGTACACATTTCTCAACTGTGAAGTATTCTGGAAGCTGCACAGGTTCATAAAGGATCAAGTAAACTCTATAACTAGCCTGAACCATCCCATACAAACCTGCAAGGGAGTAGAAGTATAATGAAATTCACAGTAATGATATTCTTAATTTTTAACACAGAATTGCATTTCTTTAATTAAAAAAAATCAGTTCCACAACATTATTTATGGGGAGGCGGTGGCGTAGTGGTAATGTTGCTCGACTGATAACCCAGAACTGCAGGCTAATCCTCTGGGGACGTGGGTTCGAATCCCCCCATGGTAGATGGTAGAATTTGAATTCAGTTAATAAATCTGGAATGAGGAAAGCTAGTCGAGTGGTGACCATGAAACCATTACTGATTGTTGTAAAAACCAATCTGGTTTTCTAATGCCCTTTAGGGGAGGGAAATCTGCTGTCCTTACCTGGTCTGGCCTATACATGACTCCAGACCCACAGCAATGTGGTTGACTCTGAAATGGCCTAGCAAGCCAAACTGCTACAAAGCCTAAGAAAAGGAATGGAACTGGACAGACCCCCACCCTGCATTGAGATAGGCACTGCAAATGACAACAGCAAACCCGATCCTGCAAAGTCCTCCTTACGAACATTTGGGGGCTTGTGACAAAATTGGGAGAGCTGTGCCATAGACTAGTCAAGCAGCAGCCTGCCATAGTCATACTCCCAGAATCATACCTTGCAGACAGTGTTCCTGACATCACCATCCCTGGGTATGTCCTGTCGCACCCTGCTGGGGTAGTGGCACAGGGTATACAGTCATGAGGGAGTTGCCCTGGGAGTCCTCAATATTGACTCCATGATGTCCCGTGGCATCAGGTCAAACATAGGCAAGGAAACCTCCTGCTGATTACTAGCTACTGTGCCACCAACCCCCCCTCCCCCCCCCCCCCACCTCCCCAACTATCCACCACCTTGGCTGATGAATCAGTGCTTCTCCATGTTGAATACCAATTGGAAGAAGCACTGAGGGTAGCAAGGACACAAAATGTACCTGGGTGGGGACTTCAATGTCCATCACCAAGAGTGGCTCGGTAGCACCACTATTGGCCAAGTCCTAAAGGACATAGCTGCTAGTCTGTGGCAGGTGGTGAGGGAACCAAAAAGAGGGAAAAACATACTTGACCTCATCCTCACCAAACTACAGATGCATCTGTCCATGACAGTATTGGTAGGAGTGACCACCGCACAGTCCTTATTGAGACAAAGTCCTGTCTTCACACTGAAGGTACCCACCATCGTGTTGTGTGGCACTACCACCATGCTAAGTGGGATAGATTTTGAACAGATCTAGCAACTCAAAACTGGGCATCCATGAGGGCATTGTGGGCTATACAAGCAGAATTGTATTCAACCACAACATGTAACCTCATGGCCCGGCATATCCCCCACTCTGCCATTACTATCAATGACTAACCCTGGTTCAATGATGAGTGCAGGTGGGCATGCCAGAAGCAGCACCAGGCATACCTCAAAATGAGGTGTCAACCTGGTGAAGCTACAACACAGGACTACTTGCATGCCAAACAGCGTAAGCAGCATTGAGAAGGTGGTGGTGAGCTGCCTTCTTGAACTGCTGCTGTCCTTGTGGTGTAGGTACACCCACAGTGCTGTTAGAAAGGGAGTTCCAGGATTTTGACCCAGTGACAGTGAAGGAATGGCGACATAACTCCAAGTCAGGATTGTGTGTGACTTGGAGGGGATCTTGCAGGTGGTGGTTTTCCCATGCATCTGCTGCCCTTGTCCTTCTAGATGGTAGAGGTCGCAGGTTTGGAAGGTGCTGTTGAAGGAGCTTTGGTGCGTTGCTGCAGTGTATCTTGCATATGATACACACTGCTGCCAGTGTGCGCCAGTGGTGGAGGGAGTGAATGTTTAAGTTGGGATGGGGTGCCAATCAAGTGGGCTTCTTTGTCCTGGATGGTGTCAAGCTTCGTGAGTGTTGTTGGAGCTGCACTCATCCAGGCAAGCAGAGAGTATTCCATCAAACACCCGACGTAATAGACAGAGCTAAGCGATCCCACAACCAGTGAATCAGATCTAAGCTCTGCAGTCCTGCCATATCCAGTGGTGAATGGTGGTGGACAATTAAACAACTGACAGGAAGAGGTGGCTCCACAAACATCCCCATCCTCAATGATGGACAAGTCTAGCACATCAGTGCAAAAGACAAGACTGAAGCATTTGCATCCATCTTCAGTCAGAAGTGCCGAGTGGATGATCCATCTCGGTTTCCTCCTGAGGTCCCCAGCATCACACATGCCAGTCTTCAGCAAATCCGATTCACTCCACGTGATATCAAGAAACGACTGAAGGCAAACTAGCTGCGCCTCTTGCCATGCTGTTCCAGTACAGCTACAACACTGGCATCTACCCGACAATGTGGAAAATTGCCAGGTATGTCCTGTGCACAAAAAGCAGGACAAATCCAAGCCAGCCAATTACCACCCTGCCAGTCTACTCCCATCACCAGTGATGGAAGGGATCGTCGACAGTGCTATCAAGCAGCACCAGCTCAGCAATAACGTGCTCACCTTGTTCCAGCCTTGGTTCAAACATGGACAAAAGAGCTGAACTCCAGAGATGAGGTGAGAGTGACTGCCCTTGACATCAAGGCAGCATTTGACCGAGTATGGCATCAAGGAGCCCTAGCAAAACTGGAGTCAATAGGAATGAGGGAGAAAACTGCCCGCTGGTTGGAATCATACCTAGCAGAAAAGAAGATGGTTGTGGTTGTTGGAGATCAATCATCTCAGTCCCAGGACATCACTGCCGGAGTTCCTCAGGGTAATGTCCTGGACCAACCATTTTCAGCTGCTTCATCAATGACCTTCCCTCCATCATAAGGTCAGAAATGGGGATGTTCACTGCTGATCGCACAATGTTCAGCACCATTCACGATTCCTCAGATACTAAAGCAGCACATGTCCATATGCAGCAAGACCTGGACAATATTCAGGCTTCAGCTGATAAGTGGCGAGTAACACTTGCGTCACGCAAGTGCCAGGCAATGACTATCTCAAACAAGAATCTAACCATCTCCCCTTGATGTTCTATGGCATTACCATCACTGAATCCCCCAGCATCAAGATCCTGGGATTCACCATTGACCAGAAACTGAACTGGACCAGCCACATAAATGCTCACCTCCTGACTCCCTGATGCCTGTCCACTATCTACAAGGCACAAGTCAGGAGTGTGATGGAATACTCTCCGCTTGCCTGGATGAGTGCAGCTGCAACAACACTCAAGAAGCTCGACACCATCCAGGACAAAGCACCCCACTTGACTGGCACCCAATCCACCACCTTCAACATTCACTCCCTCCCCATTGACGCACAGTGGCAGCAGTGTGTACTATCTGCAAGATGCACTGTAGCAATGTGCCAAGGCTCCTTCAATGGCACCTTCCAAACCTGCGACCTCTACCACCTAGACGGACAAGGGCAGCAGTTGTATGGGAACACCAGCACCTGCAAGGTCCCCTCCAAGTCACACACCGTCCTGACTTGAAATTATAGCGCCGTTCCTTCATTGTCGCTGGGTCAAAATCCTGGAGCTCCCTTTCTAACAGCACTGTTGGTGTACCTACACCCCAAGAACTGCAGCGGTTCAAGAAGGCAGCTCACCACCACCTTCTCAAGGGCAATTAGGGATGGGCAATAAATGCTGGCCTAGCCAGCGACATCAACATCCCATGAATGAATAAAAAAAAATTCTGCATTCCAGCCTGACAATTTCTTCAGGAACAAACAATGAGGAATTTTGAAACAATGACTATGAATTTAAAGAGGGAGAGAGGTAGACAGACCAACAAACGTCTGCAAGATAAAGAGGCTAATGCTTATAGGGTCTATGTTACCAGCCCTCCAGCTTGCTAAAGCAGCATAGAATCATAGAATTGTAAAAATTTACAGCATGGAAGGAGGCCATTCAGCCCATTATGTCCACGCCGGCTGGCAAGTAGCCATCCAGCTTAATCCAACTTTCCAGCTCCTGGACAGTAGCCTTGTAGGTTAGGGCACTTCCAAGTGCATATCCAAGTATGTTTTAAATATGATAAGGGTTTCTGCCTCTGCCACCCTTTCAGGCACTGAGTTTCAGATTTCCACCACCCTCTGGGTGAAAGAATTTCCCCTTGAATCCACTCTAAATCTTCCACCTCTTGCCCTAAATCTATATCCCCTGGTTGTGGACCCCTCATCAAAGAGAATAGGGCCTTCCTGTCCACTCTATCTAGACCCCTCATAATCTTATACACTTTAGTTAGGTCTCCCCTCAGCCTCCATTGCTCCAAAGAAAATAGCCCTAGCTTATCCAATCTTTCCTCATAACTAAAATCCTCCAGTTCAGGCAAAGTCCTTTCCAAAGTAAATTCCCTGTGTACCCTTTCTGGTGCAATCACATCTTTCCTATAGTGTGGTGACCAGAATTCCAACTGTGGCCTAATTTGTGTTTTATACAGTTCCAGCATAACTTCCCAGCTCTTACACACAATGCTTTGGCTAATAAAGGCAAGTAGCATGTATGCCTTCTTGGCCACCTTATTTACCTGTCCAATGACCTTCAGGGATCTGCGGACATGCATTCCAAGGTCCCTCTATTCCTCTACACTTCTCAGTATCCTACCATTTATTCCCTTGCCTTGGTAGGCTCCTCTAAATGTATTACCTCACACTTCTCCTGATTGAACTCCCTTTGCCACTGTTCTGCTCATCTGACCAGTCCATTAATATCTTCCAGCAGTCTACAGCTTTCTTCTTCATCAATCACACAGCCAATTTTTGTATCGTCTACAAACTTCTGAATCATACCCCCTACATTCAAGTCCAAATCATTGATATATACCACAAAAAGCAAGATACCTAGTACTGAGCCCTGTGGAACCCAGCTGGAAGCAGCCCTCCAGTCACAAAAACACCCATTGACCATTACCTTTTGCTTCCTGCCTCTGAGCCAAGTTTGGATCCAACTTACCACTTTGCCTTAATTATGAGGAAAGATTGGATAGGCTAGAATTGTTTTCTTTGGAACAGAGGAGGCTGAGGGGAGACCTAATTGAAGTGTATAAAATTATTAGGGGTCCAGCTAGAATGGACCAGAAGGCCCTATTCCCCTTAGTTGAGAGATCCATAACCAGGGGACATAGATTTAGGGTAAGAGGTAGGAGGTTTAGAGGGGATTTGAGGGGAAATTCTTTCACCCAGAGGGTGGTGGAAACCTGGAACTCAATGCCTGAAAGGGTAGCAGAGGCAGAAACCCTCATAATATTTAAAAAGTTCTTGGATATGCACTTGAAGTGCCGTAACCTACAAGGCTGCTGTTCAGGAGCTGGAAAGTGGGATTAGGCTGGATGGCTACTTGACAGCCAGCACGGACATAATGGGCCAAATGGCCTTCTTCCGTGCTGTAAATTTCTATGATTCTATGGGCTTTTACTTTTATGACAAGTCTGCCATGTGGGACCTTATCAAAAGCCTTGCTAGAATCCATATGGACTACATCAAATATACGACCCTCATTGGCCCTTCTTGTTACCTCCTCGAAAAATTCAATTTTAGTCAATACACCACCTTCCCTTAACAAATCCATGCTGACTGTCTTTGATTAATCCATGTCTTTCTAAATGAAGAATTATCATGTCCCTCAGAATTTTTTCCAATAATTTTGCCACCACCAAGGTTAGGCTGACTGGCCTGTAATTACTAGGTCTATTCCTTTCCTGCTTTTTAAACAATGGCACAATGTTAGCTGTCTTCCAGTCATCTGGTATCACACCTGTAGCCAGAGAGGATTGAAAAATGATGGTCAGAGCCTCTGCTATTTCCTCTCTTGCTTCCCTTAACAGCCTAGGATACATTTCATCAGAGCCTGGGGATTTATCCACTTTTATAGATGTCAAACTGCTTAATACTTCCTCTTTCACTATATTAATTTCATCTAATATTTCAAACTCCTCCTCCCGGATTGCAATATCTATACTCTCGCCACCAATTCTCTCCTTCTCCTTGGCCACTCTCATATTGAACCAGACTGTTGACAACTGCAGCATCTTATTTGACCCTGAGCTGAGCTTACAACCTCTTATCATCTCTCACAAAGACCGCCTACTTCCACTTCCATAACATTGCCTGTCACAGCACATCTGCTGCAGAAAATCTCATGCATGCCTTTGTCATAACCAGACTTGACTATACCAATATAATTAAAGCAAAATACTGCAGATGCTGGAAATCTGAAATAAAAACAAGAAATGCTGGAAATACTCAACAGGTCTGGCAGAATCTGTGAAGAGAGAAGCAGAGTTAATGTTTCAGGTCAATGACCCTTCATCAGAACTGGCTATCAGAATTGACTATACCAATGCTCATCTGGCTGGCCTCCAACATTCCTCCCTCCATAAACTTATTCTCACCCAAAATTATGTTGTCTGTATCCTATCCCACACTGTGCCACTTATCCATCATCCCAGTGTTCATGGATTTACATTAGCTCCCAGTCCTCCAAAGCCTCAAATGTAAGAATCTCATGTTGTGTTTAAATTCTATCATGGCCTCACCAACCCACCCCCCACCCCCCACCCCCCACCACCCCACCATCTCTGTAACCTTCTCCAGCCCTGCAACCCTCCAAGAACCCTGTATTCCTCAAATTCTGGCATCTTGTGCACTCCCACTTGCTTTGCGCCACTATTGGAGGCTGTGCCTTAAGCCATCTAGGCTCTGGAATTCCTTTTCTAAATTTCTCCACCTCCTTCCTTTAAGACCAAGCTCAAAACCTTGAAAAAATCCATTCATCAAGATTTAAGCACCCCTGCTAATATTTATTTCTTTGGCCCGTCACTAAATTTTGTCTGATTATGCTCCCTGTGAAACACCTTTGGAAGTTTTTTTATGTTAAAGGTGGTATGGAAAGGCAAGTCATTACTTTTGCGGTTACTTAAGGTAGTCCAATGGAGTTTGGGTTGCAGCATCATGGCTAGGTTTCTTCTACCTTGTAGCTGGTGGGGAGGAACTTTGTCCCCTTATTTAGTAATACATGATTCCTAATAGTCCAGTGTAGAAAAGCATGCAGCTTTACACTGATGCATTCATGCAGTAGGCAAATCAAAATGATAACAGGTATTACTTCTTAGAATATCTGACTGCACTCTCAAGATCTACATTGGAGAACATGTGTAAAACTACAGGTATTTTATCTTGGAAACTATGCTTTTCAAACTTAGAGTTCGGCTTTTCGTTCATCCAAAGCTGCATAGAGCTCTAAATCCAAATTAACTTCAGTGCGCATCCCTCATAAGAAATAACAGCCAGTACACAGAATTGAGCCAATTACTTCATCCAGAAACATCTCAGTTGGGGAATAACTCAAACTTTATACAATGAAAGATTTTTGTGGCAAGCACAAAAGTATGCCTAAAATTATTCTAAAGCACATTAACATAAGAAGAATACCAGACTTTGAAAAGCACCCCAAGTTATCCAGTGGAGCAGCAGGAAGGAAAAAGGAAAATGATCTTTTATAAGTCCGCCAACCCTTAAACAAAACACACACACAAAAAACTTGAACAGAATTATACCAAATGTTTCCACTGGGCTCAACAGGGAAATGTCCAGCAATCCCTGCCAGGAACAAGCAAACACAGGTTCTTTTGGGGAGGACAAAAACATGAATTGAGTGCTCCCTTTCTGCCCACACCTTCTAAACTGTTTCCTTCTGTTAACTCCATCTTATTTTTCAGTGTCTACCTTATACTCAAATTAATTTTAATTTTTTTTTAGTATCCTGTGAGAAAATGATATTCACAACAGCACCAAGCTGATGCCAAACCACTTCATTTTTGGCAGCTGTTACTTCCACTGTTCAATTGCCAAAAAGGAACAACGTTTTGTGTTTTTTGCTTTTGCTACGATAAGCTTATTTTCTGTCACTGACAAACACTTCCTTTTACTTTTAAATTTAACTCTCCCTGAGTCAGCAAACTTTCATCCCCATCCAGTAATGCTTAGTTCGTACAGGCATTGTCACAAAATGAGATCAATTAAAGGGAAGTGGTTTATTTAAATTCACACAATTTCGCGCAGTGCTGAGATATGTATTTGCATTCCTTATATATATTTTAATTAATGGGAATTGCTGTATCAGAAATATTCTAAATATTGTCATTGAACACTTTCCAGTAAAAATCACATGCACTTTCAATGCAGGTAGAACAAGAAATATTCAGATGGGAATATTTTGTACTCAAGGGGTAATTTTCAAGCTCTTTTTCTTTACAATAAAACACCAAAGCACTAACTGAAATGAATGGCTGGTGAAAATACCCTTCTACTTACCCTGTTCCTCACTGTTACTTTATTCTAGGTGTATTTTTAGTTTACCATGTCATAGTCTATCACTGCATCAGGTATAGGAAGAAGTAAACAATGGGTGAGCAATTGTTGCATTAACTGCATTGCTTTGGAGACCAATTCAATAACTAAATCATAATGCAGTGTTATCTACTCTCCTCTGTCAAATAAGATGCCCACATTTCTCATCTCAGCAAGGACACCAAATTTTCAATTACAGATATTCAGCACTTTGATTTGGTAACCATATACATGCTAAACTAGTCAAACCATTAGCAAAGGGAATTCAAAGTGGTGGAAGAGTGTGACTATCCAAAAAAGCTTGGTCTTAACTAACAGTGAACAAATTCATTGTTGCATAAGGCTCCTAACTTCCCAGTGATGAAGTATTGAAGCTTCATTCAGAAGGTTAGAAAGAAAAGCTTTCTTTTCTTTCAGTAAAATTCAAAGCTATTTGCAATGAGTGAACTAGTTGAGGATGGTCTGTTCCACAGCAGAGACCATGCTCTACAATATTCTAGAGTTATGGTTGAGTTACAATAAAAACAACTTGCATTTATAAAGCACCTTTAATGTAATATCCCAAGGCGCTTCACAGAAGCATTATCAAACAGAATTTGAACTATGTAAGGCGATATTAGGACAGTTGGCCAAAAGCTTGGCCAGAGAGGTGGGTTTTAAGGAGCAACTTAAAGAAGGACCATGCGGTGGAGAGGCAGAGAGATTCAAGGGAGGGAATTCCAGAGCTTAGGGCCATGGCAGCTGAAAGCACGGCCACAAATTTTGGAGTGATTAAAACAGGGGATACACAAGAAATAAAGAAGTGCAGAGATCTCGGATGGTTGTCGGGCTGGAGGAAGTTGCAGAGATAGGGAGGGGTAAGGCCATAGATGGATTTGAAAACAAGGATGAGAGTTTTAAAATTCAGTTATTGCTGGATTGGGAGCCAACGTAAGTCAATGTAAGTGAGCACAGGGGTGGTGGGTGAGCAGGACCTGGTGCGAATTTGGATACAGGCAGCAGAGTTTTGGATGAGCTCAAGTTTATGAAGAGTGGAAGGTAGCAGGCCAACCTAGAGACCATTGGAATAGTCAAGTCTCGAGGATTCAGTAGCAGATGAGCTGAGGCAGGGGCAGAGTTGGCTAATGCCATGGAGGTGGAAATAGATGGTCTTTGTGATGGCACAGAAATTCCTCTCAAGGCCAAATATGATACTTAGGCTGCAAGCAGTCCGGTTCCTCCTCAGACAGTTGCCAGGGAGGGGAGTCAGTGCCTAGGGAACAAAGTTTGTGGCAGGATTCAAAGATATTAGCTTCGGTCTTCCCAATACTTAGTTGATAGTTAGACTATATCCAAACCAGCAGCACAAGACTCTACGACAATTAAACGTTATCACCATATTTAACCCATGAATGGCAGAAATGTTGTAACAAGCCATAAAATTGGCAAAGAGTACTAGTGGTAAGGCTTTACATACTATTTCACCTGCCTCTGGAACATTCTCCCAGGCAGTGCTTTTGCCTAGAACTCTGTCAGTTGTATATGATTAACACTTGCTAATGGATGCACTAGGCCATTTGTTTGCCATTTGTTGGCCATTTGATGCACTAGCCTTTGTTTGATCATGAGCACTCTAGCACAAATTTGCCTTTACTTTGTGTGCTCCCAATTGTCACCATGCACAACATGTATAAACATTGCGCCTGTTTCAGCTAAACAAAATAAGTGACAGCCATTCGCTGGTTCATTCCTCAGGGCAATGCCTTGACCAATCAGAGTCAAGCTGCCTGGTTTAAATTTCAAACAAAGCTTGTCAGTTAACAGTCAGTCACCGTAAACTGGTGCATTCTCCATGGCAATGCCTCTACCAATCAGAGTTCACGTGCCAACCAATCAGCACTCTCTTCTCATACAGTATAAAGTTGTTGTTTTTCTTTACATTGGTATTCTTGCAAATTGTCCTGATAAGTGCAAGATGAAAAGCATTGGCAACATGTCTCTATTTTCAGCAATACTCAAGTCCTGTACTACTAAACGATTAAATAATGTCAAATTACTACTAGTATTAGCATGGGCCACCTAAAGCTGATATGAAGGCAGAAATTTTGTTATTAAAAGTAATTTTAAAGAAGCAAATTGCTTTTATGAATCTCTGCATAAAGGGTTTTTTTTTACATTGACATGCCTTTATTTCACTTTGCACAAAAGATCCGACTTCCCTGAAAATCAAGATTGATGGCCATTTGCAACATTTCGATTTAATTTCCATTAATACAAGTTTATGCTTAATAACTATATTCTTTCTGTTCTTAAGAGGCATTGTTTTCACATCATGCATTGAAGCTTTCTCCATAATTGATCTATTTTGTATATGTCCTACTAATATTTAATAACATTAATAACTGTGCTGTAGTTGTAACAAAACTGTAGAACAGTGAACAACACCACTTAGCTTCTTTAGAAATGAGATGTATATCATCAATTTGTTCCCAATATGAATCTCCTCTTTATGAGTGTAAGTAACTGGAAGAACATAGGCAATAAAGAAACTCAGGCTTTTTAGTTAACTGTTGTCTGACATAAATCATGAAATCACTTTTAATTCTTCACTGTTGTTCTGACATTGTGAATCCCATACTTTATGTTTTTACATTATGCCCTGAATTTAGTTTATCTTATCAAGCTTTGTAATTATTTAATGCCACCTTTACAAAGAGTATGTGAATTTTTTAACCCATAAGGTGAGAAAATTTCATACATTACCACTTTCTGTACCCTGTCAGCAGTTGGCACACCACAATTTAGGTACAGCAAAGTTTAGGTGCAAAAGCACTTCCCCAATCTTTCACTTTAACTCCAATCTCAGAGAGCATTCTGCTGCACTAATCTGATACTTCAATTTCCTATACCAGCCTCCCTAGCATCCTCTCTGAGCGAGGTTACCAAATGATGCCAAATCTGGCACAGTTTAGGCAGTGCCCACAGCTGCTATGAACTGGATTGAAAGTGTGACTTTTCAAAGGCCTCCAACAGCAAATGGAGAGAGGGAATGGTTCATCCTACCATTCTGGACCAGATTCAAACCCAGAAGCAAAAAATGTATTTTGCTAGGCCGTTGTATCACTCAGCTTCTGCTCAACATTTTTAACTGAACAAACATTAATACATCAACTGCACTCGAAGGTGATTTTTTTCCACTTTCATACAAACCTGTGTGAAAGCAATATCCACCTAAATACCTTGAGATCTTACAAAATGTCCTTTCTATCAACCTGGATCATATATGAATATATGTTACTAATATAGAAACATAGAAAATAGGAGCAGGAGTAAGCCATTCAGCCCTTTGAGCCTGCTCCACCATTCATTATGATTATGGCTGATCATCCAACTCAGTAATCTGTTTGTACTTTTGCCCTCATATCCTTTGATCCCTTTAGACCCAAGAGCTATACCTAACTCCTTCTTGAAAACATACAATGTTTTGGCCTCAACTGCTTTCTGTGGTAGTGAATTCCACAGGTTCACCACTCTCTGGGTGAAGACATTTCTACTCATCTCAATCCTGAAAGGTTTACCCCGTAGCCTTAGACTATGACCCCTGGTTCTGGACTCCCCCACCATCGGGAACATCCTTCCTGCATCTACCCTGTCAAGTTCTGTTAGAATTTTATACGTTTCTATGAGATCCCCCCTCACTCTTCTGAACTCCAGCAAATATAATCCTAATCGACTCAATCTCTCCTCATACGTCAGTCCCGCCATCCCAGGAATCAGTCTGGTAAACCTTCGCTGCACTCCCTCTATAGCAAGAACATCCTTCCTCAGATAAGGAGACCAAAACTGCACACAATATTCCAGGTGTGGCCTCACCAAGGCCCTGTATAATTGCAACAAAATATCCCTGCTCCCGTAATCGAATCCTCTCGCTATGAAGGCCAACATACCATTTCCCCTTTTAACCTCCTGTTGCACCTGCATGCTTACCTTCAGTGACTGGTGTAAGAGAACACCCAGGTCTCGCTGCACATTCCCCTCTCTCAGTTTATAGCCATTCAGATAATAATCTGCCTTCCTGTTTTTGCTACCAAAGTGGATAACCTCACATTTATCCACATTATACTGCATCTGCCATGCATTAGCCCACTCACTCAACTTGTCCAAATCACCCTGAAGCCTCTCTGCATCCTCCTCACAACTCGCCCTCCCACCCAGTTTTGTGTCATCTGCAAATTTGGAGATATTACATTTAGTTCCCTCATCTAAATCATTAATATATATTGTGCATAGCTGGGGTCCTGCGGTACCCTACTAGTCACTGCCTGCCATTTGGAAAAAGACCCGTTTATTCCTACTCTTTGTTTCCTGTCTGCCAACCAATTTTCTATCCATCACAATACACTACCCCCAATCCCATTAGCTTTAATTTTACACGCTAACCTCTAATGTGGGACTTTGTCGAAAGCCTTCTGAAAGTCCAAATAAACCACATCCACTGGCTCTCCCCCATCAACTCTACTAGTTACATCCTCGAAGAATTCTAGATTTGTGAAGCATGATTTCCCTTTCATAAATCCATGCTGACTTTGTCCAATTCTTCCACTGTTCTCCAAGTGCTCTGCTATAAAATCTTTCATAATGGACTCTAGGATTTTCCCCACTACCGACGTCAGGCTGACTGGTCTATAATTTTCTGTTTTCTCTCTACCTCCCTTTTTAAATAGTGAGGTTACATTAGCTACCTTCCAATCTGTAGGAACTGTTCCAGAGTCTATAGAATCTTGAAAGATGACCACCAATGCATCCATTATTTCTGGGGCCACTTCCTTAAGGGATGTAGATTATCAGGCCCTGGGGATTTATCAGCCTTCAATCCCATCAATTTCCCCAACACTATTTCTCTACTAATACTGATTTCCTTCAGTTCCTCCCTTTCACTAAACCCTGTGTTCCCCAACATTTCTGGTATGTTATTTGTGTCCTTTGTGAAGACAGAACCAAAGTATGCATTTAGTTGGTCAGCCATTTCTTTGTTCCCCATAATAAATTCCCCTGTTTCTGACTGCATTTGTCTTCACCAATCTTTTTCTCTTCACATACTTATAGAAACTTTTACAGTCAGTTTTTATGTTCTCCGCAAGCTTACTCTTGTACTCTCTATTTTCCCCTTCTTAATCAATCCCTTGGTCGTCCTTTGCTGAATTCTAAACTGCTCCCAATCCTCAGGTCTGTTGTTTTTTCTGGTGAATTTATATGCCTCTTCCTTGGATCTAATGCTAGCTCTAATTTCCCTTGTAAGCCATGGTTTGGCTACCTTTCCCGTTTTACTTCTGCACCAGACAGGAATAAGCAATTGTTGCAATAAACAATTAATATCAATTCAATCATTTCCCCAAATGATTTTAACTATGTAATATGTTCCTCAGCATTCTTTGTTGTATTTTATTTTTGAAATTTTTGAATTTTATTAATAGTCCTTAGAGTTTAGCCCTAGGATCATTCTATTTTTTTTTTCAGTACCCTACTGAAAATATTTTGCATTTCTCAGGTACAAAGGTGGCTTGGGTACAATATTCCAATATGGTCTACACAGGAAAATATGTGGCTGAGAGTGGCTTATAAGGTTGTAATCTAATCTATACAACAATAACTTATATTTGTATAGCACCTTTAACATAGTGAAATGTCCTAAGGCACTTCAGAGGAGTGCCATAAAACAAAATTGACACCGAGCCACAGAAGGAGATATTAGGACAGATGACCTAAAGCTTGGTTAAAGAGGTGGATTTTAAGGAGCGTCATAAAGAAGAGAAGTAGAGAGATGTAGAGTTTTTGGAAGGGAATTCTGGACCTCAGGGTCTTGGCAACTAAAGGCACATTCATACCATCAATTTGATTCAAATCTAGACCCCAGATATGAAAAAGCACTGTGCTAACCAAGTGCCCCATCAATCCTTCAAAAGTACTTTGGATTATCATTATGGCCTTAGCAATCACCTTGTCTATTTTGTACCTGTTTTCCTGTGACCTACTCACTCAATTCTATTTAAAATACTATTCTAGGTTCATTTTTTCTATGCTCATAATAATCTACAGACCTCTACATGGTCACTTCTGAGATGCCTCCTTTCCAAACTGAGAATTCCAATCTTTCCTCATAATTTAGACACCTGACATTAGGGATCAGTCACGTGGTTCTTCGCTGTACCCTCTCCAACAATTAAACATTTCCTTTCTGGCTTGACAACCAGAATGGTCTGACTAGAATATTGTGCAGTTTTATCCTGACTTTCTTTTTGCATCTGCAATCCTTCACCCTTTTGCTTTGCTGCCTAAGTCTAGAAATTTGGATGTTACTTTCTGAAGGCCTTAAAGAATTTCCTTAAAATACCAAATTACTACATTGATTTAATATAATTTGATATAATTTCCCAATTCAGGTTTCACCAAGTCCTTCTTCACAATAGTATGATTTCCTAATTTGGAATCTTAATTCCATCATTCCATGCTATGATCCTCTCTATGTCTTAAACCATAATAAGATTCTGATTAGTTTTAATTAAAATTGTCCCACTTTGTCATGACTAATTACTTCTGGTCCATTGCTAAATTCTGGATCCGACACTGCTGTTGCTCCGTTTATCTGCTGATGTATTGTTCTGAGAAATAGTTCAGTAACTATATATAGCATTTTGATCCCATTTAGGCTTCGAAACAAGTTATTTCCTATGTATTTATGGATAGTAAAAATATCCCATTACCTTTACAGTATCTTTCATTGTGTACTGATTTTACTGCTGGAACAAGGTGTTCACTTGTACTGTGGCATATCAGCTCATTTATCCATCTCATCAAATAAGTACCCATGTTGAGTGCTGTGATTTATTTTTTCTGCCCTAAACTATTACCCCAATATCCTCATTAATAACTTTGTTATTACATTGTCATCTCTCTCATTGGTGCATCTTTTGACTCTAGTCACGTCTCAATTATTCTAGTTATGATCATATTAATTGCATTGGTCTCCAGTTCTAGCATTTTATGAAAACACTTTCTGTCCCTGATTTGACAATGATGCCTGATTTCCAGTATTGTATATTAAACAATTTATTCTATTTACGAGGAATTTGCTTTCTCCTTCCCGTTTTCTCCGTATGCCCCACTCATACTTGAACCGGATTTTGTCCACACTTATCTGGCATCTGCACATTCGTAATTACTGCAGAGAAATTCTGGTCAGGGCAATCCACCTGAAGCTTTCCACATTCTTTAACAAAACGACTACGCTGAACTCCAACTGAGAGCAACCTGTTCCCCCTTTAACAAGTGAATTTCTTTCTCCAAAATATTAAGTGCGTATCTGTTCACTGTCTAATAAAATTTATTTAGCATTTTCAAATATATTACATTATTATTTTCTACAAGTGTTCTTAAAAGCGAGAGGTTTAAAGGCTATTTATTGACTTCTGCAACATTCTGAATCCATTTTGGTGACAGTTGTAGGGAAGTAAATTTCTGATAGCACTAACTTGTTAAAAGCAGGATATTGTTTGCAATCTGTTGTATATTTCAACTTGCCGCAAATCGTCTACACCTTCATTTCCTCTGTTTTTTCACCCACTAGAGATTATTATCTTGCAAAACAAAAATGTTTTTTCTTCCAAATTCTGTTCCCAAGGGTTGGATTGCTATTCTGCCATTTGCATGGTTATCTTTCATTGTCCTGTTTCCTCGTCGTTTATTCACACTTCTTTTGATGCATGTAGTCTTGTTCTGAATCTCAGCTGTCCATGATTTTACAAGTAATTATCAATCCTGCCTCAATGTCACGATTTCCGAGCAGTATTTCCAAATTTTGAAAATTTGATGGAGAAGCGTGAAAAATAACATTGGAAGGCGAGGTCATCGACCTGAAATGTTAACTCTGTTTCTCTCTCCACAGAAGCTGATAGACCTGCTGAGTATTCTCAGCATTTTCCGATTGGATTTCAGATTTCCAGCATCCGTGGTATTTTGCTTTCATTTAATTGGGGCTTGGATTTGAATAAGCTAAATCAGTATAATACGGTTATCAAAAGCATGCAAATACGGCAAAATGAAGCTATGAGGTTATCTGAATACTCAAGCCGATATACAGAATTAATATTGTCAGGTTTACTGGCGTACCAGGGATTTTCTTCATCTCCTGTTTTAATGTGCCAGTACAAGCGAGAAGTTTAAGGATAATTTATCAATTTATACAACATTCTGGATCCATTTTGGCTGTACAATGTAAATGAATATTTATTTTTATTCATTTTTAAATAGGTTTCCAGCTTCGACTACCACAACGTGGCGCTCACTTTACCCATGACCAGGAAGACACATTTCAGACTTTAATTAACCCGGTGGGAAATTGGAATTCCCCTTCGTTTCTAACAAATATTTTCTGTCTTTTTTAATGGAAGTGTCTGTCATGATGTATCGTCATTTTGAGTGCGGATTTAACATTTTGGAGAAAAACGCTGCGAAAATAGCACATATTCCGCACTTACTGTTGTAATTGAAACAGCACCCTCCGTGTCTTTTTCTTTATGCTTCCTGCGGTTGAATTACCCCCGAGAGAACTGGATATGTGAGCAAAAAGCCGCCATCTCACACCAGCGTCAGTATTTGCCTCGCGTCCCTATCCGCCTCGTTTTCCATTCTCTTGTTATTTCGATTTTACTAGAATAGATGAACAGCCCCAACACCCTGCAACCCGGTAACAAGGTGGCAGGCAGAAAGGAGTCCATCCTTCAACACACATACACAGACAGATATACATGCACAGATAGACACACACACACAGATGAAAACACACAGATAGATATAGGTAACGACACATAGGTGCAGACACAAATACAGACACACTGAGATATAGCTACAGACACACATGGATACAGACATAGATATAGATACACATGGATACAGATATCACCAGTGAGAATGGCGGTTAAAAACCTCTACCTACCCATAGTAAAAATTTAAATGTGCAAAGAACATCTTAAAAGAAAGTACAGCAGCTTGAATATCGTTATTTCAGTCCGGTTTCTAATCCATAAATTTAGATAGATATTATTACAAACGGGTACACGCAGATATAGAGATGCACACGAAGATGGACACACCTATAGATTCAGACACACACATATATAGATACAGACTCAAAAATATATAAGTTTTATAAGTATATTAAGGGCAAGAGGATAACCAGGGAAAGAGTAGAGCCCATTAGGGACCAAATTGGCAATCTGTGTGTGGAGCCGGAGGACGTAGGTGAGGTTTTAAATGATTACTTTTCATTTATGTTCACTATGGAAAAGGATGATGTAGGTGTAGAGATCAGGGAGGGGGATTGTGATATACTTGAACATATTAGCATTGAAAGGGAGGAAGTATTAGCTGTTTTAGCGGGCTTAAATGTGGATAAATCCCCAGGCCCAGATGAAATGTATCCCAGGCTGTTATGTGAGGCAGGGGAGGAGATTGCAGGGACTCTGACACAAATTTTCAAATCCTCTCTGGCCACGGGAGAGATACCAGAGGACTGAAGGACAGCGAATGTGGTACCATTATTAAAGAAGGGTAGCAGGGATAAACCAGGTAATTTCAGGCCAGTGAGTCTAACATCAGTGGTAGGGAAAATATTGGAAAAAATTCTGAGGGACAGGATTAATCTCCACTTGGAGAGGTAGGGATTAATCAGGGATAGCCAGCATGGCTTTGTCAGGGGGAGATTGTGTCTGACTAACTTGATTGAATTTTTTGAGACAGTGACGAAATGTGTAGATGAGGGTAAAGCAGGTGATGTAGTCTATATGGACTTCAGTAAGGCTTTTGATAAGGTCCCACATGGGAGATTGGTTAAGAAGGTAAGAGCCCATGTGATCCAGGGCAATTTGGCAAATTGGATCCAAAATTGGCTCAGTGGCAGGAGGCAGAGGGTAATGGTCGAGCGTTGTTTCTGCGAGTGGAAGCCTGTGACCAGTGGTGTACTGCTGGGACCCTTGCTGTTTGTAGTGTACATTAATGATTTAGATGTTAATATAGGAGGTACGATCAGTAAGTTCACAGATGATACGAAAATTGGTGGTGTCATAAGTAGTGAGGAGGAATGCCTTAGATTACAGGACGATATAGATGGGCTGGTAAGATGGGCGGAGTTGTGGCAAATGGAATTTAGATGAGCATTTGAAACGCCATAGCATACAAGGCTACAGGCCAAGTGCTGGTAAATGGGATTAGAATAGTTAGGTGCTTGATTGCCGGGACAGACACGATGGGCCGAAGGGCCTGTTTCTGTGCAGTATAACTCTATGACTCTAAAAATGCACACACAGGAGGAATGGAAAGAAGTCATTGTCTCTTTGAGGGATCAGAAGTTTCTGCAGGGAACTGGAAGCCTAGTTTCAAAGGCTGTTTCAAAATTTCTAGTAATTTTGAATTTCTTTCCATTCACATTGTTATTAATCAACACCACCAATAATATGCATTTATGCAGCGCCTTTAACGTTGAAACATGTCCCTAAGCACTTCACGGACAGGACTCATAAAAATCAATAACCAAAGAATGCCTCTGGCTACTAAAATTGAGGACTAAAGTTTGGTCATAATTAGATTATGAGGAGAATCATAAAGGGAGAAAGGGAGGTGGAGAAGGCACAGGTGTGGAAGGGAATTCCAGTGTTTAGGGTCTAGCCAGCTGAAGACACTGCTGCCAATAGTGGGTCATCGGGATTTCAGAATGTACAAGAGGCCAGAGTTGGAGAAATGCAAAGTTCTTGGAGGATTGTAAGGCTGGAGAATGTTACAGAGATCGGGAGGAACGATGTCCAAGGAGGATTTAGACGTAAGAATTTAAAAATTTGAGGCGTAGGGGTGGGGAGAATTAGAAGGATAATTATTACTAGGAAAATATCCTTATTATTGCTACAGTGTAATTCGAATAATAGGAATACGATTCACATTTTTGACAAATTAGTTCTAAATTTATGATAGATTGGTTTGCTTGATTGTGTATGGGTGACACTAGAACATAGCACTCGTGATTGGGCTATGGGATCTGTCTGTACAGTGATGCTCCAATGACAGCATAATTAATCTCAGTTATTGGCCCGTTCACTGGCCGGAATGTATAAATGCCTCGCATTGTGATAATTATTCCAACGGGTTGGAGATTAACACTCGAATTCCCGGTGAGACTATCTCTCCGCGGATTTCAATTCCATTCATTGGCTGGGAGTGGAGCGGGGCGAGGTGGGGGGTTGGAACCGTAGATCGCTTTTACACGGCAGGTGCGCCCAATCCAGACGAGAACTCCGTGGTCAGAATTTAAATTAATTAAATCAAATCATTAAATTTAATAAGAAATTATCACATCAAAAAGATAAACTGTCAAATCTATAAAGTCCCTGTTCTGTTTTTTTTTCCAATGAGACAAAATGCCTGTTTTTAGAGAGGGGTGTGTTGTGGAGAAGGTATTTTTTTAATGTGATTTCAGTGTTACTCTCAAACTCTAAACAGGAAATTCATGTTTTTATAATGTTCATAAATTAATCATTTATAATGGGATCGACAGGATGTTACTAAAAAAGCAACCATTTGGGAATATATAAATCAGATACAAATATAGATTGAAAACGATGAAAGTTTATTTTAGATTAGGACAAATGTGATCAGAGATCACTAAATCAATGGTGCACACTGGGGAAGAACATACTTAAAATACATACATATCTTTTAAAAATCCTACATCCGATGGTTTGTACTGATTATTTTATTGCAGGAACATTCGGTAAAATAAAAATAAAAAGCAGGTTATGTAAAAGGATTTAGTAAACCAGTTAGGTTGGACCAATCCGGGCTGTATGAAGGCAGAGTGGACCAGTCTAAGGTTATGATGTGCGGAGATAATCCATGTTTTTATTGCAGTTGGCTGTAATCTCCCCTTTGCTCTCTCACACTGCGAGTTGGAAGAGCTGAGCGCGTTTGGAAGGGAAAAAAGACTAGGAATTCCAAAAAGGAAAATCAGAAACTCTGCCAGTTCTGTCTTCATCTTGGCACCGTGCTGGGTAACCAGAGGCAGTGTGTTAAATTGCTGATACTGAAGGAAATATTGCAAGTCTGTGTTGACTATTCTGACAACATTTATTGCAATCGGCGATTATTCTGTGACAGCCATTGCAGAGTCACAGGTCGGCCCGTAGTGTTCACAGAAAACAAGTGGAGTCGGTCATACCAGTCGCCAGCTCACGGTAAGAACCTGTATTTCTGCAGCAGGTTGAAAGCAGGACGTTTCTGCGCTTTTTTTTTACCGTTAACATTTAAAAGAAACAGTGACCCTCCCTTTCTTTATATCCTGTACAGTGAAGTGTTACTGTTTTCTCAGATCTTTGTGTGTGGAAGGAAGAAAAAGGCATCCTTCCTCCTGATGTCTTCTTCAGACGAAGAGAGTGTGAGCGAGAGATCGGGAAGCCTGTCCCCATGTCCAGGGGATACTTTACCCTGGAACCTTTCCAAACATCAGAGGTCCAAAAGGCAAAGCCAGGACTCGGTGCTGGATCCCGCAGAGAGAGCGGTTGTCAGAGTCGCTGGTAAGAAATCTCTTTGAACAGCGTTAGGATGTGGGTCGAGCTGCACACAGCACAGGCTCTCAATCCACATCAAACGCTTAATATCATTACTGGCATCAAATTATACCTTAATGTACTGAAGGCAATGTAATCAATTGGGGTAATGAAATATATACAGAACATAAAAGAACCAAATCATCAGCTAGGGGAAGGATGTCTGAAGCACATGTTAGAAATAATTCACGGGCACGAGAAATGTCCCAATACCAACCAGTCGAGTTGCGGATTATTTCCTTATTAATGGTCTAATTCACATCCTGAATGACTTAACGTTCGAGTAAAAAAACATTTTAGTCAAAAATGTGAACAAGCAACTGGGTCTATGTTGTATTATATTGATTAACCATCCTCTGGCCCGAGATTTTGGGTGGATCCCATCTGTTCGGTCACTTTTGGCCCCTATTGGAGAAATGCCAGTGACACATCAGAAACCTGGGGATCACTCTTTCTATAGCAACCGTGGTATTCGTCAGTTTCAGTACAAGCCGAGCTCAGCTTTCAGCAGAAGACGATATAGAGGGCGTATCTGGAATTTAATATATAAAATCCTTTCTTTTCCATCGAATGACAAATAGTGTTATAGTGTTATACCACGATATCACCGTGGATGTCGGCAACCAATTTCCACGACTTAAAATGACCCAGAATATGGGAGTAGCTGGTGTCTCGGTTGCCATGGTTCCGCCCACGGAGGAGTAGTTTGCATTCCTAATGGTGCGTTTGAAGTGTTACAAATGAAACACCCGCCATCAATCCCGATACTACCATCTTCTTCAACACATAGGCGTGACATATAAAAAATGCTGCTAGTTCCGAGAAATTTAAACATTAGCATTTCGAATTTATATACAATAAACAATCTAATATATGACATCATACATTCATCAATGTATGAATTTAGGTACATCAATCCGGATATATGTAATGTGTTTCTGGTTGATAAAACATAGCTGTTTTAATATATGAAACAGCCAGTAGTCCATCTGATGGAGATTTTCTTTTACACAGTGGCGTGCCACATGAAAACCTGCTGGCAATAGTGAAAGAAAATCACCAAACAGTAATCGTGATAAATTAAACACCAGCCAGCAATGCTAACAGACCCCAACTACTGGTTATAATGTAAAACATCCATTAATCGTGAACAATTTTTAATAATCCAAAATGTGAAACACCAGTCAGAAGCCTCCGTTCTATTCTTCCCACACTTGGGTGTGTCAGATGAAAAAATGCAAGTAATCCTGAAAAATTAATCACCCACTATCAATTCTTAAAACGTAATGCAATCCAAAAATACCACCAGCAATCCTAAAATATTGACATTGTCCAATATTCCTGAAAATCTATAACCATTAACCTTGATATTTAAAAGATCCATTCCAAATATAAACTCATTTAGTAATGATATTTAAAACATCAGTCATGGAGTACAAAATTGTTAATAGTCCAATAAAACTAAACATCCGCCTATTATTTTGCAATATAAAACACCAATTAATATTTCATTATTATAAAACAGCCATAATTATCCTATAATATAAATATCCAGCCAGTAATGTAATACAAAATAAGAGCCAATAGACCAGTAATATAAAACACTAGCCAATAATCTTGTAATATAAAACACGAATAAATAATCCTGCAATTAAAAACTAGCCAATAATCCTGTAATACAAAACAACCTTTTTTGGTCGTGCCGTTTGGTGCGGTGTTACAGTCCACTTGTCGGGCAATGACCCTGAGCTCCAAGCACCCATTGAAGCAGGTGGACTGTGGCGGGACAGAACCTTACTGATCGGGGGCTGCCCGGTTTGAGGCGGGCAGTAGCTGTCCAGTGAGATGCGATGACCTCTCCCACCGACAAAGGCAACCCGTGGCGCCCAATCTCTATGCCAATTGAGCTGGACTTATAACCCGTAACTGCTGCCTTCCGTGTATATTTGGTCACTGTGAGGCAACTATGGAGTGACCTCTCCATGGCGCATGCCTGGGCGGATGTATGGAGGTTGTGAGTTGCCCAAGCGTCAAAACCCCCCTCTCGGCCTTCCTGGTGGGGTCCAAAGGAGTGCAGAGCACGATGTTTGGCACCAGTATGGCTGCAGGAACTGCCGGAAACATGCCAAAGGTGACACATGACCGCCTTCGGGGTTCCGCTCCGGATTTTCTGTTAGGGTATACTCCCTTAGCCTTGGTCTCTCCCGAGACGCCCACAAGGCAGTGGGGTTGTTGGGGCCCCTACACAGGGGTAGGTGGATGCCGGTGGGAGGATGTGGAGGGAAGGGGGGGAGGGGGTGCGAGGAGGAGGAGTGCGGTGGGAAGGGGTGGAGGGAAGGGGGTGCGGGGGGAGATGGGAGGGGGGCTGCAGGGGGTAGGGGAGAGGGGTGCAGGGGAAGGGAGTGCGAGGGGAAGATGGTGCAAGGGGGGAGCTGGGAAGGAGGTGTCCCTTTTACAATGGTGTACTACTACTGGAATCTGGATCGGGATCCGGGAGCCAAGCCGGAGTTGTGGGGAAAGTTTGTGTGGAAGCAGTGCAGAGTCGCCGAGTGAGCGGGAGCCGCTGCCGAGACCATGTGGCCGCTCTCCCTCCTGATCATCGCCGTGGACGGGCTCCCCGAACACAGCCAAGTGGCCTTCCAAGCTTGGCCACAACTGGCAGGATCTTCATCAGCAGTCCTTTCCCGGATTGCCAGCCGTTCACCCACTCTCTGCGGTGAATTCCTCTCCCAGCCTTACGCGACCACCGTCCTGGATGCCGCCATCATAGGCACAACCAAAATAGGAAAGAAGGTACCAGCCCTTCGTTTTGCAAGCTGGAACGTCAGAACTATGTGTCCTGGCCTGTCGGAAGACGTTACACAAATCAACGATTCTCGGAAGACCGCCATCATCAACAACAAGCTCAGTAGACTCAATGTGGACATTGCAGCACTTCAAGAGACACGCCTCCCTGCGAGCGGATCTCTAAGAGAGCAAGACTACACCTTCTTCTGGCAGGGTAGGGTTCCTGAAGAACCAAGACAGCACGGAGTGGGCTTCGCCATCAGAAACTTTTTGCTCAGCGTGATAGAGCCACCCTTAAATGGCTCGGAATGCATACTGTCCATCCGACTGTTCACCGCCTCTGGTCTAGTACACCTACTCAGCATCTATGCTCCAACACTCTGCTTCCCACCTGAAGCTAAAGACCAGTTCTATGAGGAACTCCATAATATCATTAGTAGCATCCCCAACACCAAACACCTATTCCTGCTGGGGGACTTTAATGCCAGGGTTGGGGCCGACCATGACTCATGGCCCTCCTACCTTGGGCGCAATGGCATTGGAAGGATGAATGAGAATGGACAGAGACTGCTTGAGTTATGTACCTATCATAACCTCTGCATCACCAACTCATTCTTTCACACTAAACCCTGTCACCAGGTTTCTTGGAGGCACCCAAGATCACGTCGTTGGCACCAGTTGGACCTCATGGTCACAAGGCGAGCCTCTTTAAACAGTGTTCAAATCACACATAGCTTCCACAGTGCGGACTGCGACACCAACCACTCCCTGGTGTGCAGCAAGGTTAGCCTCAAACCAAAGAAGCTGCATCACTCCAAGCAGAAGGGCTGCCCGCGCATCAACACTAGCAGAATTTCTCATCCACAGCTGTTACGCAAGTTTCTAAATTCACTTGAAAAAGCCCTCCAAAACACTCCCACAGGGGATGCAGGGACCAAGTGGGCCCACATCAGAGACGCCATCTATGACTCAGCAATGGCCACCTATGGCAATTGTGTGAAGCGGAATGTAGACTGGTTTCAATCGCACATTGAAGAGCTGGAACCTGTCATAGCCGCTAAGCGCATTGCACTGCTGAACTACAAGAAAGCCCCCAGCGAGTTAACATCCATAGCACTTAAAGCTGCCAGAAGCGTTGCACAAAGAACAGCCAGGCGCTGCGCAAATGACTACTGGCAACACCTATGCAGTCATATTCAGCTGGCCTCTGACACAGGAAATATCAGAGGGATGTATGATGGCGTTAAGAGAGCTTTTGGGCCAACCGTCAAGAAGATTGCCCTGCTCAAATCTAAATCAGGGGACACAATCACTGACCAACGTAAGCAAATGGACCGCTGGGTTGAACTGTACTCCAGGGAAAATGTTGTCACTGAGACCGCCCTCAATGCAACCCAATCTCTGGCAGTCATGGATGAGCTGGACGTACAGCCAACAAAATCGGAACTCAGTGATGCCATTGATTCTCTAGCCAGCGGAAAAGCCCGTGGGAAGGACGGCATTACCCCTGAAATCATCAAGAGTGCCAAGCCTGCTATACTCTCAGCTCTGCATGAACTTCTTTGCCTGTGCTGGGATGAGGGAGCAGTACCACAGGACATGTGCGATGCCAATATTATCACCCTCTATAAGAACAAGGGTGACCGCGGCGACTGCAACAACTACCGTGAAATCTCCCTGCTCAGCATAGTGGGGAAAGTCTTCGCTCGTGTCGCTTTAAACAGGCTCCAGAAGCTGGCTGAGCGTGTCTATCCTGAGGCACAGTGTGGCTTTCGAGCAGAGAGATCCACCATTAACATGCTGTTCTCCCTTCGCCAGCTTCAGGAGAAATGCCGTGAACAACAGATGCCCCTCTACATTGCTTTCATTGATCTCACCAAAGCCTTTGACCTTGTCAGCAGACGTGGTCTCTTCAGACTACTAGAAAAGATCGGATGTCCACCAAAGCTACTAAGTATCATCACCTCATTCCATGACAATATGAAAGGCACAATTCAGCATAGCGGCACCTCATCAGACCCCTTTCCAATCCTGAGTGGCGTGAAACAGGGCTGTGCTCTCGCACCTACACTGTTTGGGATCTTCTCCCTGCTGCTCTCACATGCATTCAAGTCCTCAGAAGAAGGAATTTCCTCCACACAAGATCAGGTGGCAGGTTGTTCAACCTTGCCCGTCTAAAAGCGAAGACCAAAGTACGGAAAGTCCTCATCAGGGAACTCCTCTTTGCTGATGATGCTGCATTAACATCTCACACTGAAGAGTGTCTGCAGAGACTCATAGACAGGTTTGCGGCTGCCTGCAATGAATTTGGCCTAACCATCAGCCTCAAGAAAATGAACATCATGGGACAGAACGTCAGAAATGCCCCATCTATCAATATCGGTGACCACACTCTGGAAGTGGTTCAAGAGTTCATCTACCTACGCTCAACTATCACCAGTAACCTGTCTCTCGATGCAGAATTAAACAAGCGCATGGGAAAGGCTTCCTCTGCTATGTCCAGACTGGCCAAGAGAATGTGGGAAAATGGTGCACTGACACAGAACACAAAAGTCCAAGTGTATCAAGCCTGTGTCCTCAGTACCTTGCTCTACGGCAGCAAGGCCTGGACAACGTACGTCAGCCAAGAACGACGTCTCAATTCATTCCATCTTCGCTGCCTCCGGAGAATCCTTGGCATCAGGTGGCAGGACTGTATCTCCAACACAGAAGTCCTCGAGATGGCCAACATCCCCAGCATATACACACTACTGAGCCAGCAGCGCCTGAGATGGCTTGGCCATGTGAGCCGCATGGAAGATGGCAGGATCCCCAAAGGCACATTGTACAGCGAGCTCGCCACTGGTACCAGACCCACCGGCCGTCCATAGCTCCGCTTTAAAGATGTCTGCAAACGCGACATCAAGTCCTGTGACATTGATCACAAGTCGTGGGAGTCAGTTACCAGCGATCGCCAGAGCTGGCGGGCAACTATAAAGGTGGGGCTAAAGCGTGGCGAGTCGAAGAGACTTAGCAGTTGGCAGGAAAAAAGACAGAAGCGCAAGGAGAGAGCCAACTGTGTAACAGCCCCGACAAACAATTTTATCTGCAGCACCTGTGGAAGAGCCTGTCATCTAGAATTGGCCTTCATAGCCACTCCAGGCACTGCTGCACAAACCACTGACCACCTCCAGGCAAGGACAAGGAGGCCAAAGAAGAAGAACAAACCAACCAACCAGTAATCCACTAATATAAAACACTTGCTAATAAATCTGTCATAACAAAAGACTAATCAATAATCCTACAATATAAAAATTAGCTAATATTACTGTAATGTAAAAGACTTGTAATCCTGTAATCATAGAATGGTTAAAGCACAGAAAAAGGTCATTCAGCCCATCATGTCTGGGCCAGCTCTCTGTAAGAGCTACGCTGCTAGTCCCACTCCCTTGCCCTATACCCGTAGCCTTGTAATTTTTTTCTCTTCAGATAATTATTCAATTCCCTTTTGAAAGCCATGATTGAATCTGCCTCCACTGCACTCTCAGGCAGTGCATTCCAGATGCCTCTATTTATAAAGCCCTGGATCCCGTATGCTTTATTAACCACTTTCTCAATCTCCTCTGCCATCTTCAACAATTTGGGCATGTATACCTCCAGGTCCCTCTGCTCCTGCACCCCCTTTAGAATTGTATCCTTTATTTTATATTGCCTTTATTGTTCTTCCTTTCAAAATGTATCACTTCACACTTCTCTGCATTAAATTTCATCTGTCACATGACCACCCATTCCACCAGCCTATGTCCTCTTGAAGTCTATCATTATCCTCCTCACAGTTCACAATACTTTCAACTTTTTGCCATCTGCAAATTTTGAAATTGTACCCTGCATACCCAAGTCTAGCTCATCAATATAGATCTAGAAAAGCAGTGGTCCTAATGCTGACCCCTGGGGAGCCCCACTACATACCTTCCTCCAATCTGAAAAATTACTATTACTTTGGTTCCTGTCATTCAGCTAACTTTGAATGCATGCTGTTACTGTCCCTTTTATTCCACGTTCTTCAACTTTTCTGGCAAGCCTGTTATGTGGCACTTTATCAAATGCCTTTTCGAAGTCCATGCACACCACATCAACCACATTATCCTCATCAACCCTTTTTTTTAACTTTGTTGAAAAACTCAAATTAGTTAAACATAATCTTCCTTATAAAAGATCAATAATAATTCTGCAATATCAAACACTAGCCAATAATCCAACCAAAAATCAATAAATAAGGAATGCAATATAAATCACTAGCTAATAATCCTGAAATATAAAACACAAATCAGTAATCATGTAATATGAATAATTAGCCAATATTCCTGTAATATAAAATGCAGAGTAATAATCAATCATTTAATATAAATCATTAGTCATTAATCTTGCATATAAAAGACAAACTAATAATAATCCTGTAATATCAAACACTAGCTAATAATCCTGTTATTGAATACATGAACCAGCAATCCTGCTATATAAAAAACAGCCAATAATTATGTCATATAAAAAGGTACAGTAATCTGAGCGTTACTATACTGGACCAGCAATAGATATGATAATTTGTGAGTCAGCACCAAATAAATGACCATCAAAGTTGCCACATTGTCATAAAAACCTAACTGATTCACTAATTTTCAAATGAAACTGTTGAATATTGAACTACAAAGGGGAAATGCTCATGGCTTACATGCATGTGATCCAGAAATTTAGATTTTAAAAAATAAATAAAATAAAATTAGAATGAGGTAAGGATCCACCTGTTTTCTTTCCCCTCTATTTGTGTCTTTCTTTTTAACCATCCTCCGCCCGTGTTTCATGAGTGTAAATTGGAATTTCTGTTTGAATTTTGGTAGTACATAAAGCCTCTGGGCAAGTGAATAAAAACAGCAGGACAGGGAGGGGAAGGGAGGAGAGAAACTGGTTGAGGGTGAGAACTTCTGACCTCTCACCACCTGCTGTAGTGGGAGTGGATAGGGATGGAGGAGTGGATAGAAGGCTATAGGTGAGGTGAGTTACAGTAAGAAAAGGGGAAAGATAAAGGTGTTAAGCAGGTAGATTAAATGGAAAGGGATAGGGTTAGTGAGGGGGCAGTAAGAAGAAGAATGACTACTGGAAAGACGAAGACAATGGAAGCTAGGAAGCTTGAGTGACTGGAGGATAGAGTAGGAAGAAAGCCACCGAGGGCCACATTTACCTGTAACCCTCACCCCAAATGCAGCCTATAGCCATTGGTGGGTCCTTTCCCTGCCCCAACACACCAGGCCACCTTTCACCTCCAATATGAAACAGAAGAAAATTTACAGAGACAAACAAAGAAAGTTAAGGGGAGAGAATAGAAACTGAAACTGAAAACTGAAAGAGAACGGGCAACATGTAAACGGGCAACATGTAAACGGGCAACATGTAAACAGCTAAGACAAGTAAGAAAGAGACCATGCTCTCCAGCTTACCATGTGCAATGCTATGTGAGATGGGCTAGTACTATATTAACTATACTATATTAAATACATTACATATGTGTACTTCCCATTAACATTTTTCCTTATAACTTCCTATGTCAAATTTATAATGGAAACCTCCTGTCAGTGGAGGGAGGGTGTAATTACAGCAGAACAAGCTTACTGGGTTGATTTCCATTATGAATGGGTGGCTGCAGGAATTTATGATGGAACTATAAAAAGAAAGACAGAACTTTGGAGTTTAAGATGAGAAATAAATGAGCACTCTGGTCTATTTAACACTCACCTTCTAACCTTGCTTCACCTGAAGATGACACTTGGTCCTGTCACCTGTGTACAAAGTCATGGGAGACCATCTAGTATATATTTTACATTTGTGTATGTATATACTTCCTGTCCAGTTTCCTGTTGTCTGATTTTTGCTAATACTTTTATGTCAATGTTTAACATGAAACTTTGTACAGCAAGTAAATTCTGCAAATGGCTGCCTCTTAGGGTATATTTTCAGGGCCTAGCAAGTAGCTGGTGCTGTGGCCTGAGTTTCTGAAGTCTTTCCCAACTCCATTGCCATTTTGTATATTTAAAAAAGCTGTGGCCAATGCCACAAACAACTTACTAATAAATGGTTATAAAATACAACTTGATATTTGAAGTATAAACTTGAATTGTTAATATGTAAACACTATCCATTATATCACCACTGAGAAGTAATCCTAATATTTAAAACACAAAGCAGCAGCTTTTCATCAGCTGGTAAAATGGCTGCGCAAGTTTATCCTTAAGTAGGTGATGCTTGTATGTATGCTTTTAGCTGATCACAGCAGAAAAGCCAGTAGGAGTCTTACCATTAACCTCTAATCTAAGCGGGTTCCTGCTGATGTATTCAGGGACCCCTGCTAGAAGTGGATGTGTGGCCTGTGCTCTCTTATAATACAATAAGAATAGTTTGTAATAGCTAATGCAGAGTATGTTGTCTGCCTGCTTGGAATAGGTAGTTAGGGTTGATATAAAGTAGTGCTCTTTAACTTGGCCCATAGGACATGAGAAATGAGCTCCTGCAAGGAATTATTATTGCATATTGTCCTAGATCATAAGATATTGCTAACAAAGGTTACTATACTGATACAAAAGCAAAATACTGCGGATGCTGGAAATCTGAAACACAGACATAAAATGCTAGAAATACTCAGCTGGTCAGGGTGCATCTGTGGAGAGAAAAGCAGAGAAACGTTTCAGATCGATGTTCTGATGTAAGGTCATCAACCTTGTTACAGCCAGGTGAAGAGGGGGTCCCAGGCTCCCCTCTTATCCTTCCTCATATTTGACTGCAACAGGGTTTATTCCTTTTAAACAGTGGTTGTGCTTACCACCTCAGTGAGTGTTTTACCTTTTACCTTTAATGTGATCGTGAAAGAACCAATCGGATGCGTTTTCTTGAGTTTAAACAAGAAAGAGGTGAGTTTATTATACTTAACAATCTAAAACAGATCTAAAAAAAATAATAAATTTACGCGACGCATTCATGCACACATTCCCCCTAGTATAGGTAGGTGGTAGGGGAATATAGGGACAGGTGGGGATGTGGTAGGAATATGGAATTAGTGTAGGATTAGTATAAATGGGTGGTTGATGGTCGGCACAGACTCGGTGGGCCGAAGGGCCTGTTTCAGTGTTGTATCTCTAAACTAAACTAAAACTAAACATTCACACAAGACTCACACACACACAAATAGATTACAGAGTGAAAAGTAGATTTTGTCATTGGATTAGAGTCCAGAATAAATGGAAATTAAATATACAGTCTGTGAAGTGGGATGATTCCGTGGTCTTCCGGATGAAGTTGTATTCTTGAAATTCTTGGCTGGTCAAAGTGCACTTTGTGGCTGGTTCGCTTGGCTCAAGGCTTTCTTGGAGGCAGACTTGTCGGTGGCTCTCTCCCCCTGGTCTCTGTCTGCAGAAGTCTATAGATTTTGAGGGTCCACAGTCGCACTCAGAGTTCAAACCTGTGTTATCTGGAAAGGGAGAGAGAGAAGGGCGGGGTGGGGGGGAGAGGGGGTTGGTACACAGCCTGCCTATTGCTGCATAATCTGAGTTACTGCCTGTCTGTCTTTGTTCAAGGAAACTTTTTCACTTTCACAGAGAGGAACAGATAGTCACATGACAGCCTCTGTATTCACTGGAACCTTCAAATGATATTGAAGGTTCGGAATTGGCTCCCTAGTCCTCAGGATGCCAATATTTACACTTGGAGGGGGTTTGCTCTTTCAACGTCAAGGTGTTAGGATTGCCTTGAATGTTGTGCTAATGAAGCAATCTTAGGTAATTCAATCACTTCGAGCAAGCCATTGTTGTGGGTCCATACTGCCCAGACCTCTGACTCCAGGTGGGTCTTTGGAATATGAGTAGGTGTTTCAGATGCAAATTGCAGTGGCCATCTTGGCTGCTAGTTTTTTAAAAGTTAACTGCAGAAATGTTTCCATTAAAAATGTATTGTAAGTTTCCAACCAATGAATTAATAATCCCTCATTTGGCATATTGTGTTTTCTTGACACGCGGAATGAAATGTATTGATAGGAACATTTCATTAAAGGTGTGGAAAAGAAAAAAAAGAAAAAACACATTCATTCTCAACACTTACTCCTCAAATTCACTCATTAATCTTAGAATATCTGCAGCTGGCTTTGTCTGCAACAGCTATGCTGATTTTCTTTTCTTTTTTTTTGCAGTTTGTCTGGGATGGTTATGCGTTGGTTTAGACCCTGGACAATGCATCAGCGATTACATTGTTGTTTTAACTGCAATGTGGCTTTAACTATCCAGGTTCCAGGACCTTGATAATTTTTCTCCCGATAGGGGCAGTGGGTAACAAATTGTTTTTTAGCCCCTGTGAGGTGTCTGAAATTTCCTCTGGGCCCTTGCTCTTGCTGAATTCTGAATTGAAATCATTGGGTTTGATTAGCATTGGGTTTGGAACCTGATCATTGGGTTCTTCAGTGGGTAGATCCACACTGACCTTACTTTTAGTTTTCTGGTGGGTAACATAAGCGCTGTTTAATTTAGGGCATTTTTCCTTCCCTTTTTCCTTTACTGCGGGGAGGGTCTCTTTGCTAATCTGCTCCATGTCCTCTGGGATATTACCACTCGCAGGTATCTGTCCAGCTTTCATTGCACTCTCCTGTGGCATTTCAACTAGGTGAGGCATCTCCCTCACTGTTGGTTTGCCTTTTTGGGAACTTTCTTTGTCCCTGCAGATTTCTGTAAATGCTGTTAGCAGCCTTGGTAGGATGCCTCTTTGGCCTGCATTTACATAGGGGAGTGTGGGGTCTAAATTTTGTAACATTATAGTATTGGCTAACTGGGCAGTAGGGGGTTCCATTTGGGAATCCTCCCGGCCCTCCTTTAACCTGTCCTCACTGTCCTTTTCATCACCTTCCTGGCTGACTGTCAGATAGACCTATGCTTGTCTGTCCCTTTCCTGGCTGTGATATTGTTTTAACATGTTACTGTGGCACAGCCTTTGTTTCTTCCTTCGCTTTGGGGTGTCAATCAAATAATTTACCTGGCTAATCCTTTTTGCCACTCGATATGGGCCACTGAAGCATGATCCCGGCAGCATGTAACCCAACACCTCCACAGAGAACTAGACTGGCTGTCTCAACTCTTAATTTCCTGCCATTATGCCTTTCACCCTTTTTAAAAATAGACTCACAGTATCATATAGCACAGAAGGAGGCCATTTGGCCCAGTCAGGGGTTCACCATGAATTGAGAGTAATACTAATACAGGGTCTCCAGGCTGAAATGTTCTGGCCTTGGCATGTTTGTCTGCTTGCTTTTTCATAGCTGCCTGGGAGGTCTGTAGGTGTTCCTGAGCCACAGCACAGGCTCTTGTGAGCCACTCCCAGAACATGGAAATGTAGTCTAGCATGGAAGACTCATCCCTGGGTCCCAAAAAGCTTTCCTGGATTAGTTTAAGTGGACCTTTCACCTCATGTCCCTAAACTAATTCAAAGGGACTAAAGCCAGCGGACTTATTGGGTGAGTCCCCAGTGGTGAACAGGAGAAATCCCAGCCCTTTGTCCCAGTCATGGAGGTACTTGTAGCATGATGCTCTGATCTTTGTCTTTAGGGTCTGGTGGTACCATTCCAAAGCCCCTTGAGACCATGGGTGGTAGGCTGAGAACTTTAGCTGGGTTATGCCCAGATTGCCCATGACTTTTTGAAAGATCCCAGACATGAAATTTGTGCCCTGATCCGTCTGGATCTCGGCAGGCAGCCCATATCGGGTAAAGAACTGGGTTAGCCCCTCCACCACTACCTTGGCAGGGATAGTACTTAGGGGAGTGGCCTCTGGAAATCAGGTAGCCACATCCATAATATTGAGGAGATATTGGTATCTCCCTTTTGTTTCAGCAGGGGTCCCACACAATCCATCAGTGCTCTGCTGAAGGGTTCCCCAAAAGCTGGTATGGGAATTAGGGGTGCAGGTTTTATTGCAGGTCAGGGCTTCCCCACAATCTGGCACATTTGGCAAGTTTTACAGAACTGCACCACCTCTTTGTGGAGTTTTGGCCAATCAAAATGTTGTCTTACGCGGGCTTGGGTTTTTCATACACCGACATGTCCAACCATTGGAAGTTTGTGCACCATTCTTAGTATTTCCTTACGACACCCCGATGGCACCACTGGTGAACCACTGTCCACTCTTGGTCCGCAGGTCTGTGAGGAGGTCTCCACTTCCTCAGCAGCACCTCATTCTTTAAATAGTAGCACTCTGGGACTCCATCTGTTTCAGTTGTGGTTTGGGCAGTCTGTGCTAACTTTTTTAATACTGGGTTTTGTTTAACCCATTCTTTGGGTCCTCTAATCTCCCCAAAAAAGGTTTCAGATAACCAGACAGTAGAGTCATCTATCTGCAGTGCCAGTTCAACCTCCTCTGATGGAGCTTGTTTGGCCATGGACTGAGTCCCCACACAGTCAGGGAAATGCCAGGGACCTTCTCCTGCAACTGCTCTGTCTCCCTGACCTCTTTCGGTCTCTCTAAAACTACTGGAGAAGCTCCCACCTTCGCCCCCACCAGATCATTACACAGGAGCAGATCGACCCCATCCACCAGTAGACTCGGAAAAATTTCCGTGGTTACTGGTCCTGAAACTTGGTCACACGCCAGATGCACCCGATATAAAGGTACGGGCATACACTGCCCTCCAATACCATTCACTAACAATGTAGCATTCACTGCACTCTCTGGGGAAAAGGTCATACCTTTTCCCTGCAGAAGGGATTTAGTGGCCCCTGTATCCCTGAGTATGACTATGGGCTTGCTTGACTCACCCGAGGGGTATGGGGTCACTTTTCCTTGGGATACAAAATCCTGATAACTCTGAGGGAATTTGCCACATTTTCCCACACTCCCTGCAGTAGGTTTACTGGGTCTTACTGCCGCAGTTAAAACCACAGCCTGCTCTGCTGTGATTTCCATCAAGGCCCCTTCTCCTGCTCTGGTCTGGTGTGCCCTGATTAATCCTACAGGCTTTCCCCATAACTTCCAGCAGTCAGCTCGAAGGTGACCTGCCTTGTTGCTGTGGAAACACACAGGTCTTCAAGTGTTGCTCCTGCTCTCAGCACCATCCTTTTTAGTCTAAGGAAGGCCCCCTGTGTGTTCCGCTTTCTATTCTTGCCCATGCCTGTTCAGGCTCCTATCATCCTCCCATTTTTCATCCTTGTCAGGTTTATGGGGGTGACTAGGAAACGGTTTCCCTTTGTGTACAAGGGTAAATTCATCAGCCAGAATTGTGGCCTGTGTGGCTCCTTGAACCTTTTGTTCCTCGACGTGGGTTTTAATTGAAAGGGGAAGTGAGTTTTTAAACTCCTCGAGAAGGGTCACCTCTTTGATGTTCTCTTCTGTGGGCTGTATCTTAAGTGCCCACAGCCACTGGTCAAATGCAAGCTGCTTAACTCTTTCAAACTCGAGGTAAGTTTGGTCAGGCTGCTTCCGGAGGGTTCAGAATTTTTGGCGATACGCTTCCGTAGCTCATATGCCCCCAGGATAGCATTTTTAGTCATCTCATAATCTGATGAACTTTCATCTGGCAACAGTGAATAAACCTCATGGACTATCCCTGTTAGCTTGCTTTGTAACAACAGTGTCCAGCTCTCGGCCGGCCATTTCAGCTGTTTTGCAAGCTTTTCAAAAGTGGTGATAAATGCTTCCACATCCCCCTCATTGAACTTTGAATCAACTGGGAAAACTTCAAGAGCTCAGCACGTAGCCCTGAGCTATGGGTAGCTCCCTCACTAACCAGGCTTTCTCTGGGTGTACCTGAGCCTTCCCCTAGTTATCTTGAGCCGTCCTAACTCCCTTTCCCCTTCCCCTTCTGGAAAGCTCTTTCTTTTTCACTTTTTTGATACTCTCTCTCCTCTTTCTCTCTTTGAAAAGGTCTCTCTTTTTCGTGGCATTCTAATTCGAGTCTCCTCTGTTGCAATTGTATTTTAGCTAACATTACCCTGTCTATTTCTAACTCTAACCCTGTTTCTGAATCTTTAGATTCAAGTGAAAAATAGTTGGCCACAAGTCTTAGGATTTCAGATTTCCTAGCTTTTGAACCTAACTGCCCCGCTACATTCCACAACTCTTCAATAGATAGGGCATTGAATCTGTCCCAAGTTACTTCACTGGACTCGAAAGTACACATGTTTGTACTCGAGCAGCAAAACCCACAAGAAAACCTGTATTGAAGTTTTTAAAATTTTGATAGGGATCAATTTGGTTTCCCACTTACAATCTCTCATTTGTCGTTGGTTACAATTCCGGACTCGAGCCCCTAATTTTCTGTTACGGCCAGGTGAGGATGGGGTCCCAGGCTCCCCTCTTGTCCTTCCTCATATTTGACCACAACAGGGTTTATTCTTTTTAAACAATGGTTGTGCTTACCACTTCAGTGAGTGTTTTACCTTGTTACCTTTAATGTGATTGTGAAAGAACCAATCGGGCAGGTTTTCTTGAGTTTAAACAAGAAAGAGGTGAGTTTATTATACTTACTCTAAAACCTATCTAAAAAATAATAAATTTATGCTACACATTCACACGAGACTCACACACACACAGAGGGAAAAGTAGATTTTGTGTTGGATTAGAGCCCAGAATAAATTAAAATTAAATACAGTTTGTGAAGTGAGATGATTCCGTGGTCTTCCGGATGAAGTTATATTCTTGAAGTCATTGGCTGGTCAAAGTGCACTTTGTGGCTGGCTCACTTGGCTCAAGGCTTTCTTGGAGGCAGACTTGTAGGTGGCTCTCTTCCCCTGGTCTCTGTCTGGAGCAATCTGTAGGTTTGGAGGGGCCACAGTCACAGACAGAGTTCAAACCTGTGTTATCTGGAGAGAGAGAGAGAGAGTGGGGAAAAGGTACACAGCCTTCCTGCTGCTGAAAAATCTGAATTACTGCCCACCTGTCTTTGTTAAAGGAAACATTTTGACTTTCACAGAGATGGGGATAGACGGTCACATGACAGCCTCTGTGTATTCACTGGAACCTTCAAATGATATTGAAGGTTCGGAATTGGCTCCCCGGTCCCCAGGATGCCAATATTTACACTTGGAGGAGGTTTGCTCTTTCAACGCCAAGGTGTTAGGATTGCCTTGAATGCTGTGCTAATGAAGCAATCTTAGGTAATTCAATCACTTAGAGCAAGCCATTGTTCTGGGTCCATACTGCCCAGACCTCTGTCTCTGGGTGGGTCTTTGGAATGTGAGAAGGAGTTTCGATTGCAAATTGCCATTTTGGCTGCTAGTTTTTTAAAAGTTAACTGCAGGATATTTTTCCATTAAAAGTTTAATGTAAGTTTCCAACCAATGAATTAATAATCCCTTTTTTTCATTTTTTCTTGACAACCTGAAACACTAACTCTGCTTTTTTCTCACAGATGCTGCCTAACATGCTGAGTATTTCCAGTATTTTCTGTTTGTGTTACTATACTGATTGCTTCCTCAAAAAGATAGGATGTTCATTTCTGGCAATATGACAAAGACCCTATTAGAACTTCAATGGTCTGCTTTCCTTTCACAGAAATATCACACAGTAGCTCATTGAACCCATTTTCCTCTGGTATTCATAAATATACTGCTGCTACATCCACATGGGCTGCAACACAACATTATTTTGTTTCCTTCATGGGATATCAATATTGTCGGCAAGGCCAGCATTTATTGTCCATCCTTAAATGCCCTTGAGAAGTTGGTGGTGATCGGCCTCCTTGAACCATTGAGGTCCATGTGGTGTAGGTACACCAATTCTGCTGTTAGGTAGGGAATTCCAGGAGTTTGGCCCAGCAATGGTGAAGGAACATTTCCAAGTTCAGATGATATGTAACTTGCAGGTGGTGTTGTTCCCATGCACCTGCTGCCCTTTTTCTTCTAGGTGTCAGATGTCACAGTTTGGAAGGTGTTGTTGAAGGACCCTTGGCAAGTTGCTGCAGTGCATCTTGTAGATGGTACAGAGGTGGTGGAGGGAATGAGTGTTTAAGGTGGTGGATGGGGTGATGATCAAATGGGCTGTTTTGCCCTGGATAGTACCAAGCCTCTTGAGTATTCTTGGAGTTGCACTCATCCAGGCAAGTTGAGAGCGTTCCATTACACTCATGCCTTCTGCATTGTATATGATGGGAAAGCTTTGGGGAGTCAGGAGGTGTGTTAATCGCCACAGAATATGGTTGTGGTTGTTGGAGGTCAATCATCTCAGCCTCAGGACTTCACTGCAGGAGTTCCTTAGGGCAGTGTCCCAACCAGCTTGAGCTGTTTCATCAATGACCTTCCTTCCATCATGAGTTCAGAAGTAGGGATACTCGCTGATGATTGTACAGTATTCAGTTCCATTTGCAACTCCTCAGATAATGCAGCAGTCCTTGTCCACATGTGGCAAGATCCGGACATCATTCAGGCTTAGGCTGATAAGTGGCAAGTAACATTCGAGCCACACAAGTGCCAGGCAACAACCATCTCCAACAAGAGAGAATCTAACCATCTTCCCTTGATATTCCATGGCATTACCATTGCAGAATCCCCCATCGTCAAAATCCTGATGGTCACCATTGCCTAGAAACTTAACTGGACCAGCCACATAAATACTATGGCGGCAACAGCACGTCAGAGATTATGCATTTTGCGGCAAGTAATTCACCTCCTGATTTCCCAAAGCCTTTCTACCAACAACAAACCACTTGTCAGGAATGTGATGGAATACTCCTCACTTGCCTGGAACATTCAAAGCTCAATACCATCCAGGACAAAGCAACCTGCTTGATTGGCACCCTAGCCACTACCTTAAACATTTACTCTGTCCACCACTGGTGTACTGTAGCTGCTGTGTGTACCATCTGCAAGATGCACTGGAACAACTCACCAAGACTTTTTTGACAGCACCTTCCAAACCCATGACTTTGACCACCTAGAAGAACAAGAATAGCATGTGCATGGGAACACCACCACCTGAAAGATCCCCTCCAAGTCACTCACCATCCTGACTTGAAAATATATCACCATTCCTTCATTGCAAGGTCAAAATCCTGTAACTCTCTACCTAACAGCACTGTGAATCACACGAGAATCACACACACACAAATAGATTACAGAGTCTTGAGGGGTACATTTGTGGTTAGATTAGAGTCCAGAACAAATAAAAATTAATACACAGTCTGTGGGGTTGTATGATTCCCTCGTCTTCCGGCTGAAGTTGTTTTTTTGAAGGCTTTGTCTGGTAAATGTGCACTTTGCGGCTAGCCCACCTGGTTCAGGCTTTTCTTGTAGGCAGAATTGTAGGTGGCTTTCTTCCCCTGATGTCTTTGTCTTGGAATCAGCAACCAGAAGCTCGGTTTCAAACACCCCACCAGATCTTCTGGAGAGAGAGAGAGAGCGAGAGATCTTCTGGCTTCTGCCCACAACCATTCACTGGTTTGTCTGCTTTGTCCAAGGGAAACTTCCAGTTTTTACAGAGATGGACAGATGGTCACATGACTGCCTTGATGTGTTGCCTGGAACCTTCTAATGAGATTCAAGTTTAGGAATTTCAGTGCCTCAGGATCTTAAAGTTTACACCTGGAAGGGTTGGCCCTTTCAAGGATAATGTGCCAGGATGGCTTTGAATGTCCTGCTAATTAAAGCAGTTTCCTGTGGTTCACTAAATAGAGCAGGCCATTGTCTTGGGTACAGGTTTATCAGACATATGCCTCCTCTTTGAGGCCTTAGAATGTGCCAGATGTTCAAATGAAAATTGTGGTGGCCATCTTGGCTGCCAGGTTTTTTAAATGTTAACTGCAGAATTCCAGCTCTTTCTGTTTCATTAAAAGTTTAATGTAGGTTTCCAATCGATGAATTTAAAAAAATTCCCTCGAGCATAGCAAGTTTTCTTGACAAGGATAAATGGATGGATGCTAGATATGTTCAGCCCACATCAGAATTTACAATGGTACGTACCTGCATTTGTCAGAGAAGTTGTGTCCGCAGAGCTTTGATTCATAATGGAGCCCGTGCAGAATTGTGCTGAACATTCCACAGTGATCTGCAGCCAAATGCCTCTCCACAGGCACAACAGTGCAAGTCACAACTATCCTCAACTATTATGCAGCAGTTTCATTCCCAGGTGCCCCTAGAATCATCAGCAAATGATCCCTTGTTTGTTTGAACAAGCAATTTCATTTCCTCATCTCATGGGCCACCGACTGTAGCCTGGTCCTAGGTACTTTGTTCCACATATAAGAGAAGTGGCAGAAAGGTCCCAGTGTGTTAGAATCCTGAGAGAAAGCACCATCATTCATTCCCATTCCAGTCTTGCCACTACTGATAGCATCTAACTCATTATACCCGCCAACTATCCTGATAGGAGATCTAATGGCACCAATTAGATCAGTGCAGCCATACCTCATTGTTCTAAATGAGCAATCTCCAAGCTTGTCAAAGTGAGAATGAATGGCATATTCCAATCTGGTAACCCCCAACCTCCAAGGTAACAGTCTTAGTATCAATGGGAGAAACACAGAATGTCTTTGCGACCTCTGGGATGGGCAGCTCTGATGTCCTGAATTTGCCACAGGCTGCATCATGGACTGCCATGAGGCAAATGATTATGAAAGGCTGTGTATTACAGTTAGTGGACTCTTCCACCTGAGCCACCAACTGCAGCTCACTGCTTCGCAATGCCCCCAATGACTTGATCTGTGTTTGACGCCCAGAAAGCATTCTGCAAGTCCCATGAGGTACAGACCTGTAGGCTCTTCTACCAAAGTGGGAATCAACAAGTCTCTCCTACTCTTCTGCTATTGTATGCTGCCCCTACCATTTGTGCATTTCCATTTAGCTTACCATCTAAAGATGCCCAGGGTGTGTGTCTCTAACTTGGCGCTTGTGACATTGGTGTGAATGGTAGTGTATTTTTTGAAGTGCTGTTATGCCTGGGTGTATTGGAGCCTGCTACTGCTTCCTGTGATACAGCTGGAGAAAGTGAAGACAGAAACAGATTACAATGGCAACCTCCTGTGCAGTCTTTACATCTTGAAGAGCCACGTGGTGAGATTTGGGTGGTTCCCACTGTTCCTCTCCCACCTGACTGCAGCAAGTGTGTTTCTTTTATAGGGTTTAACTCCTTGGTGTTTTATTTGTCAAATAAACAGAGCAACACATTTTCTGAAGAAGGGTCACTGATCTAAAATGTTAATTCTGCTTCTCTCTCCACAGATGCTGCCAGACCTGCTGAGTATTTCCAGCATTTCTTGTTTTATGACATGTTTTCTTGTAGGTTTAAAATAGAAAATCAATTATTTATTGATCAGTATGCCTTAACCCAAAATTGTCACAATTGCATTCACTCATGCATTCACAAGCACACACACATACACACAAGAGACAGAAAGAGAGGAAAAAGAGGTAAGTGATTATAAGTGGGGGGTTCACGGTAAACCTATTGAATTCTCTTGGAAGTCAAGTTCTCGTTGGTTGCAGGCCTGAGGTGTTTGTAGATTCCTCTCTTGGTTGAAAGTTCAGTTGAAGACAGTGGATCACTTCTAATTCACTGCGATATAAAGTGTAGATGTAGAATTCTACAGCAGGGCCCATCCTTCTGGTTTGCTAGAAACAAGCTTCTTGGCTGCTGCTTTCTGAGTGTCTCTCTTTCTCTCTCTCTCTAGACTGCCTTTTAAGATGGAGATGTGTTACATCTCACCTCCTGGTAGGATTCGCTTTGGTCTCTCTCTCTCCATGGTGATCACACAATGGCCCAGGATGTGGCTACTTCACACCTTCTTTAATTCAGAAGAACCCATTCAATTCAAAAGGGTCTCTTGATGGGTTTAGGATGAGAATAATCCAGTTATGATGTTTCCACTTCACAACTTCTTTGTTTCAGAAGAACGCATTCAATTCTAGAATATGTTAGGATGGGTGTAGGATGGGTGCAATTGACAGGTTTCAGCTTTGATGATTTTCCTTTGACCCTGTCAGACAGTTTGAATTTACAAAGGCCAAGTCCTTTTCCTTCAGTGGCCATTTTGGAGCACATAGTTCACTTTTAAAAAGAAAGGTCCATTTTTTAAAAGGCGAAATCAGTTTTTATAACTCTTCAGTTTTTGTCGATAATTTTTTCATTGTCGCACTTCTTGTACACAGGACAGTATAAAGTTCAGTATAAGGAGTGGCATGGTAAAGGGCTTCAATATATGCTCTGCTACCACTAAGTTATTTAAAGAAGAGTATGGAAAGGAAGAACAGCAGAAGATTATTCTGATCACTAAATAACACCCCACTGGAAGTGGTTAGCAAATTCTACTACCTTGGGTCCACGGTGATAGACAATCTGCCCCTTGATGCACAGCTGGATACACACATAGGGAAAGCAGCTACCATCTTTGGCCAACTCGTGAAGCACGCATGGGATAAGACCAAGCTGACCCTCAGGACCAAGCTGATGGTTTATAAGGCCTTCACTTGGTTCCTTTGTAACTATAAGAGAAACTGATACTTTTGATCCAGCCAAGTCATTTCCTAGGAGTAGATCAATTCCCTTTACTGGTAAACTGTGGTCAACACCTACAGTAACTATCCCAGATATTAAGTCACTCTCTAGGCATGCTTTATATCAAGGTATGAGTATATACTCTCCACCAATTCTATTAACTGAAACTTTAGCATTCAAGGTGCCCTCTGGTGGAAACGTTATATCTTTCCCTAGCAAGAGTGTTTGGGTTGCTCCTGTGTCCCTGAGTATAATAGGTTTTCTTGCCTCACTTACAGGATACGGAGTTACTCTCCCCTTTGACAAAAATTCATTATAACGCTCAGGTTTTTCACTCTTAACCTTTACATTCCTTTTAGTTTTAGTATCTAGTTTCACAGCTGTCATTAAAGCTACAGCCTGGTCTGCTATACTCTCAGTCAGTGTCTTTTCCTCTCCACTAACTTTGCGTACCCCAACAAGTCCTATGGGGTTACTTCACAATTTCCAGCACTCTGAAAGAAGATGCAATGATAACACTTTGGCTTGCGAGCCTCACTTCTACCCTCAGCACCTTCCTTTCTGACCTGAGGAGGTGATCCTGGGGCATTCCCTGCTGTTACTTCTTGTTCCCGGCTACTTGCTTTCCTTTCACTCACCCACTTTCTATCCTTCTCGGATTTATGGGGGTGTCGGACAAAATAGGTTGGCTTAATTACAAGCTCAAAATCATCAGCAATTTCTGCTGCTTGCCTAGCTTTCAAAACTTTCAGGTTATCTATATGAGTTCTCACTATTCAAAGAATGGAGTTTTTAAACTCTTCTAAGAGAATCAATTCTTGAAGGCTCTCATATGTGGTTTCTATCTTTAATGCCCATATCCAACAGTCAAAGTTAATTTGTTTCACCCACTCAAATTCTAAATATGTCTGCCCAGCCAATCTCTGTATGTTCCTAAACTTCTGATGGTAAGCTTCAGGGACTAACTCATACGCAGTGAGAATAGCCTTTTTTGCCATCACAGTATCTGCAGAAGCCTCTTCAGGAAGCATTACATAAGCTTCATAAGCTCTGCCTACCAACCTGCCCTGCATAAGCAGTGTCCAGCTTTCTTTTGGCCATTTCATCCGTTTGGCTATTTTTAAAAAAGATATCAAAAATGCCTCTATGCCCCTTTCTTCTTTTTCTTTTTTTATTGAGAGATACAGCACTGAAACAGGCCCTTCGGCCCACCGAGTCTGTGCCAACCAAGAACCACCCATTTATGCTAACCCTACAGTAATCCCATATTCCCTACCACCTACCCACACTAGGGGCAATTTACAATGGCCAATTTACCTATCACCTGCAAGTCTTTGGCAGTGGGAGGAAACCAGAGTACCCGGCGAAAACCTACACGGTCGCAGGGAGAACTTGCAAACTCCGCACAGGCAGTACCCAGAATTGAACCCAGGTCCCTGGAGCTGTGAGGCTGCCGTGCTAACCACTGCGCTACTGTGCCGCCCAAACTTTCCTTGAACTTAGGAAGAGACTGTATAAATTTAAACAACTTTTCACTGGGTCCTGTGCTAAATTCAGATCCTTCCTGACCCAAAATTTCCCTGGATTTAAGACTATCCTTTTGTCTTAGTTCCATTTCTTTTAACTTAAATTCCCTCTCTTCTCTTTCACTCTCTCTCCGAAATGCTCTCTCTCTCTCCCGTCCTTCCAATTTAGATTTTCTTAATTCTTTTTCTGCTTCTAGTTTTTTTGTTTCTAACTGGATCCTAGCCAATACCACTGCATCACTCTCGGACCTACTACCTTCTTGTCTCTCGTATTCCCTTTCTTGTTCCTCGTATTGCCCTCCATCTTCATCATCATCATCATCTTCTTCTACTAATTCCAGATGTTCAGCTATTATTTATTTTATTTTTATTTAGAGATACAGCACTGAAACAGGCCCTTCGGCCCACCGAGTCTGTGCCGACCAAGAACCACCCATTTATACTAACCCTACAGTAATCCCATATTCCCTACCACCTACCTACACTACGGGCAATTTACAATGGCCAATTTACCTATCACCTGCAAGTCTTTGGCGGTGGGAGGAAACCGGAGCACCCGGCAAAAACCCACGCGGTCACAGGGAGAACTTACAAACTCCGCACAGGCAGTACCCAGAATTGAACCCAGGTCCCTGGAGCTGTGAGGCTGTGGTGCTAACCACTGTGCTGCCTAATTATGTCAATTATCTTTGCTTTTTTACCATTTATTTTATGGGTGGCACAGTGGCGCAGTGGTTAGCACCGCAGCCTCACAGCTCCAGCGACCCGGATTCAATTCTGGGTACTGCCTGTGTGGAGTTTGCAAGTTCTCCCTGTGTCCTCCGGGTGCTCCAGTTTTCTCCCACAGCCAAAAGACTTGCAGGTTGATAGGTAAATTGGCCATTATAAATTGCCCCTAGTATAGGTAGGTGGTAGGGGAATATAGAGACAGGTGAGGATGTGGTAGGAATGTGGGATTAGTGTAGGATTAGTATAAATGGGTGGTTAATGGTCGGCACAGACTCGGTGGGCCGAAGGGCCTGTTTCAGTGCTGTATCTCTAAATCTAAAATCTTTTTTGGCACCTGATTTCAATTCCAACCCCAATTTTGTTGCCAGTTCTTTTAATTTGTTCTTAGTTAAAGTTATCAAGTCACCTAGGGAAACATTCCGCTTTCCCCAAAACTCTGCTACAACCACTAATGTGATTACAATGGTATAAATTGTACCATATTATAAAAGAGGCCTGGTTCTTTTATTTCTTTGTAATTGGCGGTAGATTTAGATCCCAACAATCGAGTTTCCAATTAATATAATCCCAGACGCAAGACCAATTGAATATGATGCCAAACACAAGACCCCAATTTAAATATGTTATCTCAGAAACGAGTAATTAATATGATTCCAAATGCAAGCCCTCCAAATTAGTCTGATTCTGATCCCAGATGCGAGCCACCAAATTAAATATGATTCCATCTTGAGCGAGCTCCCAATTAAAAGTTACAACCGACCACTCAAATCAAAGCCCCCACAATCAAAATATATGATTCTGATTGTGGTGGGAGAAATGCACTGTTGATTCAGTCCCGTCCCTCCACAGATCGCCTAACATATCATTTTAAACTTTCCAAATTAAAGAAAGACCCAGCCAAATTGTACCATCTATTAATCCCCAAATGAGGCTAACCAAACCAGGTGTCTTTAGATCAACAAATTATCTGTTTAATTAGAAAAACTAAATTCTTAAACACTACTAAAATATAAACAACATTTAAATGAGAAAAAAATTAGTGTCCTTGCATATTTTCTCTCCTGCCAAAGTGAAATCTTCCAATGTGGAAATGTCCAAGGTTGCTTGAAATCCTCACAGCCATCTGAAGGGGGCGGTGGGGGGGGAGGTTCTTCAACAGTAGAACAGTCCATAGTCTAGTTCAGCAGTTGAATTGATGCTCTTCTTTTCCAGTGATGAATTTCAACTAATTACAGTTCAGTAGTTAAAGAAATTGGTTCTTTTCTTTTAAGAAATTAATCTGGTTTGACATCAGTATTCTGTGAGTATAATAAATAGGGTTTAAATAAACTGAGAGAGAACTCTCTTTTCCTTCAGTATATGCTGGCAGACAGTCTGTGTGTGTTAGCTGTGACTCAAAAGCCAGTTTTTCAGCTAGTTTCAAATGTCAATCAGCAACAATGTATCTCTTGATCCTCAGTCTCTGAGTGGCTGTATCCCGGGCAACCAGAATGCACTCTTTGAATCACAGTCTATAAGTGGCTGTATACCGAGCAACCAGAATGCACTCTTTGAATCACAGTCTATAAGTGGCTGTATCCCGGGGCACCAAGAATGCATTCTTTGACTCGGTCTCTGGGGCTTGTTGCTTTAAAGCAGTACTACTCCTTTTCCAGCCTTAAAGGCACACTGCATTCTTCCTAGAAAAAAAAACTACAGGATCATAACAGCCATCAGCAAAGGTGCACCGAGAGAAGACTGGGGCGGCACAGTGGCGCAGTGGTTAGCACCGCAGCCTCACAGCTCCAGCGACCCGGGTTCAATTCTGGGTACTGCCTGTGTGGAGTTTGCAAGTTCTCCCTGTGTCTGCGTGGGTTTCCTCCGGGTGCTCCGGTTTCCTCCCACATGCCAAAGACTTGCAGGTTGATAGGTTAATTGGCCATTATAAATTCCCCCTAGTATAGGTAGGTGGTAGGGAAATATAGGGACAGGTGGGGATGTGGTAGGAATATGGGATTAGTGTAGGATTAGTATAAATGGGTGGTTGATGGTCGGCACAGACTCGGTGGGCCGAAGGGCCTGTTTCAGTGCTGTATCTCTAAACTAAACTAAACTAAGACACAGCCCCAAAATGGATTGTTTGCTGCATGTCCACCATCTTTCGTAGATGGAAGGATGCTGATGCACATGGCAAGAAAGAACAACAGAAGATTATTATGAGCCTTGAGCCAGCAATAGTTGGCCTAATTCTCCATTTCCATCACGGTCTATAGTTTTTGTTCCCACGGATTCCTTCTTATACAGGGTTAATGTACAATGGTTAGGCAGTTCTCCCCTTGTGTATGTTCTTTTTGTTTTTAGGTCTTCTCTTATCCTGCAAGTAGAATAGAAGTGGGAAGTTGCAATTGCCTTTATGACATACAGTGATACTTAAAATTCAGCATTCAATTCACAAGGATGTGATGTTATGACCAATGCTGGAGGAGTGCACTGTCTTCCTCTAGTTCCACTTCTCCTTGGGTCACAACATATATTTAAACATTTACCCAGTTACTGATATGGCCAATTATATACTCTATTTGTATTTCAGAATAAAATCCACCCACCAGGTTTCTTTAATTAACAAAAAAAAATTCAATTGTTATAAAACAAGACTTATTCAGTAAAGATGCAAAGCATTAACACACAGATTGAAATATGAAAGTTCCCTTGTAAATTAGCCCAACACACACATACACACAGCACACACACACACACACACACACATACAGGTTAAAGAAAAAATAAAGAAGTTTGCTCAGCAGAGATCTTTTTACAAAAAAAAACAAAAAGGATTCATTGGCCAAATACTTGTAAATTCTTGAAGGAAAAGGAGAAGATATGGAATGATATCAATTGTCCCTTTATTCTGGCATCACAAATACATGTGGACGGCTGATGGCTGTCACTGGGATCTTATTGGAGCAGTTCTCTTCAGGCAACATCGAGGATTAGTCTGGCAGGCTTTCCAAGAGAAATGCGGCATCAGGGGTTTCAGCAATCAAGCTGGATTCTCAGGGGTTCCCAAAGAAGTAGTAAAAGGATGAACTGGTTGCTTTCCTCTTAGCAGGTTTACTGCCCAAGTGACTCAAAACAATATCCAAAACGAAATCAACTCTTGACCGCCATAAATCTTGACATGTCACTTCTCAGTAAACAACTCTCCCTAGTCACCAAGGCTTCTGCTGTTTATTTAGCTTGAGACATGTGACATCCAGTAAGGGTTGTTTTTAAACAAAATCTCAAGTCCTTCCAGTGATCTTTAAAAAAAACAAAGTCCAGCATCTGGGGAATCTCTTCAGTCTTTAAAATTGTGGAAATAAATTAATTTGAAACATGAGTCCTCAAAAAATATTTTAAAATGGAAGCACTTTCATAACCATGATAACATGTAAATGCAACATGTAGCTGCATTAGATATAATAATTACTTTGGTCAGAATGTATGCTCGGTCATAAGGTCCACATCCCCTTGTGCATTCAGGCAAATACTCAGAAATATCAATCCTGGAGGATTTGGAAGCAAGCAGAAGGCAGCACTCTGCATGATGCAGACAGGACAAGTGAGCATTACAGCCAGTTGTGGTGGAGGAAGAGAAAGAATTAGTTGTCAATGAAGCCAGGGGAATAATTAGTGGTCATAAGTGCACCCTGTATTTAATGAGTATTTATTACAAGCATTTACAGCATGCAAGATGTTTTTCATGCTGTAAGTGCTTTCTACCCTGAATTAAAAGAATGAAAGCATATTCCCTTACCTTGACTAAAATGGTAAGATCATTAAACTTCTTCCAACATTGTCTCCAGGCATGCAATATGTTGCTGATGGTTGTCACTTCCTGGCATACGTTTTGGGCAGCTTTCCGAAGGGTCCTATAGTGTTCGATCCCAAAGGGTGCCTTCTCTTCTGCCTGACTTTCTCTGTCGTAATTTCTATGGCCTGATCTGAAAAATGGGATGCTTTCTGTGCTGTACTGTTTCTTCCAGATATTGTGCATCACCAGACAAGATTGTTGTCTTCAAAAGGCCCTAAACCTACAAGCACAGCCCCCATAAGCTGTTGCAAGGGTTTATACCTTGCAACAGCACCTTGTTTCCTGCCATACTTGGACAAGCTCCCAGCAATGGGTGTTCTTCAAGTTAAAAACTTGCTTGCATTGTGCAAATTACATGAAAACTTGAATACATTTTGATCAGCATATACTATGCTCTTCTTGCGCTGCCCCATTTCCAGTCATGCTTAAGCCCATTCAGAAAATCTAGGCTACAGCATTCACCATTGACACAAATATTTATATTATGTGAAAGATATTTTTCTTCATAAATTTTCTCCCCTCTCCTTCTCTGACTCCTAACTGAGGGACAGTTCAATGGACAATGAACATCCTCTAGTAACTTGCCAAATGGATATTATTTGTGTGAGTCTCCACATTGAGTGTCAACAAGTTATATCACAGCAAAGTGCCACATCTGAGAGCAATCCTGCCATCACTCAACAACCATACATTTGTAGTTCTAGCAGGCGTCACTTGATACTAATCAGCAGTGGAACTCCTGGGCAGTTTTCCCCACCCTTACCAATGGTAGTAAGGCTCATTGTAGCCTTTCTGTGATCTTCCTGGCTGAGATCAATTAATTCAGCATTGACAAATGATCATACCTGGCATCTTCACCATCTGCACTGGCTCAGCTACTCACTGGACTAATACTATGAGGCATTAAGGGAGCCCAATTATGCACAAAGTCTTTAGTCTAGAATCTCCATAAATCATTTTTGGAAGTGTGAGACTACATCTTTACATTAATTTAAAAAAAATTGTGGTGCATAGTTTGAGCTAGGGCAGCTGCAGAGCATATTTTCAAAATTCTTAGATACTCAAAATACTATGTAGGCAGAACAGCTGGAATAATGCTAAATCTATGACTCATCTTGCCATGAGAGATTCAATTCTAATGTTAGGGCTGAAGATTGTTTGTTCATGGTTGTCTCCCTTTTATATTGCAGCATTTTGAAAAATAGGTTGAGAAATCAAAGACAGTTGGGATGCTTAGTGATATATATTTATAACTCTGTACCTTCTAATAATGCTGTACAGTTTAGTAAATGTTTGTTAGTTTGATTACTGCTATACATTGCTCTCCACGCCCACCCCCTCTAATTTACCATCTGTGGCAGAGCTTTTAGCTATATTGCTTTCACACTCTCTCTTTAAACGCTTTCTTGCTGCATCTCGTCTCATTTTAGAAACCTATTCTTTGACTATCGTCATGCAGGCCCCCACCCACCAAGCATGAGGCACACATTATTTCGCCACATGAACATTAAAACTTAAAATTGTTGCTGGGAAGAAAAGAGGGCCTATGACAAAGAATTGCCAGGCCCCTCACCGAAATGACCTTTTTTGCATACTAGCAGACAGTTTTGGAACAAAGGAACCAGTCCCTGCTTCCCCAATACACATAAGACGTGGTCAGACCAGTTTAGTCACATGACTAACTGGCTGTTGGAGTTTTTTGAATTTGAACTTGCCACATGGTTTTAAAACTCAGAAAGCTGTTTGCTCCTGAACTGGAAAAGACCTCTCTCCTGTCTGCTCATCTCTTTCTCACCAGCTTTGGAATCCATTGAAGACACAGGAACCCAAGAGAGAAAAGTCTCCTATAGTGAGCAAGGTCTAAGAAGAATACTGGGCCCCAACGAAATGTAAGAGCTGTCTACAATCAAGGACTCTACGGTGAGCTGGAAACACAGAAACAGTAACAAGAAACCCCCTTTGGAGACTGCCTCAAACCTCTCCATAAGAATTATGTACAAAAGGAGTACAGTGAGCTCAAAGCACAGTAACAAGAAACCCTTCTGATATTGCGCCAAACCTCTCTACTTTATTTTTTCTTCTGCTCTTTTCTGTCTCTATTTGCTTGTGCAAAACGTACATGCATGCTAGCGTGGGGCACGGCGTGTATCCATAGGCGTTAACCGAATTAGAGTTTAAGTTTAAGGTTTAATAAATTTCACTTTTCTTCTTTAAACCTAAGAAAGCCTGTTTATGTTCATTTCTTTGCCTTATAATTGGAAAGTGGTGAACAAGGATTCACCAAGGGGGAGCTCAAAACACAGTGGGCTGACTTTTACTGGCCCCTCAACGCCGCGGGTCGCAGCACGGGGGCCGGTAAAATGCTACGGGGAGAGGCCCACCACAACCCGCAATGTCAAGAAGGGCCTGCCGCATATTACCAGCGGCGGCGGGACCTCGGTGCGGCCTCCTCCCCTCTTAAAATAAGGCCTAATGAAATGCAAATTCACCTACGGCGGCCGTCCCACTCCGATATTACGGCCGTATTGAGTTCCGGGCGAGAACCTGGTGGGGAGGAGAGACTAACAAAATTGTCAGGGCGGGAGGGGTGGAGGAGCGAGGAGAACACTTTTTATTGGATGTGGGGATGGTGGGAAGGGGTTAGAGGCCAAATGCTCAAAGACTCAGGGTGAAAGTTCGAGAAGGGAACAAATTATTTTTTGAGAATAAATGCCACTTAAATGACCTTTGGGGGGGTTGGGGTAGGACCTCAACATCTTTATTCAATGCTAATAAAACTTCCCTATGACTGCACCTTTAAAAACTAAAACCACATTGTAAGGGCTTAAAGCCCTTTAAAACTGGCGCCGGTGCCTGCACGCTGGCACCGGATGCCGTTGCCAGGGACACAGCAGCTGCCCCCTTAAGTCATCGGGGGTGACCGCGCCGCCCCTTCTATTTAAATGAGCCCCCGCACGTAAATATCCTTATGATATAATTATTGTCTCAAGAATAGTTGCAGAAAAGGGAAATTAAGGATTGTAAATAAAATATTTATTTGCAGGAACACTTAACATTAACAACTATCAGACAACATCCCAGACTCCTCAGCCACCATCCAGGGTGTGTCCTGTCCCACCAGTAGGACAGACTCACCAGAGGTGGTACCACAGTGGTATACAGTTAGGAGGGCCTGGGAATCCTCAAGATTAACTCTGGACCCTATAAAGTATCGTGGCTTCAGGTCAAACATAGGCAAGGAAACCTCCTACTAATCACCACTTACTGCCCTCCTTCAACTGATGAACCATTACTCCTTCATTTTGAATGCCACTTAGAAGAAGCATTGAGTGCAGCAAGGGCACAGAATGGGTGGGAGACTTCAATTTCCATCACCAAGAGTGGCTCAATAGTACCATTACTGATGGAGCTGACCAAGTCCTGAAGGGCATAGCTGCAGGTGATGTGGCAGGTGATGAGAGAACCAACACTTAATATCGTTCTCAGCAATCTACCTGATCTACCTGTCACAAATGCCCATGACAGTATGGTAGAAGTGACCGCCCTACAGTCCTTTTGGAGAAAAAGTCCTGTCTTCACACAGAGGACACTGTCCATCATGCATGGCACTACCGCCATGCTAAATGGGATAGATTCAGAACAGATCGAACAGCTCAAAACTGGGAAATCATGAGGCTGCGTGGGCCATCAGCAGCAGCAGAATTATATTCCACCACAATCTGTAATCTCATTGCCCGGCGTATTACCATCAAACCAGGTGACCAACCCTGGTCCAATGAATAATGTAGAAGAGCATACCAGGTGCACATGAGGCATACCTGAAAGTGAAGTGCCAACCTGGTAAAGCTATAACACAGGACTAAATGCATGCTAAACAGTGGAACAGTGGATGCACCATGTTATAGACAGAGCTAAGCGATCCCAATACCAACAGATCAGATCAAAGCTCTGCAGTCCTGCCTCTTCCAGTTGTGAATGGTGATGAAAAATTAAACAACTAATGGGAGGAGGAGGAGGAGGCTCTATGAACATGCCCATCCTTACTGATGGCGGCACCGAACATGTGAGTGCAAAAGATAAGGCTGAAGTGATTACAACCACTTTCAGTCAGAAGTGCTGAGTGGCTGATCCAGCTTGGCCTCCTCCTGAGGACCCCACCATCACAGATACCAGTCTTCAGCTAATTTGATTCACTCCATGTGATATCAAGAAACGTTAAGCACAGTGGTAAAGTCTATGAACCCCAACAACATCCCAGCTGTAGTGCTGAAAACATGTGCTCTAGAACTAGCCATGCCTCTAGCCAAGGTGTTCCAGTGCAACTACAACACTGGCATCTACCCAAATAAATGAACAATTGCGCAGGTATGTCCTGTCCACAAGAAGTAGGACAAATCCAATTCAGCCAATTACTGCTGCATCAGCCTACTGTCAAGCATCTGCAAAGTAGTGGAAGGGGTCATTGACAGTGCTATCAAGCGGCACGTCCACATTGATAATCTACTCACCGACACCAGGATCACTGGGCTGTAGACCTCATGAATGAATAAAAAGAAATGATTTTGTTTGAGCGCATCAAATGACTGATGAATATGTTTATCATTATAGCAAGTTTGATTTTTTTTTAATGTTGTTCCCCATCATGTGCTATTTATAAGGGCAATATCATCATTTTATGGCTATTGGTCCTCTTATCTTTCAGCTGTTCTGATCTGGACATGCCAAAGCTCCACAACTGAGTGGGATACTTCCACTTCTGTACCCACAATGACAGCTCCAAAACATTACAATTTTGCTATCACTTTGTATGAATAAATTAAATTCCTCTGAATCAGTGCACAAAGTTTGAACAGAATCACTTACTCGATTATTACAGCATTGTAGAGTCAAAGCATGTTTCATGGCGGAGGTGGGGGGGGGCTGGAAAATGCCTCCGGGCGAAGGCTGCCACGCACCCTGCGCCGGGAGGACTGGCCCAATATTACCGGTGGTGACAAGGTCTCGTGGCAGCCACCCTGCCGCTCAGTGATGGGACCCCAATTTGAATATTTAGATAAATTAAAATGATTGATTTAATTAAGCCCACGTCGCCGCCTGATGTCCCGCTGCGATCTTTGTCCCGGGGGCTGGCACTCCTGCGCCTTCGAAGCCCCTTCCAGGGAAACGAGGCAGAACAATGGTGGGGGGGAGGTAAGTTTATCAGTGCGGGAGAGGGGAAGTGGGGTTAAATTAACATCGTGGGTGCAGGGGATGGTGGGAAGGGTTGTAGTTGAAAGTTTGTGCAGCTTGTGGGGTGGAGGGAAGGTCAGATAGTAAAGGTAAGTGTTTTGGGGGGGAAAGGGCAAATTATTCATTTAACTGTTATGGGGGGAGTGGTGGGAGAGGGGCAAAAGTGATGTATTTATCTATTTTAATTCAATTTACCTTTAAATATTTAAATTAACCGGTAGGGCTGACAGCCCTTTAAAAATGGCGTCAGTGCCTGCGCACAGGCAGCTAATGCCATTGCCGGCGATGCCCCGGGGAGGCAAATGAGCTACCGCAAGGTAGAGCATGGCTACCCGACCTGAACCCGACTGGGCCCGATGACCTGTGTCGGGTTCGGGTCGGGTCAGGTCGCTCTTCTGGGTCCGGCATCTCGGCAGTGAGATTATAAAATCCAGCCCGTAGACTCATTTACAGCACAGAAGGAGACCATTCGGTCCATCAAGTCCATGCTGGCTCTCCACAGAGCTGTGCTGTCAATTCCACTCCTTGGCTCAATCCCCATAGCCCTGCAAGTCTATTTCCCTCAGGTGAGCACTGACCCTCCTATTCCATGAGCTTCAATTTTCTTAACCAGCCTTTTATGTGTTACCTTACCAAATGCTTTCTTAAAATCCATATAAACAACATGCACTGAATTCCCTTCACCAACCTCCTCTGTTACTTCATCAAAAAATTTAATTAGATTAGTCAAGCATGATCTGCCTTTTACAAATCTATGCTGTAATTTATGAAGGTTATAACTCAAGGGAACCATAAAAAATATCATTGCCAGCTGCAACTAAAATTATAGAAGGAATTTTAACTCTCTCCACCCAGTAAAAACAGGGCTGGAATGTAATTTAAATTGAATGGGAGAACTTAACACTCTGGTCTTTCTAGCTTTGTGCCTGCTACCATTTTAGCTGTCCACTTTTTTAGACAGCTAAATGCCTAACAGAAGCAGGCAGGTGCCTGATGAATCCATGAAAATTGATGTCATTAGGACTGTGATGTGAAATTGGGACTTAGCAATCATAATGAAAGTGCTCTGGTATTTGTGCAGTAGCATTTATTCTTATATGTATGAAGTCATAGACCATATGCATGTAGACATCAAAGCACTAGAAAACCAGCCAGTGGTATTCATTAACAGGAAAAGATTTAATTCAATAAATGTGCATTTTCAGTGATCACCACTATAGAATAATGCAGGTCTGTACCAGGTTTCCAAGCAGCTGTCACGATGCCTTCAACCTACACTAGTCAACCTTTAGCTCACTATTCTACCCATCAACGAATGTCAGATGATGGCTGCTAAGGAACAAGTGTGACCCACACATGGCTGATGACACCCTCCAGAATGCCTGTCCGGATGGCATACAACCAGAGGTGTGAGGCCACCAGGATGATCATTGAGCACATAATTGGGCTCCTGTAACAGTGGTTTAGGTACCTGGATAGGTCTGGGGGTTTGCTGCAGTACAGCCCACAGAGAGTCTCACATAATGTGGTAGTGTGCTGCATGTTGAACAATCTCATTAACCAAAGAAGTCTGCATATGGAGGAAAATCAGCAAGAGGAATCCCCTCAAGTGGCAAGAAAGACTTGGGTAAGGATGAGGAAGGAGCAGAAGAGGGAGGGACACTACAATACATTGCAACCAAAGATGCCATGAATGAGGTGATTGTCCAGTGTTTCCCATGAAATAATACACCATCCCCTCTGGATTAACAGTTCTCCTTACCTCCTTCACCACTCCCTCAACCTTAAAACATTCAACCAACTAATATGTATGATATGCATGATACAAAAGCAAAATACTGTGGATGCTGAAAATCTAAAATAAAAATAGAAAATGTTGGAAATAGTCAGCAGGTCAAGCAGCATCTGTGAAAAGAGACAGAGTTAATGTTTCAGCTCGATAACCTTGCAATGAATTGCCCTGAAACATTAACTCTGTTTCTCTCTCCACAGATGCTGCCTGACCAGCTGAGTATTTCTTGCATTTTCTGTTCTTTAAATGTGTGATATTCTGACAATGCAGACAGAATGTGATATGAAGCCACATTGCAGGCAAAAGCGACAACTGTGACCAAATTTTTTAAAGGGAAAACAGTAATTACTTTGAAATTAATTTTCACTCCAGTCAACCTGTGATGCCTCTCCTCAATGATTTTTAACTAATTACTCCTACAAGCAGCTCCCCAGTGGCTTCAGAATAGCTAGTAGAAAACTGTTGTTTCTCAGTTGAGAGCCCTTGAGATGCTTGTGGTCATCGGTCTCTGGGTACTCGAGCGTGAGGCAGCCGGCTGTAGACTGCAGCACAGCTGCTGCCAGGACAATCTGGCCCATCTGACTTTCTAACAGGTAAAGGTAGAAGGGTGACTAGGGAGCAGAGATGCTGACATCCTACGAGACAGCAACATGTGCCACTCCCATTGTGCAACTGCCACTCTCATGGGGCTACAGCTCATCTCTCCCACTGATCTGCAAGATAGTAGACTTAAGGCTTTACAGCCTTTTGATATGTGGTCCACCAGTCTATCCAAGGTGGAGCAGGTACTGGAGCCGAGTCTGAAAGAATGTAGTTAGAGCTTCCAGCAGAACTGCAAAAGCTGGTGGCACAGACTCCTAGTGTGAGGGCCGGCTGCAATGTCTATGGAGGTGACCACCCATTCCATGATAGAGTACAGAGTGTTGATGCCCTGCAACAGGACGTCACACAAGCTGGAAGCAGACTCCTCTAAACTTTCAGATATGATACGGCAACTTCTTGGCAGGCTTTTCAATACAATTCTGATAAAAGGTCACTGACCTGAAACGTTAACTCTATTTCTCTCTCCAAAGATGCTGCCAGACCTGCCAGCATTTTCTGTTTTTATTTCCAATCTATTGGACAATTACATGTGTGCCAAAAGGAGTTTTCTTTGAAAGGCTGAGCTCCTAAAGTCAGCACCTCAGGTCTCCTCATCAAAGCTTGGCGGCGAGCTTGTCCTTTAGTGAAAAGTCTTTTGTGCTGTCCTTTCCACTAGTCCCATACTTCTGTTAACTCATGCTGAGTGCAGACCGCCTAACTCAGTCTAACCCATCTAGGTGCCAATCTCCGTTGTGGTACTTAGGAGGGATTGAGGTGCATCTTCCAGAGGATCATTTTTGTCTGAATTCCCTTCAACAGGGTCCAAGTACTAAGAAGGACCAAGAGAAAGGGACAAGAATTAGCATGGTACTGACAGGTTAGACATTAGCAAATGCAAGGCTTCACTCTGCAGCATGATGTTGGCAACATAAATGAAAGAGTGATTGCTTGAGGTAAAGAAAAGGGTACCAGTAATAGGTGGACAACATGCTTACTGTAGCCCCCAGCCTTGCCATGACTGAAACCTTTTATTCTTGATGGACCAGTGATCTCCAGGGCTACCTGCTCTATCTCGCTAAGGGTCAGGATAATTGCCCTATCCACCAATCTTGCTCCTTTCTGTTGTGTTGTGAGACATTTTTTCTTGCAAAAGGAAAGGGTGAGAATTATTGAGTGGCTGCTGAAAAGGAATTTGCACGTGTTCATAAGGTACATATGCTGAGAGGGAAAAGAAGTAATTTGTGAACAGGATGGGGAAGCGTTCAAATAGAAAGACAAGTGACTGGACTGTGAAATCAAAAAGGAGTCATCAGAGGAGTTTATCTTTTAGCAATTAAATGAAACCGGACGGACCACCCGGCATCGACCTAGGCAACGGAAACGACAATAGCAAACCCAGCCCTGTCGAACCTGCAAAGTCCTCCTTACTAACATCTGGGGGCTTGTGCCAAAATTGGGAGAGCTGTCCCAGAAATTAGTCAAGCAACAGCCTGACATAGTCATACTCATGGAATCATACCTGACAGACAATGTCCCAGACTCTGCCATCACCATCCCTGGGTATCTCCTGTCCGAACGGCAGGACAGACCCAGCAGAGATGGCGGCACAGTGGTATACAGTAGAGAGGGAGTTGTCCTGGGAGTCCTCAACATCGACTCTGGATCCCATGAAGTCTCATGGCATCAGGTCAAACATGGACAAGGAAACCTCCTGCTGATTACTACCTACTGCCCTCCCTCAGCTGATGAGTCAGTTCTCCTCCATGTTGAAAACCACTTGGAGGAAGCACTGAGGGTGGCAAGGGCACAGAATGTACTCTGGGTGGGGGACTTCAATGTCCATCACCAAGAGTGGCTTGGTAGCACCACTACTGACTGAGCTGGCTGAGTCCTGAAGGACATATCTGCTAGACTGGGTACGCGGCAGGTGGTGAGGGAACCAACAAGAGGGGAAAACATACTTGACCTCGTCCTCATCAATCTGCCTGCCGCAGATGCATCTGTCCATAATAGTATTGGTAGGAGTGACCACCGCACAGTCCTTGTGGAGACGAAGTCACGCCTTCACATTGAGGATACCCTCCTTTGTGTTGTGTGGCACTACCATCGTGCTAAATGGGATAGATTTCGAACAGATCTAGTAATGCAAAACTGGGCATCCATGAGGCACTGTGGGCCATCAGAAGCAGCAAAATTGTACTCAACCACAATCTGTAACCTCATGGCCCGACATATCCTCCACTCTACCATTACCATCAAGCCAGGAGACCAAATAAAAACAAGAAATGCTGGAAATACTCAGCAGGTCTGGCAGCATCTGTGGAGAGAGAAGCAGAGTTAACGTTTCGGGTCAGTGACCCTTCTTCGGAACTTGACCCGATACGTTAACTCTGTTTCTCTCTCCACAGATGCTGCCAGACCTGCTGAGTATTTCCAGGATTTCTTGTTTTTATTTCAGATTTCCAGCATCTGCAGTATTTTGCTTTTAAGCCAGGAGACCAACCCTGGTTCAATGAAGAGTGCAGGAGGGCATGCCAGGAGCAGCACCAGGCATACCTCAAAATGAAGTGTCAACCTGGTGAAGCTACAACACAGGACTATCTGCTTGCCAAACTGCGTAAGCAGCATGCGATAGACAAAGTTAAGTGATCCCATAACCAACGAATCAGATCTAAGCTCTACAGTCCTGCCACATCCAGCTGTGAATGGTGATGGACAATTAAACAACTAACTGGAGGAGGTGGCTCCACAGATCTCCCCATCCTCAATGATGGGGGAGCCCAGCACATCAATGCGAAAGATAAGGCTGAAGCATTTGAAGCCAGAATCTTCAGCCAGAAGTGCCTAGTTGATGATCCATCTCGGCCTCCTTCTTAAGTCCCCAGCATCACAGATGCCAGACTTCAGCCAATTCGATTCACTCCGCATGATATCAAGAAACAACTGAAGGCATTGGACACTGCAAAGGCTATGGGCCCTGACAATATTCCGGCAATAGTACTGAAGACCTGTGCTCCAGAACTTGCCGCGCCCCTAGCCAAGCTGTTGCAGTACAGCTACAACACTGGCATCTACCCGGCAATGTGGAAAATTGCCCAGGTATGCCCTGTACACAAAAAGCAGGACAAGTCCAACCCGGCCAATTACCGCCCCATCAACCTACTCTCAATCATCAGTAAAGTGATGGAAGGTGTCATCAACAGTATCATCAAGCAACACTTGCTTAGCAATAACCTGCTCAGTGACGCTCAGTTTAGGTTCCGCCAGGGCCACTCAGCTCCTGACCTCATTACAGCCTTGGGTCAACAGTGAAGGCAGGAAACAAGAGGTGACTGTGTTTGGAATGAGAAGCAGAGGTGGTATAGTGTCTCCCTGTAATGGAGAAGAATATGATGCAAGACAGGGAAATGTTAAGAGTGCTGCAGAATGGTGGAGGGCTGTTGCCAGGTAAAATGCAGAGACCTGGAGAAATTAAGCCCCTTGTTGTTCTGCTACCTACCATTGCATTTTTAAAACCTCTAATAATCTAAGGGTAACTGACTGCAAGTATTAAAGACAACACAAAGGGCTGAATTTTAGCCATGGAAGTGCGAAACAGCAGCCGGGTTTGTTTTCGGGTCAGAAACCCACCTCCGGTGGAAAACTGATTGAAGTCACGATTTTCAAGTGGGTAAGCCCTTAACTGGCATGGAGACGGGTTTCCTGTTTAATTAGAGCCTGGAATGGAGGCAAGTCAGATCAAATGTGGGGCTGATTTGGACTCCCCACGGCAGCCATCACTGAGTCTGTAGGCTGTCCTCAAGAAAACTGTGGGTCATGCCAAAGCTTCCACTGATTCTCAGGGAGGTGAGATGAGTCAAGAAAGCCAGAGGCCTGTCACCCGGGGCAGGGCTACCCCTCGGTTCATTGATGTGGACCTGAATCTCATGCTGGAAGCCGTGAGGGAGAGGAGGGAGGTCCTTTTCCCAGAGGAGGCCACCAGCTGACACCAAGCAGGCCTGGCTTCACATTGCTGCCGCCATTACAGCAGAAGCGAGACAAGGAGAACTTGGATCCAGTGCCAAGAAAGGTTCAATAGTCTCTTAAATTCTGGCAAGGTGACTGCAACCCCCAAGCCTCTGGACAGGTTTCAGGGCTGGCACCCTCCAACAGCCACACCACCTGAGGAGCCTCAGGGCACATCCTGCTGCTGAATATGGGAGGGGTGTGTGACCAGGCCACTTACTCACACCTCAGAATGTCTCAGTCAGAGAGCTGTTGAGGACCTGTCACCACTGAGACATGCAGCTCCGAATGGATAGCGGCAGATGACATTGGATACAGAAGACAGCAGCGCTTTATCTTGCTCTCTTTTGTCCTTGCAGGAGAAACGAGAGCACAATGTGAGGGAGAGGGCCCAGACAGGAGGAGGGGTGCCCTTCTTCTGTCAAATAACCCCCATTGATCAGACAGCAATGGACATAGCCAGGATAGTGGGAGAGGAGACAGTTGGGCCCAGTGAAACTGGAGCTCCTGACATACCGGTGATACGCAAGGACAAAGTGGCCATTAAGTGGGAGCAGTGCACTCCACCCCGTTCGATAGCGTGTCACACACTGAGTAACATTGGGTAGCCTCAGCACTACAGCAGTTTCCACTCTCCTAGGCTAGATCTCATCATCTCTTCTTGTGTCTCCCACAGGTGCAGATGTCCAACCCACAGCACCCTCTACCTCTATGAGCCCTGTGGTGCACATGGAAGAAGAAGAAGCACCTTCACACCTTTGAGCACACCGGCCACAAGCGCAGATACTCTCACCTAGGTGGGTCCTCACGTGCGTGTAGATATGGTGGCACAGGTTGATGATCACAGCACTAGTGTGCAGGATGAGGCAGAGGTAGAGGGAGATGTGGGCCGTCCCCCTTGGTGGATGGAGGACAGACACAGCCCTGCTTCACTGGGCACAGGTGCAGAGCCTCAGGAGCCATTGGAAAGAAGGCTTTACCTTGAACTGGAGAAGGAGATGCGCTCCCAAACGTTGGAGTTCCCTGAGGCAGTGTGGGATCTTGGGCAGAGGATGGAGGAGTTCATCCAGTTCATGTAAATCACAATTGCTCAGGGCTATGAGCATAGAGACAGTGGCCAACCTCTTGGAGAACCATATAGAGTACCAATCTGAGAGATGCAGGAACTGCACACTGATGTCCACAGGATCTATGAGACGCTGGGTAGCATGGATGGGTCAGTAGCGCAGGTGGCGCAGAGATCTTTGGAGGGTGTGCCAGCTATGCCCCAGTTGGTGTCCTCCGCCAGGCATCCGGAGCACCTGGCAAAGGCTGAAGGATGTCATGGAGAGGATGAGGGTGCCACACTTCACAGGGCACCCTCAGCCTCCTTGACCCCTCTGACTGCGGGAAACTTCGTTTATAATATGCTTATAAAGTGTCCTAGGATTTTCCTTTATATTGACCACCAATGTTTTTTCATGTCCCCTCTTCACTCTCCGAATTACTTTTTAAAGTAGCCCCCTACACTTTCTATACTCCTCTAATGCCTCTGCTGTTTTCAGTGCTCCGAATCTGCCATAAGCCTTTTTTTTCCTGATCCAGTACTCTATATCCCTTGACATCCAGGGTTCCCTGGACTTGATGGTCCTATCCTTGACGTTAATGGGAATATGTTGGCCCTGAACTCTCATTATTTCCTCTTTGAATGCCTCCCATTGACCTGATGTAGACTTTCCTACAGGTAGCTGCTCCCAGTCCACTTTGGCCAGATCCCGTTTTATCAAATTGAAATCGGCCTTCCCCCAATTCAGTACCTTTATTTCTGACACGTTTTTGTCCTTTACCATAACGACCTTAAATCTTACAGAGTTATGGTCACTATCCCCGAAATGCTCCCCCACTGATACTTCTACCACTTGTCCAGCTTCATTCCCTAGGATTAGGTCCAGTACTGCCCCTTCTCTTGTAGGACTTTCTACGTGCTGGCTCAAAAAGCTCTCCTGTATGCATTTTAAGAATTCCTCCCCCTTTAAGCCTTTTGCACTAAGACTATACCAGTTGATATTCTCTTCTCTTTGGCCTCCTTATCTCGAGAGACAATGGGTAAGCACCTGGAGGTGGTCAGTGGTGTGTGGAGCAGCGCCTGGAGTGGCTATAAAGGCCAATTCTAGAGTGACAGGCTCTTCCACAGGTGTTGCAGAAAAATTTGTTTGTCGGGGCTGTTACACAGCTGGCTCTCCCCTTGCGCCTCTGTCTTTTTTCCTGCCAACTGCTAAGTCTCTTCGACTCGCCACACTTTAGCCCCGCCTTTATGGCTGCCCGCCAGCTCTGGCGAACGCTGGCAACTGACTCCCACGACTTGTGATCAATGTCACAGGATTTCATGTCGCGTTTGCAGACGTCTTTAAAGTGGAGACATGGACGGCCGGTGGGTCTGATACCAGTGGCGAGCTCGCTGTACAATGTGCTTTTGGGGATCCTGCCATCTTCCATGCGGCTCACATGGCCAAGCCATCTCAAGCGCCGCTGACTCAGTAGTGTGTACAAGCTGGGGATGTTGGCCGCCTCGAGGACTTCTGTGTTGGAGATACGGACCTGCCACCTGATGCCAAGTATTCTCCGGAGGCAGCGAAGATGGAATGAATTGAGACATCGCTCTTGGCTGACATACGTTGTCCAGGCCTCGCTGCCATAGAGCAAGGTACTGAGGACACAGGCTTGATACACTTGGACTTTTGTGTTCTGTGTCAGTGCGCCATTTTCCCACACTCTCTGGGCCAGTCTGGACATAGCAGTGGAAGCCTTTCCCATGCGCTTGTTGATTTCTGCATCTAGAGACAGGTTACTGGTGATAGTTGAGCCTAGGTAGGTGAAGTCTTGAACCACTTCCAGAGTGTGGTCGCCAATATTGATGGATGGAGCATTTCTGAAGTCCTGCCCCATGATGTTCGTTTTCTTGAGGCTAATGGTTAGGCCAAATTCATTGCAGGCAGCCGCAAACCTGTCGATGAGACTCTGCTGGCACTCTTCAGTGTGAGATGTTAAAGCAGCATCGTCAGCAAAGAGGAGTTCCTTGATGAGGACTTTCCGTACTTTGGACTTCGCTCTTAGACAGGCAAGGTTGAACAACCTGCCCCCTGATCTTGTGTGGAGGAAAATTCCTTCTTCAGAGGACTTGAACGCATGTGAAAGCAGCAGGGAGAAGAAAATCCCAAAAAGTGTGGGTACGAGAACACAGCCCTGTTTCATGCCACTCAGGATAGGAAAGGGGTCCGATGAGGAGCCCCCATGTTGAATTGTGCCTTTCATATTGTCATGGAATGAGGTGATGATACTTAGTAGCTTTGGTGGGCATCCAATCTTTTCTAGTAGTCTGAAGAGACCACGTCTGCTGACGAGGTCAAAGGCTTTGGTGAGATCAATGAAAGCAATGTAGAGGGGCATCTGTTGTTCGCGGCATTTCTCTTGTATCTGGCGAAGGGAGAACAGCATGTCAACGGTCGATCTCTCTGCACGAAAGCCACACTGTGCCTCAGGGTAGACGCGCTCGGCCAGCTTCTGGAGCCTGTTTAGAGCGACTGACCAGTTGATATTAGGTAAGTTGAAATCCCCTACTATTATTACCCTATTATCTCTCTGAGATTTGCCTACATATCTGTTCTTCTATCTCTCCCTGACTGTTTGGAGGCCTATAGTACACTCCCAGCCAAATGATTGCCCCCCCACCTTTTGTTCTTAAGTTCTACCCTATGGCCTCATTTGAGGAACCTTCTAAGATATCATCCCTCCTTACTGCAGTAATTGACTCCTTGATCAACAGTGCAATACCCCCTCCTCTTTTATCCCCTCCCCTATCACGCCTGAAGATTCTATACCCTGGAATATTGAGTTGCCAGTCCTGCAACAGGTCTATATTTGCTCTGCCTTCCAGACTGACTCAGTTTCTCTTCTATATTTGGCTGTGTCCTTCCCCCTACTGTACTTCCACTCTGTATCCCATCCCCCTGCCAAATTAGTTTAAACCCCCCCACCCCCCCCCCCCCCCCCCACCAACAGCACTAGCAAACCTCCCAGCAAGGATGTTGGTCCCGTTCCGGTTCAGGTGCAACCCGTCCAACTTGTACAGGTCCCACCTTTGCCAGAAACAGACCCAGTGATCCAGGAACCTAAAGCCCACCCTCCTGCCCTATCTCCTCAGCCACGCATTCATCTGCTCTATCCTCCTATTCCTATACTCGCTAGCACGTGGCACAGGGAGTAATCCAGAGATTACAACCTTTGAGGTCCTGCTTTTTAATCTGCTACCTAGCTCCCTAAATTTTTTTGCAGGACTTCATCCCTCTTTCTACCTATGTTGTTGGTACCAATGTGTATCACAACCACTGACTGTTCACCCTCCCCCTTCAGAATATCTTGCAGCAACTCCATGACATCCTTGACCCTAGCACCAGGGAGGTAACATACCATTCTAGAGTCACGTTTGCGGCCACAGAAGCGCCTATCTGCATCCCTTACGATAGAATCCCCTATCACTTCAGCTCTTCCACCCCTTTTCCTCCCCTGCTGTGCAGCAGAGCCCTCCATGGTGCCACGAACTTGGCTGTTGCTGCTTTCCCCTGGGAGGTCATCCCCCCCTACAGTATCCAAAGCGGTATATCTGTTTGAGAGGGGGATGGCCACAGGAGACTCCTGCACTACCTGCCTGCACCTACTACTCCGTCTGGTGGTCACCCATCCCTTTTCTGTCTGTGCAGCCATTACCTGCGGTGTGACCACCTCACTAAACGTGCCTTGATGCCCACATGGGTGCAATCAATGATGACCTACACCTGGGGAAATCCCGCGATGGTGGCAAAACCCATTGCCCTCTGTCATGCGAGGTTGTGTCTATTGTGAACTGGATGCACTGTCCAGTTCTGGCAAAGAGAGCATCAGTGACCAGCGAGATGCAGTGCTGTGCTGCTATTTGCGAGATTCCACTAAGGTCCAGAAGTGAAGAAGTTCAAGGCCAGAGTGATTTTGACAGCTACTGGAAGGGCATTGTGCTCAGTGCTGCGTGGTGAGAGGTCTTCAGCAATAAGTTCATTGATGTCAGTGACTATCTGTGTGGGGAGACGCAGTCATCTCCAGGTAGCTCCATCTTCAGTGGTAGATCCTGTGTTGAAGGTTTGGCCTCTGTTGCCTTCCTGCCCATCTTTCCTCTTCTGTATCCTCCTGCTGCTCGAAATTCCGCCCTTCCTGCAGAGGGTGTTGCTCATCATCACCACTGGGTCCAAAATCCGAGAGCAGTGCCTCCAATGCCAGCTGCAGCCTTTCTTCTGGACATGTGGCCACCCAATTGTGATTGGCAGGCTTGCCTCCTGCTCTTCTGCCCATGTGATGCCAGGGGGATGTTGACCCCGTTCAGTGACAGAGTCCTGAGTGCCCATTCTCCCTGCCACCTGCACTGCACTAAGGGCACCTTATTTCCAAAGGCCAAGCTCCCCTCTGCCCTGCTAACCCTCTAATGGGGCTGGGATGCTCCTTGGGGCAGCAGTGACTGACTCCCCACTCTGTACCCACCTCCCTTCAGCTGATCTGCAACAGACTGCACATGTAACCCTTTCGTTCCTTCAAAATTCCATCTTTCAACTCAAACAAGCTCTTAACAAGCTTTTTAACCACTTAATTATAATTGACCTCAAAAGGGAGGAGAGTGGAATCCCTGGTTAGCATTGCCTACGCTGGGAACGGTCCTGAAACTGACATGCCGGCTGGTGCCGGTATTTTCGTGGCCCCCCCCACCCCCCCACCTCCATTCCTGCCCTGGGTTGGGGGGAGCCGGTCCCAAACATTCAGCTCAAATACTCTGATTACAAAGGAATTTGATCTTAAATAACAATGGACAAACAATGGGGCATAATTTGCCGTGGCATGGCATTTAAAAATGGCCAGGCCAGCATTTATTGCCCATCCCTAATTGCCCTTGAGAAGGTGGTGGTAAGCTGCCTCCTTGAACCGCTGCAGTTCATCAGGTGTAGGACACTCACAGTGCTGTTAGGAAGGGAGTTCCAGGTTTTTGACCCAGCGACAGTGAAGGAATGGCAATATAGTTCCAAGTCAGGATGGTGTGTGACTTGGAGGGGAACTTGCAGGTGATGGTGTTCCGATACGTCTGCTGCCCTTGTGCTTCTCGGTGGTAGAGGTTGCATGTTTGGAAGATGCTGTCAAAGGAGACTCAGCGAATTACGGCAGTGTATCTTGTATACGGTACACATTGTTGCCAGTGTGCACCAGTGGTGGAGGGATTGTTTGTTTAAGGTGGTGGATGGGGTGACGATCTAGTGGGCTGCTTTGTCCTGGAATGCATCGAGCATTCTGAGTGTTGTTGGAGCTGTACTCATCCAGGCAAGTAGAGAATATTCCATCACACTCCTAACTTGTGCTTTGTAGATAGTGGACAGGCTTCGGGGATTCAGGATATAAGTTACTCACCTCAGAATTCCCAGCCTCTGACCTCTAACAGTATCTGCCATTCATTAGACCTGCCTCTGCATCTCTAGGTTTTAAAGTTGCTGAAAGTACAAACTGGTAAAATCACTAAGGGAAACAAAGCATCTGGGACCGGATTGAAAAGGCAAGCAATTATGTATCTCGTAAACCAGTCAGATTGCAGAATTGTGAAATAAACAGCACAAGGACTGAGAAATTAATCTACCGAAAGAGAAATAAAGAGAGGGAAAGAAAGATTGGATCAAGGGAAAGAAAAAAGAGACAGAAAGGAAAAGTTTCACATTTTGTTTTAAATTTTAGAACAAAGAACAAAGAACAGTACAGCACAGGAACAGGCCATTCGGCCCTCCAAGCCTGCGCCGATCTTGATGCCTGCCTAGACTAAAACCTTCTGCACTTCCGAGGACCGTATCCCTCTATTCCCATCCAATTCATGTATTTGTCAAGATGCCTCTTAAACGTCACTATCGTACCTGCTTCCACCACCTCCCCCGGCAGCAAGTTCCAGGCACTCACCCTCTGCGTAAAGAACTTGCCTTGCACATCCCCTCTAAACTTTGCCCCTCTCACCTTAAACCTATGTCCCCTAGTAACTGACTCTTCCACCCTGGGAAAAAGCTTCTGACTATCCACTCTGTCCATGCCGCTCATAACTTTGTAAACCTCTATCATGTTGCCCCTCCACCTCCGTCGTTCCAGTGAAAACAATCCGAGTTTATCCAGCCTCTCCTCATAGCTAATGCCTTCCAGACCAGGCAACATCCTGGTAAACCTCTTCTGTACCCTCTCCAAAGCCTCCACATCCTTCTGGTAGTGTGGCGACCAGAATTGCAGAATTGCACGCAATATTCTAAGTGTGGCTTAACTAATTTTTAAAAAATCTCCAACAATAATTAAAACCTGAAGGAATGAAACTCCACACTTGTAATAATTAATTTTCAGCCCCAGAGAGGTGGATTGACTGTAATAAACATGTACCACATTGTTAAAAGGGTACTTAAACTGAAATGGACAATACTTGACTTTCTGTGGCAAGTAGAGTTCACATCTACCTCGTAAGTACAACAACTTCATGCTATTCAATGCATTTTGATGGTGAGGCAGACAGTGAGATGCCATTTTCACAAAGCTAACAGCTGAGTGGTGCAACTCGGACAATAGCCTTTGGATATTTGAGTTTAATGTTGCATCTACCCCTCGCCTGAATTTGCTGTACCATTTGCACATTAATAATGGTGAGTACCAAGCAGCCTCACCCTTGGGTTTGACAGCAAATTATGGCACATTATGATTAACAAGTCACTAGAATTTATTGGGCTTCAGCTTCATTTTACATTGCAATCAAATTGAAACTGTGTGCCTCCCACAAGCAAGGACAATTGAAAAACAAGCCCCTCTAGATTGCTCTTGGGCATCTCCTAGAGGCTAATTATAGATATGCATGAGCATAAAGCTGTAAGCTCGCACTCTAGCCAGAAATGGTAACTGCTGGAATAACGAAAAATAGAGGGATTGCAGAAATTTAAAATAATGTGAACAACATTTTAATGATTGATAAGATACATATTCAGAGAAGTGCTTATAAATGATATGATGAATGTTACTTATACACAAAAGAAGGTAGGATGTGTCTAGTAAGAGGTCTTCAGCAATAAGTTCACTGATGTCAGTGACTATCTGTGTGGGGAGACGCAGTCATCTCCAGGTAGCTCCATCTTCAGTGGTAATTCGCTGAGTCTCCTTTGACAGCATCTTCCAAACATGCAATCTCTACCACCGAGAAGCACAAGGGCAGCAGACGTATCGGAACACCATCACCTGCAAGTTCCCCTCCAAGTCACACACCATCCTGACTTGGAACTATATTGCCATTCCTTCACTGTCGCTGGGTCAAAAACCTGGAACTCCCTTCCTAACAGCACTGTGAGTGTCCTACACCTGATGAACTGCAGCGGTTCAAGGAGGCAGCTTACCACCACCTTCTCAAGGGCAATTAGGGATGGGCAATAAATGCTGGCCTGGCCATTTTTAAATGCCATGCCACGGCAAATTATGCCCCATTGTTTGTCCATTGTTATTTAAGATCAAATTCCTTTGTAATCAGAGTATTTGAGCTGAATGTTTGGGACCGGCTCCCCCCAACCCAGGGCAGGAATGGAGGTGGGGGGGGCCACGAAAATACCGGCACCAGCCGGCATGTCAGTTTCAGGACCGTTCCCAGCGTAGGCAATGCTAACCAGGGATTCCACTCTCCTCCCTTTTGAGGTCAATTATAATTAAGTGGTTAAAAAGCTTGTTAAGAGCTTGTTTGAGTTGAAAGATGGAATTTTGAAGGAACGAAAGGGTTACATGTGCAGTCTGTTGCAGATCAGCTGAAGGGAGGTGGGTACAGAGTGGGGAGTCAGTCACTGCTGCCCCAAGGAGCATCCCAGCCCCATTAGAGGGTTAGCAGGGCAGAGGGGAGCTTGGCCTTTGGAAATAAGGTGCCCTTAGTGCAGTGCAGGTGGCAGGGAGAATAGGCACTCAGGACTCTGTCACTGAACGGGGTCAACATCCCCCTGGCATCACATGGGCAGAAGAGCAGGAGGCAAGCCTGCCAATCACAATTGGGTGGCCACATGTCCAGAAGAAAGGCTGCAGCTGGCATTGGAGGCACTGCTCTCAGATTTTGGACCCAGTGGTGATGATGAGCAACACCCTCTGCAGGAAGGGCGGAATTTCGAGCAGCAGGAGGATACAGAAGAGGAAAGATGGGCAGGAAGGCAACAGAGGCCAAACCTTCAACACAGGATCTACCTCACTAAACGTGCCTTGATGCCCACATGGGTGCAATCAATGATGACCTACACCTGGGGAAATCCCGCGATGGTGGCAAAACCCATTGCCCTCTGTCATGCGAGGTTGTGTCTATTGTGAACTGGATGCACTGTCCAGTTCTGGCAAAGAGAGCATCAGTGACCAGCGAGATGCAGTGCTGCGCTGCTATTTGCGAGATTCCACTAAGGTCCAGAAGTGAAGAAGTTCAAGGCCAGAGTGACTTTGACAGCTACTGGAAGGGCATTGTGCTCAGTGCTGCGTGGTGAGAGGTCTTCAGCAATAAGTTCACTGATGTCAGTGACTATCTGTGTGGGGAGACGCAGTCATCTCCAGGTAGTTCCATCTTCAGTGGTAGATCCTGTGTTGAAGGTTTGGCCTCTGTTGCCTTCCTGCCCATCTTTCCTCTTCTGTATCCTCCTGCTGCTCGAAATTCCGCCCTTCCTGCAGAGGGTGTTGCTCATCATCACCACTGGGTCCAAAATCTGAGAGCAGTGCCTCCAATGCCAGCTGCAGCCTTTCTTCTGGACATGTGGCCACCCAATTGTGATTGGCAGGCCTGTTTCTATGCTGTACGACTCTATAACTCTATGATTTTTAAGACATATTGGCCATGATTTTGAGATCAACAGTGAACAAAGGTCCTTGTCATTCCTTACGCAAACGGCTGACCATAGACATTTTGTGGGCTTTTGCACTACAATTTATGGTCATTAGAAATCCATTTCAGCTCAGCATCCTCTTCAGGGGTACTGGCACCTGTGTGAGTACGGCAAGCAACAGCCTGTCTCTTATACCAATCCCATTGAAGAATCTTTACTGGGACATGCAGGGAGTAATTTTAACAAACGGATGTGTTTGGGTCAGTTGGGATGTTAACATTTTAAAAAGCTCAAACCTCACTGCCTCGAACCTGTCCACTTCTAGTTGTAAGAGATGCAAGATGGGGCAGGGGCATGGACAACCAAACCATTCCCAGGAGGCAGGTTGTTCATTTAAAAACTTTAATGAAGCTGCGTGCCTCAGATTTTATCTCATTTCCAACTTTAAAGCTGGCTGGATAGATTTCCAGTACGTTGGGAAACCTGGCAGCTAAAGGGATGTGAAGACTGCTGTGTGGAAGAGGTAAGTGTCTTTCCAGCACTGCTTGTGAGCCAGGAAGAGCAGGAGTGCTTGTCACTGGGCCCCCAAGCAAACCTGCTTTCCTCCCCACAATTGGACTCCAGTACAATCACTGACACCGCCACCTTCCCCCCCGCCCCCACCCCACCCCACAACCACCAATATCCCTTCCAAGATCACCAACCCCCCTCCTTGATCATTGACCCCTGCAATCACTGACACCCTCGCGATCATTGACTCCCCTCTGTGATCAGTGAACCCTCAGTGATCACTGAGCCCCCTCATGATAACTGAGCCCCACCCCAGGATCACTGACCCTCCTGACCCCCATTTCAGCCCCGATCTGTCTCCAACACCCCTGAACCTCCAAGCCCCACCCCACCTTGCGATCTTTACCCCAGCAGCAGAAAAGCAACCTTCTCTTGCACTTCAGTTTCTTCTGAAGTTCCCCCCCTCCCCCTGCACCCCTCCCCACAACCCGCAACAGGGAGCCAGGCTTGTCAATCAGGCTGGCTTCTAGATGGAGATTCTGTTGGCAAAAAAACACACATGCTGTAGGGTTAAAACCCAAGCTTCCCAACCAGAACTCCTCCCCACCACTTGGAACTCCTGTCCCAGTAAAGATAAAGCCCACCGAGACTAAACCAGGAAGTGTAAGTTAGAATATGTAATTCAATGTAAAATCACCTACTGAAAATGAAATAAAGAGGGGGAAAGAAAGATGGGATTAAGAGGAGAGAGAAAAATGAGACAGAAAGACACAAAATTTAAAAGCTGTTATTTTAATTTTTAAAAATCTACAACAATAATTAAAATCTGAAGGAATGGGACTCCAGACTTGTAAAAGTAATTTTCAGTGCCAGAGAGATTGTTCACAATAACGAAGACTTATCAGACCATTAAAATTTATTTGCACTTCAATGGGCAAGCCCCAACTTTTTCAGGCATGTTTAAGGGTAATGAGTGGATAAGTGCAGCAACTTCATGCCCTTCAGATGTTTGAAGGCCATATCTCTGGGCAAAGTACCAGTATAACAAAGCTTATGGAGGAGAACAGCAAAGCAGACAGCAGCTTCTTGGTTTCCGCATCGCACTGTGCAGGAGCAGATGCTGGAAGTTGCTGTCCAATTTACTCCATAATAACAGTGAGTGCTGATAATCTCACCATTATTCTTATGCAAAATCTGGGCCATTAACTATAATAACAGAATAAATCAAAGGGGAAGCCAAGATAAAAATTCCATGCAATCCCCACTAGTAAATGATGCATAAATTTTTAAGAAGAATGCCAAGTATCCTTTTGGGGCTAAAAATCCAATGATGCACTTTTGAAAATGAACTTGCATTGTACAATGGCAGGTCATGCACAAAATTTGTTTATGATTTACTGCATCGTCTCAAAATTATTAGACCTGCAAGTAAATTGGAGTTTTAGTGCCCAACAGTGGCTGTATATAATAATTGCACAGTAAGTGTGTCCAGTGGTAATCACAGTAGATGTCCTCAAGTTATGGTCATAATCCAGCTGCACTGCTCCCAGTCAGCCCTCAATCTCTCACTTGGGAACTTAGGTGGAGAACTTCTGGAATCATAAGAGATGATTAAAAACTTCTGACACTGAGTTTGTGGCCTGAGAGCTTGGTAGTGTAATCAAGCCCAATATGGACAACAGATATACTCTGAATGTGAACCTGAAACTTGAAAAACTTTCAAAACTATTCATTAAGGTGGTCATATCGCTAAAAAACTGAAGGTAATTGGATGGTATAAAATGTTCCATTTTCCAAGGTGGAGCAAAGAAAGAGATAATTGGTTGAATGTTAACTCCCAAAAATGGGTGCGTTGGGGTTAGGTGAGATGTTAAAAATTAAAGTTTTCCTGTGGGGGGAGGGGGTTAGCCAATTGAATATTTTAATGAGGCTAGCAGCCTCTGATTTAACCTGCTTTGCAGGTTTAATTGTGGGTGACCAAGGGTTTCTGGGGCCTCGGGAAACAGGAAACCTAGCAGTTGAAGGGAGAGAGGACAGCTTCGAAAAGAAGGTAAGCCTTTTCCTCTGGCTTCCCAAGTTCCCTCCCCATAACAACACTTCCCACTCCTTGGGTCGCACTCTCCCCCACAGGATCAGGGATCAGATGCCTTGCTCTCAGTAGCAGCTGCAGGCTTCTTAACTGTAGCAGTGGCTTCCTCCGGAGCACTCCCCACCCAACTGGAAGCAAGTGAGAACCTGTCAAACCAAATCTACGCAGCCTCTGGAGTAAATACGTCAGCATGTAAAGAAACCCAAACTTCAGGTTTTCCTGACAGATACTCTGCCCGTCCCTGCCCCAACTTATGCAGCCCACCCCTTTGAAGATTCAGCTCAATACTTCTACAAGAATTAAATCTTTAAAGTTGACAGGCTGTTCTCACCCTAAGTAACATGACTAGTATTTATGAATAGGCATAAGGTTCTCTCTTTTACAATGTTTTTATTGTGCAAAAGTATTTTATGTTATAGGTCCCAACTTATGCCATCAGGAGATAGATGGTCACATAATTCCTGTTAATGTGGAGCTTTAGTATTGTGGTAAGTACAAGGAATAGTGTATATAATTTTCTTTCCATAATCAAAATAACAGAGCTCCCTTTGAGTCCTTCATTCATCTATTTTGGATCAGCAGACAAAGTGAAATGACATGTAGAATGTTTAAATAACTACTTGGTGGTATTCCTATGGGGTGATTTTAACTTTACCTGCCCAGCAATTAAAATCACTTACTTTTTGGTTACTTACCTGCCACAAAGCTGCCAAGATCCCACCATTCCAAATTTTACTCTGCTCTACTGAGTCGACATCAAGGGCATCTGCCAAAGCCAGCAGCATTCCTTTTTACCTAGGCATGTCGAATCCTGATGACATAATTCCAGCTTGATTGCAACTTTAACTGAGGCCTGCAGGGTGAAGCTGCCACATCACTAAATCAGTCAGGACCTGCCAGGAAGAATAGGTCATAGAAGGTAAGTTTTTTTTTCTTTGTTGGGTCAGGAGCAGCTGGACTACTCCTCCAGGCCCCACAGGAAATGAAAGCTTTGGCCTTTCCTGCCCTGGACTTCTCCCACTTCCCAAATCCGAGACCCCGTGAGATGAACCCAGAAGTTAATGATGGCACAATTTGTGTCAGTCTGTGATTTCTATGGCATGCCATCGACATCCCACCGAAGTTAAATGAGGCCCAGGAGACCAGGGCTCATATCTAGAGCAGCAGGTGAGTTTCCAACTGGCCTTGCTACTCACCTGTTCAAAATTCACCTGGATTTAAAATTGGAGCCCTAATTTTAGGCCAAGACATACATTGCTCTATGTCACTATATCTGTTCTGCTGAAGAATGCAGAGTTCAATGAAGCAGCTTTCCTAAAAACAGATTATTATAACAATAAAACAGTTCAAAGAAACTATTTTTGCAGAGGTAAGTAGAAACTATTCCTCTAAAATTCACTTTCAAGTGCTCCTTAGAGCAGAGACGGTTAAGTGGTGATTTAATAGAGATGTTCAAAATTATGAAGTGTTTTGATAGAGTAACTGTTTCTCTAGCAGGGGGAATAGGTACCCAGAGGACACAGATTTAAAATAATCTGAAAAGATGTCAGGGGGAGCTGAGGAAAAACCTTTTTACTCAATGAGTTGTTATGATTGCCAGTAAAGGTCGTGGAAGCAGATTTAATAGTAACTTTCAAAAGGGAATTGGATATATATTCAAAAAGGAAATAAAATGCAGGGCAATGGAAAAGTGAAGGGGAGTGGAACTAATTAGTAGCTCTTTCAGAGAGCTGGTACAGGCACTATGGACTGAATAGCTTCCTTCTGTGCTGTGTGATTCTATGGGCTCGATTTCTCCTCCAGAGGTGCGAAACAGAAGTTCAGGACTGTTTGTGAGTAACGAACCTGCCGCTGGGTGGGGAGTGGGGTGGGGGGAAACAGTCACTCATTGGGATTTTCAGGGGGTGCCCCCTTAATTGGCATGGAGACCGGTTTCTTGTCCAATTAAGGGTGGTGGACAGGCTCTCAAAGCTCAAGGGCCAATCAGAGGTCTTCCATCCTGAGAGCAACAGGGGGCTGTGATGGATGGTATGTAACAGAGAGGGCACTTCAACATGGAGATGCCTTTCTCCAACTTTTTTAAATCTTTAAGAAAACTACAGATACAGGAGTCAGGCCACCACTGTGGAGGTAAATACCTCTACAGGGTGGCCTGTGGCTGCTCTTGCACCCAGACAGGCAGTGGGGGAGGGGGGGCTTCTAGACCTGCCTGGAGTGCTGGCTCCCCAGCCTGCTGCTAGGTCGCTGTCTCTAGGTACCTAAACTGGCCCCCGCCAGTGCGGGAAACTGGAGGCCAACTGGAAAATCTCAGTTGGCCTCCTTTAATTGGCCTTAATTTGGCCCTTAACGAGCCTAATTGACTAACCACTGAATGGGGGCTGGTAGCCTGTTGGCCCTGATCCCACCTCTGCAAAAATAGCTGGCGCTAGGAACGGTATTGGGAAACCAGCATACAGCTGCCTTTGCTCCTGCCCCCAGTAGGGCCGGAAAATTCAGCGTAGGTTCATTGTATGCACAAATTTGACTTCTATTTGTAAAAGTTGTATTGTAAATTCTGGTGACCTGCCAATATTTCAAACTGTGTTAGATCCAAATTATGGTAAATTCAGACAGTATTAAATTGAAATTGTATATAATTTGCCAATGTCATTGGTTGCTACTGTTGTATTGTTCAGCCTTTATTTTGCCTTCAATTGATTGAAAATAAATAATTCAAATATTGTTAAGATCAGTCACGACGTAACTTTTTTGTTGAATTGGACAAAATTACAATATTAACATATTACCCAATATGCTGGGACAATGATTGGAGACTTGCTGCAAGTATTAACATACATTATGGACAAATGATTAAAGGAAATCAGTTTATCCTAAATTTCTCAATATAATAAATATACAAGTATAGTTGTTGTGTCTAATACGCACTTACTCTTAAAGAACCCGCAGAATCCAATTGGTGAAAGGTATATCGATATTTTATTCACACACTAAATCATCAAATACAAGCTCTCACTACTTTGTACAGTATCAAAATTCATCAAAGTACAAGCTGTCACTGCTTGTACAGTATACTACCCGTCAAGACACGAGGTGATCAGTCTCGGACTTGCGGCTGCTCTTCTGTTCTCTGAGCCCCTGGCTCAGGGTATCTTCTCGAGTGTTCTTCCCCGGGGTTCTTGTACCTTCCTCAGTTTCAGTCAGAGGTTAAATCTTGTTTCCAAGACCCGCCCCTCTTACTTACTCATAGGGGTCTGGTATAATGACATAATGATAATTCCTTATTTGGCTCAGTGAGAACCTGTTCAAAACTTCACAGTTTCCCATTGTCTACTATGAGTCAAATCTTATCTGGTATCCATGATGACTCCCTTTATCTGCTACGTGCAAGGACAGGGTCTGGTGTCATCAATATGTCTTATCTATACTGTTTACAATTCCTCGGCTATCTGTGTGCTGTGGCCCCTTTCTACTCATCCTCCCTATGCTTTAACACATTATTCATTGTTGTGTGACTAGCCCCTTTGTTTTAACTAAGTTTTTATGTGTTTTTGCTATATGTGTTTTTACTGGGTCTACACATTATTTGATTTTACCATCAATAATAAAGAAATGTAGTCCTTTGATGAAGAGGCAATGCATACAATCAAATTGGTGACTATAAAACATATTTTTCCTTTATAAATGGTACAGTTTCAACTTCATGAGAAAAAAGCAGTACAAAACACAGAAGCTATATAATGGTATCATCTATAAGTAAGTGTAAAAGAATGATCAGAAACCAGTATACTTGCTACTTAATTACTACTTTGATCATCAGTGAGTGCAGGTTACAAGTTTTGGTCATGTGTTGAAGTCTTAAGGTAATAAAAGTCATTGGTTAATTGGATGTTCCAGATCTAGTGGTTGCTCTGAACACCATATTCTACTGATTGAGGTGGAGAGGAGATAAATGTAAAGCATTTAAAAAAAACCTAACCAACATTGCATATTATGACAACATTTGAGAACTTTGATATTGCAGTTTTATAATTTGATTGCACATAGATGAACACAACTGTTCTTTGTTGTTTTTTCACTGGTAAAATGAATAGGAACATAGGAATTAATAATAACTTGCCTCACACTGGATAGTGGGATCAGCGATCTATTTTTTGTATCATCTCATTTTTGTGGCTATGGATACAAATCCCATGATGCTTTCATGATATTCTGCCTTTTGACATAGGATGTGTAGATGCTGAAATGGTGCCAACCCCCTTTCAAAAGGAAATATAAGATTTGGTAAAATGGCTAAAAACAGCCAAATATGCAAACAATTTTATTGCAACTTTTCTTTGTTTACAACTCATTAAAGACATCATATTCCTTGTATATAGTGTACATAACTGAGTATACGTAGTACATTGTGCAAGTTAATGTGAGTTGATTAGCAGCTGGTATTGCTGATGACCCTAGGGACTGATTCCAGTTACTGCTTACTGCATTTGCCTGCTTTGTCAGTGTCTAGGGATTTTGGTTGTATCACTAGATTTTTAACCTTGCATGGTTGAGGTGGAGCACACTCCAGGTATATGGAATGTGACTTGTGGGGAACTGTTGTTGACATACAACAAATTACTGGCAATGGGCTAGGAATGGGGACCCAATTTTGAAGAATTTCCCCTGGATCAGTCTTGGGGAGCATATAATTGGCTCAGACTTTGCTATATTCCCTAATGCCCCAATTTATATTGACCAGATGCCATTGCAGTGGGACACGCTGGCATTTGGATTAGGAGGAACACCGATGTTAAGATATAGCAGGATCGCTATGAGGAGGGCAAGGAGACAGTGGGCTTACCTGTGTTAGGATACAGTAGGTTCACAGTGAAGAAATCAAGGAGACAATGTGCCAGATGGGCGGCACAGTGGCGCAGTGGTTAGCACAGCAGCCTCACAGCTCCAGCGACTCGGGTTCAATTCTGGGTACTGCCTGTGTGGAGTTTGCAAGTTCTCCCTGTGTCTGCGTGGGTTTCCTCCGGGTGCTCTGGTTTCCTCCCACATGCCAAAAGACTTGCAGGTTGATAGGTAAATTGGCCATTATAAATTCCCCCTAGTATAGGTAGGTGGTAGGGAAATATAGGGACAGGTGTGGATGTGGTAGGAATATGGGATTAGTGTAGGATTAGTATAAATGGGTGGTTGATGGTCGGCACAGACTCGGTGGGCCGAAGGGCCTGATTCAGTGCTGTATCTCTAAACTAAACTAAAACATTTGGTTCACTGGGCTGCTAGTGATTTTATGGATGCCATGTAACACCCTTTGCGAATAGGACTGAATTTGGGACACAACTAGAAAGTATCTTGGTCTTCCAGATAAATCTAATAATGTGTTTATTCAAATTACTAAAGACAACTCAAAGAATTTTGACTGGGAGTGGGTATTTGAAGCCTGGCTAGAATGTTCATTTTGAGAAGGATTCTTCTCCTTAGCAGGGAGAATAGGAGAAGCAACCATTGGGCTGTGTCTTTCTCGATTGTTTTGAACATTTCTGGGAAGTTACATGCAATTATTGGTGCTTAGTAGTTTTGTCAACTTTTAGGTATTAAAAACTTATGAGAACCATTTGAAGGAAAATTTGTCTATAATTCTGGGAGCTATTGTATGCTTATGTCATAGCTTCCATTGTCATGTAGTTTATTTTGTGTCCTAAGAAGATACTGAATCCTTTGACACACTTGATGATGTTGAGGGCTGAGAAATTAAAACAAATGCTATCATAATTCAGTAAATTTATATTGCAATTCCCAAGCATTATAATAATTTGTTAATATAAACTATTCTTTAGGAACAGTAATATGATGTGAGCATTTTAATAATGACATACTGTTTTGCAAATGATGTTCAAGTAATGTACAGTCTTTTGTTTTCTGCTATAGACTCTGCTGTCTCACACTCCAGTAACAGTAATGTAATTGGTTGTTGCCTTCCTCCCGCCTTAGCTTGTCTCTGATGCTGCTTGATTTCCTGTACCTTGTATCGGGTGTTACTGTTTTTCACTGCAGCAAAAGCAGTGTAATTGGTTGTTGCCTGGTTTTGGTTCATATATCATGTAGTTTTCCATCTCATGCTGTAGGTACTGCCAACTCTTGACACAGTAATAATAATGTGAATAGCGTGCTCTTCCCAGAATTCCTCCAGTGTTACTGCTTGTTGTCTCCATTTTAATCCATGTTTTGTCTACTTTCCTAATGCTTTAGGTCCCATTCAGTTATGCTTGGTTTTCTCTGCTCTTCACTTTTCTAGATCTCCTTCCCTCACCTGACAGTAACAAGATGTGATTAATTCTTCCTTTCTCTCCAACTTCCATTATATGCTGTCTTGTGCTTTTGACTGACATTGTTCTATATTGCAATATCAGTACAGTACAGTATTAGAACCTCAATTATCTGGATATTGTAATTTTGAACTGCTTGCAAAATATAGAATTTTTTAAAAAATTGTTTCCGTAGAACAGTGCACTTCCAGATTATGGTAATTTTGAACTGCCTGCAAAATATAGAATTTTTAAAAAATTGTTTCTGTAGAACAGTGTGCTTCCAGATTATGGTAAATGCCCAAACTGATCAGAGAAATTAAGGTTCAGCACACTGTAACAAGGTCTTGAAAGGTTGAAGAATATCATACTTTATGACAAAGAATGACAGCTATTAATACCAAGTGTCATGACTAAGCATTGTAACCCTGACATTGTACTCTGTTGTGATTGGTTATCCTCAACTTTATCTCATGTGCTGCACAGTTTTTTGTTACATTCAAAATCAGATTGTCCTACCCTATAGTGTGACTAATGTAATTCGTTGTTTGACCCATTTTGTAGTGTATGGTGCTTGACTATCAGGTGTTGAACTGCAGTGAACTGATTGGTTACAGTCCCTGGTCTCACTTCACATGAGTGTGCATCTAAATCTTGTTCTGTAGCCAGTACTTTGTTCTGAAGTGACACTGTTGTGATTGATGTTGTCCATCTAAATCATGTTGTGCAATTTCCGTCTTGTATTTTAAACTGTGTTACTGTCTCACAATATGATTTGTGTTGTTGAGTGTCTTGTGTCATATTCTGTAGAAGTCACTGGTATGCTTTGAGTGATCTCATATGTTGTCTTAGTCTAGCATCACATGCTGTGCTGTTTCTTATATTTCAGAGGTCATTAGGACCAATTGTAATTCTGAAGTTGCAGCTCGTGCTATGGGTGTCGGTTGAAATATTGATCACTCAAACTTGCCAGAGCTATTCACAGGTCATTTGATTTTCTGCTAAGGCCAAATAATGAGACCATGCTACTGATAAATGTAGATTCATTATTAATATTTAAGTACAATGATAATATATCCAATGTTGAATTTTACATCTTCAGGCAAGGCTCTGTCTGAAGTGTGAGCCTTGTAGGGGAATCATGGGACTTGGCCTACTGAAGTAGGCTTCACAAAGGGGGAAAAGGATATTTTTGGTAAAGTTTTTTTGGAGGAGCATTTGGCATTTTCATGCCCCCATGCATCCTGTGTTGCATTTTGCCCCTCACATTAATTGGCTTTGCCCTCCATTTTTGCACTTGTGATTATTTGGTCAATGTGCAGTTGATGTAAAACAAGAAAAGGTTTATGCGGGTGTGCACCAGATTCCAGGGGAACTGCCATGATGTTTTCATCCTGCAGTAGTCCAGTTCCCTGATATCTTTGGACCTGCAAGCAGTCTTAAGGGATGGCTTCTAGGAGACAAGGGATACCCCTTTCAAACTTGGCTGATGACACCCACGAGGAACTCCACCATTGAAACCGAAGAGCAATACAATGACAGCCATATGATCACCAAATGATGGGCATGCTCAAGTTGGGCTTCAAGTGGCTGGACAGATGTGGAGGTGTCTTTCAGTACCTCACCAGCAAGGGTTTCCAGAATGATTATGGTCTACTCTGCTCTGCACAACATTGCACAACAGTGAGGAATGGAACTGCAGGACAAACAAGGCACTGAGCATACATCCTTTGCAGATGAATCCAATGAAAAGGAGCAGGAAGACAAGGAGAATGTGGAGGATGGAGATAGCGATTTTAACACAGCACCAGCTGCTCACACTGCTCCCAGGCTGCCCAGTTCAGTTAGTGACTACCACTAAACCGATTCAGACATTCAGATCCAATGGTCATTCTCTCCACTACTACATCAATTCCACTGACACAAAGCAGTTCTGTAACCAACCATCCACCCATTGCACATCCCCCTATTGCTCACCATCAATTCATGTCTTTTCGGATCATAGGATCATAGGAAATAGGAGCAGGAGTAGGCCATTTGGCCTGTCGAGCCTGCTCTGCCATTTAAACATGTCATGGATGAACATCTACCTCTATGCCATTTTTCCCCACTATCCCATATCCCTTGATGTCATTAGTATTCAGAAATCTATTGATTTCTGTCTTGAACATGCTCAATGATTGAGCTTCCACAGGCCCCTGGGGTAGAGAATTCCACAGATTCACCACCCTCTGAGTAAAGAAATTCCTCCTCATCTCAGTTTTAAATGGCCTGCTCCTTATTCTGAGACTGTGTGCCTTGTTCTAGACTCACCAGCCAGGGGAAGCATTCTATCCACTTCCACCCCATCACGCCCTGTAAGAATTTTGTAAGTTTCAATAAGATCACCTCTCATTCTTCAAAACTCTAGAGAATACAGGCCCAGTTTCTGCTCATAAGACAGTCCCGTCACCCCAGGGATTAGTCTGGTGAAACTCCGTTGCACTCCCTCTATGGCAAGTATATCCTTCCTGTGGGGACAGAATAGTGGGGACATTTAAGGTGAAATAAATAATCAATTATGTACTACTAACAAACTAACCTCGGAGCTGCAGAGACAGCTTATCAGAAATAATAAAGTAACTTCAGTGCTGCACAGACAGCTTATCAGTAGAAGCAGACTAACAAGCAGAAACTAACAGGACAGCTGCAGACTGTTTAATAGTAGCCTATTGTATAGCAATCAGCCTAACGGTCCAAGGAGATAGGGGGATGAGAAACTGCTAGAGTAAGGAGGTGCAACAAATTGACAAGGCAGTACCCCAATCAGGCCATGACACCAAGAAACTGCAAAGTTTGTAAACCAATTGGGAATATAAAGGGGGTGTCACTGATTTGTATGAAGAACTATAAGAAAGGCTTGATTCCCCTGCTCAGGCAGGAGAGGCCAGGTATTGTTGTTGTTCGCTTTGCTGATGATGTAACCATTTCGTACTGCAATAAAGTTTCTTAAAGCTACAGTCGGACTTCGTCTCTCTTTGTGCAACTAATGGGATCCAACACTTCCTTAGATAAGGAGATCAAAACTGTACACAATACTCCAGGTGCAGTCTCACCAATGCTTTATACAATTGAAGCAATACATCTTTACTCCGGTACTCAAATCCCCTTGCAATGAAGGCCAACATACCATTTGCATTCTTAATTACTTGCTGTACCTGCATACTAGCTTTTCGTGACTCATGAACAAGGATACCCAGGTCTCTTTGGACATTAACACTGCCCAATCTCTCACCATTTAAGAAATACTCTGCCTTTCTGTTTTTCTATCAAAGTGGATGACTAGAGTTAGATTAGGGCCAATCAAGGATAGTAGTGGGAAGTTGTGTGTGGAATCAGAGGAGATAGGGGAAGTGTTAAATGAATATTTTGCGTCAGTATTTACAGTAGAGAAAGAAAATGTTGTTGAGAATACTGAGATTCAGGCTACGAGGCTAGATGGGATTGAGGTTCACAAGGAGGAGGTGTTAGCAATTTTGGAAAGTGTGAAAATAGATAAGTCCCCTGGGCCAGATGGGATTTATCCTAGGATTCTCTGGGAAGCTAGGGAGGAGATTGCTGAGCCTTTGTCCTTGATCTTTATGTCGTCATTGTCGACAGGAATAGTGCCGGAAGACTGGAGGATTGCAAATGTTGTCCCCTTGTTCAAGAAGGGGAGTAGAGACAGCCCTGGTAATTATAGACCTGTGAGCCTTACTTCGGTTGTGGGTAAAATGTTGGAAAAGGTTATAAGAGACAGGATTTATAATCATCTTGAAAAGAATAAGTACATTAGAGATAGTCAGCACGGTTTTGTGACGGGTAGGTCGTGCCTCACAAACCTTATTGAGTTTTTCGAGAAGGTGACCAAACAGGTGGATGAGGGTAAAGCAGTGGATGTGGTGTATATCGATTTCAGTAAGGCGTTTGATAAGGTTCCCCACGGTAGGCTATTGCAGAAAATACGGAAGTATGGGGTTGAAGGTGATTTAGAGCTTTGGATCAGAAATTGGCTAGCTGAAAGAAGACAGAGGGTGGTGGTTGATGGCAAATGTTCATCCGGGAGTTTAGTTACTAGTGGTGTACCGCAAGGATCTGTTTTGGGGCCACTGCTGTTTGTCATTTTTATAAATGACCTGGAAGAGGGTGTAGAAGGGTGGGTTAGTAAATTTGCAGATGACACTAAGATCGGTGGAGTTGTGGATAGTGCCGAAGGATGTTGTAGGGTACAGAGAGACATAGATAGGCTGCAGAGCTGGGCTGAGAGATGGCAAATGGAGTTTAATGCGGAAAAGTGTGAGGTGATTCACTTTGGAAGGAGTAACAGGAATGCAGAGTACTGGGCTAATGGGAAGATTCTTGGTAGTGTAGATGAACAGAGAGATCTTGGTGTCCAGGTGCATAAATCCCTGAAGGTTGCTAACCAGGTTAATAGGGCTGTTAAGAAGGCATATGGTGTGTTAGCTTTTATTAGTAGGGGGGTCGAGTTTCGGAGCCACGAGGTCATGCTGCAGCTGTACAAAACTCTGGTGAGACCGCACCTGGAGTATTGCGTGCAGTTCTGGTCACCGCATTATAGGAAGGATGTGGAAGCTATGGAAAGGGTGCAGAGGAGATTTACTAGGATGTTGCCTGGTATGGAGGGAAGGTCTTACGAGGAAAGGCTGAGGGACTTGAGGTTGTTTTCGTTGGAGAGAAGGAGGAGGAGAGGTGACTTAATAGAGACATATAAGATAATCAGAGGGTTAGATAGGGTGGATAGTGAGCGTCTTTTTCCTCGGATGGTGATGGCAAACACGAGGGGACATAGCTTCAAGTTGAGGGGTGATAGATACAGGACAGATGTGAGAGGTAGTTTCTTTACTCAGAGAGTAGTAAGGGTGTGGAACGCCCTGCCTGCAGCAGTAGTAGATTCGCCAACTTTAAGGGCATTTAAGTGGACATTGGATAGACACATGGATGAAAATGGAATAGTGTAGGTCAGATGGTTTCACAGGTCGGCGCAACATCGAGGGCCGAAGGGCCTGTACTGCGCTGTAATGTTCTAATTCTAATTCACACTTATTCACATTATATTCCATCTGCCATGTTCTTGCCCATTCACCTAGCCTGTCCAAATCCCCTTGAAGCCTGCTTGCATTCTCCTCACAAGTTATATTCCCTCATAGTTTTGTGTCATCCGCAAATTTGGAAATATTACAATTGGTCCTCTATCCAAGTCATTTATATAGATTGTAAACAGCTGTGGCTCAAGCACTGATCCTTGTGGAACCCACTAGTAACAGCCTGCCATCCTGAGAATGACCCATTTATTCCTACTCTTTGCTTTCTGTCTGTTAACCAATTCTCAATCCATTGTAGTATATCACCCCCAATCCCATGTGCTCTAATTTTGCTTACTAACCTCCTGTGTGGGAGCTTATCAAAAGCCCTCTGAAAATCCAAATACACAACTACCATGGTTCTCCTGTATCTAAGCTACAAGTAACATACTCAAAAAAACTCCAACAGGTTTGTCAAACATGATTTCTCTTTCACAAATCCATGTTGACTCTGCCCAATCATATCATTATTTTCCAAGCGTCCAGTTATCTTATCCATTATAATAGATTCCACTATTTTCCCTACTACTGATGTCAAACTAACAGGTCTGTAGTTGTCTGTTTTTTCTCTTGCTCCCTTCTTAAATAGTGGGGTTACACTTGCTACTTTCCAGTCTGCAGGAACCCTTCCAGAACCTATAGAATTTTGAAAGATAACCACCAATGCATCTACTATCTCTGTAGCCATCTCCTTCAATACTCTGGGATGTAGCTCATCTGGTCCAGGGGATTTATCAACTTTCAATCCATTTAATTTTTCGAGTATTACCTCTTTATTGATACCAATTACTTTCAGTTCCTCATTTTTACAAGTCCCTCGGTTCCCTCGTATTTCTGGGAGATAATCTGTGTCTTCCTCCGTGAAGACAGACACAAAGTAATTGTTTAGTCTCTCTGCCATTTCCTCATTCTCCACCACAAACTCTCCTGTCTTTGCCTGCAATGGACCCACATTCATCCTTGCTAATCAATTCCTTTTCACATACCTGAAGAAGCTTTTACAGTCTGCCTTTATGTTTCTAGATAGCTTAGATTCATAATCTCTTTTCCCTTTCTTTATCAGTTTCTTTGTCCTTCTTTGTTGGACTCTAAGTTGCTCCCAATCCTCGGTCTTACCACTTTTTCTGGCGACCTTATAAGCCACTTCCTTTGATCTAATGCAATCCTTAACTTCTTTTGTTAGCCACGGCTGATTCACCTTTCCCATTGGGTTTTTGTGTCTTAGAGGAATGTATATTTGTTGTAATACTTCTTTAAATACTCGCCATTGCCTGTCTACCATCAAATCTTTTAATGTATTTTCCCAATCCACCACAGCCAACATGCCCCTCATATCTTCATAGTTTTCTTTGTTCAGATTTAAGACCCTAGTTTCAGAATAAACTATATCTCTTTCAAACTTAACATAGAATTCTATCATATTGTGGTCACTACTTCTCTTTCATCAACAAGCAACTGAAAAGGCGAGTTGCCACTTGCCAACTAAGAATGGGCAACATGGAAAAGTGATACAAAGCAATAAATTTTGTGATTCTACTAAACAACATAACTCTCTTTACTCTTGTTCATTTGTAAACTATGAGTCACCAGGTGAAAACCCAACTAACTGCTTAACTGGACCAGCATAGTGCATGTATCTGCGCTGGTGCATGGTAAGCATGAATTTTATTATGACGCACACTCACAAGGAATCGGCTCCTCTCAGTATTCATCACCTGGGAGCTCCACCAATTGCTGCTGTAAGCGTAAGGGCCCTGCTGGAGAGAAAAGATATGGGACTATTGACCAGTTAGCTTCACATTAATAGTAGGAAAGATACTAGAATCTTTGCCAAACAGAGGACAAAACAGCTTGCGATGGAAATTTTTCAATTATATTTATCAGCTTGGATTTCAAAAAGGAAGGTCATACTTAACCAAACTCGTGCAATGCTCTGAAAAAATAACAGAAAGAGTAGATAAGGCCAATGAAGTGGATGTTGTAAACATTGACTTTCAGAGACCCTTTCATAAGGTGTTACATAAGAGACTCACAGCAGAGATCAAGGCTTGTGGAGTGAGTGATTGGGTGGCAGAATGGATTGAAAGATGGCTACAAAACAGAAAACAGAGGATAGAAGTTAAAGGCAGTGTTCTGGACTAGCAGAAAATGGGAAATAGGATGCATGCTGAAATGACGGTTGATCAGCATTTGCATATAATTTGGATTCAAATTGGAAGTGTGATATTAAAATTTGCAGATAATACCAAATTGGAGTATAACTAATAATGTGGAGGACTATAGCAAGATGCAAGAAGGAATAAACAGGCTTGCAGTGTGGACAGATAAATAGCAAATGAAATTCAATAATGGTTCATTTTGGCAGCAGGAATAAGGCCACTCATGTTTTGGAATGTGTTACGACCAGGTGATAAACGTGTCTAGGGGTCTTTTACTGTCTTCACCTGGTCTTATTGTAAAAGGGTTTAATTTAAGTTTTTTGAGCTTCCCCTTTGTGAATCCTTGTTCACAGCTTTCCGATTATAAGGCAAAGAAATAAGCACACCAAGTTTTCTTTAGGTTTAAAGAAGAAAAGTGAAATTAATTAAACCTTAAACTTAAATTCTAATTCGGTTAATGCCTATGGATACATGCTTCACCCACGCTAGCATGCACACGGGATATGCACATGCAGATACAGATAGAAAAGAGAAGAAAAACAAAATGGAAAGGTTTGATGCAGTCTCTAAAGGGGGTTTCTTGTTACTGTTTCTGTGTTTCCAGCTCACCATAGAGTCCTTGATTGTAGACAGCTCTTACTTTTCGTTGGGGCCCAGTATTCTTCTTAAACCTTGTTCACCGTAAGAGACTTTTCTCTCTTGGGGTTCATATGTCTTCAATGGTTTCCAAAGCTGGTGACAGCGAGATGAGAGCAGACAGGAGAGAAGTCTTTTTAGTCCAGGAGCTAACAGCCTTCTGATTTTAAATTCCCTGTTGGAAGTTCAAATTCAAAAAACTCCAATAGTCAGTTGGACATAGGACTAAACTGGTCTGACCACTTTTTCTGTGTATTGGGGAAGCAAGGACTGGATCCCTTGTTCCAATACTGTCTGTTACGATGCAAATGTCTTTCCAGTCAGTGGCTCCAATTGTTTTTTAAAGCAAGTTCTTTCTCCACTAACAATAGTTTAACATCAATGTTCATGTGGCAAAATTAATTTTCCTCATTCTTGGCAGGTGGGGGGCTTGCCTGACAGAAGGTATGAAACTAAATGGGCTGGAGGAACAAAGAAATCTAGAAATACATATAGATAAATAACTCAAAGTAGCAACACTAGTTGATAAGATCATAAAGAGTGCAGACAAAGAATTGCACTTCATATCAAGATGAATAGATTACAAAAGCAGGGAGCTAATGTTACATTTATATAGAACCTTGGTTAGACCGCACTTGCAGTACTTTGTGCAGTTCTGGTCTCCATACTACAAAAAGGATATTGAAGCATTGGGGAAAATGCAGAAAAGATTTATAAGGATATTACCAAAATTTAGAGGGTGCAACTATCAGGAAAGATTGACCAGCTTGGAGCTCTTTTCTCTGGAAATGAGAAGACTAACACTTGTTGGAGGTTTGATGGGGTGGATGTGGAGAAACGATTTCCAAGTTAGGTGAGTCTAGAACTAGGAGGTGTAAATATGATACCAACTACCAGATCAAATAAAGAACTTGGGAGGAATTTCTTTACACAGAGGGAGGTGACAGTGTAGAATTTGCTGCCACATGGAATGGTTGAAGCAGTTAGCATTGCTGTAATTACAGGGTGGCTTGAGGGAGAAAGGAACAGAGCGTTGGGGGTGGAGGCAGTGTGGCAATAGATAATTAGAGTATAAACGTAGACCAGTAGGACCAAATGGTGTTTCTGTGCTGCAGATTCTGTTTTTCTAAATGAACTAATAAGGAAACATTGGGTTGCTATCAAACAGAAAACAAACAAAAATGTCTCCTTTTTAGAGGGCATAACTAATAAAGAACTAAACTGTTAAAAAGCAAAAAAACTTATAAAATTAAATAATGTTATTATCATTGTCCACTATGCACTCCAGTCCCGGTGGAGCCAACTGGTTGCTGATGACTTCAAACGTACCAGCGAACACTATCTGCTCCCTCTCCAGAATCACATGCTACTCTTATCGGCCAATCAAGATGATGTTGGGTTGCCCTAGGTGTTATCAATCAAAATAAAATTAATCTACCAAAATCTCTTTAAAAGGGCCACAAAACACCAAAATTATAAATAAAACAATGGAAATTTATCAAATTAAATGAGAATATTATTTTTGTTGTTGACAGCAAATTCCAGTCGCTACAGTGCCCACTGGTCATGGAAGGCCTCAAGTATACCAGTAGACACCACGTACTCCTACACAAGGGCCATAGGAACATAGGAAATAGGAGCAGGGGTAGGCAATTTGGCCTCTCAAGTCTGCTCTGCCATTCAACTAGACCATGCTGATCATCTACCTCATTGCCATTTTCCTCATCTCAGTCCTAAAAAGTCTAGCTGCTATTCTGAGGCTGTGTTCCTTGGTTCTCGACCCCCAGCCAGGGGAAACATCCTTTCTGCATCAACCCTGTCAAGCTCTTTAAGAATTTTGTATGCCTCAATAATATCACCAGCAGATTCTATGTAATTTTATGATTGTTGGCCTTTTCACAATTTTACCTGACAGTGATGTGGTTGGTTGGTGTTTCACTTGGCTTTGATATGATTGGTTGATTATGCAATAATCTCAGTTGCCAGTGATGTGATTGTTGATCTCCCCACAGTCTCACCTGGCAATGATGTGATTGGTTGATCTCCCCATAACCTCACCTGGCAGTGTTGGAATGGGATGATCAATCCATAATTTCACCTGGCATGATGTGATTGGCTGATCTCATAATCTCACCTGGTAGTGATGTGATTGGTTGATCACCTCATAATCTCACCTGGCACTGATGTGATTAGTTGAACTCCTCATAATCTCACCTGGCAGTGATGTGATAGGTTGATCGCCCCATAATCTCACTTGACAGTGATGTGATAGGCTGATCTCATACCCTTAACTGGCAGTGTTGTGATCGGTTGGTCTCCCCATAATCTCACATGACAGTGATGCTTGTCTGCACTGAGTGTGAAGAAGGGATTTTGGTAAGTGAGTGAATTTTAAAGGTTAATCTCTCAAGACTAGTTTTTGTTTTGTTTACATCTAGCAATTAATTGTAATTCCTGTTTCAGTTAAGAGGTAAGTTACGTTTCTTGCAGTTTTTTACAGGGGTATACTAACACCCTGAGAGTATCTGTAGATAGTTAATTAGGTAGCTAGCTTAAATGGGTTTCTGAGCTGTAGCAGAGCTCTAGCAGAGCATTGTTTTCAGAGTATAAATTGAGGGGACTCTCAGTGCTGCTTGTCTGCACTGACTGCTGCAGGAGGGCACAGAGTATTAAGAAGGGAGTTTGGTAATTGAGGGAGGTACTGCTGGAGGGTACAGAGTGTTAAGAAGGGAGTTTGGTAATTGAGGGAGTTTGGGAAGGAGGGGAACATATATTAACAAGAAAATAAATTTGACTGCACAGAGTGTGAAGTGGAGGTTTGGTGTGTGAGGGAGGGGCTCCTTTCTTTTTTTCTTTCTCCTACCTTTTTTCAGCCTCCAGTAGCTGCCTCTCTCTTCGGTACAGGGGAAGAAGCTGATTGGTAAGTAACTGGTAAGTTATTTTACTTCTCATTGTAATAAAAGTTTTTAAAGTTACGTTATAGCAGGTCAGCTTGGCCAAGTGCAATGTACATCATGTGGTATGTGGGAAGTCATGGACACACCATGTGTCCTAGACAAACATTATCTGCAGGAAGTGTCACCAGCTGCAGAAGCTTGAGCTCCGGGTTTCGGAACTCGAGCAGTGGCTGGAGTCACCGTTGTGCATCTGTGAGGCAGAGGACTATGTGGATAGCACGTTTAGGGAGGTGGTCACACCGCAGGTTAGGAGCATGCAGGCAGAGAAGGAATGGGTGACAGCCAGGTAGTCTAAGAGAACCAGGCAGGCAGTGTAGGAGTCCCCTGAGTCTATCTTGCTTGCTAATCGGTTTTCCATTTTGGATACTGGTGAGAGCAATGGTTCCTCAGGGGAGTACATCCAGAGCAAAATCTGTGGCACCATGGGTGGCTCAGCTGCACAGGAAGGGAAGAAGAAGAGTGGAAGAGCAATAGTGAAGAGGATTGGATAGTCAGGGATCAGACAGGCATTTCTGCGGCAGTAAACGTGACTCCTGGAGCTCAAGCTTCTGCAGCTTCTGTTGCCTCCCTGGTGCCAGGGTCCAAGATGTCACGGAACGGCTGCAGGATTAACTAATTAACTTAGCATTTAAACCCTCTGAGGAATACTGTATCGCTGTAACATCAAAACTCAAAGGAAAGTGAAGATGATTTTTAACTTAACAACTTGTGTGTTCTGAGTTGTGCATGTTGTTTGTTTCTATGCCCTTGTCTATTTCTACCATTGCTGATCAGAACTTCATTATGAATATTAAGACACTTTTTAGAATATTGAAGGAACTTGTTAGGTGCTTGATGGCCGGCACAGACACGATGGGCTGAAGGGCCTGTTTCTGTGCTGTATAACTCTATGACTGATATCCTTCTGGGGGAGGGTGAACAGCCAGAGTCGTGGTCCACATTGGTATCAATGATATAGATAGGAAGAGGGACGAGGTTCTAAAAGCAGATTTTAGGGAGTTAGGATGGAAATTAAAAAGCAGGACCTCCAAAGCAGTAATCTCAGGACTACTCCCAGTGCCACGTGCTAGTGAGCATAAGAATAGGAGGATTGATTGATTGAACACGTGGCTGCAGAATTAGTGTAGGAGGGAGGGCATCAGATTGCTGAGGCATTGGGATCGGTTCTGAGGCACGTGGGACCTGTACGAGATGGACCGGCTACACCTTAACAGGACCGGAACTGATATCCTCGCAGGGAGATTTGCTAGTGCTGTTGGGGAGGGTTTAAACTAGCTTGTCAGGGGGATGGGACTCTGAGCGGTAACTCAAATTGGAAGGAAGTAAAGCTGGTAACAGGAGGTAGTAAAGTAGCAAGTGACATTAGAAGGCAGGTGAAACAAAGGCGAGTATCAACTAGGCTTAAAATGCAGAATAATGTCAAGAAGACAAGGTTAAGGGCACTCTACCTGAATGCACACAGCATTCGCAACAAGGTAGATGACTTAAAGGCCCAAATAGAAGTAAATGGTATGATCTAATTACCATAATAGAAACGTGGCTACAGTGTGTCCTAGACTGGGAACTGAATATTCAAGGATATTCGACATTTAGGAAGGACAGGCAAAAAGGAAAAGGAGGTGGTGTTGTGCTGATAATAAGGGAAGGGATCAGTACATTAGAATGGGAGGATCTCAGATCGTAAGATCAAAATGTGGAATCTGTTTGGGTGGAGCTAAGAAACAGCAAGGGGCAGCAAACATTGGTAGGAATTGTTTATAGGCCACCAAACAATAATGGTAGTGTGGGCATGGTATTATTCAGGAGATTAGAGCAGCATATGGCATGGGTAATACAGTAATCATGAGTGACTTCAATCTGCATATAGACAGGGTAAACCTAACGAGCACTAATGCTATGGAGGACGAGTTTCTGGAATCTGTTAGGGATGGTTTTCTAGAGCAGTATGTTGAGGAACCGACTAGAGAACAGGCTATTTTAGATCTAGTTTTATGTAATGAGAAAGGGTTAAACTAATAATCTTGTTGTAAAAGAACCTTTAGGGATGAGTGACCATAATATGATAGAATTTCACATTATGTTTGAAAGTGAGGCAGTTCAATCTGAAGCTAGGGTGTTAAATATTAAAAGGAAATTATGAAGGTATGAGGGGCAAAATGGCTGAGGTGGATTGAAAAAATACATTAAAAGGTATGACAGTACATAGGCAATGGATAGTCTTTATAATATTACATAGTTTACAGCAACTATACATTCCTTCAAGGCACAAAGCCCCCAAAAGTAAAGGCAGTCAACCGTGGATAACAAAGGAAGTTAAGGATTGTATAAGATTGAAAGAAAAGGCCTATAAAGTTGCCAGAAATAGCAGTATACCTGAGGATTGGGAGGACTTTAGAATACAGCAAAGGAGTATGAAGAAACTGATAATGAAAGGGAGAATAAAATATGAATGTAAGCTAGCAAGAAATATAAAAACGGACTGTAAAAGATTCTACAGGTACGTAAAAAGGAAACGATTGGCTAAGACAAATGTGTTTCCATTACAGGCAGAGTCAGTAGAACTTATAATGGGGAATAGAGAAATGGCAGAGAAGCTAAATGATTACTTTGTGTATGTCTTCACTGAGGAAGGTACAAGAAATCTCCCAGAATTAGAGATCCAAGGGATTAGGGGGAATGAGGAATTGAAGGAAATTAGTATTAGTAAGAAGGTTGTATTGGAGAAATTAATGGGGCTGAAGGTTGATAAATCCCCAGGACCTGATATTCTACATCCCAGAGTGTTGAAAAAGGTAGCTATGGAGATAATGGATGCATTGGTGATCATCTTCCAAAATTCTATAGAATGGAAGGTCGCAAAAGTTAGCCCACATTTAAGAAGGGAGGGAGAGAGAAAACAGGGAATTACAGACCTGTTAGCCTTACATCAGTCATTGGGAAATTGCTAGAATCTATTCAAAAGGATATGATAAATGGACACTTGGATAATAATGATCTGATTGGGCATAGGCAACATGGATTTATGAATGGGAAATCATGGTTGATGAACCTGTTGGAGTTTTTTGAGGATGTTACTAACAGAATTGATAAAGGGAAGTTGGTGGATGTGGTATACTTGGATTTTCAGAAGGCTTTTGATAAAGTCCCCCACAGGAGGTTGGTTAGCAAAAATTAAAGTACATGAGATCGGAGGTTATATACTGGCATGGATCAAGGATTGGTTAACAGTCAGAAAGCAGAGAGTAGGAATAAACGGATCATTCTTACGTTGGCAGGCTGTGACTAGTCAGGTACCACAGGGATCAGTGCTGTTCACAATATATATCAATGATTTGGATGTGAGGACCAAATGCAGTACTTCCAAGTTCGCGGATGACACAAAACTACATTTGGTCCCCACATCCAAATCATGGGAATGTGTGTTGTAAGGAAGACGCAAAGCGGCTTCAAGGGGATTTGGACAGACTTAGTGAGTGGGCAAGAATGTGGCAGATGGAATATAATATGGAAAATGTGAGGAATAGATGTGCAGTGTATTTCTTAAATGGTAAGAGATTAGAAAGTGTAGATGTACAAAGGGACCTGGGTGTCCTTGTCATTAAGTCACTGAAAGCTAACAAGCAGGTGCAGCAAGCAATTAGGAAGGCTAATGGTATGTTAGCCTTTATCACAAGAGGATTTGAGTCCAGGAGTAGTAAAGTCTTGCTTCAATTGTATAGAACCTTGGTTAGACTGCACTTGGAGTTCTGTGTGCAGTTTTGGTCCCCTTACCTTAGGAAGGATATTAATGCCATAGAGTGCACCAGATTTGTTCTTGGGATGGTGGGACTGTCTTATGAAGAGAGATTGGGGAAACTGGGCCTGTATTCTCTAGAGTTTCGAAGAATGAGAGGTGATTTCATTAAAACCTACAAAATACATTAGGGATAGACAGGGTAGATACAGCTAAGATGTTTCCCCTGGTTGGGGAGTCTAGAACCAGGGGACATAATTACAAAATAAGGGGGAAGTCACTTAGGACAGAGATGAGGAGAAATTTCTTTACTCAAAGGAATCTTTGGAATTCTCTACCCCAGAGGGCTGTGGAAGCTCAGTCATTGAGTAGTTTAAAGCAGAGATTGACAGATTTCTAAATACAAATGGCATTAGGGGATATGAGGATAGTGTGGGATAAAGGAATTTAAGCAGATGATCATATTGAATGGCTCGATGGGCTGAATGGCTTACTCCTGCTCCTATGTTCCTATGATTGATCTCATTGTCTCACATGGCACTGGTGTAATTACTTGATCACCTCATAATCTCACCTGGCAGCGATGTGACGGGTTGATCTCCCCATAATCTCACTTAATACTGTTGTGATTGGAGAAGCTGTTCCACCCCCCCACCTCCCTGACGGCGAGTTGGCCGTTGGTCACGCGAGGCCGGTGCTGTGCGCAGCCGCGGGGAGGCGCTGCCTCGGGAAGCAGGAGCCGGGAGGAGCGGGTCGGCAGGAGCCCAGAGGCGGCGCTCTGGCTCCCCTCAGTCACACAAACTCCTGGGGAATGTGGTTGGCCTGTGTGCGAAAGTGAGTCAGACTCCGGGCGGCGCTGCCAAACGGTTCGCCCGCAAGAGTAAGCCATTCATCAGCAAAAAAAAAATAAAGGAGCAGGGAATTGGCGGGGCGGAGAGACATTTGGCGGAGGCTCATCCCGGGGTAACCTCACTCGGAGTCTGCTGCAGCGAGCCCAGGAGCTCCGTGTTGTGAGCGGCGAGGAGAGGACTGGGAGAAAGCGGCCGATCGTACTCGGTCTCTGGGTGCTGGGGCGGCGGCGAGAATTGCGGCCGCAACGCTGCCACCATGGCCGGCTATGTGCCGGGTCAGATACCGAACACCTTCGCCGAGGAGAAGGAGTATATGCAGGCCTACGAGGACGTTCTGGAGAGATACAAAGGTAATGAATAACTCTCATAATAACCACTTCTTGAGGGGAAACCAGCTCCTCTCCTGCCACCCGGCATCCGCTCAAGACGTTTAGAGGCAGGCAAGAAATGGGAATTTACCTTTGAATGTTCAGACTCGAAACAGTGCTGGGATGTTATTTGCCATTATTGCACATTTCCTTTTATTTTTCATTTTTCACCCTTCCCTTTTTCTTGTGTCTGGTCCGAGGTGTTAATCGCCGATGGGTTTTTTTTTGCTGTAAGTGACACAAATCCAGTATTTATTGTTTAAATGTTCTCCAAGTTGAAAACAGAAATGCGAAGGAGAAATATACTGTCAAGTCCTGTAGGGCATTGATTCTCAGTTTTGTTTGGGTATAATTCCTCACGCCCTTTTTCTTATGCATGTTACGGTTCCTGGTGTTTTCATTTTCACACTAGGACGCATTTCATCTTGCTGTTTGTTCAGCGGGTTTTGTTTATCGTATTCGTTTGTACACTTTGTATTTCAAAATAAAATCTATTATTTTACTGTTTGATATTTACTAATATCTTTTCATAATCCTGATGCTTTTTGTCTGAAAAGCAGATTAGTATAAAGATTTTACAGGAAGAGCAATGAATCTTTGTCTTTATAAATTTGATATCAGCAAATTTCCATTTTAGTTTTTTAAGTTGTACTGCAATGGTTGGACAAAGTACTCACCAGATGAACGGTTAGATTTGTAGATAACGTTTTAATTCGAATAATCTTACTGTAAACCTATAACCTGTGTTTTTTTTAATCATCCGGCCGGTCTGAGAAAGGCAAGGTGTGACAGACTCGCCTAGGGAGGCGTCTGCATTACAAGTTCAGACTTTTACGAACAATAGGAAGAGGATGTTTGTGGGCAAGTGAGATTGCTGAGAATGTTCTTATCCTGGTGATGTAATAAATCTGTCAGCTAAATTTGTGCATGGCACTATTCTATTTCCAGAACGAAATTGGATTAATTTGCTTCCAGTTGAGATATTTTTAAATGCCAGAACCCGCAGATAAATACCTCCCATGTTGCTCCTGTGATTTTCCTGCGCTCCAACTTCGATTCTGCTGTACTTCTGTAGGAAGATTTGGTGATTCCTGCGACATTAAAAGTACATTGTGAGGTTATTCCTGATCCCTTTTATAATGCCATTTAGGCATACAATTGGATTTAAAGACACAGCAGCTGCTCGTTTGCAACATTTATAATTTAACATTCGTTCCTGAAGAGAGACCCAACTGCACATAATACCTATCATAAAAGGCATGTATCTGCAGAGATGTGTTTTAAAGGTCAATTTAAAACCGTTACACTAATGCAGTATTCCTGTACCTTCATGCAATGCTCTGTTCAGGAATCATAAGCACACTTTAACTTGAGCTGTTCGGACTGAGCCACTCTAACAACGCCTGCGCATTAGCGAGGGGGCTTGGGATTGCTTTTCGGGGTAAACAGAGGTTGCTTTGAATAGCAATGTCAACCTATTGGATCTTGTTGCAAGCGGAGTGCACGATTTCTGGGGCTAGTTTGTGATGGCGCAGAATTTGATTTTGAATTGTGATTCTACTAAAACTAGAAGATAATTGTGTTTAATATAACTAGTTCTAAACCACAAAGTGCATTTGAAGTACTTGCGTTTTCATACCTGCATCATGTTGCAAAGAGTAATATTTAGTAGTAATGCCTTCTGTCAAAACTTGAAGTTGTTTTAAAAAATATTTTAAATGCTCTTTGAATTGTTTAAAATAAATCTTTAAAGCTGTATAGATATACAAGTGCTTACCATCTGATTAAAATAAGTGTGTTTATATAATTGTACAATTTTGGATTCGAATGTGAAGACTTTCGCTTGATTTTTTTTTCAGTTTGTGACAGGAATTGGAGTAGGCCATTCAGCCCCTCGAGCCTGTTCTGCCATTCAGTTAAATCATGGCTGCTCTATGTCATATCATCTTTTATCCCCCTTGGTTTCATATCCCTTGACTGAGCATTGTGTTTTTTTTAATCTCTGAAATCGCAAGTTAATTCTTTATTACCATTAATTGTAAAGTTGGCTTATTACAATTTTCATGGTGAAAATAAATGTGTACCCATATTTGGTCCTAGTGCAGTAAATAATACATAGGCTCAGGAAAAACCACAACTGTGCATTGTTTTTGTTTGTTGCTTTTTCTGTCTTCCGTTTATGAATACACAAAGCAGAACCAAAGATAAAACTCCCAAGTCTGCTTATAGTGCATTTTGCCATCTTATTGTCTAAATACATCATCAAGCCATTACATATTGTCTGAAATTTTAGATTGCAAAGCACCACAGTCCAATTTTATCAACTATGTTGAGATACAGGTATCTGGGGTGGAAATGAATGGCATGCATGAAGTGTTGCAAATCACGTCATTGAAGCTATGCAGTTCCTGCTTTTAGAATTAACACTTTACAGAAATGTTTGTCAGCTGATATCTAAAAGCATTCGATATATTGTAAAAATATGATGCAAATTAATTTCCATTTCAGAAAGTCTCTGGTTGCATTAAATTGGCACATACTGCTGACACGGGATGGGCAATAAATGCTGGCCTTACCAGTGGTGCGCACATCCCATGAATAAATTAAAAAAAAAAATTAGATAGGCAATATGATGTGTCCATTTTGCAGCACAAGTTGAACATATCACCTTGGCATAATTTCAGTTCTGCTATAGCGAAATATAATTCTCAGATCCAGGGCTTGTCTGCAAAGTCTTCTGTCAGGAACTAGTGAAGGTCTGACCCAAAGAGCAGTTGAAATACTTTTTTCTTTTAATTTTTCACATTTTTGCTAGTAAATGGGTGTTAGATTTGGCTGAAATCTTTTTATGCATAAAATCTACCAAATAATCTCTGAATTGGCACTGGAGAACTGAGACCCATGGGATACTTAGCTCTGTAGATCTGTTTGTGTATAGGTGCTTGTTCATACAACCAATAACGGGTCATTCCTCTTTTTTTTTAAATTCATTCATGGGATGTAGGCGTCACTGGCCAGGCCAGCATTTATTGCCCATCTGTAATTGCCCTTGAGAAGGTGGTGGTGAGCTGCCTTCTTGAACCGCTGCAGTCCATGTGGGGTAGGTACACCCACAGTGCTGTTAGGAAGGGAGTTCCAGTATTTTGACCCAGCGACAGTGAAGGAATGGTGATTATAGTTCCAAGTCAGGATGGTGTGTGACTTGGAGGGGAACTTGCAAGTGGTGGTGTTCCCGTGTATTTGCTGCCCTTGCCCTTCTAGTTGGTAGAGGTCGCGGGTTTGGAAGGTGCTGTCTAAGGAGCCTCGGTGCATTGCTGCAGTGCATCTTGTAGATGGTACACACTGCTGCCACTGTGTGTCGGTGGTGGAGGGAGTAAATGTTTGTAGATGGGATGCCAAACAAGCGGGCTGCTTTGTCTTGGATGGTGTCGAGCTTTTTGTGTTGTTGGAGCTGCACCCATCCAGGCAAGTGGAGAGTATTCCATCACACTCCTGACTTGTGCCTTGTAGATTGTGGACAGGCTTTGGGGAGTCAGGGGGTGAGTTACTCACCTCAGGATTCCAAGCCTCTGACCTGCTGTTGGAGCCACGGTATTTATATGGCTACTCCAGTTCAGTTTCTGGTCAATGGTAGCCCCTAGGACTTTGATAGTGGGGGATTCAGCGATGGTAATGCCGTTGAATGTCAAGGGGAGATGGTTATATTCTCTCTTCACTAGAGATACAGCACTGAAACAGGCCCTTCGGCCCACCGAGTCTGTGCTGACCATCAACCACCCATTTTTATACTAATCCTACACTAATTCCATATTCCCACCTGTCCCTATATATTTCCCTACCTATACTAGGGGCAATTTATAATGGCCAATTTACCTATCAACCTGCAAGTCATTGGCATGTGGGAGGAAACCGGAGCACCCGGAGGAAACCCACGCAGACACGGAGAACTTGCAAACTCCACACAGGCAGTACCCAGAATTGAACCCGGGTCGCTGGAGCTGTGAGGCTGTGGTGCTAACCACTGCGCCACTATGCCGCTCTTGTTGGAGATGGTCATTGCCTGGCACTTGTGTGGCGCGAATGTTACTTGCCACTTATCAGCCCAAGTCTGGATATTGTCCTGGTCTTGCTGCATTTCTGCACGGACTGCTTCAGTATCTGAGGAGTCACGAATGGTGCTGAACATTGTGCAATCATCAGCGAACATCCCCACTTCTGACCTTATGATTGAAGGAAGGTCATTGAAGCAGCTGAAGATGGTCGGGCCTAGGACACTACCCTGAGGAACTCCTGCAGTAATGTCCTGGAGCTCAGATGATTGACCTCCAACAACCACAACCATCTTCCTTTGTGCTAGGTATGACTCCAGCCAGCAGAGGATTTTCCCCCTGATTTCCATTGACTTCAGTTTTGTTAGGGCTCCTTGATGCCCTACTCTGTCAAATGCTGCCTTGATGTCAAGGGCAGTCACTCTCCCCTTTACCTCCTGAGTTCAGCTCTTCTTTCCATGTTAGAACCAAGGCTGTAATGAGGTCAGGAGCTGAGTGGCCCTGGCGAAACGCAAACTGAGCGTCACTGAGCAGGTTGTTGCTAAGCAAGTGCTGCTTGATGGCACTGTTGATGACACCTTCCATCACTTTACTGATGATTGAGAGTAGGCTGATGGGGCGGTAATTGGCCGGGTTGGATTTGTCCTGCTTTTTGTGTACAGGACATACCTGGGCAATTTTCCACATTGCTGGGTAGATGCCAGTGTTGTAGCTGTACTGGGACAACTTGGCTGGGGGCGCGGCAAGTTCTGGAGTACAGGTCTTCAGTACTATTGCCGGAATATTGTCAGGGCCCATAGCTTTTGCAGTATCCAGTGCCTTCAGTCGTTTCTTGATATCACGCGGAGTGAATCGAATTGGCTGAAGTCTGGCATCTGTGATGCTGGGGACTTCAGGAGGAGGCCGAGATGGATCATCAACTCGGCACTTCTGGCTGAAGATTGTTGCAAATGCTTCAGCCTTATCTTTTGCATTGATGTGCTGGGCTCCCCCATCATTGAGGATGGGGTTATTTGTGGAGCCAGCTCCTGTAGCTCGTTGTTTAATTTTCCACCACCATTCACGGCTGGATGTGGCAGGACTGTAGAGCTTAAATCTGATCCGTTGGTTATGGGATTGCTTAGCTCTGTCTATTGCATGCTGCTTACGCAGTTTGGCACACAAGTAGTCCTGTGCTGTAGCTTCACCAGGTTGACACCTCATTGAGGTATGCCTGGTGCTGCTCCTGGCATGCCCTCCTGCACTCTTCATTGAACCAGGGTTGGTCTCCTGGCTTGATGGTAATGGTAGAGTGGGGAATATGCCGGGCCGTGAGGTTACAGATTGTGGTTGAGTACAGTTTTGCTGCTGCTGGTGGCCCACAGCGCCTCATGGATGCCCAGTTTTGCATTGCTAGATCTATTTGAAATCTATCCCATTTAGCACGGTGATAGTGCCACACAAAACGATGGACGGTGTCCTCAATGTGAAGGCGGGACTTCGTCTCCACAAGGATTGTGCGTTGGCCACTCCTACCAATTCTGTCATGGACAGATGCACTTGCGGCAGGCAGATTGGTGAGGACGAGGTCAAGTATGTTTTTCCCTCTTGTTGATTCCCCCACCACCTGCCGCAGACCAGGTCTAGCAGCTATGTCCTTCAGGACTCGGCCAGCTCGGTCAGAAGTGGTGCTACCGAGCCACTCTTCGTGATGGACATTTAAGTCCCCCGCCCAGAGTACACTTGGTGCCCTTGCCGCCCTCAGTGCTTCCTTCAAGTGCTGTTCAACATGGAGAAGTACTTACTCATCAGCTGAGGGAGGGTAGTAGGAGGCTACCTTGCCCATGTTTGGCCTGATGCCATGAAATTTCGTGGGGTCCGGAGTCTATGTTGAGGACTCCCAGGGCAACTCCAAGGGTAGATGGTGGAGTAGTGGTATTATCACTGGACTAGCAACCCAGAGACCCAGGGTATTTCTCTGGGGACATGGGTTCGAATCCCACCACAGCAGTAGGTGGAATTTGAATTTAATAAATCTGGAATAAAAAGCTAGTCTAATGATGGCCATGAAATCATTGTCGATTGTTGTAAAAACCCATCTGGTTCACTAGTGTCCTTTTAGGGAAGGAAATCTGCTGTCCTTATCTGGTCTGGCCTACATGTGACCCACAGCAATGTGGTTAACTCTTACATGCCCTCTGAAATGGCCTAGCAAGCCACTCAGTTGTACCTAACCGCTACGAAATCAATAAAAAGGAATGAAACCAGACGGACCACCTGGCATCGACCTAGGCACCAGAAACGACAACAGCAAACCCAGCCCTGTCGACCCTGCAAAGTCCTCCTTACTAACATCTGGGGGCTTGTGCCAAAGTTGGGAGAGCTGTCCCACAGACTAGTCAAGCAACAGCCTGACGTAGTCATACTCACGGAATCATACCTGACAGACAATGTCCCAGACACTGCCATCACCATCCCCGGGTATGTCCTGTCCCACCGGCAGGAGAGACCCACCAGAGGTGGTAGCACAGTAGTATACAGTAGGGAGGGAGTTGCCCGGGGAGTCCTCAACATCGACTGCGGACCCCATGAAGTCTCATGGCATCAGGTCAAACATGGGCAAGGTAACCTCCTACTGTGTTTCTCACATCTCCCCACAGCTTGTCACCACTTGCAACTAACTGACGCATACACCCTGGGAGCACTGGATACAGCAAAGGCTGTTGCTCCCAACAACATCCCAGCTCCAGTTCTGAGGAGTTGTGCTGCAGAACATCTATGCCTCCAATCAAGCAGCTCCACTACTGCTACAACACTGGCATCTATCCTACAATGTGGAAAATTGCCCAGGTATGTCCTGTTAGTAAAAAAAAAAGGACAAATTCAATCTGGCCAATTACTGCCCATCAACCCACTCTATCAGCAAAGTGATGGAAGGTGTTGTTGACGGTGCTGTCAAATGGTGCTTGCTCAACAATAGCCTGCTCACTGATGCCAAGTTTGTGTTCATTGGAACCACTGGGCTCTGGATCTCAAACATGTACAAGAGAGCTGAATTCCAGAGGTAATGCGAGAGTGGCTCCTGTGCAATGGGTCCAGAAAGTAGCTCACCATCACCTTCTCGAGGCCGATCAAGTGTCACCAAGTGTGCTATTAAGGAGCCCTAGTAAAATTCAAGTTTGGGAGAAATCTCCACTGGCTGGAGTCATAGCTAGCACAAGAGAAGGTGGTTGTTGGAGGCCAATCATTTCATTGCCAGGACTTTGCAGCAAGTGGCGCAGTGGTTAGCACCGCAGCCTCACAGCTCCAGGGACCCGGGTTCTCCCTGTGTCTGCGTGGGTTTCCTCCGGGTGCTCTGGTTTCCTCCCACAAGCCAAAAGACTTGCAGGTTGGTAGGTAAATTGGCCATTATAAATTGTCACTAGTATAGGTAGGTGGTAGGGAAATATATAGGGACAGGTGGGGATGTCTGGTAGGAATATGGGATTAGTGTAGGATTAGTATAAATGGGTGGTTGATGTTCGGCACAGACTCGGTGGGCCGAAGGGCCTGTTTCAGTGCTGTATCTCTAATCTAAAAAAAAAAGTTCCTCAGGCCCCACCATCTTCAGCTGTGTTTTCAATGACCTTCCTTCCATCATAAGGCCAGAATTGGGGGTGTTTGCCTGTGCTTGCAATGTTCAGTTCCATTCGTTACTCCTCCAGGTAATGAAGCAGCCCATGCCCACATTTTGCAAGCCATGGATAGCATTCGGGCTTTGGCTGATAAGTGGCAGGTAACCTTCATGCCACGCAACTGCCAGGCAGTGTCTATCTTCGAGAGAATCTAACCACCTTCCCTTGAAATTCAAAGGCATTACCATCCAGTCTCTCGCCTTCAATATCCTGGGGATCACCATTGATCTAAAACTTAAATAGACCAGCCACACACACATTGGTGGCTACAAACCGATCCGAGGCTGTGTATTGTGTGATGAGTGACTCACCTTCTGACTCCCTAAAACCTCGTCATCTGTAAGGCACATGTCAGGAGTGTGATGGAATACTCTTAACTTGCCTGGATGAATGTAGCTCCAACAATACTTGGGAAGCTTGACACCATCCAGGACAAAGCAGCCCGCTTGATTGGCACCCCATCCACCATCTTAAACATTCACTCTTTCCATTGCAGGTGCACTGGCTGCAGTGTGTACCATCTATACAATGTACTGCTGCAACTCGCCAGTGCTTCTTGGACAGCACCTCTACCACCTAGAAAAACAAGGGCAGCAGGTGCATGAGACCACGACCACTTGCAAGTTCCACTTCAAGGCACATGCCATCCTGACTTAGATATCTATCGCCGTTCCTTCCTTGTTGCTGGGTCAAGATCCTGGAACTTCCTTCCTAACAGCACTGTGGGAGTACCTTCACTACATGGACTGCAGCAAGTCAAGAGGCAGCTTACCATCACCTTCTCAAGGGAAATTATGGAAGGGCAATTATTTCTGGCCTTGCTGGTGTCTGTTACATCCTGTGAATGAATTTTAAAAAAAATAAATAAAAAAAAATCCAGGTTTAAACTGGTCAGACGTCTTTCATGGTGTGTCCGTGTCCGTTTATAGCAGAGAAAGAGATTTGTTGAGTGGAGAAGCCCACCATTACTCTTTTGGGTTGTCAAGATTTAGCAATTTCAAATTTGAACTATTGTGTCTGTCTGGACTGACGTTTAGAAGTTCAGATTTAGACATCAAGCTTTCATACAGCAACATTTAATCAGTGACTCCTGATTGAACAAGGTGTTATGTAAAATAAGATTTTATTACAAATGGATTTTACTGTACTGCAAAAGATCTAGTTTACTGGTTATCATCTTAGGGAAAAAAAAAAGTAACATTTAGAATGGATTAATACCTAGATGCTGGGACAAATGGATGTAGACCATTAAGAGTTTATTTTGCAAAACTGATGAGTATTGGTTTAAAGCAGTGGCATTATTTCTGAGTAAAAATGTTCTGAAGTGCAGAGAAAGGTTCTGGAGGCTAAAAATGTTCAAAAATTCAAATGTGAAATGCAAACTTAGAAAATAATTAAAAACAAAGTTCTCATTTTTCCTCGAATCAAGAGCATACGTCCTGTTTTGTTCCCAGTGTTTGCTGGCCCTTTGCCCCTTTCTGGGTTTGAGAGGGTGGTGTGCACCTTGCATCTAGAGCTGTGCAGTTTACATTTTGGTATGGCCAGCCCTAATAACTGCATGTATATACACTAGGGTGATGCCCTTCCACCTCTGCTCAGTCCCTAACCACTTTGCAAAGATTCAGGTTAGTAACTGAGAAGAGCCAGAAATCAAACCAGGATTGTCTTACTCAGTGGCATAATGTGCAATATTCCAATGTGCAACCAGCAATGCTGCACAGAATTTTAATTAAAATAATGTCATAGTTTCTGAAGTATTTAATGGGTTCCAGCACTTTGCAGTTGAAGTAACATTTATTGTAAATGTAGATTCTCTTGTTTTCTCTTTTGGTACAGTGACCATGCTATTAGTTATAGCCTCTTAAGCCACTCTTACTTTGGTAACATTATGTTCTGTTTTGGGTGAGTGACGTCCATGGGGTGCATTGGGCTCCATTGTTAATATGAAGACTCAGAGCAAATACTTGGGATTGGCTTCCGGCATTCACATTGCAGAAAGTGGCATCCTGACAGAATAGCAGACCTACATTTTTGTGGTGCTATAATACAACATGTTTTTGGAGTCTTGGCTTGTTCAAAATACAAAATGCAACCAATATGTATATCTACAGTCAGCAGCACATCTGTAGTGTAAAAACACCCTTTTGTGTGATCAATTCCCAAAGAGGATTTGATTTTGATAACCTGATTCCAACTGTGTCCATGTGTCTGTATTTTGAAGGTGGGAAAGTGGAAATCAGCTGTTTCATTTACACAAAAAATTATTGAATCAACACCCAACAGCACTCTGTTTAATGACTGACATATTGAATTTAGTGTCACCTACAGACTGTTGCATGGATAGACAGGCTGTCCACCTCAGTTTGTGGCTTTGCATCAGTTAAATTAGTTTTGAGCTGATCGCTGACTACATGGATGGCAAAATGGTGCCGGTGCTATTTTAATTGTTGATGTTGAAATCTTAGACTTGAGATTTCTTTTCAGTGCTGCTTACAGATCCAGCCTCCCTTTGCACTGTCCTTTCTACTCTTCCATAAGTCTGCAATATGAGCTGAATGGTTTGGTTTCTGATGGTTGATACAAATTCACTTCACTTTTTTGCTTTCTTGAAACCTGATAAGCATTGTACAATGTGGTATAGTAGAGTTATATAGGCTGAGAAGGTGGCAAGTTCAATTCTTGAATTAGCCGACCTTAGTCAGGGCAGTGATTGGAATAATACTGTTTTTTGTGTCCGCAAGCTTCATGTGCAAAAAATGATCAAAACAGGATCTAGCAATGCAAAACTGGGCATCCATGAGTCGCTGTGGACCATCAGCAGCAGCAGAATTGTACTCAACCACAATCTGTAATCTCATGGCCCGGCATATCCCCCCACTACCATTACCATCAAGCCAGGAGACCAACTCTGGTTCAATGAAGAGTGCAGGAGGGCATGCCAGGAGCAGCACCAGGCATACCTCAAAATGAGGTGTCAACCTGGTGAAGCTACAACCCAGGACTACTTGCATGCCAAACTGCGTAAGCAGCATGCGATAGACTGAGCTAAGCGATCCCATAACCAACGGATCAGATCTAAAGCTCTGCAGTCCTGCCACATCCAGCCGTGAATGGTGGTGGACAATTAAACAACTGGAGGAGGTGGCTCCACAAATATCCCCATCCCCATCCTCAATGATGGGGGAGCCCAGCACATCAATGCGAAAGATGAAGCTGAAGCATTTGCAACAATCTTCAGCCAGAAGTGCCGAGTTGATGATTCATCTCGGCCTCCTCCTGAAGTCCCCAGCATCACAGATGCCAAACTTTAGCCAATTCGACTCACTCCACGTGATATCAAGAAACTACTGAAGGCACTGGATACTGCAAAAGCTATGGGCCCTGACAATATTCCGGCAATAGTACTGAAGACCTGTGCTCCAGAACTTGCTGCGCTCCTAGCCAAGCTGTTCCAGTACAGCTACAACACTGGTATCTACCCTGCAATGTGGAAAATTGCCCAGGTATGTCCTGTACACAAAAAGCAGGACAAATCCAACCCGGCCAACTACCGCCCCATTAGCCTACTCTCAATCATCAGTAAAGTGATGGAAGGTGTCATCAACAGTGCCATCAAGCGGCACTTGCTCAGCAACAACCTGCTCGGTGATGCTCAGTTTGGGTTCCGCCAGGGCCACTCAGCTCCTGACCTCATTACAGCCTTGGTTCAAACATGGACAAAAGAGCTGAACTCAGGAGGTGAGGTGAGAGTGACTGCCTTTGACATCAAGGCAGCATTTGACCGAGTATGGCATCAAGGAGCCCGAGCAAAACTGAGGTCAATGGGAATCGGGGGGAAAACTCTCTGCTGGCTGGAGTCATACCTCGCGCAAAGGAAGATGGTTGTGGTTTTATTTTAACTTTAGAGATACAGCACTAAAACAGGCCCTTTGGCCCACCGAGTCTGTGCCGACCATCAACCACCCATTTATACTAATCCTACACTAATCCCATATTCCTACCACATCCTCACCTCTATTCCCCTACCACCTACCTATACTAGGGGCAATTTATAATGGCCAATTTACCTACCAACCTGCAAGTCTTTGGCCGTGGGAGGAAACCGGAGCACCTGGCGAAAACCCGCACAGACACAGGGAGAACTTGCAAACTCCACACAGGCAGTACCCAGAATCGAACCCAGGTCACTGGAGCTGTGAGGCTACGGTGCTAACCACTGTGCCGCCCATGGTTGTTGGAGGTCAATCATCTGAGCTCCAGGACATCACTGCAGGAGTACCTCAGGGTAGTATCCTAGGCCCAACCATCTTCAGCTGCTTCATCAATGACCTTCCTTCAATCATAAGGTCTGAAGTGGGGATGTTTGCTGATGATTGCACAATGTTCAGCACCATTCGTGACTCCTCACATACTGAAGCAGTCCGTGTAGAAATGCAGCAAGACCTGGATAATATCCAGGCTTGGGCTGATAAGTGGCATGTAACATTCATGCCACACATGTGCCAGGCAATGACCATCTCCAACAAGAGAGAATCTAACCATCTCCCATTGAGATTCAATGGCATTACGATCGCTGAATCCCCCACTATCAACATCCTGGGGGCTACCATTGACCGAAAACTGAACTGGAGTAGCCATATAAATACCGTGGCTACAAGAGCAGGTCAGAGGCTAGGAATCCTGAGGCGAGTAACTCACCTCCTGACTCCCCAAAGCCTGTCCACAATCTACAAGGCACAAGTCAGGAGTGTGATGGAATACTCTCCACTTGCCTGGATGGATGCAGCTCCAACAACACTCAAGCTCGACACCAACCAGGACAAAGTGGCCCTCTTGATTGGCACCCCTTCTACAATCATTCACTCCCTCCACCACCGACGCGCAGTGGCAGCAGTGTGTACCATCTACAAGATGCACTGCAGCAATGCACCGAGGCTCCTTCGACAGCACCTTCCAAACCCGCGACCTCTACCAACTAGAAGGACAAGGGCAGCAAATACACGGGAACACCACCAACTGCAAGTTCTCCTCCAAGTCACAGACCACCCTGACTTGGAACTATATCGCCGTTCCTTCACTGTCGCTGGGTCAAAATCCTGGAACTCCCTTCCTAACAGCACTGTGGGTGTATCTACCCCACATGGACTGCAGCGGTTCAAGAAGGCAGCTCACCACCACCTTCTCAAGGGCAATTACAGATGGGCAATAAATGCTGGCCTGGCCAGCGACGCCCACATCCCGTGAATGAATAAAAAAAATGAGCCGGGGTCCCTGCTCTTGCTTGCTGCATAGTGATATTGAGAAGCATCTGTAAGGGCATCTTGTGTGGACACAGGAATGAGCTTGATTGGGTTTCTCTCCTGCAAAATTTTTCTATAATACTCCTTATCCAGCTTTATAGCTTGAGGATGGCCGTGAGTGAAGTAATGGCAGGATGTTGCATGGTAACTCCATGAATTATCCCATTCAGGAGAGGAAGGGGGAGAAACTGTACTATTCCACATGTTAAATGTAGTGATTTGAATATTTTCAAATTTAAGTTCTTTTTTGGTATCTTTGGTTGTACTACACTTGGAATTGAACAGTCCTGTATGCACTCAGCCTGATGAAGGAAATAAATTATTAAATTACTGTCCTGTAATTGGGTGGTTGGGGATTTGCACAAAACACCTCAATGATTTATTTTTTTAACTTGAACTTTCAGTGATATAATTTTCCTGATATGTGTTCTGTTCTTTCCATTTTCTATGGTGATTGCTAAGATATTGAATTGGAGGCACAAAATCAAGGATTAGATTTTTTTTTTAATGCTGATTGAACCCACAAATAATCAAAAAATATCCTCTTTTTTGGATATGTTTGGGTTCTGTGCAGATTTTCTCCTTTTTGGTGAATGTGCCAACTTGTGTTGGTATGGTTCCATGGTGACCATAACCATTCTTTATGGATGAACCCAGTCAGTGAATGTCAACATTAATTTTGATCATGGGAGCCTTGAAACGATGCCCACATGCACTTTCTAGCAGGAGTCAGCAGAAAGTGGACCCTAACTGAATTTTTTTCCCCCCTCTCTTTGAGCTGGGGTACTGAGTCCACTTACAGTACCGCAACTGCTATCCCGGAATATTGATTTCCACTGCTGTCAGGATATCCTAATAACAAGGTTAAGTAAGCTTCAGGAAAATAGCAAAGCACAATTATCATTAACCTAAGACATCATCTGTGGTGTGAACAGGAATCCATGTGCTTGACAAGAGGTTTCGGTACATCATGGACTGGTGTCGGAAACACAAATTTGCAACATTTAGCATAGTCACATCTTGTCCTGTTCACCCAACTCCTCTACCCTTTTCTGACCTTCAATGACTCCCTGCTCCTGAAAGCACAAAATTAAAAATACTTTTAATAACTGTTGGAAACAGTCAAGTCAGTCAATCTCTGTGACGAGAACAGTCAGATTAATGTTTCACTTGTAGACCTTTCATCAGCATTGAGTCTCCTATTATTAAAGCTGATTTTAAGGCCAGAGGGTTACAAAGTACCAAATAGAAAGATACGGTGCAACCGGTCCAATGGATAGGTCAGAATGGGAGTGAGAAATTAAAGCAAGGGACCAGGAGCTCAGCGTTGCATTTGGGGATAGATCATGGCTTTAAAAAGTGATCACTTAATGTGTGTTTCGTCTTCCCAAGCTCGAGGAGATTGCACCATGAGCATCGGATTTACTGGATTAGGAACATACGAAAATGAATAGGTAATTCAGCCCCTCAAGCCTGTTCTACCATTCATTAGATCATGGCTGAACCTCAACTGCATTCACTTGCCTTTGTTCCCTATCCCTTGATGCTATTATCCTAACAAAAATCAATCAATTCCAGTCTTAACCATTTCTGTTGGCCCAGCATTCCTAGCCTTTTGGGGGAAGATAAATACAGATTTCCAAAATCCTTTGTGGAAAAAGTACTTTTTGATTTCGCTCCTGAGTGAAAGATAAGTTTTAAAAAGTTAAGATTGTTCCCCCGAGATCCCTTGTTGGATTTCCCACATCGAGGAAATAGATTCTACAGGGTAGATAGAGAGAGCTATCATTTTTTAAAGACTTTGAATAGATTACACACTTTTTTGGATACCCTGGAAATGTGGATGGAAGAGAATGGAGAGATGGAAATGGGAGATGATTTGGAGAGTGAAGTGGAAAGGGAGAACAAGTGAGAGACCCAATTGTGGTTGGAGAGGGGAGGAAGGGGAAGGAAAACAGCAACTTGCATTTTATATAACACCTTTTTAATGTAGGAAAAATGCCTCCAGGGCCTTCAAAGATGTATAATAGGGAAAAGAGTGACACAAGCCAAAGAATTTTAGGTTGATTGTCACCTTGGTCATGGGTTTTCAGGAGGAGAGCGAGATATGGGGAGGTTTAGGGAGGGAATTCCAGAGTTTAAGGTCCTGGCAGTTGAAGATCAGTTCAACAATGGTGGGCGTGAAGGAAGTAGGGGATGCACCAGAGCTGGAGTTGGATGAGTATAAGGTTTTCTCGGTAGAACTGGAGCAGGTTAGAGATGGGGATGATTGAGACCAAGAAGAGTTTTGTCCAGTATGATTTTAAATTTAAGCTTGTAAGGACAATGAGCTTATGTATGTCAGAGCACAAGGGAGATGGGAGAGTGTTACTTAATGCAAGTTAGAATTGAGGCAGCAGGGTTTTGGGTGAGCAGAAGTTTATGAAAGATGGAGCTGTCCAGGAGACAATTGGAATAGTCGAGCCCAGATGTAACAAAAGCATGAAAGATGAGCCAAGACCGGCATGGAGCTGAATGATGCTATGGAGACAGAAGAATGATGGGGAAAAATAGGGTTGAAAGCACAGCATGTGGTCACATAGGATATCAAGTGGCCAGGGCAGGGTTATAATTGGTTGGCAAGGTTAAGGAGCTTGTGGTAGGGGCCAAAGACAATGACTTTGATCTTTCCAATTTTTGAAGGAAATTGCAGCTTATCCAAGACTGGATGTTGGACATACAGTCTGATAACACTGGCAGTAGAAGGATCACGAGAATGTGAAGAGGTAGAGCTGGGTTTTGTCCAGCTACATGTGGAGTCTGACACCGTTTCTGGATGATGTCGTTGTAGGGTAGTTTGGGGTGGGAGGGGATGGTTGCAGAGATCTTTGGGGCACTCTAAAGGTAACCGTGGGGACAGAGGGAAGCTATTACTGAAGATTCTGTGAGTAATGTTAAATAGGTAAGACTGCAACCTCCAGTTTGAGCCCTACAGTCCTCTGGCATCACTTATGTCCCACCTCTTCCATTACTCCTCACTCAGTGGCAGGTTTCAGCCATCAGTAAGTATCCTTTGGAGCTCCCTCCCTTGAACATTTTCACTTCGCTACTTTATCTCTACCTTTTTTTAAATGCCTCCTCAAATCGTATCCATTCTATCGTGCATTTGGTTAATTCTTCTGTTTCTTTTTGCGTGCTTTGATCTATTTCTTTGCAAAACATTTTGGCACTATCCAGATAGAAGTGACTTTGTAGTGTCATGCAGGCCTCCACCTGCCAAGATTGAGGCACATAATTTCGCCACATAGACATTAAACTTAAAATTGTTGCTTGGAAGAAAAGTGGGCTTATTGCAAGGAATTGCCAGGCCCCTTGCCGGAATGACTTTTTTTCCAGACAGTGTTGGAACAAAGGAACCAATCCCTGCTTCCCCGATACATAAACAGACATAGTCAGATCGGTTCAGTCACATGACTAACTGGCTGTTGGAGTTTTTTTGAATTTGTACTCAAAAACTGTTTGCTGCTGGATTGAAAAGACCTCTCTCTGCTCCCATCTCTTTCTCACGGAACTGAAGACACATGAACCCCAAGAAGGAAAAGTCTCCTACAGTGAACAAGGTTTAAGAAGAATACTGGGCCTCAACGAAAAGCAAGAATTACATACAAGCAAGAACTACCTACAAAAGTACTACAGTAAGCTCAAAGCACAGTAACAAGAAACCCTCCTGATATTGCCTCAAACCTCTCCGTCTTTTTCTTTTTTCTGTCTCTATTTGCATGTGCGTGTCGTGTATGCATGCTAGTGTGGGGCGCGGTGTGTATCTGTAGGCATTAACCCAATTAGAGTTTAAGTTTTAATAAATTTCACTTTTCTTTAAACCTAAGAAGGTCTCTTTATGCTAATTTATTTGCCTTATAATTGGAACGTGGTGAACAAGGATTCACCAAGGGGGAGCTCAAAATACAGTGTGTTTAAAAAAAATAAATAAATCCAGTAAGACCAGGTGAAGCTGAGAAAGACCCCTAGACACCTTGCTCACCTGGTTGTAACAGTAGTCATGGTCAAATGAATTCCTTACAAACAATATGGCTGTACTTTCATGCAGGTACCTGTGTTTATCAAGAAGCTTCCCATAATTTTGTTAGTTATTTACGTGTTTTGCATTTGTCAGAGCAGTTTGTACTTGTTTTGAGGTTTGCTACAAATGTTTGTACTTGTAAGGTTATTCAACATTTTAGTATGTTTAAATTTCACCAAGTTAAACATCCTGTGTATTGTATACATTTAAGGTTTGAAGTTGCTTGCTGTTGCCACTTTTGTTGTTGTGGAAAGTCACATATAATTTTGCAATTGCATATTTTAATTTTGTGGAGTAGTAAGCATAATAGAGTTGTATAATTGTTTTGTGGACTTTGATTTGAACCCTACAGCAACTGAAATTACAATTGCATTTATTGCTTTTCCACTTGTTTTTTGATGGCTATTGGAGACAGATCCAAATAACCTTCAAGCAAAAGGTGTTAATTTGATGTATGGTGATTTTTTTTGTGTGTAGCAACTGTTTCTAAGAACCAAATGCTCTTATAGATACTTGGTCCAGTGAAGACCTATCTGTCTGTTTTGATCAATCGATTAACGATTAATTCATTCAATCTTTTTGCTTGCGATTACCAGGAAGTGCGGCACTGTTCCATGCAGTTAGGTTTGTTTTGGGTTAGTGGAAGAATTCCGAGATTGTGAAAGACTGGCTTAGATATGTGAAAGGAGCATAAAAACTGGAAATGACTAAAGGGCATCTGGATTCGTGTTGCAAACTATCTTAAATGTAAACGTTGTGTTATCTGGTACTGCCTTGTAAATGTATGTTCGTGTTTCCAGTGTCTATAATCATTTAAGACCAAACTAAAGTAAAATCTAAGGGAAAGGTGAGTGGAGGAAGGAAGGCATGATATTCTGAAATGCTTAAGTACTTAGTAAATACTGATAAACCAGTCATCTGTGATACTTAGTTCCTGACAGTTCTCTAAAGATTAGGTCATGTCTTTCAGCTGATCTTTTATCACATGCTATCAAGGATTGCTAACTGTAGTCACACCCAGTGGATTTACAGTAAATCATCTGTTCAAGTTGAGTAATAATGTGGGCGTGGCCATTGAATTTATTAATGTGAAGAGCCCTGAAAAATCCTAGAATCTTACAGATGGCTGTGATTCTGGGAACACTGGAATTGAATTTTTCTTTTTCACATGGGGCAGGGAGGTTGCTATGCTTGACATGTCAGATTTTACATAAAACCTGCTTCATGAGCAGATTTGATTTCTTGTTTTAGGAAAAATAAATCAGCAATAAACCAACTATTAGTGATGAGTACAGGAGGTGGGTTGTTTCAAAGAATAACAGAAACCTATAGTGCTTAATTGATTGATCTGGTGTTCGATTGTGATTTGACGTTAATTGAAGTAGTGTTCACAAGACTGAGTTACTTTCCTTTTGAAAGCTTCAACTCAACTTTGAGCCCATTTCCAAATAAATTATATTTTTTCATTTGACTCAACCAAATGTTTTTGTATATGAATTAAATGTACCAGGTAGGTTTTGTTGGGTATGAATAAACATTATTTATTTCTATTCTGTATCAATAGTTTCTTTTCTCCTCCCTACAACCAACTTTATGAATGTTCAGTAATGGATAGTCTGCTGATACCTCTCGGTTTGCATATGGACATTGGCTGCCTGACCAATAACCCAGCAACAATTGTCTGAAATGGGCTTGAGAAAATTTAGATTATTGTTGAGGGGTACAAACATACGAATTAGAAGCAGAAGTAGACTACTTGGTCCCTCGAGCTGCTCCGCCATTCAATAAGATTCTGGCTGATCTGTGTGTGCCTCGAATTTCACATTCCTGTCTGTCCCTGATTAACCTTTTGTTAAGCAAGGGAATCAATCTACCTCCACCTTAAATATTCAATGACCCCGCCTCCGCCACGTTCTGAGGCAGAGTGTTCTAAAGTCTCTCAACCCTCAGAGAAAAAAATTCTCCTCATCTCTGTCCAGAAAAGGTGACCCCCTAATTTTAAAATCATGCCCCTAGTTCTGGACTCACCCACAAAAGGAAACATCCTTTCCACATCCACCTTGTCAAGACCATTCAGAATCTTATATTTCAATCAAGTCTCCCCTCACTCTTCTAAACTCCAGTGAAAATAAGCCCAGTCTGTTCGACCTTTCCTCTTAAGACAACCCGCTCATTCCAGGTATCAATCTAGTAAACCTTCTCCAATGCATTTACATCCTTCCTCAAACAAGGAGACCAAAACTGCACACAGCATTCAAGATATGGTCTCACCAATGCCCTGTACAACTGAAGCATCACATTGTTGCTTTTATTTTCAATTCCCCTCATAATAAAGGACAGCATTCCATTAGCCTTCTCTATGACTTGCTGTACTTGCATTCTAACTTTTTGTGACTCATGCGCGAGAACACCTACATCCCTCTGCACCTCGGAATTCTGCAGTCGTTCTCAGTTTAAGTAATACTCTGCTTTCTTTATTCTTCCTGCCAAAGTGAACAACTTCACATTTTCCCACATTATACTCCATCTGCCAGATTTTTGCTCACTCATTCAACCTATCTATATTGGTCTGCAACCTCCTTTATGTCCTCTTCACAACATGCTTTCCTATCTAAAATAAAAGCAAAATACTGCGGATGCTGGAAATCTGAAACAAAAACAAGAAATGCTGGATTCACTCAGCAGGTCTGGCAGCATCTGTGGAAAGAGAAGCAGAGTTAACGTTTCGGGTCAGTGACCCTTCTTCGGAACTGACAAATATTAGAAAAGTCACAGATTATAAACAAGTGAGGTGGGGGTTGGGCAAGAGATAACAAAGGAGAAGGTGCAGATTGGACCAGGCTGACCAAAAGGTCACGGAGCAAAGGCAAACAATATGTTAATAGTGTGTTGAAAGACAAAGCATTAGTACAGATTAGGTGTGAATATACTGAATATTGAACATCAGCAAGTGCAAACCTGAAGAAAAACAACCTGAAAAAAACAGTGGGTAAGCAAACTGAACAAACTAAGATGAAATGAAATAAATGCAAAAAAAATTGTAAAAAATGTAAAAAGGAATGCAAAAAAAAAAGAAGAAAAAATAACTAAAAATGACTGAAAAAGAAAGTAAAGTGGGGGGCTGTCATGCTCTGAAATTATTGAACTCAATGTTCAGTCCGGCAGGCTGTAGTGTGCCTAATCGGTAGATGAGATGCTGTTCCTCGAGCTTGCGTTGATGTTCACTGGAACACTGCAGCAATCCCAGGACAGAGATGAGAGTAGGGGGGAGTGTTGGCAAGCAACCGGAAGTTCCTCTTCACTATGGACGTCCAATCGCTCTACACCTCCATCCCCCACCAGGATGGTTTGAGGGCTCTCCGCTTCTTCCTGGAACAGAGGCCCAACCAGTCCCCATCCACCAACACCCTCCTCCGCCTGGCTGAACTTGTTCTCACATTGAACAACTTCTCCTTCAACTCCATGCATTTCCTTCAAGTAAAAGGTGTCGCTATGGGTACCCGCATGGGTCCTAGTTATGCCTGTCTTTTTGTGGGATATGTCGAGCATTCTTTGTTCCAGTCCTACTCAGGCCCCCTCCCCCAACTCTTTTTCCGGTACATTGACTGTATCGGTGCCGTTTCCTGCTCCCGCCCCGAACTAGAAAACTTTATCAACTTTGCTTCCAATTTCCACCCTTCTCTCACCTTTACATGGTCCATCTCTGACACTTCCCTTCCCTTCCTCGACTTCTCTGTCTCCATCTCTGGGGATAGGTTGTCTACCAATATCCATTATAAGCCCACTGACTCCCACAGCTACCTCGACTACACTTCTTCACACCCTACCTCCTGTAAGGACTCCATTCCATTCTCCCAGTTTCTCCGTCTCCGACGCATCTGCTCTGATGATACTACCTTCCATGACGGTGCTTCTGATATGACCTCCCTTTTTCCTCAACCGAGGATTTCCCCCCACTGTGGTTGACAGGGCCCTCAACCGTGTCCGACCCATTCCCCGCACCTCTACCCTCACCCCTTCCCCTCCCTCCCAGAACCGTGACAGGGTTCCCCTTGTCCTCACTTTTCATCCCACCAGCCTCCATATCCAAAGGATCATCCTCCGCCATTTTCGCCACCTCCAGCGTGATGCCACTACCAGTCGCATCTTCCCCTCCCTTCCCCTGTCAGCATTCCGAAGGGATCGTTCCCTCCGCGACACCCTGGTCCACTCCTCCATTACCCCCACCACCTCGTCCCCGTCCCAGGGCACCTTCCCTTGCAATCGCAGGAGGTGTAATACCTGCCCATTTACCTCCTCTCTCCTCACTATCCCAGGCCCCAAACACTCCTTTCAGGTGAAGCAGCGATTTACTTGTACTTCTTTCAATGTAGTATACTGTATTCGCTGCTCACAGTGTGGTCTCCTCTACATTGGGGAGACCAAGCGCAGACTGGGTGACCGCTTTGCGGAACATCTCCGCTCAGTCCGCAAGCAGGACCCTGAGCTTCCGGTTGCTTGCCATTTCAACACTCCCCCCTGCTCTCATGCTCACATCTCTGTCCTGGGATTGCTGCAGTGTTCCAGTGAACATCAACGCAAGCTCGAGGAACAGCATCTCATCTACCGATTAGGCACACTGCAGCCTGCCGGACTGAACATTGAGTTCAATAATTTCAGAGCATGACAGCCCCCCACTTTACTTTCTTTTTCAGTTATTTTTAGTTATTTTTTTCTTTTTTTTTGCATTCCTTTTTACATTTTTTACAATCGTTTTTTGCATTTATTTCATTTCATCTTAGTTTGTTCAGTTTGCTTACCCACTTTTTTTCAGGTTGTTTTTCTTCAGGTTTGCACTTGCTGATGTTCAATATTCAGTATATTCACACCTAATCTGTACTAATGCTTTGTCTTTCAACACACCATTAACATATTGTTTGCCTTTGCTCCGTGACCTTTTGGTCAGCTATGTGGCCTGGTCCAATCTGCACCTTCTCCTTTGTTATCTCTTGCCCAACCCCCACCTCACTTGTTTATAATCTGTGACTTTTCTAATATTTGTCAGTTCCGAAGAAGGGTCACTGACCCGAAACGTTAACTCTGCTTCTCTTTCCACAGATGCTGCCAGACCTGCTGAGTGAATCCAGCATTTCTTTTTGTTTCTGCTTTTCCTATCTATCTTTGTGTGATCTGCAAATTTAGCTACCATGCCATTGTTCCCCTCATCTAAGTCATTGATATAAATTGTCAAAAGTTGAGGCTCCTGCAGGACTCCACTCGTCACATCCTGCAAATCAGAAAAGGACCCATTTATGCATACTCTTTGCCAGCCAGCCAATCTTCTATCCATGCTTATATGTTACCCACTACACCATGAGCTTCCACTTTGCACAATAACCTTTTATGTGGCACCTTGTCAAATGCCTTCTGGAAATCCAAGTACAGTATGTCAATGGGCTCCCCTTTATCCACAGCGCATATTACTGCTTCAAAGAACTCCAATAAATTGGTTAAACATGATTTCCCTTTCACAAAACCATGCTGACTATTCCTGATTACCTTGAGTTTTTCTAAGTGCCCAGCTGTAGCCTCCTTAATCAATTCTAGCACCTTCTCTACAAGAGACGTCAAGCTAACTGGCCTATAGTTACCTGTTTTCTACCTCCCCACCCACCTCATTGAATAGAGGGGTTATATTTGCTACTTTCCAGTCTGATGAAACCTTTCCGGAATCTAGTGAATTTTGAAAAAGTAACACCGATGCATCTACTACCTCATTAGCCACCTCTTTTAAGATCCTAGGATGAAGCCCATCAGGACCCGGGGACTTGTCAGTCTGCAGCTTCAACAGTTTGCTCAGTACTGTTTCCCTGGTGATTTGTAATTTCACCAAGTTCCTCTCTTCCTTCCACCTCCTGATTCACAGCTAATACTGGAATGTTTTTTGTACCCTCTATAGTGAAGACAGAAGCAACATATTTGTTCCTTTCATCCGCCATTGCCTTATTATCTACTATTAACTCCCCATTCTCACTCTCGAGGACCAACACTCACTTTACTTCCTCTTTTCCTTTTTAAATACTTGTAGAAACTCTCACTATCTGTTTTTACATTTCTAGCTAGCTTCCTCTCATACTCTGATTTTTTTCTCCTGATTTAACCTTTTAGTCATTCTCTGCCCTTTTAAATTCTGACCAATCACCTGACCCACTCATCTTTGTGCAATTATATGCCTTTTCCTTAAGTTTGATGCTTTCTTTAACTTCTTTAGTTAACCACGGATGGTAGGTCCTCCCCTTAGAATTTCTTTTTATAGTAGGAATATACTTCTGAGTATTCTGAAATATATCCCCCTAAATATCTGCCACTGCTTCTCTATTGATCTATCTCTTCGCATAGTAACCCAGTTCACTTCTGCTAACTCAGCTTTTATGCCCACATAGTTGCTCTTATTTAAGTTCAAAATACGAGTCTCAGACCCACTCTACTCTCTTTAAAATGGGTGAGCTGTATTTTTGAAGGATATGGATATTATGAGGTGGGATTAATTTATGAAAAGAGAGCTGGTTTGTTGGGGCCTAACAGTGTTTCCTGTGCCCAAAAAGTTCTTGTGATCAATGCGAAGGGGAAAAAAATGTAAGTAGTAAAAACTGTTATGTATTCTTAAAGATTTTGTGTCCAGTGGTGATTCACATTATGGCAAGAACAAAATGTATATCACACTTGCACCTGATCTGCTCAAATATTTCAAATGGCAACAAATCTTAATTGAGCAGTTAAGGTAACTTAACAATGAACAAGTAGCATATTACTTTTTTCACAACTGTTTTCTCTGAGCATCAGCAGTTAATGAGTAATTGATCACATATGTCTGTTTGCTTTTAACATTTCTGTATAGGAAGCAGGTTGAAGGTCAGAATTTGGTCCAGGCCAACTTTATGGCTTAAAGGTACAAGCTATTAAGCCAAGTTGCATTTTAGCACTGATAGCTTTGCTCAGGGGGTGTTCCTTCATGCTTAATAGGAAAGGGCTAAGATATGCACACTCTTATTAAAGAACAGTATATTGTATGTTCCATTGTAGAGTGCTACAGTCATTATAAAATAGTTTATCTTCTGATTTGAAAACAGTGAGTAATTTCACCGAAGATAAGCTAACGTTGTAAATATTCATGCAGCAGATAGAATTATGAACTTGGAAAGTAGTGATGTTTACAAAGTCAATTGTGTTAGAATTGTCTTCTCCACAGTCATGGGATAAGATTTAATTGCCAGCTTGGCTCACTTGTAACACTCTTACCTTTTTGAGTTAGAAGGTTGTGGATTCAAGGCCCACTGCAGAATTTAATCCCATAATTTAGCCGGCATGCTCTTGCCAGAGGTGCCATCTTTTAAACAAGATGTTAAACCAAAAAGGTAAAGCTTTACAGCACAGAAGGAGGCCATTCAGCTCATCTTCTCTGTGCTGTCTGGCCGAAAAAGATCCAGTCTAATCGCACCTTCCAGCCTCATCTGCCTGTTCAGATGGGAATAAAAAAAATCCCATAGCATTGTTCGAGGAAGAGCAAGGGAGTGCGCCTGGTGGCCTCGTCAACATTTATCCCCTATTGAAATAACTTAAATTTGGTTTTTTTTCTTCCCCTCTCGTTACTTGCTCTCTATAGCTCTCTTTTCCTCTCGTGTTCTCTTTTTAAAATCTCGTTCTCCCTTTCTCTCCCTTGTGCATTTTTTTTCTTTGTGTAGTAATTAAGGCAGGGAGATTATCATTATATTGCAAGATAGTTTTGCTCATACACACACACAGAATTGTTAGTGCAGAAGGAGGCCACTCGGCCCATCATGTCCACACCGGCACTCTGAAAGAGCAACTCCCTCAGTTCCATTCCTCTGCCTTCTCCCCATAACCCTACACATTCTTCTTTTTCATAGAACTGTCTAGTTCCCTTTTGAATGCCTCAAATTGAACCTGCGTCTACCACATTCTCAGGCAGCACATTCCAGACCTTGCCCACTTAATGCATGAAAAAGCTTTTCCTCATGTCACTTTTGCTTCTCTTACCAAATACTTTAAATCTGCCCCCTCTTGTTCTTGATCCTTTCACAAATGGGAACAGTTTCTCTCCATCTACTCTGTCCAGACCCCTCATGATTTTGAATCCCGCTATCAAATCACCTCTCCGCCTTCTCCAAGGAAAACAATCCTAACTTCTCCAATCTATCTTCATAACTGAAATTTCTCATTCCTGGAACCATTCCCTTGAATCTTTTCTGTACTCTCTCCAGTGCCCTCACTTTCCTCAAGTGCGGAGTCCAGAATTAGATGCAATACTCCAGCTGAGGCCGAACTAGTGTCTTATACAAGTTTTACATTGCTTCCTTGCTCTAGTACTCTATTCCCCTGTTAATAAAACCCAGTATATTGTATGCTTTGTTAACCGCACTCTCAACCTGTCCTCCCACCTTCAATGATTTACGCATATATACACCTAGGTCCCTCTGCGCCTGCACCCCCTTTAGAATTGTACCCTTTATTCTGTATTGTGTCTCCATGTTCCTCCTAGCACAATGAATCACTTCACACTTCTCTGCATTGAACTTCATCTGCTATCTGCCCATTCCACCAACTTATCTCTATATCCTTTTTGAAGTTCTACACTATCCTCCTCACCGTTCACAATGCTTCCAAGTTTTATATCATCTGCAAACTTTGAAATTGTGCCCTGTACACCAGGATCTAGGTCATTAACATACATCAGGAAAAGCAAGGGTCCCAACACTGATCCCTAGAGAACTCCACTACGAACCTTCCTCCAGCCCGAAAACCTCCATGAACCACTACTTTATTTCCTGTCACTCAGCCAATTTTATATTCATATTGATTTAGATTTTAGATTGAGATACAGCACTGAAACAGGCCCTTCGGCCCACCGAGTCTGTGCCGACCATTAACCACCCATTTATACTAATCCTACACTAATCCCATATTGCTACCGTCCCTTTTTATTTCATGAGCTACAAGTTTGCTCACAAGTCTGTTGTGTGGCACTGTATCAAATGCCTTTTGAAAGTCCATGTACACCACATCAACAGTATTGTCCTCATCAACTCTCTGTTACCTCCTCAAAAAAACTCCAAGTTAGTTAAACGTGATTTTTGCTTAAGAAATCCATGCTGGCTTTCCTTAATTAACTCGTGTTTGTCCATGTGACTACTGATTTTTGTCCCGAATTATTTTTTCTAGAAGTTTTCCCATCACAGAAGTTAAACTGGCTGGCCTGTAGTTGCTGGGCTTACCTTTATACCCTTTTTTGAACAAGGGTGTAATGTTTTCAATTCTCAAGTCCTCTGGCAACACCCATGAATTTAAGGAAGACTGAAAAATTATGGCAATGGGTTGCATTAATGAAGTTTTATAGAAGAAAATAAATCTATATGTTTAAAGTCATCTTGTTTCTATTCTTCTTGTCTTTGGTCTCCTTTTTCTCCAGCATTGTCATTGCTCATTGCCTGTCAGGAAATCATGCAATCTGCTGTCTGGCCTTTATCCAGGTTACTGTCACCAGCATTGTTTTGGGTACTGGAAAGCACTGCAGATGTCCTTAACCCTAACCCCTTTCCCACCCCCCACTCGAGCTGGAAGCTTGCTCAACTGCCATTTCCTATGATCTGAAACATCAAGTTTGTTTTCTGGAAAAATGCATGCATAAGCTCAAGACTATTAATTTCCAGCATCTTGTTCCCCACAATAAAATCTGTTATGGCCAGGTGAGGAGAGGGTCTGAGGCTCTCCTTTTGCCCCTTCACTGGTTTGACTGCAATAGGGTTTATCCTTTTTTTTTAAACAGTGATTGAACTTCCAACCTCAGTGAGTGCTTGCTCCTCTTCCTCCAACGTAATTGCAAAAGAACCAATCAGGCTGGTTTTCTTGAGTTTAAACAAAGATGTAAATTTATTATTCTTGCCACTCTAACCCGGCTAAAATTACACTGCAATCTACGCACACGTTCACATGAGTCAGACACACCACATGCGAATAGATTACCGAGGGAAACCAGATTTGGTGGTTGGATTAAAGTCCAGAATAAATGGAACTTAAATACGGCATCTCGGTCCTATAGTCCTCAGTTAAAATTGTAGTCCTGAAGTCCTCGCTGGGCCACGTGCACGGTTGTGGGCTTGCTTCTCTCGGGGCTCCTGAAGGCAGAAGAGGGGTTTGACTTTGTCCCCTGGTTGCTGGCTGTGGCGGTCTGTAGGCTTGAGGTTTTACCAGTTGCAGTCGGGTCTGCTCTTGATCTTTACTGGAGAGAGAGACCTACTTTGTGAATTGCTTTTCCGTTACCTCTGTCACACAGAAAGTAGACCAAGCTTAGTCTCTCCAGAGCTGCACAGGCAGTCACATGACACTATCAAGCCCCTTTGTTGTTTTCATGAGGTTTTACTGGAATCTTCTGAGATTCAAAGTGCTACATCTCAAGCTGTCCAGTCACATTCGGAGGGGTGTGGGATGGGAGGTTGGGTCTTCTAAAGTCAATAGGTGTAGATGGCCCTGACTACTGTGCTGGTAAGGCCATTCCAGGTAATTTAATCACCGAGAGCACCCCATTGTTCTAGCTAGGTTGAATCAGACTTGTCTCCAGTCTGATCTTTTGGTGTTTCAAATGTAAATTGCAGTGGTCGTCTTGGCTGCCAGTTTACTTTTTAAAAAAAAGTTATAAGAATTTCCAGTAAAAGTCGCTAATGCAAGGTTCCAACCAATGAAATTAATATTTCCCGTTGGCATTTAGGGTTTTCATGACACCATTGTACCGCAAAGAATGAAATGCGATGATGGGAGCATTTCATTAAAGGAGTAGAAAAGAAAGGAAAACGCACATTCATCTTTCATCCACTCTCGATTTCATTCATGAACCTTAGAATTGTGGCAGTTGGTTTTTTTTCTCTGCAGCTGCAAGGCTGATTTAATTGCCCCCTTTTTTTTCTGTTGGAGTTTGTCTGGGCCAGTTATGTATTGTCCAATGGGTTTAAAGTTCTTCATCAATTTATGATAATCTGGGGATGGGCATCTTAAGCATCTGGTTGTTGGGGAAGTTTGGTGTCTGCAAATTTCCATGATTGTCTAGGGCAAGTTCTCCAATATGCACAAGATTTAACCCCTCCGCTCCTGTTTGCACAAGAAGTGGTTCTAACCCTTCAGATCCCAGTACCTTGATAATTTTTTTCCCCTATTGTGCTGCTTTCTACTTTCAAACTCCAGGTAAGTTTGATCAGACTGCTTTCGGCGGGTTTGGAATTTCTGGCGGAACGCTTCTGGTACTAGCTCATATGCACCCAGGATAGTATTTTTAGTCAGTTCGTAATCAGATGACCTTTCATCTGGCAACAGTGAATAAACCTCATGGGCTTTTCCTGTTGGCTTGCTTTTGTAACAGCAGGGTCCAGCTCTCGGCCGGCCATTTCAATTGTCTTGCAAGCTTTTCAAAAGTGACAAATTCTTCCACATCTCCCTCATTGAACTTTGGAATCAACTGGGAGAACTTTTAAGAGCTCAGCACGTGGCCCTGAGCTAAGGGTAGCTTCCACACAGGCCATGCTTTCACTGGGGTTACCATATCTCCCCCTAGTTAATTCAAGCTGCATTAGCCCGCTGTTCTCCCCGCTTTTCTCCCCACTTTGAATTCAAGTTTCCTCTGTTCTAATTGTATTTTAGCTGACAGTACCCTGAGAGTCTGACTGTAACCCTCTTTCTGAATCTTCAGGTTCAAGTGTAAAATGGTTGGCCAGAAGTTTTAGGATTTCGGATTTCTTAGCTTTTGTATGGAAAGTAATCCCAAACTGCCCGTCTACATTCCTCAATTCTTCAATAGATAGGGCCTATAGCTTATCCCAAGTTACTTCACCCTGGCTTGGGAAGGACTGGCCTCGGATGTGGACATGGTAGTACTCTAGGAGCAAAACCCACAAGAAAATCTGTATTGTAAGTTTTTTTTTTTTGATGGGAATTAATTTGGTTTCATCCTTCCAATTTCTCATTTGTCTTTGGGTTATGATCACGGACTGGAGCCCCCAAATTTCTGTTACGGCCAGGTGATGGGGTCTCTGGCTCCCCTTTCGCCCCCTTCTTTGATTTGACTGCAACAGGGTTTATCCTTTTTTAACACAGTGATTGAACTTACCAACTCAGCGAGTGCTTGCTCCTGTTTCTCTAATGTAATTGTAAAAGAATCAATCAGGCAGGTTTCTGTGAGTTTAAACAAGAAAGATCCTTTAAAAAGCATCCATAAAGTTCAGCTTTCTCCAGATGGTTCACTGTCCACTGAAATCCTTTTTGGTTTAAAAAAAAATCCTCAAGTTTTAACCAAAAAATGGAAATGTAGTAACACTCAGTTGAATCAGACCTGTCGTCTCCAGTCTGATCTTTTGGTATTTCAAATGTCAATTGCAGTGGCCATCTTGGTTGCCAGTTTACTTTTTTTTTAAAAAAAGTTACTTGCAAGAATTTCGAGTAAAAGTCAAATGCAAGGTTCCATCCAATGAAGTTAATATTTCTCATTTGGCATTTAGGGTTTTCATGACAAGTCTAGCTAAATATATTTACCATCTTCAGTGCATATTTTAAGTTTTTATATACAGAACTATCAGCAGCAAATATTGTGAAATTCATTTCCGTGTAAGTATTAATACTATTGAAAGATCGCAGTTCTTTGTGATAAGCAATCCTGGCTAATCCTCGAATTCCATAAACTTATGAATAGCTTGGTTTGGAGATCATCCGTCTTTTATTCTATCAGAGTCTTGTGGGTGTCTATCAGTTTTGCGATGAAGGACAATCAGATTCTTCAAGGTGGACAGAAGAACCTAAACTAATTGGTAATGAAAAAAGGACCCCTAAACTTTTACTTAAAATAGTAGTAAATTAGAGTGGCTTAAATAATTTACTGATGGCTATGTTGTATGATATAATGAGGCCTATTCTAGAAAAGGTAACCGAGTTTACTATAATTGCAAAGGTCTCTAGAATTTTTTATTCAGAAGGAGTACATTCTTCATGACAATCATGGCTATTGTAGATTTTCATATGACTCCAGTTGTCTAATGTTATAATTGCTAAAAACAGTTCTTCTCTAAGCAGCAATGACTTTTCATCCTAAATTCCTGATGATAAACAGTAATTTTCTGTATGCTGTGGCTATGCAATATACCAGGTGTGATGCCATGTGTTGAGATACTGTATTTTTTTTATTCATTCATTGGATGTAGGCCTCACTGGCCAGGCCAACATTTGTTGCCCATCCCTAATTGCCCTTGAGAAGGCGGTGGTGAGCTGCCTTCTTGAACCGCTGCAGTCCATTTGGGGTAGGTATACCCACAGTACTGTTAGGAATGGAGTTCCAGGATTTTGACCCAGTGACAGTGAAGGAACGGCAATATAGTTCCAAGTCAGGATGGTGTGTGACTTGGAGGGGAGCTTGCAGGTGGTGGTGTTCCCATGTATTTGCTGTCCTTGTCCTTCTAGTTGGTAGAGGTCGTGGGTTTGTGAGGTGCTGAGTAAGGAGCCTTGGTGCATTGCTGTAGTGCATCTTGTAAATGGTGCACACTGCTAGCAACTGTGTGTCAGTGGAGGGAGTGAATGGCATCCCATCTACAAACAATCAAGTGGGCTGCTTTGCCCTGGATGGTGTCGCACTTCGAGTGTTGTTGGAGCTGCACCCATCCAGGCAAGTGCAGAATATTCCATCACACTCCTGACTTGTGCCTTGTAGATGGTGGACAGGCTTTGGGGAGTCAGGAGGTGAGTTTCTCACCTCCAGGATTCCTAGCCTCTGACCTGCCCTTGTAGCCACGGTATTTATATGGCGACTCCAGTTCAGTTTCTGGTTAATGCTAGCCCCTAGGATGTTGATAGGGGATTCAGCAATGGTAATGCAGTTGAATGTCAAGGGGAGATGGTTAGATTCTCTCTTGTTGGAGATGGTCATTGCCTGGCACTTGTGTGGCGCGAATGTTACTTGCCACTTATCAGCCCAAGCCTGGATATTGTCCAGCTCTTGCTGCATTTCTACACAGACTGCTTCAGTATCTGAGGAGTCACGAATGATGCTGAACATTGTGCAATCATCAGCGAACATCCCCACTTCTGACCTTATGATTGAAGGAAGGTTATTGATGAAGCAGCTGAAGATGGTTGGGCCTAGGACACTACCCTGAGGAAGTCCTACAGTGATGTCTTGGAGCTCAGATGATTGACCTCCAACAACCACAACCATCTTCCTTTGTGCTAGGTATGACTCCAGCCAGCAGAGGGTTTTCCCCCTAATTCCCTTTAACCTCAGTTTTGCTAGGGCTCCTTGGTGCCATACTCAATCAAATGCTGCCTTGATGTCAAGGGCAGTCACTCTCACCTCACCTCTTGAGTTCAGAAGTGTATGGAGTAGGAGCAATGCATGCAGCTGTTAAACTTTTACTGCTGCTGGGCGTGTACCTATTTTTATGGAAGGGTTCTTCTAGCCAGTTTGCAGTTTGAATATGTTCTAGGGGGCCTGTATAATGTCTTCAGATAGTGCTTTTTTTCCTGTTACATGTAATGCTTTTATGAATGTTTATACTCCTAATTCTGTCCATATGTTAGTAACATTTTATCATGTGTAATTAATAAAACTGAATTGGAATCAGTAAAGTATACTAGTACCACTTCTACTTCATTGCTACATTTGAGGAATCATGTTTAAGACCACATAATTGATGTAACAAAAATAGCCAGTGGAGCTCTCCATGTTGTTTAGCTAGTGAGACTAATGACCGGTTGAGTCATACGTACTAGGAAAGTCTCATGTTTAATTCTGGTCATTTAGTTGGTCTTATCCGGGTGATAGGGGGAGCTACAATTGGCCTGAATGCCCCAGGTCAGGGAGGGGAAAGTCAGCAAAAATTTCCAGTCTTGATTGCTGTCTGGTGACCTGTGCTTCATGATAGTTGCATCAGGCTCAGCTGTGTTCCCTTGCTATGTTAAATACACTGCCATCTATTACCATCCATGCTCACATAAAGAATGGCTACTTGAATGAAGTACTGAAGGGCACGCAGTGCCCATGGAACCATACCAACAAGAGTTTGATGCCTTTAGGAGTTTGGAAGGGGGGAAAAAAGGATAATAAACCAAAATAGACAATCAGTTCTGGCGGTCTTGCTTTAGGAATTTCATTGTATTGTGAAGTAGAATAAAGGTAATGTAAAATTTTAGTGGGAACTATTCTATATGTGCAGGCAATTTTTAATATGCTCCATGGATACAAGGTAGCATTCACTTTTCCTGTTCACCATTCTGGAAAGATTGCAGTTTGGACTGTTTTAGCCCCAAATGTAAGGTATTGAGTTAGTGAAATTTTAGTTGCATGTATGACCAGATTTGATTGTAGTAAAATGTTTAATTTACTTTCAAAATGCAGATTGAAAATTATACATTACTTTTATTTTTGGAGCAAGGTCTGTAATTTTGAAGTTAAAATGTTTACCACCTTGAACTCAGAGTTGCAGAGCTTTTTTTTCTTGATCACATCCGTCACCAACTATAAAATTGTGTTACATTTAGAACTATAATGGTCTGTATTTTACTTTACATAACCCCTTTTATTTATTTTGAGCATGGCAGCCAGAGGCAAATGAGAGTGGATTAGTTAGACTGTGATATAGCTAAAGAATTTTAACAATGTTTCACCTTTTATTGTACACTGATAATGGCCATTATGGGATAAATATCTTAAGTATTTATGTAATGAATGAACCTGAGTGTGAGCATAGAGTAGCAGTGATGTTGACTGTTATGTCTGTTTGGATCTGAGTCATTTCAAAGTTATCACCCAATCTGGTGTCTGTTTATGTAAAGGTAAGTTGTTTTTTTTTAGCTTTAAAATGTATTTAAATGCAGAAAATTTAAAAGAAGTGAAGGACCTATCATCTGTTCATTTCAGACATGAGAAATGTTTGCAATTCTTTAAGTGATCATTTTGATATTTTAAGGGGTTTTGGTATTTTTCATACAGCTAATTTTTGAAAGTAGTGTTTTAGTGTGCTTTTTGTTCCTTCTGTAAAATTAAATTTGAATGGAGATGTTCTGGGAGCATTGTGATTCTTGCTGATAAACAATTAGCTAAAGTTGAAGCTCATGGAATTGAGACCAAATTATTGACCTGTTTAGGAAATTGGCTGTATGGCAGGAGATGGAGAGTAGGGATAATGAGCAGGTACTCAAATTGACTGAATGTGACTGGTGTCCTGTAGGGATCTGTGTTGGGGTCTCAACTATTTACTGTATTTATTAACAACTTGGATGATGGGAGAGAAAATCACATATGCAAATTTGCTAATGACACAAAGATGGATGGCATTGTAAACCGTGCAGATGGAAGCATAAAATTACGAAGATTAATAGATTAGGTGAATGAGCCAAACTGTGACAAATGGGTTTCAGTATAGGCAAGTGTGAGGTCATCCATTTGGTATCTAAAAAGGATAGATCCGAGTATATTCTGAATGGTCAAAAGCTTGCAGTGGTGGGGGGGGTGGGCGGTCTATGTACATAGATAATTAAAATGACATGGACAGCACAAAAAAAAATCGAAGGACTAATGGAATGCTGACCTTTTATATCTGGAGGAGTAAAATGTAAGTGACTAGAAGTCATGCTGCAGCAATGCAAAGCCTTGGTTAGACCATTTAAGGGTAACTAATAGGGTAGATAGAGAAACTATTTCTGCTAGTTGGGGAATCTAGGACTGGGGAAACATAACCCTAAAATTAGAGCCAGGCTTTTCAGTTGATGCTGGGTCAATTAATTTTAAATCCAAGATTGATCGGTTTCTGTTAACCAGGTGTATTAAGGGATATGCGGCAAAGGCAGACATATGCCATTAGGCCACTGATGAGCGATGATCTCATTGAATGGCAGAACAGGTTGAGTAAATAGCCTACTCCTGTTCCTTTTTTCTTGTGTATGAGTGACTGAGAAGTCCTATACTATTCCCGTGGAGACCACCAACAAACAAAGAAAAAATTGAATCCACCAACTGAGCCCAATTTAGGGAACAAAACCAAATGGACAAGATTTCACATTTTATAAATTTTTGTTTAACGCTAATCCAAACCAACATAAACATGGGTTACATGATCATTAGCAGAAAGCATCAAAGATGGTTCTTGTGGATCTTCAGAATAGTCTTATCAGCAAGGTAGTGCTGAACAGTCCCACAGTACAACAAAATCAGGATCTTCCTCAGGTAGTTTTTCAGGTTTGTCCTCCAGGATATGGAAATAATGAGGTCCTCTCGATCGCGAGCAATACAATCTTCCTTTTAACGGTTTGGTCTTGTCACCTTTCAAACAACCTCAGCCTTTCCTGCTACTGTCTTGGTAGCGTGGTATCACTGATAACTTTTCAGTCAGCGAAGACAACTGCCGTAAGTCATTCACCAACGGTCAACCCTCAGTCCAGTCTCCTTTGCCTGCAGTCAGATTGCTTTAACCAGCTGCTTTTGTAGTCTGATTCTCTGGAAGCCTGAAACTTGCAGCTCAGCCTGTCTCTTTAAAACAATCTGGCTGATTTTCCATCCACAGCAGAATCCTTCACAACTCCCCAAAAGTTGCCTTGTTACAAAACGCACACACTGCCTTTAGCTGGCTTAACACGCTGTAGAGTTTCTTGACAAACTGAAACCTCCAATCGCATGTCACTGGGTTTTTAAAAAAAAACGCGTGTTTGTTTTCAATCACAGGACTGTTTGTCTAACCTGGGCTTGACTCCCAGAACCTGGAAACCCCCAGTCTCAAATCAAAACGCAAACATCAGTTGTACAGAACTCAGTTTACATATGAGGACTCCATAACGGTACAAAAGAAGTATCTTGCAGCTTCTGAGTCCCACCCAAGATGTCAAAGCAATCACTTATTTTAAAAAACAGATATTTTTAAATTGCCCAAATGGTTTCGAAATGCAGTGTTTTTAGTGAGCTGTTAATTTATATTCCAAGTGTTTTCAGGAATTGAATTGTTTGTTCATGATTTCTCTTAGTTAGATTTCCTACCAAGACCAAGATGTAGCAAACTAGTGTAAGCGAGGCTGCCTGAATGGGATATCCATGGAATGTACAGTATAATTCCTGGAGCTGTGTATTGTAGCCGTGAAGTCTGGATCTGAGTTGATCTGCTGAACACAGAATCAGCTGTTGAAGTTTGTATCTCCCAGGAAGCCAACTGTGACATACCTCCAGTTTGAGAATTTGATGAATCCCGAGCAAACCCGCAGACTGTCATACGAATGCCAGTAAATGACTTTATCTTTCAGTAATGCAAAACTTTGCAAAATCCTTTTGGACATTTGAGAAGGACAGACTTAAGGAGCTGATGGTCTGCAAGAATACTTAGCTACTGTTGTTTCATTTGACAAGTGTTTGTTGGTTAGTGAAAATTCTGGGTGTGAATGCTATATTTACTCACATTCTCGTTTGTTGCTGAAGTTTATTTTAACCTTTTTGAATATCGTTTGCAAATTTTAACACCTTTCTATGGTGTACCAGTTGTGAGACTTTTTCTTTACTGTAAACTTGTAATCTTCCATATAGATTGACACAAAGCAATATCATTCGTGCATGGACTGACTAATGTTTCTCTCCTCAATGCAAAATGTGGATTTTGGATTTTACTTTTTGGGTCTGAAATACTACAGTCTTTAATGGTTAATGATGCAGTGGACCTACTATATGAGGGAATGCCAATAAAGCACAGTGGCGTACACCCAAACCATTTTGTGATATGAGCTTGCAAATGTATATCTTGGCCTTATTCTCTAAATAAGGCAGAGGTCAGAACTGTCAACTTGTACAATTTTGAAATGTATTGAATATTTCCTTCCTCCAATCAGTTACTGTATAGCAGCTGTTCAAATGTGACTAAACCGATCAAATAAAACCAGTGGTCTACTTATAAACTGTGAAAACTAAACACGTTTTATAATCTTTGTTGGTTTCTTTGGCAGTTATGATTTCTTACAAAACAGTGCAACCTCACTTATCTGCATTCCTATTATTGTGACTCTCAAAGATACCTATTGCCCCCTAGCTATAGAGATGAGTGTTAAAGACAGCATCCTTCCTCCTCCAGTCTGAGGAATGACAGACATCACAAGCAATGCTAAGCCTACCTGTTTAAAGGTGGTCCTTTGCCAGTGAGCAGTGTGTGTGTTGATGGATGCATACTAGTGCTATGTTCAACAAACTTCACTCGCCTGCACAAGCCTGATTTTAGACTGGCTGGCTTTATATTGACTTTTAAAATTGGTTACTACTCTGAAATCAGCCTGCTGAGTTTGTTGACAGGTTTGCTAGAAGTTAACAAATGATGCAGTTATCACTCATCATTATTGTTGGAAGCAGAGGTTGGGGTTTGAGGGAGCGTTTTGGCTGAGACTTGCTAGAGTTGTAAATTGGTGCTTGGGGGAGCTTTGAGTTGACTGACCAGTTCGATCAAGTATTCCAGCACCAGTCAATGTTGCGAAGAGCTGAGCAACTGAGAGGAGTATGACTGGGGAATTTTAAATATCTATCTTTAATTTCTCTATGTAAATTGCTGTACTCCAAAAGCAGTTTCGTGAAGTGAGATGCCAATTTCCATTAGATCAGGCAATCGATTCATTGTGTAGATTTCAAGAACAACCTGTATGATCTTTTGAAGTTGAGGGAAGGATGCAACACATCTCTATTGTCTCCCAGCTCTGAATGGGGAAAGTTGTAGCCGTGCAACCCTCCAAGATATCTGCACTCTAATTCTGGCCTCTTGAGCATTCCTGATTTTTAATCATTCCACCATTGGTGGCAGTGCTTTCAGCTGACTAGGTGATAAGACCTGGAATTCCCTCCTAAAACTTCTTCGCTTGTCTACCTCTCTTTTTTTCCATCTTAAAACCTACATCTTTGACCAAGCTTTTTGTCACATGCTCTCATATATTCTTACGTGACTCGATGTCAAATTTTGCTTTTTAGCTTTGCTGTGCCTTGGGATGTTTTATAATGTGAATGGTGTTATATAAATGCAAGTGTTATTATGGGATTTCTAAGATTTGTATCATTCACCTTTTGTGCTTGCCTGCAGTATTTGGTTTTTGTCATTCTTGAGTAGTGTGACAGATGGAGACCAAAGAGAACCTGTTGAGACAGGTTGATGCAAGGAAAGCAAATGACATTCCGAATGATGACGCACTCAAGCCCAATGTGTTGCAACCTTTAGATTCAAAAAGCAACTATGGCAGGAGGCGGTAGTGGAGGAACTAGAGGATGGGAGAGTAGTGTAAATGCTGCTTTGCAGTTGCCCTTTTGGGCGCTTAATTACATTTACAGGGATGTATATTTTTTAACCAATCTGTTAAAAGCTTGACTAGGTCCATATGGATTGCTAAATGATTAGATATGCTTCTGGTTATAGATCACTTGAGACTCTGAGAATATTTTCTATTGTTGTATTGTTCCAATACTATTGCAACTAACATTCAGTTTTTCCCGATTTAGGTCCATTGTTTGACACACCATTTTTGACATTATCTCCCTACATTTTGTTTTTTTTCCCCTGCCAATCTCTATTGTACCACATGTGCATTTGCAAATAATTGTTGTATTGTGAACTCCTTTCATGCACTACAGAACACTGTGTCTTGTTAGCTAGGAAACTGTCGGAATCACCCCTGGTTATCAAAAAAATTAACCTTGTATCAATTGGTTGAAGAGAAATTAGGGCTGTTTGGCACAGACTGCACTTTGTGCATGTGGAAGAATTAGTGAAGGAGGAAGATTGATGTATCACATTTTCTTTTTTAAAAAAAAACTTTTATAGGTTGATCTTGCGTGCCATAAGCTCTTCAAGACCAACATGCCAAGTATTTCACTTATTCAGGGTAGCTATGGTCACAACTGGATTCCATGCAGCTGGCATAAGATTTGAACCCAGGTCACATTGCTGAAAAGTAGTGTTCAACAGGCAAACCACCTGTGCCCAAACAACTGAAGCTTTCTGACAAGATGATGCTTGTTGCTCTGAAAAATAAATGACGGTTGAAATTCTAAGGAATTCAGAATGCTGATTATGACTGTTAGATGCCAGAGACTGCTGTCTCAAATTTTTGCAATCCTGGAAACTGGAGTTTTTTTTGGGTGCACTCTGATTTTGTTTTAGAATCCTTTAAGAAATAAAGCATACAGGGCTGCAGTTGCTTGTGCTTTATGTGGTATATTCATGCAACTTCAATTTTTAAGTCGGGCAGTCATAAAGCTATTGTGAACTTGACATGCGCCAGTACAGGACAATATAGTACCAGAAAGAATCAGTTGGGAATTTGAGAGGCCAAAACAACAGCCTTTCACTTGGGAAAGAAGAGTTGGATGTAGTAACAGTGACACTTAAAGGTTACATACACCCTGTGGCTGTTCTAGATACCACATAGTTTGGACTTTCTTCCAATAAACAGTCCCATTTTAATATCTGACTGTCTTACAAATCGATTCACTCCTAATCCTGTTTAAATATGATGCTAACCTCTGCTTGCATCTGCAGCAAGGACTAGCAAAGCAGAGGTCATCACTTGACTAGATCACATTTTAGGAGTTTTCCTGAGTTGGGTCTGTTCAAAATTGATCCATTTCATATGATCGGAACAGCTGGTTCATGTAAGTGAAGCTTTTTGATCATAGTTGTAGAGCTTCTCTCCTCCTTGTGGCCCCACAGAACAACTTGTTACTGGGATCAAGATTGATTTGAGCAGAAAATAATTTGTAAATCTGCAGCTGAGGTACAGATTTCTTCTATATGCATGAATTTGTGTTTTCACCACTTTTTTTGGATGAGTTTTTTAGCAGTGGCTGCAGTGTGCAGGGGGTGGGACAGGGAAAGCAAAAATGCAAAGAAATTAAATGAAGAAAAAGTCATAACATATGCAACAGAACAGGAGATATGGGTTACAATAATCAGAAATACAAGGTAAGGGTCGCCAAGAGTGTCCCCGCTGACTGCATCTGCGGGAAGTGCACCCAACTCCAGCTCCTCGAGAACCGCGTTAGGGAACTGGAGCTGGATGAACTTCGGATCATTCGGGAGGCGGAGGGGGTTATTGAGAGGAGTTATGGGGAGGTAGTCACACCTCGGGTAAAAGAAGTAGGTAGATGGGTTACCTTCAGGGGAAGGAGAGGGAACCAGCAGGCAGTGCAGGGATCCCCTGTGGCCGTTTCCCTCAACAACAGGTATACTGTTTTGGATACCTTTTGCGGGGGACGACTTACCAGGGGTAAGCAATGGGGTACAGGTATCTGGCACAGAGTCTGTCCCTGTTGCTCAGAAGGGAAGGGGGAAGAGGAGCAGAGCATTAGTCATTGGGGACTCCATAGTTAGGGGAACAGATAGGAGGTTCTGTGGGAACGAGAGAGACTCATGGTTGGTATGTTGCCTCCCAGGTGCCAGGGTTCGTGATGTCTCGGATCGTGTTTTTGGGATCCTTAAGGGGGAGGGGGAGCAGCCCCAAGTCGTGGTCCACATAGGCACCAACGACATAGGTAGGAAGAGAGATGGGGATTTAAGGCAGAAATTCAGGGAGCTAGGGTGGAAGCTTAGAGCGAGAACAAACAGAGTTGTTATCTCTGGGTTGTTGCCCGTGCCACGTGATAGCGAAGCGAGGAATAGGGAGAGAGAGGAGTTGAACACGTGGCTGCAGGGATGGTGCAGGAGGGAGGGTTTTGGTTTCCTGGATAATTGGGGCTCTTACTGGGGTAGGTGGGACCTCTACAAACAGGATGGTCTTCACCTGAACCAGAGGGGTACCAATATCCTGGGGGGGAGATTTGCTAGTGCTCTTCGGGGGGGTTTAAACTAATTCAGCAGGGGAATGGGAACTTAAAATGTAGTGCCAGTGTACAGGATGTTGAGTAGTGAGGTCAGGGATAAGGTTACAAGGACGCAAGAGGGCACTGGCAAGCAAGAACCTGGTTTAAAGTGTGTCTACTTCAACGCCAGGAGCATCTGGAATAAGGTGGGTGAGCTTGCAGCATGGGTTGGTACCTGGGATCTCGATGTAGTGGCCATTTCAGAGACATGGGTAGAGCAGGGGCAGGAATGCATGTTGCAGGTTCCGGGATTTAGATGTTTCACTAAGAACAGAGAAGATGGTAAAAGAGGGGGGGGTGTGGCATTGTTAATGAAGGAGAGTATTACAGCGACAGAAAGGACGTTTGAGGACTCGTCTACTGAGGTAATATGGGCCGAGGTTAGAAACAGGAGAGGTGAGGTCACCCTGTTGGGAGTCTTTTATAGACCTCCAAATAGTTCCAGAGATGTAGCGGAAAGGATAGCGAAGATGATTCTCGACAGGGGCGAGAGTAACAGGGTAGTTGTTATGGGGGACTTTAACTTTCCAAATATCGACTGGAAATAGTATAGTTCGAGTACTTTAGATGGGTCAGTTTTTGTCCAGTGTGTGCAGGAGGGTTTTCTGACACAGTATGTAGACAGGCCAACCAGGGGCGATGCCACATTGGATTTGGTACTGGGTAATGAACCCGGCCAGGTGTTAGATTTAGATGTAGGTGAGCACTTTGGTGATAGTGATCACAATTCGGTTAGGTTTACATTAGCGATGGGCAGGGACAGGTATATACCGCAGGGCAAGAATTATAGCTGGGGGAAAGGAAATTATGATGTGATTAGGCAAGATTTAGGATGCGTAGGTTGGGGAAGGAAACTGCAGGGGATGGGCACAATCGAAATGTGCAGCTACTGCGTGTCCTTGATAAGTATGTACCTGTCAGGCAGGGAGGAAGTTGTCGAGCGAGGGAGCCGTGGTTTACTAAAGAAGTTGAAGCGCTTGTCAAGAGGAAGAAGAAGGCTTATGTTAGGATGAGACGTGAAGGCTCAGTTAGGGCGCTTGAGAGTTACAAGCTAGCCAGGAAGGATCAAAAGGAAGAGCTAAGGAGAGGACACGAGAAGTCATTGGCGGATAGGATCAGGGAAAACCCTAAGGCTTTCTATAGGTATATCAGGAATAAAAGAATGATAAGAGTTAGATTAGGGCCAATCAAGGATAGTAGTGGGAAGTTGTGTGTGGCATCAGAGGAGATGGGGGAAGTGATAAATGAATATTTTGCGTCAGTATTTACAGTAGAGAAAGAAAATGTTGTCGAGGAGAATACTGAGATTCAGGCTACTAGGCTAGATGGGATTGAGGTTCACGAGGAGGTGTTAGCAATTTTGGAAAGTGTGAAAATAGATAAGTCCCCTGGGCCAAATGGGATTTATCCTAGGATTCTCTGGGAAGCTAGGGAGGAGATTGCAGAACCTTTGTCCTTGATCTTTATGTCGTCATTGTCGACAGGAATAGTGCCGGAAGACTGGAGGATAGCAAATGTTGTCCCCTTGTTCAAGAAGGGGAGTAGAGACAGCCCTGGTAATTATAGACCTGTGAGCCTTACTTCAGTTGTGGGTAAAATGTCGGAAAAGGTTATAAGAGACAGGATTTATAATCATCTTGAAAAGAATAAGTTCATTAGCGATAGTCAGCACGGTTTTGTGACGGGTAGGTCGTGCCTCACAAACCTTATTGAGTTTTTCGAGAAGGTGACCAAACAGGTGGATGAGGGTAAAGCAGTGGATGTGGTGTATATGGATTTCAGTAAGGCGTTTGATAAGGTTCCCCATGGTAGGCTATTGCAGAAAATACGGAAGTATGGGGTTGAAGGTGATTTAGAGCTTTGGATCAGAAATTGGCTAGCTGAAAGAAGACAAGAGGGTGGTGGTTGATGGCAAATATTCATCCTGGAGTTTAGTTACTAGTGGTGTACCGCAAGGATCTGTTTTGGGGCCACTGCTGTTTGTTATTTTTATAAATGATCTGGAAGAGGGTGTAGAAGGGTGGGTTAGTAAATTTGTGGATGACACTAAGGTCGGTGGAGCTGTGGATAGTGCCGAAGGATGTTGTCGGGTACAGAGGGACATAGGCTGCAGAGCTGGGCTGAGATATGGCAAATGGAGTTTAATGCGGAAAAGTGCGAGGTGATTCACTTTGGAAGGAGTAACAGGAATGCAGAGTACTGGGCTAATGGGAAGATTCTTGGTAGTGTAGATGAACCGAGAGATCTTGGTGTCCAGGTGCATAAATCCCTGAAGGTTGCTAACCAGGTTAATAGGGCTGTTAAGAAGGCATATGGTGTGTTAGCTTTTATTAGTAGGGGGATCGAGTTTCGGAGCCACGAGGTCATGCTGCAGCTGTACAAAACTCTGGTGAGACCGCACCTGGAGTATTGCGTGCAGTTCTGGTCACCGCATTATAGGAAGGATGTGGAAGCTATGGAAAGGGTGCAGAGGAGATTTACTAGGATGTTGCCTGGTATGGAGGGAAGGTCTTACGAGGAAAGGCTGAGGGACTTGAGGTTGTTTTCGTTAGAGAGAAGGAGGAGGAGAGGTGACTTAATAGAGACATATAAGATAATCAGAGGGGTAGATAGGGTGGATAGTGAGAGTCTTTTTCCTCTGATGGTGATGGCAAACACGAGGGGACATAGCTTTAAGTTGAGGGGTGATAGATATAGGACAGATGTCAGAGGTAGTTTCTTTACTCAGAGAGTAGTAGGGGCGTGGAACGCCCTGCCTGCAGCAGTAGTAGACTCACCAACTTTAAGGGCATTTAAGTGGTCATTGGATAGACATATGGATGAAAATGGAATAGTGTAGGTGAGATGGTTTCACAGGTCAGCGCAACATCGAGGGCCGAAGGGCCTGTACTGCGCTGTAATGTTCTAATTCTAATTTTACTTGAGGCATGAGTAAGCCAATGGATACTGTCATCAATAGATCATCCATACAAACATAAGGCATTGCCAGAATTTCAGCAAGGACTAAGTTAAGATGCATAAGAGACCTATTCATGCTGCTGTTTGTAGAATTACTTGGAACTAGAATTAGAGGTTATAGAATTTGCATTGGTCTCAGTTATGATTTTAAAGACTCTGAAAATTATCCCAGCACGGCAGATCAATATTCATCTCATTTCTGGCAGAATAAAAATTGAGGAAATTGAGCAAACTATAATATGAGGAAAACTAGTGCAGTCTTTCTGTCTGGTGTAAAAGGAAACCCCAGCACCAGGTTCAACCCTGAAGTAGTCCTAATTATCAACAAAACGTGTTCACCCTACCCTTTCTGTGTGCTTAATCATTCAAAAAGTTCATACATAAAATAAATTTTTAGCCTAAAGGCATATATTATTCTCTAGGCCCTCTTCCCTAATTTCTTTTTTCCCTGCGACCCCACCCCCCCTTGCCCCCCTGCCAGGCACACCACCCATCTCCAGAGAGCTGAAGCCAACAGTCTGCGATGTTCAAGTTCATTAAATGTTCCTTTCAAAAGTTCAATGGGACCTCCCTCAGGCCAAGAGTGATGTGGATCAAGAGATAGAGGCATGTGTGATTGACTTGAACCCCTGTAGCAGCATAGTCAATGGTAACTGGAGTACGTCGCAAGTCCAGAAGATGTGGGAGCAAACCAATCCACATCCTTCCCTAACACTGATCCAAATCACACGCTGCAACTATGTAACTGTAGTGGTGTGCATAAGAATGTAAGAACATAAGAAATAGGAGCAGATGTAGGCCATATGGACCCTCAAGACTGCTCTGCCATTCAGTAAGATCGTGGTTAAACTTCTACAGCAACTCCACTTACCCACTGTATCCCCATATACCTTGATTCCCTTAGATTAGATTAGAGATACAGCACTGAAAACAGGCCCTTCGGCCCACCGAGTCTGTGCCGAACATCAACCACCCATTTGTACTAATGCTACACTAATCCCATATTCCTACCAAACATCCCCACCTGTCCCTATATTTCCCTACCACCTATCTATACTAGTGACAATTTATAATGGCCAATTTACTTATCAAGCTGCAAGTCTTTTGGCTTGTGGGAGGAAACCGGAGCACCCGGAGAAAACCCACGCAGACACGGAGAACTTGCAAACTCCACACAGGCAGTACCCGGAATCGAACCCGGGTCCCTGGAGCTGTGAGGCTGCGGTGCTAACCACTGCGCCACTGTGCCGCCCAAAACTCTATTGATCTAGGTCTTGAATATACTGAACAGAGCATTCACAGTATTTTGGGATAAAGAATTTCTAAGATTCACAGCCCTCTGAGTTTAGAAATTTTTCCTCATCTTAGGCCTAAATGGCTGACCCTTTATCCTGAGATTATGACCCCTAGTTCTAGACTCCCCAGACAGGGAAAATGGTCCCTCAGCATTTACCCTGTCAAGCCCTCTAAGAATTTTCTGCTTCGATGAGATCGCCTCTCATTCTTCTAAATTCCAGAGAATATCGGCCCATTCTACTCAATCTCTCCACTTAGGACAGCCCTCTCAGGAATCTATCTAGCGAACCTTCGTTGCATCCCCTCTAAGGTAAGTATATTCTTCTCTCACTTTTTAAAAATGTACGTTTTTTTTCCATTCTTACTGAAGTGGGTAATTTCACATTTCACCACATTATATTCCTGCTACCTTCTTGTCCAATCACTTAACAGATATAATGAATATGTTTTGTGTTCTTCCTGTATCCGTAGTAGACCAACTAGCTTCCCTTTCCTCACCTGATATTGTACAATATCAGATCAGGCTACTCACATAGAAATCAACATATCTCCTCAATTGAACCAATCACCACCTGCTTGGAAACTCGATGCATGATTTCTAATATTGGAAAGAAACAGCGACATCATAATGCGATTACTTGTCGGAAAATGAAAACCAGCTTGGATTTGTCTCCGGGTAGTATAACTTGTGGACACAGAGATCCTTCTAATGTCTTTAGAATTTTAACACGTCTGAAATGTTACTGCAATGTTGAGTTGAAGCAAAAAAAAGTTCACATTTTACATCCACTGTGAGGTTAGTTTTTTTTAATGCTTTAATTCAGCGTTGTCCCAGTAGAACTTGCTCATTAGCCACAAGTGTTCTAGTGGCACTGTTTTAGCCACATACGTATGCTCATACAAAACAGGCAAATGTACTTCATGTGCATATTTACTGATTAACGATCCAAATACACGCTAACACTCAGCTTTTTGCCGTAACATTCTATCATCATCTTTGCCCTCCTTGTCTCGAGAGACAATGGGTAAGTGCCTGGAGGTGGTCAGTGGTTTGTGAAGCAGCGCTTGGAGTGGCTATAAAGGCCAATTCTAGAGTGAGCAGACTCTTCCACATCCACCTATCCCTGTGCAGGGGCCTTAACAACCCCACTGCCTTGTGGGTGTTTCGGGAGAGACCAAGGCTAAGGGAGTAAACCCTAACAGAAAATCTGGAGCGGAACCCAGAAGGCGGTCATGTCACCTTTAGTATGTTTCCGGCAGTTCCTGCAGCCATACCGGTGCCCTGATTTGTTAACAGCTTTGTAACTCTGCAATTTTACTAAGCTATTAATAAACATAGATACTAAATAAAGGTCACAAAGTTTTCAATCTTTGAGTAGTATGTTAGATTTTTTGAAAAGAAAATCCATTGTGAATTATCTCTTTATGAACGCACCGATCACAACATAGCAAATTGCTGCTATTACATGTGATCACTTAAAATTTGATTAAGCAGACTTTCTAATTTGTTTTGTGCAGATTATAGAAAATACTGTTGAAAGATTAACGTGAAATTTGTGTGCTTGAGAAAAATATGCTTCCATTTTTCCTGTATCTGGGGAAAATTTACATGTGCAAAAACTCTCGATTTATTTTTAAACAAGTGTCTGTCATTCAAACTGGTGTGGTGGTCGCTGTTTGACTTCTATAATGCTGAAATATTTAAAGATCCTATGGTTCATTTGTCTTTCACCTGCCTATTGACAGTAGTTAAACATTTTTCACAGGCAGAATGAAAGCTGCACCTGTCATGGATATTTGAGGACCTCATTCCAATGTCCGATGTTTTAATGGCTGCAGACAGCAACTTTAAAGGCACTGAACAGATTCTGCAGTTATTTCAGTCATTTACTGGCTATTTTGCAAGTCCCTTCCTGTTGGACAGGAGTAGAGTACACAGAATTAAAAAAAAAAGTTATGGAAATTGGTTGATAGGTAAATTGGCTATTATAAATTGCCCCTAGTATAGGTAGGTGGTAGGGGAATATCGGGACAGGTGAGGATGTGGTAGGAATATAGGATTAGTATAAATGGGTGGTTGATGGTCAGCACAGACTTGGTGGGCCGAAGGGCCTGTTTCAGTGTTGTATCTCTAAATAAATTGATTTTCAAAAAACACTTTTACTCATTGGTAATTGGCATGAAAGCAGGCTTTACTTAGAACAGATAAAATTGAAGTTCATGAGGTATTGTTGCATCTGGTTCAATTTCTCCAAGTTTAGTCACACTTTTAGGTAATTTACTTCAATTTGATACATCCTCCTGTGATATCTATTGCAGATTTTACATTTGTCACTCTCTTTATTCCCATCACACGAACAGACACCAAATACAAAAAAGCTGCAATCTACATGACTCAGTAATTCAACATTATACATTTTGACCATGCAAACTGAGAACTCTTCGTACATTTAAAAAGTATAATATATTTAGATTCGATATACTTATTTGAAGGCGCTTTTTCTATTTTAAAATTATTTAGTTGAGTGCCTTTTATGAGAGATGTTAGTTAGAAGCTGTCTAAATATTTGGAGAAATCTCTTTGCACTTGCTTTCTTCATTTAAACCTAAAATTCTTGAAATTTGTATATGGAGATGTTAACTTCTAATAGTTGCTTTAGTAACAGCCTCTCTGACCTGCTGTGATCTGTTAAAATAATCTAACCAGTTTCTAGCCTGTTGAACAGTTGCTAGTAACTGATCAATAATGCTTGCATGCTTCGGAGATTGAATCAATCACCCCACCATATGCAGTATTCTTGGGGCAATAAGAATAGAATGGTACTTCTTGATATGAACTGGTACTTAGTTGCCAATGTTTTGCATACTGTACATGATCTAATATAACCGGTTTTATGATTACATGATGTCTATATGCATGACTACTGCATAAAACTAGCCAATAAATTCTTATGAAAATGAATGTGAGACTTTGCATTGTATAAACAGATGGTTGTAGTTTGTGATAATATAACAAATTGGCACAAGTGAGTCTGGGTTTGTTACAGGAGCTGGTAGTCTGTGTCCTGCATGACCAGTTTCAACCCATCTTCATGCACAGATACACTCCAGAGAAGTGACTAGAAGCAGGAATAAACCCAACATTGCCTAGCCCTTCCTGTGGCACACGCATGTTAGAATGTGTATTACGGTAGTAATATGTTAGGAAGTAACAGTTGAGGTTTATGTGATGCCAGTAAACATTTTCTTTTCCCTGTTTGGCTTTTAACATACTTTGTCCCAAACTTATTTTTTGTATTGCAGAGGGGTATATTTGTATACACTATTTTCTTCCGTATACACAAGTGAGATAAAGTGGAGTTGTTTTGTGAAATTGTTCATAATCTCTGGATGATGGGCAGCAGTGAAGAATGAAACTGCTAGGTCCTATCTGAATAACTCTTGATTTCATTACTTGTTTCCTGTTTTGAAAGATGAGTCGCTAAAGCGTTAGCTAGAAAGTGAGTATGCTATTGTAATCCAGGGGCAAGAGAGAGATAATGGCTAAATCCAGTTTTTCACCATCATAGAGTCATTGTCATTTGCAGCACAAATGGAGGCCATTAGGCCCATCGAGTTCATGCTGGCTCTCCTCTGAACTATCTAGTCAGTCCCACTCCCCTGCTCGATCCCCGTAGCCCTGCAAGTCTGTTTCACTCAAGTGGCCATCCAGCCTCCTCTTGAAGTCATTGTCTCTGCTTCCACCACCCTTGTGGGCAGCGAGTTCCAGGTCATTACCACCCGCTGTGGAAAAGTGCTTCCTCATATTCCCTCTGCACCTCTTGCTCAAAACTTTCAATTTGTGTCCTAGACCTTGTACCATTAGTTAATAGGAACAGTTTTTCCTTGTCTAACTTATGTAAGCCTGTCATAATCTTTTACACTTCTATTAAGTCTCCCCTCATTCTCCTTTTGTTCTAAGGAGAACAAATCCAGATTTTCCAACCTAACCTTGTAACCAAAATCCTCCATCCCTGGAACCATTCTGGTAAATCTCCTCCACTCTCTTAAGGACCCTCCTATCCTTCCTAAAGTGTGTTGACCAGAACTGGGCGCAATACTCCAGTTGGGGCCTAACCAGGGCTTCATAAAGGTTCAGCATAACTGCCCTGCTTTTGTACTTAATGCCTCCTATTTATGAAGCCCATGATCCCGTATGCTTTACTAACCGCACTCTCTCAATATGTCCTGCCACCTTCAAAGATCGATGCACAAGCACCTCCAAGTCCCTCTTCACGCATTCATTTTCGCAGAGATCACTAAATAGTGATCAGACGTGGGAAGATTCTGTTTTCTCTCCCTTTCCTGGGTCATAGCTGTTTCTTTTAGCATTCACCACTGCTGCTGCAGTTGCGATCAGCTAATCCAGCACAAATGAGTGATTGAATCCAGGACCTTTTATGATTTGTCATTTGGTACTATACTGGTCATTGTTTTTTCCAACTAAGATATCCGGGCAGCAATATTAATATATGTTCTTAGAAACTATAGGCTGAATCCTGGCTCCTAAAGATGAGTGGGTTGGGGTCTCTGAGGTTAAGATTCAAAAAAGCCTGAAACAGGACCCCAACCTGCCCAATTCCGGTTTTAACAGAGGCTTGATGAGGGACGGGCTACCAATCTGTTCACGGGAGGTGGGTTGGTCATTTAACTAACCATCATAATGAGGTTGCATGACTTTAATTTAATAGTTGTTCTGTTGTTAACTGGTATTAGCTGGGTTTCCCAGGCCTCTGGAAATCCCCCAGGAGAAAGCAGGCAAGAAGGGCTGAATCTAAGAGGCAAGTGACTTTTATAGCACTGCTTGTAGACCAGGATGAACAAGTGTTCTCTCCAGACCCACTAATACCTAGTTAAACCAACTCCCCACTTCCCACCCAGACTGCCATTGGAACCCTCATGTCCCTACCATTTTTCCCACCCCCCAACTAGACCTACCTGCTCTCTTTGGCTGCTGCCTTGTGCTATAGGCTTCCCTGACCAACAGGCCTGTAGCCTGTCAATTGGGAAACTGTTAGGAAAATTCAACACCTGTAGGATGTTCTAGAAGTCTGTTTTGCCAGGTTTCATAATCTCAGAACAGCCACTACCCCCCATCCAGATGAATGCACCTCTGGGCTAAAATCCAGGTCTATATATTTGCTCTATTTTCTCCACAACATATTGTATTAGCAGATTATTTGACCATAAATTATTGCTTCAAGAAATTTCTTTCTGTATAACTCTTCCCCGGAACACAGTGGAGGTAGGGTCATTGAATGTTTTTAAGGAGAGTTATGCAGATGCTTAACAAACAAGGGAGTCAAAGGGTATCTGGGTAGGCAGGAAATTGGAGTTGAATTCACGAACAGATCAACCATGATCTTATAGAATAGTGGAGCAGGCTTGAGGGGCCGAGTAGTTTGTATGTTCGTAAGATAAATTGGGAGAGTGAAAGCTATTTACAATGCAATACAGTCTGTATTCTAATTTCAAGACAAATTGCAAATCTTTATGAATGCTGAAAAGTTAAACCTAGAACAAGTCTGTCACACTTTTATGAAGTTTGTACACATCAAACCACATATTTTATAGCATTCTGCTTTTGTTTGTTCATGGCATTCAAACAATGCTGGTTAGTTCATTGAGGTTTCAGTATTTTCGAAGACAGTGTTGATCAGATGATGCAACAAAATATTTACAGGATGTAATACAATCAGTCCATCCAGTAAAGTGTAGTTCCTTCCAGGCAAATTGAGATTGAAGCACTAACCAAGTAACACTGAATTATATTCGTACAGGTGGAAAAACAAAATATTTTCCATATTCAATCAATGGAACAATTATACACCACTATGAAGAACTCCACTAAGAGTGGAGTTTTGTTGCTCTCCTGGTGGCTAAGCAAATAATTACCCTGCACCCACCAGTGTAATGCTTAGCAGTACAGAGTGCAGTTGTCCAAGGTTTGCTCCTTATGTTGATCTGGGTAGAATGGTGGAAGGCTTCTGCAATTGGTCTTGGTATTCTTGCCAAAAGGAGGAGAAAAGTGAGTCAGCAATCTTATTTGTCATTGTTATTTTGTGACCCTCCCTGCAAAGTGCATATGTGTGGACATCAGATGAGAGCAAGTTGGAGCCTAGTCTGATCTCTTTCTATTCAAAGGATTGTTTATGAAGAATGATATCTTTTACAAGGTACTGGAGGGATGCTGGTACCAAAGAACCTTACCCAGATAGGTCAGAACCTTCATAGAGGAGAGGAGAAAATTGGGTAAGAAAAAGATTACAGTTTCTGTAATCATAGAGTCATAGAATAGTAGAGCACAGAAGGAAGCCATTTGGCCCATCGAGTCTGTGCTGGCTCTTTTGATCGATGCAGTTAGTCCCTCTACCCTGCTCTTCCACCATATCCCTGCAATTTATTTCTCCAGGTATTTATGCAATTCCCTTTTGAAAGCTGCTATTTAATTAATTTGTTTCCCCCACCCTATCAGGCAGTGCATTCCAATCCTAACCGCTCGCTGTGTTTATATATAAAAAAATATATATTTTCCTTATACTGCCTCTGGTTCTTTCACCAATCACCTTAAATCTGTGCTCTCTGGTTTTCGACCCTTCAGCCATTGGAATCAGTTTCTCTTTTAATTACTCTACCTAAACCCTTCATGATTTTAAACACCTCCACAAAATCTTTCCTTGGCATTCTCTGCTCTAAGAACAATCCCAGCTTTTTCAGTCTCCATGTAACTGTAATCCTTCATTCCTAGAACCAGTCTAATAAATCCCATTTGTAACCTCTCCAAAGCTTTCACCTGTTCCTGAAGTGTGGTGCCCAGAATTGGGCATGATACTTTAGCTAGCTGTAGCTGGACTAGTGTTTTGTATAGGTGTAGCATAACTTCCTGGCTTTTGTGCTCAATGTCCCTGTTTATAAACCCCAGGATCCTATATGCTTTATTTACTGCTTAGTTAACCTGTCCTGCCACTTCGAAGATGTGTGTGCAAGCACCCCCTTTAAAAGTGTACCATGTTAGCTTGTATTCATTCATTCATTCTTCCTGCCAAATTGGATCACTTCACACTTTTCTGCATTGAACTTCATCTGCCATGGGTCCTCCAGTTCCACCAGCCTGGCTATGTTCTCTTGAAGTCTATTACTATCTTCCTCACTGTTTTACTATACTTCCAAGTTATGTATCATCTGCAAATTTTGAAGTAGTGCTCTGTACCCCCAAGTCCAAGACATCAATTTATATTAAAACTATTTTTAAAAAAACTCTAGGAAGTGTTGAGGAAACATGTAGGATTAGAATTAAATCAAAGTCTCTTTCAGTAACTAGGTGGATTAGAAATAAAACTATCCCTAATTTGAATATTTTATTTCCATGTCCAATGCTTTTTACTCGAACGGACAAGCTTAATTTTTTTATTTGTTTTTGGGATGTGAGCGTTGATGCCAGGGCCAGCATTCGTTGCCCATCCCTAATTGTCCTAGAGAAGGTGGTGGTGAACTGCTGCCTTGAACCACTACAGTCCTTGTGTAGGTACACCCACAGTGCTGTTAGGAAGGGAGTTCCAGGATTTTGATCCAGTGGCAATGAAGGAATATAGTTCCAAGTCAGAATGATTTGTGACTTGGAAGGAAACTTGCAGGTGGTGATGCTCCCATTGTTACGACTGCGGTGGGAGTGACACACTGTCAACTCAGTCCTGTCACTCCACAGGTGAAGGCTTATTATTAAAGTTTTCCACCCAACTGGAAAACAACCAAATTAAACACTGTAGTAACCCCTGGAATAAAACAGACCAAACCAGGTATCTTTAGACAACAACAAATTAACTATTTATTGAACCCAAATCTTAAGCACTATTAAGAAAAACCTATGTCTAAAGACCTTTTTATAATTTCTTATTTTAATCTAACTTCATTCACACACACACACACACACACACACTCAAAAATAATAGTAGTTAACCGGTTTTAAAAGTGGTGTTTTTAAAAATTAGCTTATTAAGAATAAATAAGGAAGTCTTTGTGGGTTACATTCCTAATTGATGAGGTATTCTAATGTGAAAATAATCAAAGGTCACTCAATGTCTCCATGTGATTTGATGAAATTGTTTGTTCTTAAGCTTTCAAAATACTTTGGCTGCAGCAGCCATCAACACCGGCAAGTTGCAGAAAAATACAATCAGTCAAGAGAGGTCCAATCTTGAAGCAAATTCTTCCTGGCTTGGAAGTAACTGAAAGGAGTTTTACTACCTTCAGCAATACAAACAGTCTATTAAAAGAAAAAGGCTTTTTATTTTCTTTCCTTAGGCAATCAACTTGGCCTGTAGCTCCTTGTAGAACTTCTGCTGAGAGAGAATAGACAGCTCCTTTCTCCAGTAGCACGCTTCACTTTGCTGGTTCAGACCGGATCTGCCGGTTTTATACACCGTCAAATCGAAACATTGTACCATGTGACCTCTCTCCTGCTGTGACTGAGGGACTGGTGCAGCTGGCACCCTGTGCTCAGTCTTAAAGGCACACTGTTTTCAAACAGATTCTTAAAGGAGAAAGATAATACAAGTCTGTGACACCATGCATCTGCTGCCTTTGTCTTTCTAGGTGGTAGAGGTCACTGGTTTGGAAGGTCGAAGGAGCCTTGGCAAATTGCTGCAGTGCATCTTGTAGACGGTACACACTGCTGTCCCAGTGTGCAGGTGGTAGAGGGAGTAAATGTTTAAGGTAATGGATGGAGTGGGTTGCTTTGTCTTGGATGGTGTCCAGCTTCTTGAGTGTTGAAGCTGCACTCAACCAGGCGAGTGGAGAATATTCCATTACATGCCTGATTTGTTTCTTGTAGGTGGTGAGCAGGCTTTGTGGAGTCAGGATCTGAGCTACTTGCCGCAGAATTCCCAGCCTCTGACCTGTTTTTGTAACCACAGTATTTATATGGTCAATGGTAGCCCTAGGATGTTGATCGTGGGGGGGATTCAGCAATGGTAATGTCATTTAATATCAATGGAAGATGGTTAGATTTTCTCTTGTTGGAGATGGTCATTGCCCGGCACTTGTGTGGCGCGAATGTTAATGTGCTACTTAACCAAAGCCTGAATGTTGTCCAGGTCTTGCTGCATGTGGGTACGGACTGCTTTAGTATCTGAGTAGTTTCAAATGGTACTGAACACCGTGCAATCACTGAACATTCCCACTTATGTCCTTATGTTGGAGGAAAGGTCATTGATGAGGCAGCTGAAGATGGTTGGGCATGTCATTACCCTGAGGAACTCTTGCAGCGATTTCCTGGGACTCAGATGATTGGCTTTCAACCACCACCTTCCTTTGTGCTAGTTATGACTCCAACCAGTGGAGAGTTTTCCCTTGATTCCCATTGACTTCAGTTTTGTTAGGGCTTCTTGATGCTGAGTAAGTACAGCTTGATAGCACTGCCAACAACACCTCCCATCATTTTGCTGATTGAGAGCAGACTGAAGGGATTGTAATAGGCTAGATTGGATTTGTCCTGCTTTTTGTGAATAGGACGTACTGGGGTAGTTTTCCACATTGTTGGGTAGTGGCCAGTGTTGTCCCTGTACTTGAGTAGCTTGGCAAAGGACATAGCTATTTCTGGATCACAAGTCTTCAGTACAACAGCCAGGATGTTGTCAGGGCCTATAGCCTTTGCTGTATCCAGCATCCTCAGCCATTTCTTGATCATGTGAAGTGAATCGAATTGTCTGAAGACTGGCATCTGTGATGCTGGGGACCTCAGGAGGTGGAAGAGATAGATCATCCACTTGGCACTTCTGGCAGAAGATGATTACAAATGGTTCATCTCTTGTCTATTGCATTGATGTGCTGGGCTCCCTCATCATTGAGGATGTTTTTGGAATCTCTTCTACTTAGTTGTTTAATTGTCCACCATCATTCATAACTGGATGTGGCAGAGAGCTTTGATGTGATCCGTTGGTTGTGAGATCACTTAGTTCTGTCTATAGCATGCTGCTTCTGCTGTTTAGCATGTCATCCTGTGTTGGCATCTCATTTTTAGATATGCCTGATGCTGCTCCTGGCATGCTCTCCACACTTCTCATTGAACCAAGGTTGGTTCCATGATTTGATAGTAATGGTAGAGCAGGTGGTATGCTGGGCTATGACGTTACAGATTGTGTTTGAATACAGTTTTGCTGATGGCCCACAGTGCCTCTTTATGCCCATTGTGAGCTGCTAGATCTGTTCTGAATCTATCCCATTTAGCACAGTGGTAGTGGCACACAACACGATGGAGGGTGTCCTCGATGTGAAGATGTCTCCAGAAGAACGGAGTGGTGGTGACTCTTACCAATACTGTCATGGACAGATGCATCTGCGACAAATAGATTGGTGAGGACGAGGCCAATAGGCTTTTTTCCTCTTGTTTCTTTTGCCACCTGCCACAGGCCCAGTCTGGCAGATACGTCCTTCAGTCAATATGGTGGGTAGTGATTCTACCAAGCCACTCTTGGTGGTGGACATAGAATGTACTCTGGGTGGGAGTCATCAATGTCCTTGTTGCACTTGGTGCTTCTTCCAGGTCGTGTTCAACATGGGGGAGCACTGTTCATCAGCTAAGGGAGTGCAGTTGGTGGTAATCAGGTTTCCTTGCCCACGTTTGACCTGATGCCATGAGACTTCATAGGGTCCAGAGTCAATATTGAGCAGTCCCAGGATCACTTCGCCCCAACTGTGTACCATGGTGCTGCCATCTCTGCTCTACTGATGGGACAGGACGCATACAGGGATGGTGATGAAAGAGTCTGGAACATTGGCTTTAAGGCATGATTCTTTGAGTATGACTATGTAAGGCTGTTTCTTGACTAGTCTGTGGGATAGCTCTCCCAATTTTGGCACAAGTCCCCAGATGTTAGCGAGGAGGACTTTGCAGGGTCGACTGGGCAGAATGTGCCATTGGTGTTTCTGGCACCTAGATCGATGTCGGGGGGTCTGTCTGGTTTTATTCTTCAACTTTTCTGTAGCATTTGGTAAGCCAGGCCATTTCAGATGGCGCTTAAGAGTCAATCGCATTGCAGTGGGTCTGGACTCGCGTGTAGGTCAGAATGGGTAAGGGTGGTAGATTTCCTCCCCTATAGACCATATAGATTTTTTACCTGATAGATTTTGATAAAACAGAAATTTTGTGATAATTACTGAGACTAGCTTTTTATACCAGATTTATTAAGTAAATTTAAATTCCCCTGGTTGCTGTGGTGGGATTTGAACTCACATCTCCAGAGCATTAATCAAGGCCTTTGGAGTACTGGTCCAGTAACATTGCCACTATGCTACTATTCCCTGAAATGTGAAAAGCAATAACTGATGTATCTGGTATATTTTAGTATTGTCCATTTTCCTTTGTTTTCTACCAAATTTAATAATGTAAAGCTCACTGGGCATTTCCCATGTTGCAATTTTCTTTTTCTTTTCTCTCACTTATATTGGGTTTGTAAGGAAATCTCCTGCATGCTTCCTGTCTAATGCAGAACAAGTTGATGCAGCAAGTCAGCAGACTGTCTCAAAGGATGCCTTCCTGTGAGAGCATTTGGACTCCTACAGCTTGTACTAGTTCATTCATCCTTAGGCTAGAGCAGTGGTTATCAAACATTTTCAGTTGAAGGACCCCTTTTCAAATGGAAGAGGCTTTTAATGTTGCAAGAAAAGCAGTAAGCATGAGGATTGTGTTATGATTGATTGATTTTTTGGGGGGAAAATATGCAGTGTGTCTTTAAGACAGCAAAGGATCAGTACTGCTTTAAGAAGGTGCAGTTAGAGAAGTTGCATTCTGGTTGCTGTTGGATACAGCCAGAGAGTGGGAGAACAAGCCAGCTTCAGACGTGATCAGGGAAAGTGCATCCTGATTGCCTTGGATACAGCCACTCGGAGACTAAGGTTAAAACATACAATGTTGCGATTAATTTTTGAAACTAGTTGAAAAACTGGCTTTTGCAGGGACAGTTGAGACACACACGCACACACGCACACTGTCTGGCAGCATATACTGAAGGAAATAGGAGAACTCTCCCTCTGTTTAAATCTTATTTATTATACTTCGAATTCTGAAAAGCCAAGCCAATCTTAAAAGAAAATAACTAATTACTTTAACTACTGAACTGTAATTGTTGAATTCATTGCTGGAAAAGAAGAGGAGCATCACTTCAACTGCTGAACTAGATTGCTGACTGTCCTGCTGTTGAAGAACTTTTTTTCCCCCCATCAGACGGCTGTGAGGACTTCAGGCAACATTAGACTATTCCACATTGGAAAATTCCACTTCGGCAGGAGTGTAAATCTGCAAGAATATTAATTTTTCTATTTTAAATGTTTTATCTTAATGTTTAAGAGTTTAGTTTTTCTAATTAATTTGTTGGTCTAAAGACACCTAGTTTGGTTCGCCTCATTCGGGGATTAATAGATGAATCAATTTGGCTGTGGATTCTTTTAATTTGGAAAGTTTAAAGTGATAGGCGATCTGTGGAGGGATGGAGCTTAATTGACCGTGCGTTTCTCCCACCGCATTCCGAATCATATATTTTGATTGGGGGCTTTGTCTTGAGTGGTCAGTCATAACAATTGGGAGGATTTTAGAATTCAGCAAAGGATGACCAGGAAATTAATAAAGAACGAGAAAGGAGAATGAGATAGTAAACTAGCAAGAGACATAAACGTGAATGTAAAACCTTCTGTAGGTCTGTAAAAAGGAAGAGATTAGCAAAAGTAAATTTTGGTCTTGGAGGCAGAGACAGGAGAAATTGTCTTGGGGAAACGCAGAGACATAAAACAAATGCTTTGTCATCACGGTAGACGACATAAAAAACATTCCAGAAATAGTGCCAAATCAAGGGTCCAGTGCAAATGAGGAATTTAGGGATATTACTCTTCAAGAAATACTGGAGAAATTAATGGGACTGAAAACTGACAAATTCCCTGGACCTGATGGCCTGCATCCGCTGACTTTTGAAAGAGGTAGCTACAGAGATAATAGATGCATTGGTTTTGATCTTCCTGAATTTCCTAGACTCTAAAACAGCCCCCCCTGCCCCCCCAAATTGCAAGATAGCAAACGTAACCCCATTATTCAATAAAGGAGGGAGTGAGAAAACTAACTTTAAGCAGGTTAGCCATATGATTAGGCAGAGTCAGCACGGGTTTATAAAAGGAATGTAGTGTTTGAGGATGTAATATGGTAGATAAGGGGGAAATCAGTGGCTGTGGTGTATTTGGATTTCAAAAGAGCATTTGATAAGGTGCCACACAAGAGGTTGTTACTCATAATCCCAGGACCCCCAATTTTTTGTAATATATTAGCATGGATTGGTAAATGGACAAAACAGGGAGTAGGACTAATTGGGCCATTTTCTGCAATGATCATTGCTGGATCCTCAGCTATTCACAATCTGAATTAATGACTTCAATGAAGGGACTGCGTGTAATGCATCTAAGTTTGCAGATGATGCCCTAGAATGCAGGCCATCAGGTCCAGGGGAATTGCCAGCTTTCAGTCCTATTAATTTCTCCAGTACTTTTTCTTTAATATTCCTCAATTTCATTAGACCCTTGATTCCCCATTATTTTTGTGTCTTCTGCTGTGAAAACAGATGCTCATTTGTTTATTGCCTCTCCCATTTCCTTTATTCCCATTATAATTGCTCTTCTCTCTGCCTCTAAGGGACCCACATTTACTTTTGCTACACTTTTTTTTTGCATACATTTTTATTCATTCATGGGGTATGAGCATCAATAGTCGGGTCAAAATTTATTGCCTATCCCCAATTGCCCTTGAGAAAGTGGTGGTGAACCACCTCCTTGAATACAACTGAATGACTAGCTAGGCCATTTCAGAGGACCGTTAAGTGTCAGTCTTTTTACTATGGGTCTGGAGTCACATGTAGTGAAGATACGGATGGCAGATTTATTTCCCTAAAGGACGTTATTGAACAAGATGGGGTATTTCCAACAATCCAATAGTTTCACAGGCTGGAATTTTACACCCCCCCTCCCCCCCCCCCCCCCCCCCCCCCCCCCCCCCCCCAAAGGAGGCTTGGGGGGGTGGGGGTGCCCTTCCCAACCAGCTCCCGCCTCCACTGCCATTTTATGTGGGGCGGCAGCGGTAAAAATCAGCTTCACTGCCCCAGGCCAATCGAGGCCCTTGAGTGGCCAGTTAATGGTCAATTAAGGGCCTCTACCCACCACCATGGGGATTTTACTCCTGGCTGGTGGGCAGCCCAGGCCCGTGAAGAGCCGCCTGTTAAAAGTATACAGCTTTCTGATGGGATGGGGGAGCCCTTCTAATCAGGCACACTGTGCCTGACGGAGGGCCTCCCCAATGCCCAACTTGCTCCCTCATTCTCCCACTATCCCCCGCCCCCGGCAACCTTACCTTGCTGGGGCATGAGCCAATCACCCTGGCGAGGCCCCAAAAACTTATCTTTTCCTGGGGCCTTCCTTCTTCCTCTTTTTGAAGCTGGTTTGCAGTCCCAGCAGTGGCCACTGCTCCCAGTGGCGCTGCTGGGACTAAGAGCTGCCGGCCTGCTGATTGGCCAGCAGCTCCAATAGGTGAGACTTCCTGCCTCAATGAGGTGGAAGTCCCGCCTCAGATCAATTAGGGTCTGGGGATCGTAAAATGCAGTCTGGGTCACCAGGCCAGGCGGAGGTGGGATCGCTACCGACTTTTCGGTCGATGGATAGCTCCCGTCCGTGGATAAAATGCCAGCCATGGTCACCATTACTGTTGCTAGCTTTTATTCCAGATTTATTAAATTTAAATTGCCCAGCCGCCATGGTGGGATTTGAACTCATGTCACCAGATCATTATTCAAGACCGATGTATTACTAGGTTTAGTAACATAACCACTATGCTACTATATCCCTAAAAGAAACTCTTAATGTGTTTTTATATTCCTTGCTAGTTTACTCTCATTCTATTTTCTTATCAATTTTTTGATCCTCCTTTGCTGCTTTCTAAAACTCTCCCAATCTTCAGGCTTGCTACTCTTGGCAATATTATAAGCCTCTTCCTTTACTATAATAACTTTAACCTCTTTAGCACGGATAGATCACTTCCTGTGGCAATTTTATTTCTCAATGGAGTAGTAATAGTAGTGAATGAAGAATTAGCATCTTTTATCCATCAATGACCAGGATTTAAATATCTTGGAATTTCCATTGCACCAAGGTTTCAATATTTTTAAAAACCTATTGTAAGAGCATTTTTATTACAAAAATAGAACAACTATTTTTGTCTATTTTCAACGACATCAGAGGCTTTTTTTAAACTTCAACTCCATTCATAGATTAAAAACTGCCATGGCCTTCACTAGCAGACAATGTTTTTGCAATATCATGAGAGACTTTGAATGTGAAAAAAAAATCCACTTTGTAAGCGCTTTTTAAACAGATTGAACAGCACACTGTTAGACTATTCTGTTTTCCAGGTATTTTTGTTACTTCAGTAATTCCTTACACTCATTCAAAAATTTCATCGTTGTTTGCAGCAATTTGAAGAAATGTATTTTGATATTGGGGCTGAACCATGGTATGAAAATACATAAAAGATGCGATTATTCTCTTTGAGCTTTATTTGGAAATTGCTTTCATACCTACTTAGGAGTGTGAGGAAGTGAATAGAGCCACCTGGGAGAGGGGGAATAAAAAAGACACAATGTGTATGGTGAATTTTTTTGTGCATGGGACCGACTTTATCTAAGTGGCTCTATGAATAACAACACTAGGGAAAAGGCAAGAGTTCTAAATTATTGGAGGAACAGGACAAGATGAAATTAGATCCGGGTGGCAAGAGGAAGTGTGAGAATAAAGCAAGAAAAATGTACAAAAAGACACTGAGACATGGGAAATGTGTGATGTGCGCACAGAAGGAGGCCAGCAGTAAGAATTGAAGACTAAGGCAGAGAGAGACTGGAAGATTTGAAGGGTATGCGTAAAAAAAGAGATGGATGCAATTTTTGTTTTCGTATTTCTGATTGGGTAGGCCAAAGTCTTCCTGGGGTTAGAATGGAGCAAGTAGGGAGTTGAGGATGTGCTTGTAATTTAGTGGTAATATGTTTAATTACTTTGCTTTAACTCTTATGAACTCCATCAGCTGATGAGGACTGGATTTCCCCCATCTATATTGAACAGGATCAATAAAATGGTGACACTGGATGAAGAAAAGGAGCAAATTGAAGAGTTTGAAATGGTGGAAGGAATCTGGAAAGGAAAAAGATGAACTAAAAATTGTTCTCAACTCCATGGGAAGTGATGGACATTGAGTGGCAGCAGTCACCCAAAAGCGATTTTTGCCTGGATTGGCCAGTTAGTGGCCAGAGGGCATGCTCTCGGCCTTCAACTAAGGATGGCGGCGGGCTTTTGAAACTGGAGGACGATTAGGAGGCTCTCCGGCACTGAAGGAGCTACAGGCTGTGATTGCAGGGAAGGGAGAAAAGAGGGTGCCTCTATCTTGGGGTCCCCCACCACAAGGTGGCCCGTGGCCATAGCTGTGGCCAGTTAGGCGCTGGGGTTGGGTCGTGGGGGGAAAGGGAGGCCTCAGTCATCATGGAATGCTTGCCCCGGTCTGCTGCCAGGAGGCCAGCACCAGGCAGGTGCCATGCTGCTGAAGCCACAGGCTGGCAGACTAACTGGATCAGTTGCCTTAATTGGCCTTTTAATTGCCTTAAGCCACCCACTACTGGTCTTCCTGAAAATGGGCCAGGCGTGGGATGGTGCCAGCAAACTGGCACAGTGGTGTGAAATTACGAGCCTGCCTGCCTCCATTCCTGTTGCCACTGGCCTCCAAGTATCATGTCCATGATTTCAACTCCCATCATGGCAGCTGGGGAATTTAAATTCAATTAATTAATCTTGAATAAAACGCTAGTCTCAGTAATGATCAAGAAACTACTGGGTTGTTATAAAAACCCATCAGGTTTGCTAATGCCTTTCAGGGAAGGAAATCTACCATGCTTACCTGGTTTGGCCTGCGTGTGACTCCGGACCTACAGGAATATGCTTGACTTTTAAATGCCCTCTGAAATGGCAGAGCAAGCCGCTCAGTTGTATCAAACTGCCACAGGAAAGTTAAATAAGAATAAAACCAGACGGACCACCCGGCATCGACCTCTGCACCAGAAACGACAAAGGCATATTCTGCCCAGTTGACCCTAAAACCCTCATCATGAACATCTGGGGATTTGTGCCAAAATTGGGAAAGCTTTCCCAAAGACTAGTCGGGCAACAGCCTTGCATAGTCATACTCACTGAATCATGCCTTACAGCCAATGTCCCAGACTTCTCCATCACCATCCCCGGGTATGTCCTGTCCCACCGGTAGGACAGACTCACCAGAGATTCACTGTACTGCCATCAGGACAGAGTGGCCCTGGGAGTCCTCAATATTGACTCAACCCCATGAAGTCTCCCTCTATGTTGAACGGCACTTGGAAGAAACAATGAGGGTAGCAAGGACCCAGAATATGCTCTGGGTGGGGGACTTCAATGTTTATCACTGGCTTGGTAGCACCGCTACTGACCGAGCTGGCTGAGTGATGAACTGGGCTTGCGGCAGGTGGTGAGACAACGAACAGAAGGGAAAACATTCTTGACCTCATCCTTACCAATCTGCCTGTTGTAGATGCATCTGTCCATGACTGTATTGGGAGGAGTGACCACTGCACTTTTGGAGACAAATTCCCATCTTCACACTGAGGACTCTCATCATCGTGTTAATTGGCACTACCACCCTGTTAAGTGGGATAGATTCAGAACTGATTTAGCAGCTTAATAATGGGCATCCATGAGATGCTGTGAGCCATCATCAGTAGCAGTGGAATTGTATTCAACCACAATCTGTAACTTCATGGCCTACCATATCTCTCACCCTGCCATTATCATCAAACCAGGGGACCTACCCTGGTTCAACGAAGAGTGAGAGAGAGCATGCCCAGAGCAGCACTAGGATACCTAAAAGATGCCAATCTGGTAAATCTACAACACAGGACTACATACGTGGTAGACAGAGCTCAGTGATTCCACAACCAACAGATCCGATCAAAACTCTGCAGTCTTGCCACATCCAAGTGTGAATGGTGGTGGACAATTCAATTACTAACTGGAGGAGGAGTCTCTAGAAACATCCCCATCCTCAATGATGGGGAATCCCAGCACACCAGTGAAAAAGTCAAGGCTGAAGTACTTTAAACCATCTTCAGCCAGGAGTGCCGAATTGATGATCCATCTCTGCCCCCGCCTCCTGAGGTCCCCAACATCATAGATGTCAGTCTTCAGCCACTTCAATTCACTCCACGTGATAAGAAACGGCTGAAGGCCGATACAGCAAAGGCTATAAGTCCTGACAACATCCTGGCTATAGTGCTGAAGACCTGTGCTCCAGAACTAGTTGCACCTCGGGCCAAGCTGTTCCTGTACAGTGACAACACCGGTATCTACCTGACAATGTGGAAAATTGCCGAGATGTGTTTGGATTTGACCTGCTTTTTGTGGACCAATCGGGACAATTACTGCCCCATCAGTCTGCTCTCCGCCATCAGTCTAGTGATGGAAGGTGTCATCGACAGTGCTAACAAGCAGCACTTACGCAGCAATAACCTGCTCATTGATAAGTTTGGATTCTGTCAGGGCGACTTGGCTACAAACCTCATTTTATCTTTGGTTCAAACATGGATAAGGGAGCTGAATTCCAGAGGTGAGTGAGTGCCCTTGATATCAAGGCAGCATTTGACCACAGGTGGCATCAAGGAGCCCTAGTAAAATTGAAGTTAGTGAGAATCAGGGGAAACCTCTCCACTGGTTGGAGTCTCATACCTAGCACAAAGGAAGATGGTTGTGGTTGTTGGAGGCCAATCATCTCAGTCCCAGGACATCGCTGCAGGAGTTCCCAGCCATCTTCAGCTGTTTAATTAATGACCTTCCCTCAGACATAAGGTCAGAAGTGGGGATATTCGCTGATGATTGCAGAGTTGCATTTGCAACTCTTCAGATACTGAAGCAGTCCATATCCACATTAAGCAAGACCTGGACAACATTTCAGTATTGAGTTGATAAGTGGCAAGTAACATTTGTGCCACACAAGTGCCAGGCAATGACCATCTCCAACAAGAGAGATTCTAACTATCACCCCTTTTGACATTCAAAGGCATTACTATTACTGAATCTCCCACCAACATCTTGGGGGTTACCCTGGACCAGCTACATACATGCTGTGGCTACAAGACTAGATTAGAGGTTGGGAGTTCTGCAGCAAGTAACTCGCTTTCTGACTTTCTCTCAAAAGCCTGTCCACCATCTACAAGGCACAAATCAGGAGTGTGATGGAATGCTCTCCACTTGCCTGGATGAATGCAGCTCCAATACCACTCTAAGCTCAACATCATCCAGGACAAAGCAGCCCGTTTGATCACTCCCTCCACCGTAGACACACAGTGGTAGCAGTGTGCACCATTTTACAAGATGCAGTGCAGCAATGCGCCAAGGCTCCTTCAGCAGCACCTTCCAAACCTGTGACCTTGACCACGTAGAAGGACAAGAGTAGCAGTCGTATGAGAACACCACCACCTGCAAGTTCCCCTCCGAGCGACACACCTCCCTGACTTGGAACTATATCGCCATTCAGTGTCAGTCGTGGCTCAGTTGGTAGCCAACTCCAGGGCTTGAGCACAAAAATCAAGGTGACACTCCAGTGCAGTGCTGAGGGAGCACTGCACTGTCAGACACTGTTTTCAGATGCGACGTTAAACCGAGTCCCCATCTGCTTGCTCGGGTGGGTGTAAAAGATCCCAAAGCACTATTTCGAAGAAGAGCAGGGAAATTATCCTCTGTGTCCTGGCCAATATGTATCCCTCAGTGAACATCACATAAAAATTATCTGGTCATTATCACATTGCTGTTTGTGGGAGTTTGCTGTGCGCATACTGGCTGCTGCGTTTCCTGTATTCTAACGGTGACTGCACTTCAAAAAGTACTTCATTGGCTGTGAAGCACTTTGAGACATCTGGTGGTCAAGAAAGGTGCTATATAAATGCAAGTCTTTTCTCTTTGTCCCCTTTGCTGTCACTGGGTCAAAATCCTGGAACAGTCTTCCTAACAACAGCACTGTGCGTGTGTGTAACTAAGCCACATGGACTGCAGTGATAACTCGTCACCACCTTCTCAAAGGCAATTCGGGATGGGCAATAAATGCTGGCCTTGCCAGCACCGCTCACGTCTCTCGAACATATTAAAAGAAGGAACCTACCTAGCTGCCTACTATTACATCAATTTTACTTTCATAGTCTTCCACAACTAGGAAACAGCTGAGTTCTGTGTAACTTTTTATTTTATTGCCCCACTAATGTTATCTTAACATTTAACTATGATTATTCTATGATGCAAAATTGTACAAGATAGACTACATTATATCTGTAACATATGCAAATTGAGCACTTGTGTAATTTAATATGAGTGTTATGGGACTGCAACATAAATGCTGCTCTGTAATGCATCCATTCCTGATACAAATGGGTGCAGACTAAAATTTTCTGAAAGTATCTTGATCAGACGGGGTCAAATTTTGGCATCTTTTCTAAAACTACAGTATAATGCAGATTTATATTTTTAACCCTGTAGTATATGTTCACTTTTTTTTTATACGTTGTGCCATCAGTTTTCGCCCTCATTTTATTATACAGAATCTCATCACAATGTAGTGATATGTAAAGGAAAATTTGCTACTCATAACATTGTAAAAGCATTCAGTGATGGAAAACAGAATCAGTTCTAGCTGGCTTGCGCTGAATTCATCAAAGATGCAGCTGGGTGATCATGTTTCGATACTGTCTATTCATATCTGTATGCAGTGATACTGGTACTAAATTGCATTGAGGTAGGGTCAGAGCACAAGGTGTGCAAAACCATGAACTGGTTCACCTATTTTGCAATGTTGTCTGGCTGTTTTAAAGTCCAGCTGTTAATTTGCTTCACTTCTCTCGAATAAACTAGGAAGTAAAAAAAAAAGCCTCTGTCTGAGCTATGTGTGACATCAGCATTAGTGTGGTCAAAGTTTAGTTCCTGTGCCATTAATAGGCAGGGATATATGTAAGGCACCTGTAGTCTACTACGGAATAAGTTTCCAGAAAGCACTCGAAGTTACCTCAATGAAGTCGTATCATACCTTTCTAAATGAAATTGCAACACTGAAAGGTAAGTTAACTTTAACTGTTCAAGAGCCGTATTATGTCATGTGGTTCAATTTGAAATGAGTTTTACTGAACCAGAAGTACGTTCTCTGCTGTAGCTCAGCTTGGATCAGCTTTTGATTTCACTGCCTGGATTTGTAAGCAGCTCGAGCTAAAAGGCAACTCCGGGCTATATTTCAAGTTTGGGAAAAATGCAGTTAGTAAGTTGCTGACCTATTTTGTTTGCTACTACCTTTTGGTCCTAGGTTAAACAGTACATTTTCACACACTGCATTTTGTGAACAAAATGAATATAATTCAAGAATTTTAGCACAAGACACAAGCCACACTTGGGGTCAGCCCTAAAAATACCATCTTTGGATTTTGGAGATTTTATTTGTTGAACATTATTATTTTTTTTTTAAAACTCACTCGAGTTGAAAATTGGGATCAGGTGAATAGTGAACAACCAGCTCTGATTGCAGTTATATCTTGCACACTGAAGGGCAACCGTTGTACTGAAAAAAAAAAGCAAAGTTTTTTTTTATGTGATTGAGCCTTGTATCAGTGATTTAAATTATAATTCAAATTTTGAATGTAGTCTTTGACCTGTAAAGTTGAGTTTTATAAAAAAAAATATTTGAAAGGAAAATTTAGGAGTACTTTTTAGTCAGCATCAGCTGGTTTTTAAAGAAAAATAAACTAGCCTCAATTTCCTTATCAGTGAAACACAATGGTGTCTATGAATCTACAAGGAATTGTTCAAAAAATCAATGTAGTTGGAAAATGTATCCATTGCAAACATTAATTCTCATTATTAGTTATGGGCCAGTTAAAAACGCACAAAAACGTAAGTTGGAGTCTAGTGTATGTAGTCAGTTCCTCAGCTTTGACGAGCTCTTCCTGAATTAAACAAGAAAGTGACTCTTGGTGTTTGAAAAGTTTACAATTTTAAAAGTTCATGCATCGAATGAGTGGACTTTGTGACCTAACGCACTGGATAAACAACAGTTTGTCATTTGCTGTGTAAATTTGACCTGCTAATCTTAACTTTTTGTTTATGTAGTGATAGTTTGCTATTCAAAGAAAAAATAAGAAAACTGCTGGAATCTTGGGTAAAAGTTTTATAGAAATCCACAAAGCTTTTTCCAATCTATTTACATATTCCCCCACCCTACCTTTTCATCAATTTAAAAACCCAGAATTATTCCTTAATACAAGAACACAGCCAAAAATTTGTAATTTGCACTCTTGGAGAGTTTAGTGAGAGTGGCTTGCCTGCCACGGTGATAGAAACTTCAGTTTTGGTAGTAGTGTTGCATTAGCTGTAGTTTATCATTGACCTCACCTGTAGCTTCACTGGTTACACTGACTTTTATGTTACTCATAACTAGTGTGTCCTTACTAATCAGTTCTTCTGGCTATATATGTGTGTCTATCTATATATAATATGGTATGTAATTTTCGCACAAAGATGTGGAAGTAGCTTATAAACACCTCACAATATAGACTTGATCACCCTGTTTGTAATGCAGGTTTACATGATCAGTATAGGCATTTGGAATTATGATTGTTCTCTGCAATGCACTTGCTTCATTAACACTGACTTTAAGGGCCTGTCCTTGAACAGAACATTCTGCATTTGAGGTTTGTGTGTACTGGAGTCCTTATGAATCTGTTTGCGTTTACTTTTATTAATGGCAGTTGCACTTTCTTTGTTTCCCGAGTTACACAGCTGACAGCAATAGCTAGAGATGATTTCCTGCAGATTTTTAAAAATCAAAATGATAATTCTTGTCTCACTTGTTTTTCTCCCTGTATTTAGTGGTCATCTTTATCTTTAGGTTCTTTTTTTGCCAGAGGAGAATGGGCTGCTGTAACAAAGTGCAAGACAAGCCTGGGTTAAGTTGTAGTTTTTTTTTCTCCCACTCAGCATCGGCCCTGTGCTATCTTAATGGCCTTTCATTTACCAGAAATGAAAGTCAGGGAGAGGAGAAGAAAAAAATCTGAACAGTAAACCCTCGCTTCCATAGCTATTTCTGACCTGCTGCCAAAACAGATATTGGCATGTATGACTGACTTATTTATAGTGGGAGCTCTGATTTTGTTTGGATTTTTGGATTACAAATTCTCAATATTACCTTTCTGGGTCATACACAGACTATTGGGTGGGAGAGCATCCTCCTCCAAAGCCTTTGCCAGTACCACCATGAGATGGATGAGCACAACTTGTAGATTAGACTGTTCATTTTCCCTTTTGATGAAGCATCTGTCTTTTGCTCAATTCCCCTACATAGATCCCAGTTTGTACTGTGTGGCTAAGTGGATTGAGTGAAATAAAACCAGCATGCCACCTGAAAATTTTGTTTTAAATGTAAATCTAGCTCTATTCAGTCATGGAAGTTTGCAGTCTGTCTTGTTAGTTTCTCATTTCTCTGTTGCCAAATTATCTGACCTTGGCAACTGTGCCAAAATGCTTCTAATTTAGAATTCAATCACCTTTTTAAAGTGAAATGTTTTCAGGGAAAAAGATTTTCTTTGATAATTCATGCAGTTTACATCAGCCCAATTAACTGGGAATTGCTGCACTGTTAACTTGTTAAATAACTCAGTTGCTTTAAGCACTTGATTTATTTTCGGAGGAAAAACCTGGAGATCCTATCTCCTATACTGTGAAGTGTTCAAACCGGAAGCTTTGGGCAAATGTGCAGTGTTCAAAAATAATAGTAATCACAAAGGCTGGACGAAAAAAATTCAAAATTAACTTTTATAGATTTCGGGGAGGCACAATTTTAGAACACAATCCAAGTTCTTTCTGCAGTTAGACACAGCCCTCTAAAGTTAATGTTGTTCAAACTGTCCTCATCTATATAATTAAATAAAACTGTACATGGAACTCGATAAAACTGCAGAGTGATCCTGTAAAAGCTGGATATGGTAGCATAGTTAAGTAATTCAGATGCCTGGACCAATACTCCAGAGAGGTGAGTTAAAATCCCACCATGGCAATATTTGAATTTGGATAATCATAAATCTAGAATAAAAAGCTAGTATATGTAATGGTGCCCATGAAGTTGTCGGATTGTCATACAAAACCCAACTAATTCACTAATGTCCTTCATGGAAGGAAACCTGCTGTTCTTAGCCAGTCTGGCTTACATGTGATTCCAGACTCTCAGAAATGTGGTTGACTTTTAACTGGCCTAGCAAGCCACTCCGTTGTATCAAACAGCTATATAAAAAAAAAAAGTACAATGAGTAAAATCGGAAGGACCACCTGGCATCGTTCTAGGTATGTGATTCGGACGCAACAAAGGCACACCCAGTGCAGTCAACTCTGCAAAGTCCTCCTTGCTTGTGACAAAATTGGGAGAGCTTCCCCACAGGCAGTCATTCTCTCAGAGTCATTGCTATCAGCCAACGTCTGTCACCATCCCTGTTCTGTTCCATCAGAGGTAGCAGCATAGTTGGGAGGGAGTAGACCTGGGAGTCCTCAACATTGACTCTGTAGGCCAATGAAGTTTCATGGCATCAGGTCAAACATGGGAAAAGAAACCTCCTGATTACCACGTACTGATCTCCCTTGGCTGATGAATCAGTATGGCTCCATGCTGAACACCACTTGGAAGAAGCACTGAGGGCAGCAAGGGCACAGAATGTATTCTGGATGGGAGATGGTGATGTAGTGCTAATGTCATGGAATTAGTAATCCAGAGGCCCAGGCTAATGCTGTGGGACAAGGGTTCAAATCCCAACGTGGCAGCTGGTGGAATTTAAATTCAGTTAATTAATAAACATCTGTAATTGAAAGCTAGTCTAATTTTCATGGCACCACTGCTATCATTGATTGTCATGAAAATTCATCTGGTTCACTAATATCCTTGAGGGAAGGAAATTTGCTGTCCTTACCTGGCCTGGCCTACATGTGACTTCAGACCCACAGTAATGTGGTTGATTCTTAGCTGCCCTTTGAAATAGCCTAGCAAGCCACTCAGTTGTCAAGGACAATTGGGGATGGGCAACAAATGCTGGTCTTGCCAGCGACGTCTACATTCCATGAAAGAATATATCTTGTAAAAAAAAAAGTAGCTCAATAGCACTACTGCTGATTTGAACTAGCCAAGTACTGAAGAATATATCTATCGGACTGGACTTGGGGCAAGTGGTGGGAGCATCAACAGGAGGGGAAAAACCTACTTGACCTTGTCCTCACCAGCCTACCTGTCGCAGATGCATCTGTTCATGATCGTAACAACTCGTTGCGTAACTTTTCTTTCCTTGTGGCACCTTTTTTTTTTGTCCAGTGTCCACTGGTTACTGAAACAAGTGCCAGTAGAAACTGTTTCTCCCTATTTACTCATTCGAAACCCTCAATGATTTTGAATATCTTTATCAAATGTCCCTTTAACTTTCTCCGAAGGAGAGCAATTCCAGTTTGTCCAGCCTCTCCACGTAACTGAAGCCTTTCATCCCTGGTACCATTCTAGAAAATTTCTTCTGCACCCTGTCATCTTTCCTAAAGTATGGTGCCCAGAATTAGCCACAATACTCCAGCTGGGGCTTAACCAGTTTTTATAAAGGTTTAGCACAACTTACTTGCTTTTGTACGTTGTACCTCTATTTATAAAGCCAAGGGTACCATTTGCAAAGTGACTGACTCTTAACTACTCTCTGAAGGACCACTCGGTTGTATCAAACTGCTTGAAACAATAAGACTGGACAGACAACTTGGTTGCGACCTAGGCATTTAATTAGAACATGACCTCTGGGGCTTAATGCTAAAGTTGGGAGAGCTGTTCTACAGGCTAGTCAAACAACTGGTTGATGTAGTCATACTCTCAGAATCATAACTATCAGCTGATGTCCAAGACTCAGAACTATCCCCAGGTGTGTCCTGTTCCACCAGCAGGACAAACCCATAAGAGGTATAGCAGCACAGTGGTATGCAATTGGATGGGAGTGGTCCTGGGAGTTCTCAACATTGACTCCAGACTATGAAATTTCATTGCTTCAAGTTATAAATATGGGCAAGGAAACTTCTTGCCAAGTCCCCCAACAACCTGGGAGTCATGTTTGACCAGAAACTTAAATGCACCAGGCACATAAATGCAGCGACATTCGAGAAGCTCGACACCATCTAGGATAAAACAGTCCATTTGTTCGGCACCCCACACATCCACTCACTTCCTCCATAATCAGTGTACCGTAGCTGCAGTGTGTGCTTTCGACATGATGTTCTGTAGCACGATGCCTGTTGACCAGGTTTCTTCAGCACCTCTCAAACCTATTATTTTGAAGCAGAAGGGCAGCAGGTGCATGGGGACACCATGTCCTCCAAGTTTCCCAACCGAGTCATACACCATGTGTTGCCATTCCTTCATTGTCACTGGCAAAATCCTGGAATTCCCTCGCTAACAACATTGTTGGAGTGCCTTCACCACACGGACTGAAGTGCTTAATGAATAAGGCCCACCACTATTTTGTCAAGGGCATCTGGGTATCGGAATAGAATATCTGCCTTGCTAGCGACGCTCATATCCTGAGAATTCTTTTAAGAATTGGTGTTGACTTACCATAATTGGTGATCTTATAGAAATTTGAATTTGCCAGTTCTCATCAAAGCTCCATTTAATGCATAATGGCACGTTTTCCTGTTTTGATATTGAGTTGTCCTTGTATATAGAAGTGCAGATGCCTCCAGGATACTTCAATCAATATTTCACTGGAAGTGGAGGCATTTGCTTGCTTGCATTAATGTTGTAGTTTAATATCCAGTCCATCTGCCATTTGAGCTTGCATTTTACAGCTATTTTCAACGTACAATGCTTAAACCGCTCTAATGTGTCCAGACTACATCTTGTCCACAAAACCAACTGCTTTGTGCAAAGGTTTTCTGCATATCTAATTTAAAATGCCAAGAATGTGAGTACCAAAGGGACACCCGAGTTCAAGGTCTTTTTGTACTGTTCAGTGATATCTGATTTAGTCGTTTGGTAGTACAGAACTTGAGTGTTGCTGAAAACAGACATTTTGTGGAAGCTTTTCGTCTTGCACTCAGGACAATTTGCAAGAATACCAATGTAAGAGAAAGCAACAAATTTATACCGTATGAGAAGAGAGTGCTGATTGGATGGCAAGTGGACTCTGGTAGAGGCATTGCCTTGGAGAATGCACCAGTTTATGGTGACTGACAGTTAACTGCCAAGCTTTGTTTGTTTGAAATTTAAACCAGGCAGCTTGACTCTGGTCAAGGCATTGTCCTGAGGAATGAACCAGTGAATGACGGTCACTTATTTTGTTTAGCTGAAACAGGCGCAATGTATATGCATGTTCTTTCTGCCTGCAAAGAACAGGGCCTTGTGTATTAATATATGTAGCTTCGATGTTGCCCGGTTTAAATTTCAAACAAACGTAGAAACATAGAAAATAGAAGCAGGAGTAGTTCATTTGGCCCTTTTGGGCCTGCTCTGCCATTCCAAAAAGATCATGGCTGATCGTATAATTCAGTACCCTGTTCCCGCTTTCTCCCCATATCCCTTGATCCCTTGGCAGTTAATTGTCAGTCACCATACACTGGTGCATTCTCCATGGCAATGCTTCTAACCAGTCAGCACTCTCTTCTCCTACTATAAATTTGCTGCTTTTGGCATTCTTGCGATTTGTCCTGATGAGTGCAAGACGAAAAGCTTCGACAAATGTCTCCGTTTTCAGCAATACTCGATCTGATTTGTTAAGACCAGCAGCTTTTTCGGGAGCAGCGCGTGAGCGAGTGAGCAGCTGGGAAAGTCAGTTTGAAAGTAAATTTAATTTCCTTTTGTTTTTCGGCGGAGGCCAGGGGGCTGCTGGGTAAGTAAAACACTATATATTTGGGCGGTTTAAAATAACTTTCCTTTCAGTGCAGCAGCTTTTTCGGGAGCAGCGTGTGAGCGAGTGAGCAGCTGGGAAAGTCAGTTTGAAAGTAAATTTAATTTCCTTGTGTTTTTCGGCGGAGGCCAGGGGGCTGCTGGGTAAGTAAAACACTATATATTTGGGCGGTTTAAAATAACTTTCCTTTCAGTGCAGCAGCTTTTTCGGGAGCAGCGTGTGAGCGAGTGAGCAGCTGGGAAAGTCAGTTTGAAAGTAAATTTAATTTCCTTGTGTTTTTCGGCGGAGGCCAGGGGGCTGCTGGGTAAGTAAAACACTATATATTTGGGCGGTTTCTGAACCCGAGACACCACACTTGTAGTGTCTCCCACCCGCCCTCCTCCTCTAACCAAAAAAAAAAGGACTCGGTGGGGTGTTTATAAGGTAAGGCTTTTTCGATTTCTCTGGTTTTATTGTGATTGGTAAAAACTTTTCGTTCCTTTTTCATTTAGCTAAGTTTAAACTTAAGATTAAAAATGGCAGGAGATCTCAGACCCGTATCATGCTCCTCTTGCTCAATGTGGGAGCTCAGGGACATGGCTGATGACCCTGACTCCTTCACGTGCAGGAAGTGTGTCCAGCTGCAGCTCTTGTTAGACCGCATGACGGCTCTCGAGCTGCGGATGGACTCACTTTGGAGCATGCGCGATGCTGAGGAGGTCGTGGATAGCACGTTTAGTGAATTGGTCACACCGCAGATTAGGATTGCTGAGGGAGAAAGGGAATGGGTGACCAAAAGGCAGAGAAAGAGCAGGAAGGCAGCGCAGGAGTCCCCTGCGGTCATCTCCCTCCAAAACAAGTATACCGTTTTGGATACTGTTGAGGGAGATGGCTCACCAGGGGAAGGCAGCAGTAGCCAGGTCCATGGCACCGTGGCTGGCTCTGCTGCTCAGAAGGGCGGGAAAAAGAGTGGAAGGGCTATAGTCGTAGGGGATTCGATTGTAAGGGGAGTAGATAGGCGGTTCTGTGGTCGAAAACGAGGCTCCCGAATGGTATGTTGCCTCCCAGGTGCACGGGTCAGGGACGTCTCAGATCGGCTACAGAACATTCTAAAGGGGGAGGGTGAACAGCCAGTTGTCATTGTGCACATAGGCACTAATGATATAGGTAAAAAACGGGATGAGGTCCTACAAGCAGAGTTTAGGGAGTTAGGAACCAAGTTAAAAAGTAGGACCTCAGAGGTAGTAATCTCAGGATTACTACCAGTGCCACGTGATAGTCAGAGTAAAAATGAAAGAATAGTCAGGATGAATGCGTGGCTTGAGAGATGGTGCAGGAAGGAGGGGTTCAGATTTTTGGGACATTGGGACCGGTTCTGGGGGAGGTGGGACTATTACAAATTGGACGGTCTACACCTGGGCCGGACTGGAACCAATGTCCTTGGAGGTGCTTTTGCTAACGCTGTTGGGGAGGGTTTAAACTAATGTGGCAGGGGGATGGGAACCAATTGAGGTCAGTTGACAGTGAGGAGGTAGTAACAAAAGCCTGTAAGAAACTAGATAATGAAGTCAGTGTGACTAAGGGGAAGAGCAGGCAGGGAGCAGATGATGAATATAAAGGGACTGGTGGTCTGAGGTGCATTTGTTTTAATGCAAGAAGTGTAGTTGGTAAGGCAGATGAACTTAGGGCTTGGATTAGTACCTGGGAGTATGATGTTATTGCTATTACTGAGACCTGGTTGAGGGAAGGGCATGATTGGCAACTAAATATCCCAGGATATCGATGCTTCAGGCGGGATAGAGAGGGAGGTAAAAGGGGTGGAGGAGTTGCATTACTGGTCAAAGAGGATATCACAGCTGTGCTGAAGGAGGGCACTATGGAGGACTCGAGCAGTGAGGCAATATGGACAGAACTCAGAAATAGGAAGGGTGCGGTAACAATGTTGGGGCTGTACTACAGGCCTCCCAACAGCGAGCGTGAGATAGAGGTACAAATATGTAAACAGATTATGGAAAGATGTAGGAGCAACAGGGTGGTGGTGATAGGAGATTTTAATTTTCCCAACATTGACTGGGATTCACTTAGTGTTAGAGGTCCAGATGGAGCAGAATTTGTAAGGAGCATCCAGGAGGGTTTTCTAGAGCAGTATGTAAATAGTCCAACTCGGGAAGGGGCCATACTGGACCTGGTGTTGGGGAATGAGCCCGGCCAGGTTGTTGAAGTTTCAGTAGGGGACTACTTTGGGAATAGTGATCACAATTCCGTAAGCTTTAAAATACTCATGGACAAAGACGAGAGTGGTCCAAAAGGAAGAGTGCTAAATTGGGGGAAGGCCAACTATACCAAAATTCGGCAGGAGCTGGGAAATGTAGATTGGGAGCAGCTGTTTGAAGGTAAATCCACAATTGAGATGTGGGAGGCTTTTAAAGAGAGGTTGATTAGCGTGCAGGAGAGACATGTTCCTGTGAAAATGAGGGATAGAAATGGCAAGATTAGGGAACCATGGATGACAGGTGAAATTGTGAGACTAGCTAAGAGGAAAAAGGAAGCATACATAAGGTCTAGGCGGCTGATGAAAGACGAAGCTTTGAAAGAATATCGGGAATGTAGGACCAATCTGAAACGAGGAATTAAAAGGGGTCATGAAATATCTTTAGCAAACAGGGTTAAGGAAAATCCCAAAGCCTTTTATTCATATATAAGGAGAAAGAGGGTATCTAGAGAAAGGATTGGCCCACTAAAGGACAAAGGAGGAATGTTATGCTTGGACTCAGAGAAAATGGGTGAGATTCTAAACGAGTACTTTGCATCGGTATTCACCGAGGAGAGGGACATGATGGATGTTGAGGTTAGGAACAGATGTTTGATTACTCTCGGTCAAGTCGGCATAAGGAGGGAGGAAGTGTTGGGTATTCTAAAGGGCATTAAGGTGGACAAGTCCCCAGGTCCGGATGGGATCTATCCCAGGTTACTGAGGGAAGCGAGAGAGGAAATAGCTGGGGCCTTAACAGATATCTTTGCAGCATCCTTAAACACGGGTGAGGTCCCGGAGGACTGGAGAATTGCTAATGTTGTCCCCTTGTTTAAGAAGGGTAGCAGGGATAATCCAGGTAATTATAGACCGGTGAGCCTGACATCAGTGGTAGGGAAGCTGCTGGAGAAGATACTGAGGGATAGGATCTATTCCCATTTGGAAGAAAATGGGCTCATCAGTGAAAGGCAACATGGTTTTGTGCAGGGAAGGTCATGTCTTACCAACTTAATAGAATTCTTTGAGGAAGTGACAAAGTTGATTGATGAGGGAAGGGCTGTCGATGTCATATACATGGACTTCAGTAAGGCGTTTGATAAGGTTCCCCATGGCAGGCTGATGGAGAAAGTGAAGGCGCTTGGGGTCCAAGGTGTACTAGCTAGATGGATAAAGAACTGGCTGGGCAACAGGAGACAGAGAGTAGCAGTGGAAGGGAGTTTCTCAAAATGGAGACGTGTGACCAGTGGTGTTCCACAGGGATCCGTGCTGGGACCACTGTTTGTGATATACATAAATGATTTGGAGGAAAGTATAGGTGGACTGATTAGCAAATTTGCAGACGACACTAAGATTGGTGGAGTAGCAGATAGTGAAGGGGACTGTCAGAGAATACAGCAGAATATAGATAGATTGGAGAGTTGGGCAGAGAAATGGCAGATGGAGTTCAATCAGGGCAAATGCGAGGTGATGCATTTTGGAAGATCCAATTCAAGAGTGAACTATACAGTAAATGGAAAAGTCCTGGGGAAAATTGATGTCCAGAGAGATTTGGGTGTTCAGGTCCACTGTTCCCTGAAGGTGGCAACGCAGGTAAATAGAGTGGTCAAGAAGGCATACGGCATGCTTTCCTTCATCGGACGGGGCATTGAGTACAAGAGTTGGCAGGTCATGTTACAGTTGTATAGGACTTTGGTTCGGCCACATTTGGAATACTGCGTACAGTTCTGGTCGCCACATTATCAAAAGGATGTGGATGCTTTGGAGAGGGTGCAGAGGAGGTTCACCAGGATGTTGCCTGGTATGGAGGGCGCTAGCTATGAAGAGAGGTTGAGCAGATTAGGATTATTTTCATTAGAAAGACGGAGGTTGAGGGGGGACCTGATTGAGGTGTACAAAATCATGAGAGGTATAGACAGGGTGGATAGCAAGAAGCTTTTTCCCAGAGTGGGGGTTTCAATTACTAGAGGACACGAGTTCAAAGTGAAAGGGGAAAAGTTTAGGGGGGATATGCGTGGAAAGTTCTTTACGCAGAGGGTGGTGGGCACCTGGAACGCATTGCCAGCGGAGGTGGTAGATGCGGGCACGATGGAGTCTTTTAAGATGTATCTGGACAGATACATGAATGGGCAGGAAGAAAAGAGATACAGAAGCTTAGAAAATAGGCGACATGTTTAGAGAGAGGATCTGGATCGGCGCAGGCTTGGAGGGCTGAAGGGCCTGTTCCTGTGCTGTAATTATCTTTGTTTTTTATCTTTAAAATCATAGATTGCAAACCCATCCTGATGTGCTTCTATATTGATGCATACTGTCAATATTGTAGTAAGTCTGGGGATAGGAACCAGACTTAATTGTGTATAAAATATTTTAAAAATCCATACTAAATACTGTGAAATTGTCAATTAAGTGTCATGTTCAAGCATATACTTTCCAGTTGCAATAAGCTTGGTGGGGGCAATAGTCACTGGGTGTTTTGGGTAGCCAGTAAATCAGCAATAATTGAAAGGTAAACGGCCATCCTTTCATTGACATTTCACTTTTGCTCTTCAGGCACATCAAAACTATTAGTAATCAGCTGATAAATCTGCAGTAATGATGTAACAAATTCTACATCTTCAGAACGGATACGGAATATACTGACTTCTAGTCGCCGTGATGGTCAGAAAAATTGAGCAAAAGAAGAAAGCTATTTTGTACCTATTTCATAAAGTAGTGGGAAATAGATTTCACGTTTACAATCTAAGAATTTGACTGATTTTATAAAATGCTTGATTCTTTCTCATTTGATCCCACAATCAGATTCTGGTCTTTTAATCATTCCTAGGTAAATATTATTCTCTTTTTATATCTGATTAGCTTTATTTAATTTGAATGCTATAAAGTGATCTTGCAGTGTATCACAGCCAGGTTAATCCAGCTTTTGAGATAGTGGATTAGAAAAAGCATCTGTGTTCTTTTAATCCATTTTCTTGTGTGCCTGGAACTTGTGTGTAATTTCACCATTTGAAAGATTTTCCTGTGTTTTGCAGTTTCATAACTGACTTTTGCTGTTGCTTCAAAAGATTAAGTTTCTGAATGTAAGCTATTGGTTGGCATATCAACTTGCAAAATCTGATCTTCAATAAGTTCTTGAAGGTCTCTGTATAAATTTTAATTTGTTTTAAGTGCAGAGCAGGTCAAAAGTCTTCAGGTAATTTGGGCACTACATTTTTATTTGAGCATTGTGCTAATGGGCAGTAACATTAGATGCACAGTATTTATTGAACAGCTATAAACTGTAAAATACAATGCTTCTCCATAACCACTAAAGTTTTTTTTTCCACCTGTTCAGGTGAAGTTGACAACACAAATTAGTGAATCACTTCAAGCAACAGAAGCGTGTCTTTTCTTGCTTAGTTTGCAAGCTGACTCTCATGCTTATTGTTGCAGTACATTGTAAAAAGGCTACTGTTGGAAGGAAGGTTGCTAATCAAATATTTTAAGCTTTTTTTTTCTTGCGCCTTCAGTTGGGAACAAAATGTAATCTAGTTTGTATTTTCAGAAATAAAAATAGAAAATGCTGGAAATACTCAGGTCAGGCAGCATCTCTGAAGAGAGAGAGTTAATGTTTCAGGTCGATGGACTTGCATCAGAATTGGAAAAGGTTAGAGATGTGGAAAATTTAAATCCAGCATAGAGGCAGGGCAATCAGGGAGGGTAGAGCAAAAGGGAAGGTCTGGGATAGGGTGGAAGACCAGAGAGATTAAATGACAAAGGGGGTGAAGGTGCAAGACAAAATGGGGAGATAATGGGACAGTAAAAAATAAATCTGTCTAGAGGAGGCGTAAATGGGAAAACGAACATTACGAACAGCTGCCATCCAAAACAAAATCAAAAAACACAAAACAAAATGGTTATGATCTGAAATTGTTAACTGAAAGTTGAGTTCTGAAGGCTGTAAAGTGCCTAATCGAAAGATGAGATGCTGTTCCTTGAGCATACGTTGAGCTTCATTGGAACAGTGTAGGAGGCAGAGGTCAGTTTGGGAGTGGAGCGGAAAGTTGAAATGGCAGGTGACTGGAAGCTTGGGGACATGCTTGTGAACTGAACAGAAGCATTCTGCAAAGCAGGCACCCAATCTGCATTTAGTCTCCCCAATATGGAGGAGACCACGTTGTGAACAGCGAATACAGTATACTAAATTGAACTAAGTACAAGTAATAGCTGTTGCACCTGGAAGAAGTGTTTGGGGCCTTGGGTGGTGAGAAGGGAGAAGATAAAAAGGGTAGCTGTTACATCTCCTGCACTTGCATGGGAAGGTGCTGTGGGCAGGGGACTGGTGTTGGAGGTGATAGAGGAGTGGACCTGGGTGTTGCGGAGGGAATGGTCCCTTTGGAATGCTGAAAGGGGAGGGGAAGATAGGTTTAGTGGTGGCATCATGCTGGAGGTGGTGGAAATGGTGGAGGATGATGCATTGAATGTGAAGGCTGGTGGGGTGGAAGGTAAGGATAAGGGGAACCCTATTGCAGTTCTGGGGAGGGGGGGGGGGGGTGCGGGGAAGGGTTGAGGACAGAAATACGGAACTTTGAACGGACAGTGGGGAAAATCGTCGGTTGAGAAAATAGACATATTGGAAGCATTGCTATGGAAGCTTGTGTCGTTGGAGCAGATGTGATGGAGAAACTTGGAGAACGGAATGGAGTTGTTACAGGAGGTGGGGTGTAAGGGAAATGGGGTCGAGGTAGCTCTGGGAGTCATTAGACTTATCGGGGATATTGGTCGATAGCCTATCCTCAGAAATGGAGACAGAGAACACATGGAAGGGAAGTGTCAGAGATGGACCATGTGAAGGTGAGAAGGTGGAAATTAGAGACAAAGTTGATGATTTTTTTCCAGTGCAGGGTGAGAACAGGAAATGTCATCGATAGTCATCAGTGTACTGGATAAAGAGGTGTGGGAGGGGACCAGAGGAGGACTGGATCAAAGAATGTTCCACATATTCTGCAAAATGGCAGGCAGTGTCTTCAGTGTTTAAAAATAATTTTGGTATTTGTAGTGTCATGGTCCTGTAGTATTTTTTTGGAATATGCGGTTTGCCTTTAAGGCTTGCAAGGGATCAGTATTGCTTTAAGAACCAGCAAGCCTCAGGAGTTATAGGAAGGTGTATTTTCGTTGCCTTAGAAACAGCCATTTGGAGACTGCGATTCAATGGTTGTATTCTCGCTACTAAAGATACAGCCACTGGGAGTGAGTCTCATGCGATAGATTTGTTAGAATTCAATTTTGAACTGGCTTTGTGTTGTAAACAGTTTTCTAACAGAACACAGACATACAGACACAGCTGTGGGGACAGCACCTGGAAAAGGAGCTCTCAACCACTTAAACTGAAGGAAGAGGATTTTAGTCTCTTTAATAATTATCTCTCAAAATTCTAAAACATCAAGCCAAAACACAGATCTCTGGTAATTTAAATTGAAGGAAGGGAAGTTAGACTGACCATCTTTTATCC